>NC_080395.1:30634500-31261250 GCF_030265065.1 Corythoichthys intestinalis | reverse complement strand
ACTGCGACGGCATTAGCGTCATCATTCGCAATATTTATGTAAAAAAAAAAAAAAAAAAAAAAAAATGCCAACTGCCCGTTTTTTTGCTTTTAACCAAGATTCGAGACAGTTTTATGTCCATATCTCTAAAGAATTCAGGGATTTACATATTTTTTCACAAGAATTTTCAACGTAAAAAGCGCTTTTAAGGCGGCGCCACAGTGGCTTAATGGCTAGCAGCACATTTGACATGTTTACGTAAAATAAATACTAACTGCCTGGTTCCTTGCTCTTTTAACAAAGAATCAAGACTGTTTTACGCCCATATCTATAAAGAATTCAGGGATTTAAGCATTTATTCTAGGGCTGTCAAACAATTAAAATTTATAATTGAGTTAATTACAGCTTAAAAATTAATCATAATTAATCGCAATTCAAACCATTTATAAAATATGCCATATTTTTCTGTAAATTATTGTTGGAATGGAAACATAAGACACAAGACGGATATATACATTCAACATACGGTACATAAGTACTGTATTTGTTTATTATAACAATAAATCAACAAGATGGCATTAACATTATTAACATTCTGTTAAAGCGATCATTGGATAGAAAGACTTCTTAAAAGATAAATGTTAGTACAAGTTATAGAAATTTTATATTAAAACCCCTCTAATTTTTTCGTTTTAATAAAATTTGTAACATTTTCAATCAAAAAATAAGTTAGTAGCTCGCCATTGTTGATGTCAATAATTACACAATGCTCATGTGGTGCTGAAAGCCATAAAATCAGTCGCACCCATGCGCCAGCAGAGGGCGACAAAACACAAAAAAACACAAGTAACAAATGGACATGACACTGTCCTTTTAATCTGTTTGAGAGGGGCATGTGCGTTAATTGCGTCAAATATTTTAACGTGATTAATTTAAAAAATTAATTACCGCCCGTTAACGCAATAATTTTGACAGCCCTAATTTATCCACAAGAATTTTTACCGTAAAAGGCTCTTCCACTCGGTCAGCTTTGACAGAGATAGGCCTCCTATTATTCGGTCCCGCGCCCCGTGTCACATCAATATATTAAGAAGTCTATGCCTGGGAATAGTAAAACTTTCAAAAACAACTTTCATATACAACCTAAAACGTTGCACAAACATTAAAAATTGAGAAATAAAATGAAATTATAAAAGTACAAGAATGTTTTATTGTAAAATTTTAGTTTTCAACACTAGAAATAGTTATATTTTCAACACTAGAAAAAGTTATATCTGGACTTTTAGTAAATTAATCCCTCTCTCATTGCAACATCTATCATACTGCAGTGATAGAAATCATTAAAAATATGCAAGACTTCGAAATAGCAAGTAATCGTCCCACATACAAAATCAGGAGCAGTTCAGAATCAATATTCATCTAATAAGAAATGCTGGCATCTCTGATGGTGTAGCTGCACATTAATTTGTCTGACTTCTATAAAGGCAGTTTTTTTCTTTCTTTTTTTTTTTTAAATTTAATTTTTAACAATAATAATAAAAGAAATAAATAAATAAAATGACTATCCTAAAAATGAAAAAAATATATAGTTTTCATAATTTGAAAACTTTTTTTTTTTTTTTATCATCTATTTTTCAGCATTTTACTTTTTTGTTTTTACCATGGCTCTAATAGTTCCATGTAGCGAAAGACAATAATTACAATGAACTTTTAATGATAAAACCCACTCGACCAAGGACAATGTCCAAATGTCCTACTGTCATAAGAAATGACAGTTTCCTTTTTTCATTCCATGTCATCAGCTCATTCCTTAAAACAATCAACTTAATGAAGTGTCTGCACGTCTGCACTTTTAGCTCATTTGTGACACACCAATATGGCAGCAATCTCATTAAGCGTAACAATGCCGAAGCGCAGCGTCAAAGCGGTGATCACTCCATGGCCACTCCACTTCTTTTGTTGACCTCAATATACTGTAAGACCTACTAAACTGATCCCGTTCCTGTAACGAGCAAAGTATATTATGTCGCTAAAGAAGATTGTTTCTGTTCAACTGCACTTGACCTGCGGAAAACCTGTTCTATTACGTGCTTTTCTTTACAACACCTTCCATTTACGTGGAATTGAATTGGATGGCAAACAATCAATAGCGTGTAAAGGTTGGAGTGTTTCCGCTGTGGCCTGTTACAGTTAAAAGCCTGGGACTTAAGCAGAAGTGCAATAATTAATGCTACGGGCAGCATGGGGACAGGCTATCAAAAACTCATGCTGTGAAAATCTGGATGTGGACTGAATGAGGACTAGAAAATTTTGTTCAAACTCTGACCTTGGCAGGGGTAGACAATAAGGGAAATTAACCACTGGACTCTTTGGCCCCACTATCAAAACAACTGACCCAGGCCAAAGTGTCAGTTATTGATCCAGCTAATCAATTTGCTTGAATAACATTTATTTTTCCGAGGTATATTTAATGAAAATTGCAGCAAAGTGGTGCAAAAACATGAATCTAGTGCTAATAATCTATTCCAATTCCGTAACCCAGCGTCATATGGTGTAACACGTTCCCAAAAACGGATTTTATGGCGGTGATGGTGATGGGGGGTGTTCAGGAGGGGGCCTTGCACCCCCGTTGGCCGAAAAGTGTCATTGCATGTAATTGACTTTCCTATATATGATTTTAAAGTTAAGAAATTTCTGGTAAAATATTGTATATAAAAGTTGTAAAGCAATAAAACAAAGAACAAAAATGAATGAAATGAACAAAATTTTTTCTTATAATGGGTCAAAATTATTTTTCGAACAGATCATGTGACTAATGTAATGATATGAGCAAATCGTACCTGCATGTTCGATTAGTAATGTCTGTCTGCTCGTCACAGCATACGGAAGACAGAGATACACAGCGAGCTCGAGACAGCTGAAAAAAAGCCCGCCAGTGGACAGTTAATGTTGATGATGCCTCTGTTCTATTCTGTAACTAAAGCTCTGTCAGTAAAAAACATCAACCCTTTCAGTAAGTTGTCTTATTCAAGAAACCCACAAAGTAACTCAATTTGTTTTGCTTAACCAAAACCACCTGAGGAACGAAGAGGCAAGATGGATAAATGTAATTTTTTCAAACCTAAGCTTTCAAAAGCGACAACAACTACTGAGCAAGAACCAAGGATCGAAAATGTGAACCATAAAAAGCCAGAGAGCACCGCCAAAATGGTGAGCGGAGTTTTAATTTGCCCAACTAAAGACGCTAATTGTTCAACAAATTTTTCACCCTCTTAATATTTTGCTGCCAAAGCTGTTGTGGCAATGAATAAGCCCTGTTTTACATTCAATTGGATTCTCAATGTTATCCACAGGTGTTAAATAAACAAGTAACATCGTAAACATACATGTTCCACACGCATATTTCGTAAATTAATGCTTAACTACACGGCGAAGACGTAAACAGTGAGAGAGTGGCATGCAGTTGTTGTGTGCAGCTAACATGGCAGAATGTGTCTGAGGAGAACTTTTCTACATGTCCGTCCATGATCAAACATAAGTAAATATTCCTTTATTTAAAGAAAGTTTGTAGTGTTTACTTTGTAACCGCTGTATTCGCGGCCATTTTTAACACAAAGTTGCAATTTCTGATGGGGTGCAAAATTTGACAGAACACCTGTTAACACCGGCGGGCGTACCATATTCGATGGATGACGATCTTGGCGAAAAGTATAGCTGTCCTGAGCAGCCTGATTTAGAATTCCCCTCAAAAATGATGGGAAACAAAAATCGCTTATTTTCAACTCATTATTATAATTATTCTTGGAAGTTAATTTTATTACTGAAACTGCGTTTTGGGTTCATCAATATGTTGTGCCCCCCCTGGCCCAAAAGTCAAACTTCATCTATGCACGTTCCCCAGTCACTTTAAGAAACTGGAAACCCTAAAAAAGAAGATGGTACGTACGGGCTATGTCCTGGTACAGTTTTAATGCCCCCACCCACTCCCTATTTTATTGCTTACATCTTCGCCGACTGACTGAGTTGAATATATTTCAAAATACATGCATAATGCATCAAATTGTAAATAATATGAATAACCGACTGTCTGAGCTCATTCCAGTCTGAACTCCTCTCCATACTCATGATCAGTGTTGTTAATCTTAAGGCCGAGTTTTATTTCCGCGTCAAACCTGAGCCGTCAAGGAAGACCCGATTTACGAACCTGCGCCGTAGCCTGACGTGGTCCTATTGAGTTTTCAAACCCTAGCGTCACGTCAACGCATATGACGTGGCGGAAATGGACTGTGGTTGGTTCGCTCAGACTGTTGTTTCCGGTTCAGCGCGTAATCACTGCCATTCTAAAACATTATTTTTCTAGGCGCAAAAATGGACCAAGCCGACAGGAGTATCATCGAAGAGCAAGTCTCATCAAGACATCATAAAGTTTGCGCCAAATGGCAAGTTCAGTGAGTGGATAAAAAAATGGAAGAACCACCGAGACGTGTGTGTTCGGAATCGAGTGGCCAAACGAAGCGGTGACCCAGTCGGCCAAAAACTACCCGCTTTTTATCACTTTATGTCGTATTTTTGGTTGGTGCATGTCATCATTTATTGTGTACATATGTTTGCTGTGAGTCTGTGATTTTTTTACGTGTCACACTTCAAGTATACAGTATGAACGATAAAGCACAGATTTGGTGTCAAAAGAGTTGTTTTGATCTTTAATTTTTAACAACAGACAGTTCAGACACGATCAGTGTTGGGAGTAACGCCGTTATAAATAACACCGTTACGTAACGGCGTTATTTTTTCAGTAACGGGGTAATCTAACTAATTACTTTTTCCACCGTTACCGTTACTGACGGTCAAAAGCGGTGCATTACTTACTCTGAATAAATTGAAGAAACTACCAGCCGTGTCGAGTCGACTCTCTGCTCTGTTGATTTGTCATCCAAGACTTGGGGTGCGTGCAGGTTCGAGAATAGCGCACGTATTTCTGACTCCAAGCTGTTTGTCCCTGCTCATTCAATTAGACAATGCTTTCCAAAGTTTGGTAACGTTTCTGTGTTTGCTACACCTGATGCTAGCCTCGTTCCCATCTCCCACTGTCAGCCAGCAATAATTCTGCTTCCATCTTGAGGACGGCAGATGCTTTGAAGGTGACGTGAATTGTCGGGAAACGAGCCTACCTGAATGCACCCCCTCGAGAGATGCGATGGAAGTGATTGTGACTGGCTGATGGTTAGAGTCACGTGTCGTGGTAAACCAATCAGAGCCGGTGATTTCACAAGCAAACCGGAACAGCGCGTGCGGCAAACACACACACACACAAAACAGATGCACAGGGTCGGGATGGCAGAGCATTCAGAAGAATAATTGTCCTTTAAGAGGTGGAGATATAGACACTATTTCGGGTTTGTCGAAATTAAAGGAAAGAACCTGCATGTAATGTGTAATTTATGTCCCCGGGCAAAGCTTTTGTCGACATCTGTGTTAAGCAATTGAAATCTGCTGAAGCACCTAACAAGTTAACTACCTGTCTGTTCTTCTCTATTCCACTGACTCGAATACGGCTCAGAAAATTTCAAATTCTTTAACATACAACAAGTTCTTTTAAAAGTAACGGAAATAGTTACTTTCCCTGGTAACTAGTTACTTTTACTATAGAGTAATTCAGTTACTAACTCAGTTACTTTTTGGAAGAAGTAGTGAGTAATGTAACTAATTACTTTTTTAAAGTAACGTGCCCAACACTGGACACGATACATCATCACTGATTGAGAGTGCTTCGGTGCTTTTTATGATAATGTTAACATTAAGGCTTCCAACGCAGTTTGGGAAGTTCTATAGACGAAAGAAATGGTAATTTAGAATGTCTTCCCAAATGTTGTAAGGATAGAATTGACTCTACCATTATAAAGAGATTTGCATTATGTTCAGACTTACATTTACATCTTTTGACTTGCTGAATGTGCCAGTCCATTTTTTTCCCTCAAAAGCACATTTGATTGGCTGATGACTTGACCCCCCCACCCCACGCACTCACAGCCCTCACAAAAATGCAACATGTCGACAACATGCCACCTCCTCCGCCCCCTTTGAATTTTTTTTCAACCACTAGCAGTAGCAGTCACTGTATGTAAAAAGAAATCAATTTTGTGGAGGTGGGGAACACACTACTAATTTTGCTACTAAAAGTCCGACCACAGAGTTAACATTAAACTGTGTGAATTTGTTAACCTGCAAAATACAAGTAGGAAGGTGTTAACATTTATTAGACTTACTAAACTTTTTTTTTTTGTTGATCCCCGACTGCGATTTTTTTCAGTTATATTTAATTTATTTATTTAGACACACAATGTTAAGTGGTCTTAAGACAAATGTTTATTTTTTGCATTCCTGATAGTTAAGAGATGATTAACACATGTATGTTAATATAATTGATGTTCTAATATTGCAAATTAAATTTGCTAATAAAATCCAGACATTTATTCTGGAAGTTTTCAAAATGTTTTAGTAGCTTTTCAAAACAAAGGTCTGAATCGAACGGTTTATCACCTGAACCAAAACACATTACAGTATAATTCAATACAGATTTGTTTATCGTCATATGCGCTTTACCAACTTGTTGTATATAATCGAATCGTCTCAAAATATGATTCTAATTCACACAATAATGCTATTTTAGATTTTTTTTATGCTGTCATAGGCACTTTAATCTCCAAATAGCTCTCAGCACAAGAATTATGACATTCGATAAGCGATGAAAGAAGACTTCAAGATCGTTCTGGCAGTCTTGCCCATGATTGCGGTGTTGAGTAATGAACCAGGCTGGGAGTTTTTAAAAGCCTCAGGAATCTTTCGCAGGGGTTTTGAGTGATTTCGTTGATCCAGATGATTAGGTTGGTAGCTTCTTTAGAGTACCTTTTCATGATATGCTAATTTTTTGAGATAGGGATTTTTGTTTTTTCTTGACTTTTTTACAAAATCATCAATACTAAAACAACAAAAGGCTTAAACTACTAATGAATGTAAAATATATCAAAGTCTAATGCTTATCAGTACATTACAGAAAATAATGAGCTTTATCACAATATGCTAATTTTTTTACAAGGACCTGTATGTGTATACGCAAAAAGAAAATCTGTTTAATTACGCAAACCGTAAAGTAAGCTGCTGTTAGCTGTGTGCTGTGGGCGGGTTGGCGGCACACTCCTTCCATGGCGGACGGGGTACTTCTGGTCCTTTTGCTCGGATTAGTCAATAGGAAAGTCAATTACATGCAATGACATATTTGGCCACTGGGGGGCACCCCCCATCCTGGCTCCCTTCAATCTCTGTATGGTTCTAGGTCTATAAACAGGGGTGCACATAAGTGGTCCGCATGCGCGCATGCGTACTGGATGTAGACAAACGCGCTGGCCCTCAACGACTTCCATACGCTTTTGCGTACCGATGGCTGACCACTGTACTTGCGGCGGACACGAGAAAATCACTTCTCAAAATGTCAAAGAGGCAGGCCCCACTGAGTAATTATTTCCGTGTTCCCCCACCCCCGTCAAAAGACAGACAGAAGACAGAGACATCACCGGAGCTAGTGAAAAAAAGGGACTTTTGCTGAAAAGTGGCTGCAGGAGGTACCATGGCTAGAAGCAAATGATGCTCGCACGTAAATGTGGTACAAAATTTGCTGTGAGAATCCCAATGTCACTGATAAGAGCAGCGCATTTTATGTAGGGTCAAAGAATTTCAGCCATAAAAACTTTGAAAAGCACGAAAAAAATAACCAGAGCATGTGGCAATTAAGCAAACTATCGATGTCAGACAGGACCCCACTCGCCCTATGGACAAGTGGCGGAATAAAGTTAATGAAGAACAGTGCAATGCACTGACAAACGTGTTTTTGCTCGCATTTCACAAAGCTAAACATGCACGTTCAATGAGCTCTTATGAGGAGGACATCCCACTTTTACAAAGGCTTGGAGTTAATGTGTGAGCGGCATAATGCCCTTT
This sequence comes from Corythoichthys intestinalis, assembly GCF_030265065.1. Classification (NCBI taxonomy): domain Eukaryota; kingdom Metazoa; phylum Chordata; class Actinopteri; order Syngnathiformes; family Syngnathidae; genus Corythoichthys; species Corythoichthys intestinalis. The sequence continues at coordinate 31,253,276 of NC_080395.1, read as the reverse complement.
ATTTTGAATTAGTGCTTTTATGTTTATTTCTTTACATTTCACTTCAAAGTAATAGCAATTTTGTTGTGCCAGTTGATAATCAAGCATTAATTGTTAATATAATTAATTAAAGGTAATTGGCTCTAAGTAAAGCTTGTCATAATTTTATCGCATCAGGCGGGTCGGCTCTCAAGCTCAATGAGGACCAAGTCACATCTCCAGGTCCTCCTTTGAGAACCTGGGCAAAAAAAGATATGTGCACCCGTCTATAAAAAAAACTGTATTCTAAAAGATTGCACGTGTCGCTTATGACCACAAGAGGTCAATGTTGCCTCATCTGTCTAACATCAATTGGGGCGTTTCCACACACCTTCCAGCAATAGCTGCTACTGTATTTTAGTCAGTACACACAGGTTGGCACTTTGCGTTGAGCCTTTTCTAGTGAGCTGATGTCATTTGGAATAAATAAATTTAAAAAAATACACTGGAGAAGGTAGTTGCTGAGTCAACATTTCTTCCTTCCTCTTTGTACAGCAGGGAATTGGAAAGAGTGGCCGTCAGCTGTTTGTTGTTGTCAAACAGACGGAGGTGCACTAGAGCAAATTGAATCCGGGGAGCTAATTTGGTGTGGGAGTATTGACGAAAAGTGAAAGGGATTTGAAGGAAGGTTTGGAACTGAAAGGGTTGGCAATATTGATAAACTGCATGTTGAAGATAAACACTACTGTATAGGGAAGCTTAAAATCACACGGGACGTAATAGATTTTAAGCTGTTAGTTCACAGTTGATATGTTCACAAGTCCCAGTTTGATACTAGTACTTGGTATTTTAACTCACTGACATGATTTCAGGCCTCCAAGCCAAAATGGATAGGTCACCTGGCGCCGTCAATGGTGCTGAAACATGCTCGTTTAGTCAGTGGCGGCCGGACGCCGACTAGCCGACATAGTGCCCTGGCGAATAGACACTTTGGCAGATTCAAACATTAAATATTGCTCAATTCTGCTAATGTGACCAATTGAGAAAGCTAACTACACGGAAAATTCCTACACCAACACCATTGGTAATGATGACACAAATATATCATAACAGGTTCTACAGACATTTATTGCATTAAAAATATGGTATTCTTGTAGTCAATAACTCATGTTATTTCAGACAATGATCCTATAACTTTTTTTTTTTTTTTAAATCCATTTCTAAGTTAATCAACAGGTTCCCCCGAGGTGTTTCTGATATGACGACCAGTGGCAGGGTTAGGACTAAAGATGTCCCGATCGATCGGGTCCGATCACGTCATTTTCAAAGTATCGGAATCGGCAAAAAAATATTGGACATGCCTTTTTTAATATATATATATATATCTTAATTAAATCATTTTCTAATTGTATTTAACATTACAGACAAAATGTCTGACACTCATCCAGAGTCTTTCGATTTCGCTTAAAGTAGGGCTATCAAATTTACCGCGTTAACGGCGGTAATAACATTATAATATTTAACGCAATTAACGCATGCGCTGCACGACCCACTCACGCATTGTCGCGTTCAATCTATAATAGCAACATTTTACGTATACATAGAGGTAAAAGGCAACGTAAAATGAGTAGAGAGAACTTTGGCAGCCTTTGAAGCCTTTATTTAAGTGGCAAAAGCCTTACAATCCCTCTCTCAACAATTAGAAATATTGTGGGAAACAATGTGGGGAAGAAAGGTAGTGGTTAATCTTTTTCTTAACACCCTATGTTATTTCCCAACGCAGAGAAGATATATCAATTGGTACCACAACGCACAGTCATGGTTGCACTTTCCATTATGCATTTGGGGAGAAGTTAAATGGCTACAGTATCATTTACTGAAAGCTCAACAAATACACTAGTATTACACTAGTATTACACTAATATACAAAGTCACATTTATCCTTTAAGAATTACAAGTCTTTCTATCCATGGATCCCCCTCACAGAAAGAATGTTAATAATGTAAATGACACTGCCATAATACAACTTAAATGCCATGTTTATTCAGCTTAGAATTAGAATTTAATCACAAATTATACATTATTGTAAAGAACATGTACAGTACACTCTATTTTTCAATGTGTCCTCCCTTAAGTGTCACAACAGCCTCCAGGCGCCTGTGGAACGCTTGACAGGTCTTCTTTATGTAGGATGCTGTCATCTTTTCCCAAGATCTAACAATGGACCTCTCCAAGGCTGCCACAGAAGTTTGTGGCTTCTTACAGGCACTGTCCTCCACAGTTGCCCATATGCTATAATCCAGGAGATTGAGATCTGGACTCTGGGGTGGCCACATATCACCTTGTCAATCAACTTTTTGGTCCGCACAGATCGGGTTTTCCAGACCCAAGTTTTCGTGAGGCTGTTCCAGTATTTTTCAGCTTCTTTTTAACTTTGTAGACTGCACATCTGGATATTCTCAGATTTGCTGCAATCTCAGTAGGTGTCAGACCGGCACGCAGCAATTCAGGTACAGCTAAAGTTTTCTTCATTTTCAGCAGAAGCACAGGAATTGTAGAGACGAGAGATTACCAGCTGCATTGAGTGACCTTAATGAATCACTTAAGCAGGACAACCTATTTAGATATGTTTCAATGGCTTTTAAACAAGCAGTCAACTGGGTGTAAACTTTTTTTTGGGTCACCCTGTATATTCGTCCGAGTTTTATTCATTTTTTTCTAAATGCATTGCCAAAATGTATATGATCGGGAAAAATTATCGGGAATGATTGGAATTGAATCGGGAGCAAAAAAAAGCAATCGGAACGGGAAATATCGGGATTGGCAGATACTCAAACTAAAACGATTAGGATCGGATCGGGAGCAAAAAAACATGATCGGAACAACCCTAGTTAGGATCATAGGCGGAGTTTGACTTTTGGGGCAGGGGGGGCACAACATGTTGATGACCCCGAAACGCAGCGTCAGCAATGCCAGCTGTGAGTGGGCGCGTGAGCATTTTCCGTCTTACCAAGTGAAGAAGTAGACGCCGATTTTTGTGTTCCGCGTAGATATCCACCACTCTATCTAGTGACAAGTTAGCAGTTGTAGCACTTTCACTTTCCAGTCACTCAAACCTTTGCGAAACGAATCCTTTCCATGGTCAGTTTGAAAATGGCGGCAGGCAACACTGTAGACAGCGTCCTTTTTGACTCAATATTCCAGCCAGGAATATTTATAATCATAAAACGAAAATGATCGTTTTATTTCCCCCATCATTTTTGAGGGGAATTCCAATTAAGGCTGCTTAGGACACCTATTCCTTTCGCCAAGATCGTCATCCATTAAAAATGGTATGCCCGCTGGTGGTGGCTCCATTGTATAATTAGCGTCAGTAGTGGGGCAAATTGAAACTCCGCTCACCATTTTGGTGGTGCTCTCTGACGCTTCAACAGCCACATTTTTAATCATTGGTTCTCTTTTGAAAGCTTAGGCTTGAAAAAATCGCGTATATCCATCTCTCCTCTTCGGTCGTCAACTCGTCAGGTGGTTTTGGATTAGCAAAGCAAATGACTTTCTAAGGTACTAGGCACATGATCTGTTCGAAAAATCATTTTTACCCAGTATAAAAATACATATTTTTTGTTCATTTGATTCATTTTTGTTGTTTGTTTTATTGCTTTACAACTTTTATGGAGTAATATTTTACGAAAAACTCAATTTTAAAATCATATAGAGGAAAGTCATGCAATTACACTTTTCGGCCACCGGGGGGGGCTGCCCCCCCTTCAAAATCCTCTTATGGTTAGGAATAAACCAATACTGTACTTTAAAGGTGTACAGTGTCTCATTTTAATGTGGTATTAGATGTTACATCCCCAGTAGATGAAAATCAAGATGAAAATCAAGACGAAATGGAATTTGAAATAAGACTAGCGTAAACAGCAATTATAAATGCCATTTCTTTCGACTTTTTGAGAACACTGGTATACTAATTTACTCACACTGCAGTCCAATGATGGGGGTATGAGCGCCCCTGTTCTGTCCTCACTAAACGTGAGCCTGTTTAGCTAGACAGACAGCACAACGAGGCAAAAGTGGATTTTGAAGTCTTTACTTCCTCACTCTTGATGAATTCGTATAACTGAAAACACACATACAAAAATGTTGAAAATGACGTAAATATCAATACTAAATATTTCATACAAAACAAAGTCGCCAAATGTCCCTTCCATTCAATCAATATATACATTTAGTAAATTAAATCTGCACCATTTGTATACAAAAGTCCGCTAGCTTTGATGCTAAAAATGCTAACGTGTTCTCCCTTCTCTCCTCGTAAAACGCTAAATATAACTATACAAACAATATCTCCCCGCTTAACTACAAATACACACACCAACATACATTCCTTGAAACAACTTACAGCCTCATGTGGGTCGAACCAGAACTTAGCTGTCCTTTAGCATTGTTAGACACGTCTGCTTCATAGGAAAAGAAAGGCAGGAATTCAACTACACCCAAAGCCGCCACCAGAGGTCATTATTTGACAAATACAATTGAACAAACCATCACACTCCCCGTCTGGTATAAATACTTTATACCACTAAATGTATAAACTTAATCAGTCTTTTTTGTTTCACTATGACGAGGGAGTAACAAAATCAGTTGGTTTATCGGTCGCAAATAGACACGCGGAGTCCCTTGCTTGACAACTCGTACTTCCACTTTTCGGATTCTTTTGTCTTCGCTTGGGATGCACTTTGTAATGAGTCCGATGGGCCATTCGTTGCGTTTCAGTAGTTCATCTTTAACTAAGACGACATCTCCTTCTGTGATATTGTCCTTGTCCTGAGTCCATTTCTTTCTTACTTGAAGAGCTGTCAGATATTCTTGTCTCCAGCGTTTCCAAAAGGCATCTGCAAGACTTTGAACATGCTTCCATTGCTTTTTGTACATGTCCTTGATGTCGAACGTACCTTCTGGAGCAGGAGCAGCACCTTTCTTTTGGGTTAGGAGCATGGATGGCGTCAAAACTGTTGGTGTCTCTGAATCAGTGGTGATGGGAACTAATGGTCGGCAATTCATGATAGCCATAACTTCTGACATGAGCGTTGTCAGAACTTCGTGTGTGAGGCGAGTAGGACCTGCTTGCAATAGCATGGCATCAAGAATGCGACGGGCGATGCCTATCATTCTTTCCCATGAGCCTCCCATATGCGATGAATAAGGTGTGTTGAAAGTCCATGTGCAGCCTTCTTTGCTCAAGTAATCTTGAATCTCAGAGTCATCGGTGCTTATTTTCAACTCTTTACAAGCACCTATAAAGTTAGTGCCACGGTCTGACCTCAAAACTTTGGCAGGACCCCTGACTGCGAAAAACCTTCGTAATGCATTAATAAAACTTGATGTAGACATAGATTCTATGACTTCTATGTGAACTGCGCGGGTGCCCAGACAGCTGAACAAAACTGCCCAACGTTTGCTGTCAGCGCTACCGCCTCTTGTTTTGCGGGTGACAACAGTCCAGGGCCCAAAAACATCTAGACCTACCCTTGTGAAAGGAGGCTCGATTGTAAGACGGTCTTCGGGCAAGTTGGCCATTTTCTGTTCAGCAGGCTTACCCCTAAGTTTGCGACATGTGACACATTGATAAATGACACTTGAGACAAGTTTTCTTGCGCCAATTATCCAGACACCTGCAGATCGAAGTGCTCCCTCGGTGAGGTGACGACCTTGATGAGCGACATCTTGGTGGTAATATCTCACAAGCAAAGTTGACACATGATGCCTTTTAGGGAGTATCAGTGGGTGCTTTTCATCATATGGAAGATTGGCAAGAGATGTTCGACCTCCCACTCTTAACAGTCCTTCTGAGTCTATGAATGAGTTTAAATTCCACAAGGGACTTGTTTTTGCGATATGCTCTCCTTTTTTAAGCTTTGTCATTTCCTCTTTGAATGCATTTCGTTGAACACTTGCAATGACTGACAGTTTTGCTTGAGTTTGTAGATTTGTACTTTTTTTGTCTGCAGTTTTGGATTTGTTTCTGACGACTGCAATGAGTTTTGCCATGCCTCTTATTAGATGTTTCCACGATGAGAATCTTTCAAAGCGGTGTGGGCTGAGATGTTTGAAGCTCACTTGGGTAGCACAGACATTGACTTCCGGTCGAACCTCGACGTCTTGTTCCGGTTCGATTAGTTTGAAGTTGCTGTTATCTTCCATGGGAGGAAACTGTGACAGGTCTTTGTTCAGGAAAGGTGGGCCTGTGAACCAGTAGGTTTGTGGTAGCAATAGCGCTGCTATTGGACGTGTGGCAATGTCTGCCGGGTTGTTTTCCGATGAAACATGATGCCACTGCGATGGTACAGATGACTTTCTGATTCTTGAGACTCTGTTTGATACATAGACATAAAACCTTCTTGAGATGTTATAGATGTAACCTAGCACAATCTTACTGTCAGTGTAGAACCTGACATCATGGAGCTTAATGTCGATTTCTTGGCATATGAGCTCTGCCATTTCTACAGCGAGGACAGCTGCGCACAGTTCTAAACGTGGGATTGTGTGCGCTGGTCTCGGTGCTAGTTTGGATTTTCCCATGACAAATCCACTGAAATACTGTCCATGGTCATTTTTAACTTGAATGTAAGCAACTGCTGCTATTGCTGTAGATGAAGCATCGCTGAAAACACAAAGTTCTCTGTGCTGTGTTGAGGACATAGACTGTGGTACATACGACCTAGGAATGTGTATGTTCTCTACCTCGAGAAGTGAATCCTTCCATGCAGTCCACAATCTCTCTTTGTTTGCAGGCAAGGGGTCATCCCAGTCGCATGGTTCCAAGGTGAATTGTCGGATGAGTGCTTTTCCCTGTACAGTTATGGGCGAAACAAACCCCAAGGGGTCATACAAACTATTGACAGTGGATAGTATGCCTCTTTTGGTGAAGGGTTTTTTCTCTTTGCTCACGTGGAAGGTGAAAGTGTCAGATTCAAGACTCCAGCTGATGCCTAAACTTCTCTGAACAGGCAACGGGTCGTTGTCTAGGTTTAGGCTTTTAATGTCTTTTGCCAAGTCGCTTGTTGGAAACGCCTCCATGACTTTGCTGCTATTAGAAGCGAATTTATGTAGGCGCAAGTTTGACACAGCCAACATTTTCTGAGTGTTTTGCAGGAGCGTGATCGCTTCAAGTTCTGTCGGGAGTGAGACCAGACCATCGTCCACATAAAAATTTCTGATAACAAACTGTGATGCTTCTTTGCCATATTCCGTTTCTCCTACCCCAGCAGCTTTGCGTAATCCGTAGATTGCAACAGAGGGAGACGGACGATTTCCAAACACATGCACTTTCATGCGGTACTCAATAATTTCCTTTGCGACGTCATTGTCTTTGTGCCAAAGGAATCGCAGGAAATTGCGATGATCTTCTCGCACTTTGAAGCAGTAGAACATTTGTTCCACATCTGCCGTTACTGCAATAGGCTCCTTACGGAATCTGATGAGCACTCCTAGTAACGCATTGTTAAGATCTGGGCCGCTTAAGAGGACATCATTCAACGCTACACCCTCATGTTTGGCACTTGAATCAAAAACCACACGAATTTGATGGGGTTTTTGAGGGTGGTACACCCCGAACATTGGGAGGTACCAGCACTCTTCCTCAGGTTGCAAGGGAGGTGCGGTTTCTGCTTGCTGGTTGTTTAAGATTTTTTGCATGAACTGTACAAAGTGCTCTCTTGTTTCAGGCTTTTTGTCAAGACTACGTTTGAGTGTGTAAAGTCTCTTTAAAGCTTGTTGTCTGTTGTTTGGTAGACGCTGTCTGGGTGTAACAAATGGAAGCGGTGCAACCCAATTGTTTGTCTCATCCTGGTACATTTCATTTTGCATTATTTTGAGAAATTCTGCATCTTGTTGTGACGGTGCCAACATTTCATCATCCTCTCCTTTGACGAAGATTGTATCCCCAAGATTGTCTGATCGTTTTACTTGATAAGTGTCTGTGAAGCTGTGCATGTCATCTATTACGTTGGTTACCTTTTTTTCTTTGACTTGTAGGACATTTGTGCAGGCATCGAGATATGATGGCCGTCCGTTGAACAAGGTGTTTGTTTTGTATGCTGTAATAGAGACTGGTTTGTGCACTCCATTTACACATACATCACCCACGATGACCCAGCCTAGGTCAAGGCGCTGCGCGAATGGTGCATTACTGGGACCATTACATTGCTCTCTCACTTTGTGCAACCTCAGGATGTCTCTACCGAGCAGCAAGAGGATCTGTGCGTTTGGATCTACAGGACTGATTTTGTGTGAGAGTGCCTTTAAATGTGGATAGTGTTGTGTGACTTCTGGTGCAGGTATCTCAGAACGATCTTCTGGGATCATGTCACATTCTAGCATAGGAGGAAGTGGCACTTTTACACGACCATCTATTGACTCAATAATAAAGTCTTTGGCTTTCCTCCCGCTCACTTCCATGACACCTGAACATGTCTTCAGAGTATAAATCTCTCTGCTTCCGTTTACTCTGAAGATGTCAAAAAAGTCTGAACGAGCAAGGGATTGGTTACTTTGTTCGTCCATGACAGCATACAAGTTTATAGCCTTTTCTCGTTGGCCTGCTGGATAAACTTTAGCTAAACATATCTTCGCACAAGATCTAGGACTACGTTGTTCCCCACATACCTCGGTGCACATTGTGGTAGCGGAAACGGGTTGTAGACTTGACTCGGTCTCCCCGCCGTGCTGACGCGCCTCTGAAGACGGTTTGATGTCGGTTGAAGGAGGACCTGGATGAAGAGCTGTATTGTGTCTTTCACTCTGACATTCTTTGCATGTGACTTTAATAGTACAGTCTTTCGCTTGGTGTTTGGTTGACGCACAGCACCTGAAGCATATGCCTTTCTCTTTCAGGTACGCCTTTCTCTCATCAAGAGGCTTGGTGAGAAAAGTGCGACATCTTCTGAGGGGGTGTGGCTTGTTATGCAACGGACATTGTTTGTCTGGCTCTTCACATACCTCTTTTAACTCAGTGTCTACAGCAATTTCAGTCTTTTTCACGGATATCATTGGGCGAGTGCTGCTTTTAACTTGTTTATCAAACTTGAACTGAGTTGCTGAAAGAAATGAAAAACTTGGGTCATTTCTTATGCGTGCTTGCTCTTGCACAAATCTAGAACAGACTGAAAATGGTGGAAATATGACACCATGATCTAGTTTGTATTTAGATGCATATGAAATCCACTTTTCTTGTAGTGAATATGGCAACTTCTCCAAAATGGGATTGACACCCCTGGCGGTGTCTAGAAAGGCTAACCCTGGAGAATGACCTTCTGCTTTTGTAAGTTCAAGTTCCATTAAGAGATCCCCCAGCTCTCTTAGCTTAGTATTTTCTCTAGACGCAATTCTAGGAAAGTCCTCAATTTTCTTAAAGAGGGCATGCTCAATTACCTCAGGTGCACCAAACGTTTCTTCTAGTCGCTGCCAAACCATTTTGAGCGCAGAAGTTGTGTTATTGACTTGAGCTGCACTGATTCTCTTTGCTTGTTCAGTTGACTTGGGCCCAAGCCATTTCAGTAGAAGATCTAGCTCTTCTTTGTCTGACAGAGCTAGGTCTTTAGTGATGTTCACAAAAGATGATTTCCAGCTGCGATAATTTTGTGGATCATCGTCGAATCTCTGCATGGTGCCTGTTACAAGTTCACGTCTCATCAGATATTTTGCTACATCACTTACATTTGTTTTCTGCTGAGGGTGGGGAAGAGATGAACTGAGTGGCTGATACTTGTGAATTGGAGCTGGAGATGTAGCGCCAGGAATAGGTGATGATATGTAGTTGAAAGTGTGGGAATTTTGTTGAGGTAATGGTTGAGGTTGAATGCTTGAGTTGTCAATTTGGTGGAAGGGGTTCCAGCATGGGACTGGGTGTTGTACTGGCTGGATTACTTGACTGTCGATATAATTTTGAACCTTTTGTTTAGAGTCCACAAAGTCGATGGATGATGGATGACAAAGTGGTTGTGCTTCTTCCTGCTGAATTGCTGCTTCCAGGATGTCCGCTTCTGCTGATGCAGCTGCTGCCTCCTTCTTCACCTTCAGTACATGAAGTTGAGCTTGGATTTGAGCCTGTTGCTTCATGGCTTCAGCTTCCTCTTCTGCAAAAGCCAACTGCGCTTGTGCAGCCCCAGCTTTGGCTCGCGCTTTGAGGGCTGCAACGCTTGCTGATGAACTTGTAGACTGCTTTGAGGATCTGGAGCAACGAGACCTTGTTTCCCATAACTCACCTTGACTACTTGGTGAGCAGCTTCTCTGCTGACTTTGCGATTGAGCGTCCACTTGCTTCAACATTATGTCTTTATGCTTGGAGTAACAGCTTCTGGCTCCAACTGTTGATAATGAGGCTTTTTACTGTTCTGTCCTCACTAAACGTGAGCCTGTTTAGCTAGACAGACAGCACAACGAGGCAAAAGTGGATTTTGAAGTCTTTACTTCCTCACTCTTGATGAATTCGTATAACTGAAAACACACATACAAAAATGTTGAAAATGACGTAAATATCAATACTAAATATTTCATACAAAACAAAGTCGCCAAATGTCCCTTCCATTCAATCAATATATACATTTAGTAAATTAAATCTGCACCATTTGTATACAAAAGTCCGCTAGCTTTGATGCTAAAAATGCTAACGTGTTCTCCCTTCTCTCCTCGTAAAACGCTAAATATAACTATACAAACAATATCTCCCCGCTTAACTACAAATACACACACCAACATACATTCCTTGAAACAACTTACAGCCTCATGTGGGTCGAACCAGAACTTAGCTGTCCTTTAGCATTGTTAGACACGTCTGCTTCATAGGAAAAGAAAGGCAGGAATTCAACTACACCCAAAGCCGCCACCAGAGGTCATTATTTGACAAATACAATTGAACAAACCATCACAGCCCCCTTTCCCCCACATTTTTCAATAGTGTGACAGTCCTACGTAAATGACTGCTCACTGATCCAATCCCCGCCCCCTCCTCCTGTTATGTGTGGCATGCAGACACTAACTGCGGTCTGCAGGTGGCATCATTGCAACGCGAGGGTGCAATTATAATTGTTGACAATTACTATCGTGCACCTCACAAGCGTGCGCCCCAAGCAATTTTCCGTCCCGCGTGACCACCCCATTGGCCCATACAGGGCATTGGAACTAACCCACTGCAGGGGGTGCTGAGGATCTTAATTAGTTTTTCTCATCTATAAACAGACATTTTGGTCGAAATTTTTCATGCTTGCGCTTTTTCTCCATACAAGGTGTGTAAAATTGCAGTACACACGTATGCTGGATAGTTTACGTACTACTACTAGGCTACTACAAAGACAGCTCTCTATTTCACCTCTAGGGTGTGTTAGAGTTTGACACATTTGAAAACTAAAAGGTCCAATACGGTCAAACATCCACTTTTCATAATACTCAAATAGATTGCACACAAATATCCAACAGCGCTCTGCACGACGGCAGCTTGGCAGCAACAATAAACAATAATATGGCTAAAATGCAAGATAGTTGAAGTTTTCCACTAGAGGCATGCGAAATTTCCGATTCTTAGATTATTCATTTCGGCCGTGGAAGATTCGAGAACGATTCACAAACATCCAAATTACGATTATTGAATTATACCAGGTAAAGTGGAACTAAAACACTGTCAGCGCGGTCTTCGGGATGCAATGAGGAACGGACCGAGAGTAAATATCATGTTCAACTCATCCCGCTAGATAAAAAAAACAATACCACCTGACTGCGACAGCTGCTCAAACAACGCTCAGTTGCTGCGGTAGATATAACTTATATGTAGATCTATTATATGCGAAATGACAGACGGAGGCATTAGAACATGTATTGAGAACTAGATGCGAAATGATAGACTTGCCGGCGTTAGTAAACAGCCGCCACCTTAAAGCAGTACACTTCTCTAAAAGGCTCTGTTGTAGCGAACCTGATAAACTTTTCATCTAAAATACTCCTGAATCAGCAAAATCTTGACCTGAATCTATCTTTAAATGATGAACAGTTTTAAAACTTTGACATGTCGAAAGTAGACTGAAGGGAAATTATGGAATAACGGGAGCGATTTTAATAACTTTAACGATTGATTCACAACATTAAATTAATTGAATGTAGTTTAAAGCTGCTGATACAGAATGGGGACTTGAGTATTTTATTTACTGTTATTAACTGCAACTTGATACTGAAATAGTAGTTTGGTTTAGCCCAGTGCTTCTCAATTATTTTATGTTACGCCCCCACCCCTAGGAAGACGTAAATGTCCCCCCCCCCCCCCCCCAAACTCTCTGCCGCCACTGTAAATAGTATCATTTGTCTATAAAATTACTATTATAAGTACACCTGTACATAAGATTTTTTCTTTAATAGAATAATGGACACAAAGTCACATAGATCAACTTATAATAAAGTATAACTTTATTAATATTGTTTTTTTTTTTTAACAGACAAGACTTGAATAGTATCAATTTGCCTGAATTGCCCTGAAAAAAGTCACATCCAAACTGTAAAAATACTCATAAAAAAAAAACAAAAAAAAAACAAACAAAAAATGATTTTTGACCATTTGATACTGAAAAATAAAATGTAATAAAATCCATACATCATAATAAATTCAAATTGATTAGCAACATTAACTCAACATTAAATCCAGTAAAACGGCCGGGAGTGAAGGGGTTGCACTGGTGAAAATGGCTGGGAGTGAATGAGTTGAGTGACATCTTAATTGATTTCCCGCTGTCCGCTACAATCATTTTTCGACACAGTAAACAATGTGGTCTTTCCTCGTCTCCCACTGTATTAAAAGTCAAAGCCAAAAGCCAAACGGCCCGAAAACAGCGCATTCTCGGCGGCCGGGGGAGAACCGGAGTTGAGGGCGATCGTCGTGACGATCCCAAGCCGAAAATGGCACTTCTCGGGTGGACACGTGAGAACCAGAAAAGACTGTGGGGGTGCTGCGTGAGCCCGGCCAGAAAACAGCCCACAGCTCTCCATATTGCTTTGCTGTGTGCTCTTACTTGGTTCAAAAATACTGTGCACACTCTGAAAAGAGAGAGTGCCACTGCCACCCACTGAGTGGATGTGCAAGTACACTTTATTCTAGTACGACAAAAAAAAAAAAAAAGTATATTCCCCGAGGTCACATGCACCACCTCTGGCATCGCCCGACTATTTGAGAAGTACTGGTTTAGCCTGAGAGGATTTTTGTTAAATTTTCGAACTAATGTACAAAACATTAAAAGCGGGGGGTGCATCAATAATCAATTTATAATCGAATACAAGCCTCTGAATCGTAATCGAATCGTTAGGTGCCCAAAGATTCCCACCTCTATTCTCCATGTTCTAAATCTGCAGCTAACCTTTTATGCTGGACACTGTTATAACCTATCATATTCATTTTCATTGTGGACCTTGAATTGAATTTTAGAAAATTTTGCTGTTTTTTTGTATAAAAATAAAACAAAACGCTATTTTGTTTTTGCTTCATGTTAACGCCTCCTCTGTCAACACTTTTCTGTTCTAATAGCGCCTTATTCAATGTGACCTGTTGGCAACCATGTTAATAACAACAACAACAACAAAAAACGTTTTCAACATTTATACTGTATTTCATCCGCAAAATTAAATACGCTATTATTTTAATATGTTTTATTTAGTGATTTACTTTTAACCCCCACCCCCAAAAAGGAATCTACCAAACACTTTTTTTCACCCCAACACCAGGGGGCGCTGCATCACACTCAGTACCCCACTTCCCACGCCACTGGGCCCGTACCAGGAACTGCCATTGTTCACAGTCAGTCCTCCCAGTTTAAATGGATGGGACGTCTATCGTTCTTAATAGCAGGCAATTTTACTCCCAAAATTTTGCGGTAATTGTGTGCTAATAGTGCAATGCATATGAGTGCAAAAAATGCTCGCCACATTACACAATCGTTTAAAATAAAACAAAAACCTGCAAAACATACCGTATAGGTGGCTCCCTATCAAACACCTTCCCTTTAATAAAAAAAAAAAAAAAAAAAAAAAAAAGAAAACCATCTCTCTACTTTTGTGTAAAGTGGCCACCACAACGAATGGAATGGCCTCATCTTAGCATACTGTATCAGACTCATTAATAGGAATTCTTTCACTTGTTTGTTGTAGCTACACATCGTGCTTACGTAAGAGTGAAATAGGAAAGTGAATAAATATAATTAATTCACGTTCTGCTACATGTTTTTTTTTTTTTTGCTGCATGCAAGCGCTGAACGCGTTGCAACGGGGTATTTACTTTTTGCCTTCAAGCAACGGGGAAAGGCCAACTTCAGCCTTGTCATGAATTGTTCCAATTGAAATGGATGAATGGCCCCGGGCTGTTTATTCCTTCTTTGTGTGTGCGTGTTTGTGTGTTGCAAGTACAAAAAAATATTACAGTATACACAGAAGTGACCAGATGCTGCCCTTTAACACTGGTCACCATGTCAGACTACCTCTGCCGCTACAGGCGTGGAGTTCGACAAATCAGAAAATTGATCATACTTCATGTACAAAAGCTGTTATGGATGAAATATAAATACACAAAGATTTTCGACATAAAAGTGAGTTCTTTGTTGGGATGTTCAATTTACTAGACAAAATGACAAAAAAAGAGCACTTGCTGTTTTTTTTTTTTTTTTTTTTGATGAGACGTAACAAGCCATTGCATGCATTATGCAAAGTCACTACTCACTAGACAAATGCCTTTGGTCAATGAAGATTTTATTGTCAAATGAAATGGCAATATGTGTTAAACATACACATTTCACTGCTCAATAAACAAGTATAAAAATGTAGATTTAATGTGGAAAAAGCAGAAACTCGCAGGTCCTTGAATCAACTTTTGAGGATGACATGACTGCGATGATGATGATGTTGATCCCCTGGTCACTACGTACCCGATTTACCTGATTTTGACTTTTGACAATTTTGTCTCCAGTTTTTTAAATTTATTGTTAATGTTGACTTTTGTTTTGTGATACATGCTTTTATTTTGGCAAAGAAAGCGTAGAGCAGGTAGTACTTCCGCACGAGAGTGAGGGCACATGTACACTTGAAGAACGCATTTGCACTGTGATGGCCCTGGCCGTTTAATTGTTATTTGTTTGAGATTCTTTCAGTCAGCTGATTGTTGCCTCTGCCAGCTGGCTGCTTCCCCTCCCACCGTGACATAAGCTGATCGACGCTGGACGGGCTGCCGCCGCCGCTGATTGGCCACAACGAAAGAGCGCCAAGCTTAAAAAACCTGCCGCTGTCAACATTCTGGGAGGTTGCATTTGACAGCATTCGTTCCGCGGTCCTCCTCGCCAGCTGTTTGCTCGCCATTCACTCTTGTGTGCTTTGATCACTAGTTTGATACACTCCCGCATTTTCGGTGAGGTCTTTTGTCTTTATTCATTATTGGATCGTTTTTGTTCACCACTGTTAATAAGAGCACTGAAGCAATAGGGGTAAGCTGCAATTTCTGTTCTGTTTTCTCCTGTTTTGTTTAGTGTAAGAAGCTAGGGTAGTGGCTGTCTTTTTGTTCTTTCCTTTTTACGATCAGGGTTTAGTTAGCAGGTGGGGTTGAAGTGTAGATTCGTTTTGTTTGTTGTTTTTGCCTGGGCTTACCCTGAAGCCGAGCTTCATCCACATTTTGTATATATTGTTCATTGCGAGTTAGACTGTGTAAATAAATTTGTGCCACTTGTAAACTTGTGTGGCTGGTTTCATGTTACGCCCTTAGCGAGCTGTCCGTGGGACGTAACAGTGCACACAAAGAAGAGTCCAGGCGCACACGAGTGGAAGAGCGCATTACAGCTGCAAGCCTGCTCGCACATTTGTTAT
Organism: Corythoichthys intestinalis; assembly: GCF_030265065.1. Lineage (NCBI taxonomy): Eukaryota > Metazoa > Chordata > Actinopteri > Syngnathiformes > Syngnathidae > Corythoichthys > Corythoichthys intestinalis. Next base: position 31,237,436 of record NC_080395.1, on the reverse strand, counting down.
GAAGCAACACCTATATATAACACCTTTAGTACTGTTTATTGTGCATTTTCAATTCTGGTTGAATACTTGTGGCGCATTTATGTTATTGTTTTTGATGATGTGCGGACGCTAACTGATACATGCTAATCGTTTTTGTGGATTGTTATTGCTGCATCTTCAGCTAGTTATAAAAGCAAATTTTAATTGCCGTCATTGAAGATGAAACTGATTTAATTTCATTTTTATTTTAGTTTTGTTCTGCAAGTGTTGATGTTATGAGCAGCTGATTAAAGTAAGCAAACCACACGGACGTCTGACATCTTCATTTTGGAGCTTAGCTCACTGTCTAGCTAGGATTTAGCTCCAACGTCTTGACGAGGATAGGACAATGATGTATAATACAAGTCTTTGGATAGTTATTTTGACATTTAAGGTGAAGGAATCTGACCTTCCAGCCAGACCGCCGGAATCAAGCCAGCCGAACTGCCGGACCCGCGCTGGCACAGATCCAACGAGCCGGGCCGGCGAGACCCATGCAATCCAGAAAGAAGGGCCAAATGCCTTAGTCTTAACCCTTTGTACAGACTCAATTTTGCAAGGTTAAAAGAAGGCTCACCGAGAACAAGTTGGCAATTTATTCAGGTTGATAGCGTTCAAACAGAAAGGCGAAACAGACTCGGGTGAGGAGGCAAACTCGTTCTAAGGTCACCATATCAGAAGTCAACAAAAGGTTTCCGAGAAAAATGACCACGATTAGTTAAACATCCAGTCTTTCGAAGGCCCCTGCGTGGCAGGTCGTGGGCAGAAAGAAGGGTGTGTTTGGGATTATTGTCTGTTTGTGGATTGGACAGGAGGATTCGGGAGTTACTGTTTTCCAGGCAACGAGGGTTGGTGGTAAATGGTGTTATACTTGTATAGCGCTTTTCCACCTTTCAAGGCGCTGGTGACGCAGCACCAGGAGCATTGTGGGGTTCAGTATCTTGCTCAAGGATACTTAGGCAAGTTCATCAGGGCAGAGAATCGAACCCACAACCTCTGGGTTGGGGGGGACAACCACTCTACCACTGAGCCACGCCATCCCCGAGTTGTGGATTTTGCCACCTCAGCGTCAAAGGGGCTCTTGGAGTCTTATCAGTCGTGTTATCAGTTGGATATCGGGCGTTTGTTTTCCTTGTGTTGGGACCGGGCATCCCGCCATTCGTTCTGGTCTGTCCGGGAGAACTGATTGCAGACGTGGGCTTATCAGTGTCAATGTTGGTCAGTAAGCTGCATGACACACTCGTTGGGCTTCAATGAGAGTAAGGCGTTGTTTATCTCTTATGTCCTACATTTTGCTTGTTTTCCTTAAACTATAAGTGCTATTTATTTTATATTGGGTATGTTAGAGCAATACAAACAGTCGATCGATAAATACGAGAAAAAATACTATTATACGATTCCCTGATTGATCATATTGTGTTAGAATAATGCAAACAGTTAGAGTTGCCTAGGAGTTGCCTAGGAGAAAAAGTACTATCTCCTTCAAAGGGTACTTAAAGGATTACAACATCATGGTATTAAATACTGGTGTTGTGTATCACAGCATCATGCAATTCTAACACAAAGTAATACATAGAAATAATTGACTTATTTTTTTTATGAGCGAATGCGTAATTATGTTCCGATGAAAATTACTGATTATTATTTATTCAAATTAATTAAGAGATCCTCCAACCCTCGTGAGGATAAGTGGCTCTGAAAATGAATAAATGAATAATTAAGGAGATATTGCATTAGAAACATCACCAGATGCAAGTAGATTTCTGTCATGACGCAAACACTTGGGACCGGTAATAAATTGCTTCCAGATATTCGTAATCCTAGGTGACACTTTGTTGCGGTTTTCCAACACCATAATGCAAAAAGGGTCATCTGCCAGTGAGGGCACCGCAGAGTCAGGTTCAGGCATAACATAGGCAAAGAACATAGTTGCATGTTCAGTAATTCAATTTGGAATATGAATTAGGCATAAGCAAACTGACATACACATTACTTTTATAGCAGAGCTACTGTACATTCTTACAGGTAGCAAGGTCACGGAGCTAATTATCTAATAACTCCATAATATAACACATCCACACATTCATTGTCATTTTTTGTCAGAGAGCGAAATAAAAAATGCATTTTGATAAAGTATTAATGGAGTTCAGCGTAGATGTGTAAACATAATTTGTGTTATATTCCATGATTGCCTGGGACAGAGTCACAGCGTCGATAATTATCATGAATTTTAATTCTTATCCGAGCTAAGTACCATCTGGGTCTTGACGGTGCAAAATAAAAATCAATTGTGGTATCGTTTAAACATGAAAAAAAAACAAAAACAATAATAGACAATATAATGATATTTGGTTGGAGCGCAGCTAAAGGGCAAACCGACAGGATTTGGATTGACATATGTGATCAAATAATGTAATATAAATATAATGACATAAAATATAATGTGTAAATAATTATGTGATCAAAGCAGAATACGGTCTGCGACAGTGAAGATGACCGCATGTAAAGTAACACGATGAATGCATTATTAATTCAGTATTCATACATAGGTATGGTATGCAAACCCAAGATACATTAAAATAAAGGTCAGTCAACTGTACAAAACACCCTGAAGGTTATGGAATACAGTAAGTGCAGTTGGTTTCAAGCGTTTGGATTAGCTATTATAGCATGTGAAATAATTCTAAAGAGGGTACCCATTTCCATTTTTTTAAGTCCACTGAATGCTATGCCAAATACAGTAAACCTAACCCTGATGACTTCGTGCGAAAGGCAGACAACAGCGTGAAATGGTCGCAAGTTAGTTGCAGAACAACAATCTGCACTCATCTTCATAGTGTCACTGAGTGGAAACAGAATGCACATTACCCGAGACAAAGCCCGGCAAATCACTTCACCATCAATGACAGTGTTCCAATGTAAATATAAACCGGAAAATAAACAAATGCAAATGGCCCAGACTAAAAAAAAACCTTAATTTAAATAAAAAACAAAAAAAAAACAACATCTCTTTACATTGATTACAGTAACTTCAATTGAGAAATTTTAAAACCTCCAAAACTGCCCAGAACATTATTGGGCCTCCTCCAAGTATCACAGTACAGTGATGCCTCATTTTTCGCGGTTAATGTGGACCAGGACCCGCCGCGATAAGTGAAAAACCAAGAAGTAGCGCACAAATTAAAAAAAAAAAAAAAAATCCTTTTTTTGTGTGTGTGTTCATCGAATGTCAATGTATTTATTCATATTTAGCATTGGAAAGAGATATACATAATCATGTTTTTTCACTTTTTTCCCCCAAAGTATAATAAAAAAATATGTATCTACAATGCTGGCCAAAAGTATTGTCACCCCTGCAATTCTGTCAGATAATGTGAATTTCTCCCAGAAAATGATTGCAATTGCAAATGCTTTGGTAATAATATCTTCATCTATTTTGCTTGCAATGACAAAAGACAAAAGAATGAAAAAAACCCCAAAATTAAATCATTATCCTTTTACACAAAACTAAAAAAATGGACTAGACAAAAGTATTGGCACCCTCAGCCTATTGCTTGGTAGCACAACCTTTAGACAGAATAACTGTGAACAACCTCTTCTAGCATCTATCAATGAGTGTCTTACAATGCTCTGCAGGAATTTTAGACCATTCTTCTTCGGCTAACTGCTCTAGGTCTCTGAGATTTGAAGGGTGCCTTCTTCAAACTGCCATTTTCAGATCTCTCCACAGATGTTTTATGGGATTCCGGTCTGGACTCATTGCAGGCCACTTTAGAAGTCTCCAGTGTTTTCTCTCAAACCATGTGTTTTATGTGTTTTGGGTCATTGTCCTGCTGGAAAATCTATGACCTCTGAGGGAGACCCAGCATTCTCACACTAGGCCCTACATTACGCTGCAAAATTTGTTAGTAATCTTCAGACTTCATAATGCCATGCACACGGTTAAGCAGTCCAGTGCCAGAGGCAGTAAAGCAACTTCAAAACGTCAGGGAACCTCAGTCATGTTTGACTGTGGGGACCGTGTTCTTTTTTTTTGAAGCCCTCATTTTTTCCCTGTAAACTCTGGTAATGTTAAAGCTGTACTTTTGTCTCACCTGACCAGAGAACATTCTTCCACAACGTTTTTGGCTTTCTCAGGTAAGTTTTGGCAAACTCCTGCCTGGCTTTTTTATGTCTCTGGGTCAGAACTGGGGTCTTCCTGGGTATCCTACCATAGAGGCCCTTTTCATTCAGATGCCGAAGGATAGCATGGGTTGACAGTATTGTACCCTCGGACTGCAGGACAGCTTGATGTTGTTTGGATGTTAGTCAAGGTTATTTATCCACCATCTGCACAATCTTTCGCTGAAATGTCTCGTCAATTTTTCTTTTTCGTCCATGTTATCCACAGTGCCATGGGCTTTACACTTATTGATGACACTGCGCACGGTAGAAACAGGAACATTCAGGTCTTTGAAGATGGACTTGGAGCCTTGAGATTGCCCATGCTTCCTCACAATTTTGCTGTTTGGTCTTCTTTCTTTTCTTCATGCTCAATGTGGTACACAGAAGGACACAGGACAGAGGTTGAGTCAACTTTAATCCATTTTCCATCCTGCAAGTGTGATTTAGTTATTGCCAGCACCTGTTATTTACCGCAGGTAAGTAATAGGTGCTGGTAATTACACAAATTAGAATAGCATCACATGATTTTTCAAAGGTTGCCAATACTTTTGTCCGGCCCATTTTTAAAGTTTTTTGTAAAATGATAATGATTTAATTTTTCTTCCATTCTCTTTAGCGTTTTTTCATTGCAAGCAAAATCAATGAAGATATTACTACCAAAGATTACCATTTGTAATTGTAATCATTTTCTGGGAGAAATCGAGCATTATCAGAAAGAATCACAGGAGTGCCGATACGTTTGGTCATCACTGTATATACTAGTATTTTGATGAATGGTACTACTGTCCCACCGAATTAGTTTTTAAGAAGAATAAAGTAGTAGAAAAATGTTTTGGCATTATTAAATGCTTTATTGAGTGAGTCCACTCAAATCCGCTCAAGCTGCTAACTGACACACAATGAGTTTCCACAGCAACTGTTTAACAAGTGGCACAATTATTGACGCATGTGGCGCTTTGAAGTTCGTGTCTTTGGCAAGATCAAACCCAAACATCTGTCAATCATCGTTAATTTTAATAAGCAACTCCGGTGCACTGCCTGACGAACAAAGAACAGGAAGAGGGAGGTAGGGAGACTGAGACTACGCGATCAGCTCGGGACAGCTCATCTGTATTCTATCATTATTATTATTATCATTATATATATATATATATATATATATATATATATATATATATATATATATGTATTAAGCCTGAACGATACATCGTTTAAACATCGCCATCGCAATGTGTGCGTGCGCGATAGTCCCATCGCAAGGACGTGCGAGTTTTTTTTTTTTTTTTTTTTTAATCCACATACGACCTGCTTTCTGCTCTGCGCAGAGCCTCACACGCTCTTTGAACCTCACAGTCACTGCAGCACTTGCTTATTAAAGTTAACTATGCTGGTATCTTTGATCTTGCCAAAGAAGTGGACGTCACAGCGCAGCAGCTGTCAATCATCGTTCAACTTGTAAAACAGTTTCTGTAAGGAAGCCGCTTTGGAATGAATGTGTGTGTGCCTGTGTGGAGACGTTTGAGACATATAAATTAAATGCCAGAAGTGATCATGAGGAGTTTGTAATTTCTACATGTCCAACAAGAGTCACAGCTAAGATAGATAAACAGAAGTATTTAATAAAGCCAAGCATTTTTCGACTAGAGCACTTTATTCTTGTTCAAAAATGATTTGGTCTGACAGTTATGTTTAAAACTGATCATAATATAACATAACATTTGAAGTGCCTAAAACCATTTATTAATATATACAGTATATACATTATGTATGTATATATATTTTTTTAATTATTAAATTTATTAGGATCATGGAAGCTTCCACTTGGGGAAAATATATGCATACAGTATATCCTCTATATACATAATATAATAAAAATATACAGTACTGTGTATATATATATATATATATATATATATATACATACATTTTTTAAAAAATCATACTTTGGGGAAAAGGTGAGAAAAAAACATGCCTTATATGTATCTCTTTCGAATGCTAAATCTGAATAAATACATTGAGCACACAACCACAAAAAAATTTAAATTTGGGGGGCGGGGTGCGCAACTTCGCGGTTTTTCAGTTATCGCGTCGGGTTCTGGTCCCCATTAACCGCGAAAAACAAGGGATCACTGTACACTGGTCATTGAGAGTTATCCAAAGTCTTTCCAAACAGCTATTCAAGTCATCTAGTTAAAATTTCTTTAAAACTTTTTTTTTTTTTTTTTTTTAAATATCGCAATATAATATCGCAAACCCCCAAAAAATCGCAGCAATAGTTTTTCCAATATGGTTCAGGCCTAATATATACTGTGTATATATATACATATACATATATACATATACATATATATATATATATATATATATATATATACACATATATATATACATATACATAAATAAATAAAAATAAATAAATATATATATACATATATATATATATATATTTTTTTTTTAAATTTATTTATTTATGTATATGTATATATTTTTTTAATCCTAGCATTTCTTTATACAACTGGACAGCAATGTGGCATTTTCATGTTGTTGTTGTTGTTGTTTTTTTTTCCCCAGCAGAATAATTTAAGAAAATAGAATATGTGACATGATCCACACTGACATGATCCACTCTGACTACGTATGTAAATACAATTAATGGTGTTATTAAAGAGTCACAATTTTAACCCATGCTAATTTGTAATCCACACACCAGATGAAATATATTTATGAAGACAAATTTGCATTACTTGAGGATTAAGACTTGAGTCTTGAGTAGGAGTCATGAATTTAACATTTAAGATTAACCACAGACCACAGTGAATAGTTAATACCTACTTTAAGTTTCTATATGATGGCAGATATCGAGTTGACAACTCATGTTAAGTAGCCTGGCAAATCAGCCTAGTATTATGTGGTTTCATTTAGATTTCCACTCCGGTCCAATATCGACTGACGAATCACAGCACGCAAGGTGGGACTTTAGTCATTGCAGTCTTCATGATGCATCACAATCTTTTGTACACAAATGGTTTGATACCATACCTAAAGGTTGGATGTTGACCATTGACTATCGCAGTACTTCTCAAATAGTGGAGCGGGCCCCCAGGAGGGGCGCAGAGTGATGTTGAGGGGTGGCGCAAGTGACCTTGGGGAGCATCCTTTTTTGAGGTTATAGAATAATGTGTAATTGCAAACCCGCTCAGTAGGTGGCGCTCTCATTTTCAGATATATTACATATAATATATATATATATATATAAAATATACATATTTGTGGAACAAACATGAGCACACAGCAATGAGCACGAAGAGCTAAAACACGGAAATATGACAATGCGTATTTGGCGGCGGGCAGCATGAAGCCAAATCAATTAAGGTGTCACCTAAAGACATTAGACCCCAATCACATTGATAAGCCGCTTGATTTTTCTAAGCAAAAAAGTGCCGAGTATTGCCGGCAATCGTCCCGCTTAGTGAGAGTTGCATCAGTAAACCAGCGAGCACTGTTAGCATCTTATCAGGTGGCATACCAAGTTGCTCAGTGCAAAATGACCCCACACTATAGCAAAGGAGCTGATACTGCCTGCAGCAAAAATAAAAACTGTCCCTCTGTCCAGTGACACTGTCGATTTTGTTCTTTTTTTTTTTTTTTTTTTTTTTTCCGGACAAATTGTTTAACAAATTCTACTCTGAGTTAATAAATTCAAATTCATTAGTTACTTGATTAATTATTGATTTTATTGAAATTTATTTTTCAGCATCAAATGGTCAAAACAAAATTTTGGACTTTTTTTTTATTCAGGGAAATGTATGCGCTTTGTCTCTCCTGTTAAAACAATAATAATGCTAGTAAAGGTATACTTTATTGTAAGTTGATCTACATGACTTTTTTTTTCTTTAAAATTAACAAAGACAATGTTACGCAGAGGTGTACTTATAATAATTTATAGACAGTTGATACTATGTACAGTGGCGGCAGAGTTGGGGGGCGTGAAATGTTTACGTCTTCCTGAGGGGGACGTAATACAAAATAATTGAGAGGCACTGGACCATTGCAATCAAAACATATTTGACCTGTTTTACAAAATGGCAGTTTGATCCCTGACAGATTATTCTATTTCAATAATGTCCTATGTTGTTTAGTATTCATCTGAAAAGCATTTGAATCTATTGTGTAGATGTTATGGCTTTCTTGTGTTCTGTAAACTAAGGGTGGGCAAATTTGAGAGTTGTATTAAATATTTTAAAACCCAGATTAAAAAAAAAAAAAAAAAAAAAAAAAAAAAAAGATGTAAAATTTCCAAACCATACCAATAATTGTATTCTCTTTTTAATTACATAATTTAGTTTCATAATCAATTAGGCATTTTAAAATGTGAAATTATATTACAGGATTATTATTATTATCATTTATTCACAATCAGCCAAATTCTAAAGTCATTTAAAAAAGGGGATTCAATGCTCAATTTATGCAGCAAATATTTGTTGACTGATGACCATTTAACCTAGAGGTGTCCAAACTGGTCATTTTATGTCATTGTTTTATATAATCTCTTTTAAACTAATCAGGGAAAAGTGTGCCCTGGATGAAAGAAGTAAATGCCGAGCAGCTTTGATTAAAAAGGGTAGGAAAGTTGTATCACCTGCAAGTGCACCTAACAGATTCTGTATTGTGATGAAAGGTGACACCACTCTGAAGCAGTAAACATGCCCATGAATCACACTCTACAAAAGCTCCTTCTCTTCTTCTGTGTATCCAACCATCACTGTGAATTTGACATTCTAGACTGCGGTCGCAATGGAGTTGTCTGAATGAGATGCAGTGCATTTGTCACTGCGGTCACATCACATGTACTTTTTATCTCTCTGTAGGTCTCAGCACTTGTCAGTTTCCACACCAGCTGCTGCCTTACTGACTGGATGGGTGACTCTTCGGCCTGCATGTGGCGGAACGAGCCATCACTTCATCAGATTAAAGCAGAAAAAGATCAGTTTTGCACCTCTGCTGACAATTGCAATTTGAAATTAGATTTCTACCCTCACTGTGGAGTGAAACATGTCCGACAGCAAGCCATTTTATTTGAATCCAGCTTCAAATGTGGAAGCAGTTTCCACTACAATGCAGACACCCGCCCAACTTCTCCATTTTGTCACACCACACCGATACATCTGATTAGCACAGGGAAAGCATATGCTCATCGCAGCGTTTCTCACAGGTTTCATCAAGTGAGATTCAAAATTTTGTAAGACCACATAAGAAATAAACTAGGGCTGTCAAAATTTAACGGGCGGTAATTAATTTATTAAATTAATCGCGTTAAAATATTTGACGTATTTAACGCACATGCCCCCGCTCAAACAGATTAAAATGACAGCACAGTGTCATGTCCATTTGTTACTTGTGTTTTTTGGTGTTTTGTCGCCCTCTGCTGGCGCTTGGGTGCGACTGATTTTATGGGTTTCAGCACCATGAGCATTGTGTAATTATTAACATCAACAATGGCGAGCTACTAGTTTATTTTTTGTTTGAAAATTTTACAAATTTTATTAAAACAAAAACATTAGGAGGAGTTTTAATTAGGGCTGTCAAACGATTAAAATTTTTAATCGAGTTATTTACAGCTTAAAAATTGATTAATCGTAATTAATCGCAATTCAAAACACCTCTAAAATATGCCATATATTTCTGTAAATTATTGGTGGAATGGAAAGATAAGACACACGACAGATATATACATACAACATACTGTACATTAGTACTGTATTTGTTTATTCTAACAATAAACCCACAAATGCCATTATTAACATTCTTTCTGTTAAAGTGATCCACGGATAGAAAGACTTGTAGTTCTTAAAAGATAATTGTTATAGTTACAAGTTATAGTAATTTTATATTAAAACCCCTCTTCATGTTTTAGTTTTAATAAAATTTGTAAAATTTTCAATCAAAAGTAGAGTTAATATAATAATAATAAGAATAAAAATAACAATAATAAAAATAGAGTGACCAAAGTCTAAGTTTTACGTGTATTTTGCATAGCTATTTTGACATGGAATGCCAGTTCATTTTGCATTGTTGTTTAACTGTGTGTCAGAATAGGGCCTCATTACTATAGACTGAAGTGCTTTTCTTTTTGTGAACATTATTTTTTTTTTTTGGAGAGAGAGGAATATTATTTTTGTTGTGCTTTCACTAAACGATACTTATGTTTGTTGTGAAGGAGAAGCTTATGCCAATAAACGGCACGGTCCACTGAACGCCTGTATCCACTCGCCTTTTAACATATACTGTATATTTCTGTACAGATCTTACCCAAAATACAACAAGAGACACATAATTGCCACTAAAAGAAAGAAAACTTACCGAAATATGTGTGGAGCACTAATAGCAATTTGCATTGCATTGTGAATACAGCATAAACGTCTCACAACTACTAATTCTCCCACGTTTAGAAGAAATAACAGTATGAGTATGGAACGGCGCTGCCCCCAAGCGGCCAGTGGCATTCTCTTTACTCTTAATGTCCATAAACGGCCTCATTGTAATCTGTTTGAGGCAATCGGCGAGCGGGTCATTTAGTGCATGCGTTAATTGCGTCAAATATTTCAACGTGATCAATTTAAAAAAAATTAATTAACGCACGTTAACGCGATAATTTTGACAGCCCTAGTTTTAATATAAAATTTCTATAACTTGTACTAACATTTATCTTTTAAGAACTACAAGTCTTTCTATTAATAGATCGCTTAAACAGAATGTTAATAATGTTAATGTCATCTTCTGGATTTATTCTTATAATAAACAAATACAGTATTTACTATGTAAAGTATGTTGACTGTACAGTGCCCTCCATAATTATTGGCACCCCTGAAAAAGATGTGTTTTTTAGCTTCTAAAAATTTTTTTTATTCAAATAATATGGGACCTTAATGGAAAAAAAGAGAAAAATCCAACCTTCAATACAAGTGCATTCATTCAGTGGGGAAAAAATCCCACATAAAGAAAAAAATTTGACATCAAATAATGTGTGTCACAATTATTAGCACCCCTGGTGTTAATACTTTGTACAACCCCCTTTTGCCAACAAAACAAGGTCTGGGGACTGAGATGGCCATGGGAGGAGCTTGATTTTGTGTCTGGTGAACCATTTCTGTGTAGATTTTCGCCATATGTTTAGGGTCATTGTCTTGCTGAAAGACCCAGTGACGACCCATCTTCAGCTTTCGGCCAGAGGGAAACAGATTTTGATATAAAATGTCCTGGTATTTCAAAGCATTCATGATGCAATGCACCCTTACAAGGTTCCCAGGGCCTTTGGAAGCGAAACAGCAGCCCCACAGCATCACTGACCCACCCCCATACTTCACAGTGGGTATGAGGTGCTTTTCAGCATGCGCATCTTTCGTGGCACGCCAGACCCACTTAGAGTGTTTATTGCCAAAAAAGCTCAATCTTGGTCTCATCTGACCAAAGCACACGGTCCCAGGCTTCAACTGGGACCGTGTGTATTTTTGTGTGAGACCAAGATTGAGCTTGATTGAATGCATGAAGATTGAATGCACTTGTATTGAAGGTTGGATTTTTCTCTTTTTTTTTTTCCCATTAAGGTCCCATATTATTTGAATAAAAAAATAATATTAGAAGCTAACACATCTTTTTCAGTTGGGCCAATAATTATGGAGGGCACTGTATATATCCGTCTTGCGTCTTATCTTTCCATTCCAACAATAATTTACATAAAAATATGGCATATTTTACAGATGGTTTGAATTGTGATTAATTACGATTAATTAATTTTTAAGCTGTGATTAACTCGATTCAAAATTGTAATCGTTTGACAGCCCTAAAATAAGTTTAAACTGTTTGGTTTCAGTTGAATTACAATAAAGTGAAAGTCAAAATGGATTGGACTCTGGTTGTGAAAACACAACCAGAAGTGATGATCTTGTCTAGCTTTCGCGCGCTACGCTAGCGAGTCCATATTGAGAAAATCACAGAATGGTCCCATAACAAGAGAATAGAAAGCCTATGGATAGCATGCTAGCATCCTGCAAACATCTGCAGCTCATTCTGGGTGTAATCTTCTTGTTTGATATGTTTTTAGTGGGTGTGGCCAAGGCAGTTGAAAAAGAAAGACTAATTAGCAGACAACTGCACGAGTCACAAGTAAGTCCCGAGTCTTAGCTGTTGTGGACAAGTCAAGTCGAGTCACAAGGCAGTGTCAAGTCAAAAGGTTGTCAAGCCAAGTCGAGTAACAGGTTAGTCAAGGCCTTCACCATTATTCCCCAGCCCACCCACAAAGCACTCAGGTTTATCTTTGAGGGAAACCTTATTGTCAATCAAGGACGTAGGTTTGCATCGGGATGGTAGGGACATAACAATACCAACTTTTCAGGATGCTCAAATTGTCCCCACCAACTTTTAAGCCACCTTATTTGCATTAAATATTGAGTTCAGTTATATGGGTAATTTAGATTCTCTCATATGTTGTAAGGATAGAATAGACCCTACCATTATTAAGAGAATGATTTTCATTATGTTCAGACTTATTTATCTCTTTTCACTTGCTGAAAGTACCGGTCCATTTTTTCTCCCTCAAAAGTTTGATTGGCTGATTACTTGACCCCCTGACCCCTCCTCCAGCTTCATAGATGCAGACCCACATGCACGCTCAACCCAAATACTTGACTAGTTCTTTCTCACTATTAACTAGTGCAAAAGAATGGAATGTAAACAGATTCAAACAACTGACTTCACCTTTCCAACATGATTCAAAACAATTCTTAAAAAAAAAAATTCTTGCATTAATATTATAGTATACTGCTATATATAATAGTATTATAATCATTGCAAATCGGATTTTTCATAAAGGGTGCCATTTTAAAGCTATTCTTAGTGTAGAATCTGAATTCTGAAGTATGTGGGATTAACTCCAGAAATCGTTATTTATATGACGTGCTTTTATTTTGAAATATTAAAGTAAGTTCGCTAAACCGCAAACAGTAAGTTTTACACTCCGCAAAAATTTTTTTTTTACATTGCATGTGCTGTCAATAATCTTTTTTTTTTTTTTTCTTTTGCAAATGCTGTTAGCCAGGAATTTTCATGTTTGAAGTGTCACCTTTTAACCGCAAGTTTCCGTTTTTTGAGAAGACTGCCAATATTTTATAGCAGGCTAAAGTAGGTTGTCTTTTTTCCCCATTAGCCTCAATGTAGCAATGCTAACGTTTACAGTGTTTAATAAAGATCTCTTTCCTTATTTTGTATGTCTGAACTTTAATTCTATGGCGTGTTGATGACCAATAAACATCTGTGAAAGGAACTGAAGTCTCATAAAGTCTCATAAAACGCAGCCGTGAAAATTACCGTCCTCATTTTTATTTACCGTGCGATAAATGGACTCATTGCATATCGCGACAGGCTTAGCGACTTCAATAAAACATGTCATTAGTATAGATGGACTTACAATCTGCCAGCTTGTAATTGTCTCCTGTCATCTTCCAAAATTACAACTGGGTGACGGCGCTTCAGGTGTTCATTCACGGCCGACGTGCAGGCAAGCTTGGCACTGAAGAGACAAGACATAACAATGTACCCTCCTTCGTTTCGTTTAAATAAGTCAGTGTTTTGGCCACTCCGGTGCACTTTTTTAGCTTTGTGCAGGCTTTCCCCACTTGCATACCAAGCATCCAATATTAAAAAACTCTCCTGAACCCCCCCTTAAAAAATGTCTCCTCGGATCAACAACATTCACATAGGTCACCCTTTTTTATTTCAAAACGGTGAGAGATTTTCATGCCTGATATTAGAAGGTTTTTTTCGGCCGGCACAAGCCACTGTAAGCAATGGATAAAGACGTCAATGTTTGTGCTACTAAAAGTCCGACCTGCATCAGAGATAGCATAGCATTAATCTGTGTGAAGTTGCTAACTTTCAAAACTACTGCGGTCAAGCCAGCCTCTACAAGGAAAAACAAAGTCAAGCAAGCCGTCCCTCATTTAGATCATTGTTTGCATTAAGTGCATTACCATAATGCAACACGGTGGCTTCAGAGTACAAGTCCCAAAAATGGGTCCACTTCAGAGGGACACTGAAATGAACATGAACTGACATGAAAAAAAAAAAATCTGTGAAATGAAATCACACATCAAAATGTCATGAGAGTACTTCAGTTCGAGTCTACGGGTATGCCTAGGGTGTAGATCGGTCCTTAGATTTCTCAGATTTTTCTTCATGATTTTTTCCTAAATCACTTTTATATTACAATACTTTAGTTTGAGTCTAGAGGTGCTCCAGTGCCCCCAGAAGTGGACCCATCCTTGGATAGCTACCCGTTTTTTTTGATAAAGGGACTTGCACTTCAAAATGTTTCTTGAGTTGTTTTTTAATACAAAGGTTTGAGTCGAACATTGTATCACGTTAACCAATTCACAAAAAAAGTTAGTATGAGTCATACAGATTTATTTTTGCTTTGATCATTTCATCTATCAATTAATTAGGTTCATATTGGTGAGAAATGTGGCCCTGATCCCTGTTCAATAATCTGTTTGGTCTTATTAATGTCCAGTCCCCAGCAAAAAGTGTACATGCAGGTTATGCTGTTACATCATCCCTACCAATGTTGAGAGACCAAACCTACGCCCTTGCTGTTAAAAAAATAAAAATAAAAAATGCAGTATCGTCTGCAGGGAATGAACTAGCAATAAGGTGTTCATTATCTATTCTATGTTTCATCATTCAGACTAATGTATATATGGATGGAAAGGCTACATTACAAAAACAAAATTGACTCGAGTCATGAGTCATTGTCTCTCGAGTCTTAGACCCTCCCAGCTCAAGCAAGTCAACTCCGAGTGTGCGTTTATCTTCTTCAAGTCCGAGTCGAGTTGCGAGTCATGAAATCTGCGACTTGAGTCGACTCGAATCCGAGTCCCTGTGACTCGAGTCCAATTGTCTGCTAATTAGTCTACAAGGAAGACTGATTTCATGATTATGCCTTTTCTGTCACTTTTTTTTCATGAATTTGTGTCCAATATAATGTCTGCTATCATCTTAAAGTCACTTGCTGTTTCATAGCACCTTTAAGAATAACTATAAATGTAAACCATATAAACCTAAAATAAAATGTCATAGCCAACCTAGCAAAAAACAAAAACAAAAGAAAAATCAGTAATTTCTATAATGTCAGAAATTTCTATTTCAAACAATGCAGTGCAATTTATAAGGAATTTAAGAAAGACCAGAAGGACTCAATACCCAAGAGGCACTTAACTCATTTGCTCCCAAAAACGTATGAATACGTTTTATTTTTAATTGTTTCAGTGTCCCAAAAACGAATTTATACGTCTTTTACAGTTTTTTTTCACTAGAGACATCTCTAGGTTCTGATGCCACTTGGCTCCAAAGCACAATGCTCAAAATCCATTTTAAAGAATAAAACTGGCCACTGGAGGGCAGTGGCGCATTTGGTAAGAACTCATATCAGACCATGAAAGCAAATGAATGAAGAGAAATAGTCAGGAAACGGAATTTGGAAGAAGCGTGAGAAAAATGTGGAGAACAATGTAAAATACAAGGCACATGCCCCACACAAGTTCCCTAGGTGAATTCTGTTATGAGGTAGCTGTCACTACAAAAGAAAGATTTTTAAAAATCTATCTTGATGAGACAGGCGGCGATGAGGGAAAGGTTTACCCCGGCCGTCGCGGTCAAAACAGCTTCATCTCTCAGTTAGTTACAGTGGGGCAAATAAGTATTTAATCAACCACCAATTGTGCAAGTTCTCCTACTTGAAAATATTAGAGAGGCCTGTAATTGTCAACATAGGTAAACCTCGACCATGAGAGACAGAATGTGGAAAAAAAACAGAAAATCACATTGTTTGATTTTTAAAGAATTTATTTCCAAATTAGAGTGGAACATAATTATTTGGTCACCTACAAACAAGCAAGGTTTCTGGCTGTCAAAAGAGGTCTAACTTCTTCTAAAGAGGTCTAATGAGGTCTAAAACGGCTCCACTCGTTACCTGTATTAATGGCACCTGTTTTAACTATCGGTATAAAAGACACCTGTCCACAATCTCAGTCAGTCACACTCCAAACTCCACTATGGCCAAGACCAGAGAGCTGTCGAAAGATACCAGAGACAAAATTCTAGACTGAATCTGCAATAGGTAAAACACTTGATGTAAAGAAATCAACTGTGGGAGCAATTATTAGAAAATGGAAGACATACTGTACAAGACCACTGATAATCTCCCTCGATCTGGGGCTCCATGCAAGATCTCACCCCGTGCAGTCAAAATGATAACAAGAATGGTGAGCAAAAATCCCAGAACCACACGGGGGGACCTAGTGAATGACCTACAGAGAGCTGGGACCACAGTAACAAAGGCTATTATCAGTAACACAATGCGCCACCAGGGACTCAAATCCTGCACTGCCAGACGTGTCCCCCTGCTAAAGACAGTACACGTCCAGGCCCGTCTGCGGTTCGCTAGAGAGCATTTGGAATATCCAGAAGAGGACTGGGAGAATGTGTTATGGTCAGATGAAACCAAAATAGAAATTTTTGGTAGAAACACAGGCTCTCGTGTTTGGAGGAGAAAGAATACTGAATTGCATCCGAAGAACACTATACCCACTGTGAAGCATGGGCATGGAAACATCATGCTTTGGGGCTTTTTTTCTGCAAAGGGACCAGGACGACTGATCTGTGTAAAGGAAAGAATGAATGGGGCCATGTATCGAGAGATTTTGAGTGAAAATCTTCTTCCATCAGCAAGGGCATTGAAAATGAGACATGGCTGGGTCTTTCAGCATGACAATGATCCTAAACAAACAGCCAGGGCAACAAAGGAGTGGCTTCGTAAGAAGCATTTCAAGGTCCTGGAGTGGCCTAGCCAGTCCCCAGATCTCAACCCTATAGAAAATCTGTGGAGGGAGTTGAAGTCCGTGTTGCCCAACGACAGCCCCAAAACATCACTGCTCTAGAGGAGATCTGCATGGAGCAATGGGCCAAAATACCAGCAACAGTGTGTGAAAAGCTTGTGAAGAGTTACAGAAAGCGTTTGGCCTCCGTTATTGCCAACAAAGGGTACATAACAAAGTATTGAGATGAACTTTTGGAATTGACCAAATACGTATTTTCCACCATGATTTGCAAATAAATTCTTTAAAAATCAAACAATGAGATTTTCTGTTTTTTTTTTCTTTTTTTTATTATCACTTTCTGTCTCTCATGGTTGAGGTTTACCCATGTTGACAATTACAGGCCTCTCTAATATTTTAAAGTGGGAGAACTTGCACAATTAGTGGTTGACTAAATACTTATTTGCCCCACTGTATGTGTAAATAAATTGTTACTTTGCTATCAAAAGCTCTATTTTTCTTGTTGTTTGTTATTTTGTAGAAGGAAAACATTCAGATGTTTGGGTTGTCACAAAAGCAAATAAATAGCTGTGTTAAAGTCAAAGTTATGTTTGAAATGTGTGCTTTTACAAAAAGCTCAATTTCTCAGTTTTTTCATCAGAAATTGGAAAATTGCTCAAACTAAGCTATTTTCTAATGCTGATTTCTAAAGAATGGAAAAAGATATTAACTAACTTTTTTTCCTGCTGAAAGAAGAGAGTCTAATCTTTCCTTTGGCGGGTTCCATGTTTATATAGCAATGGAACATAATTTTCTGTGGACCTTGCAAAATCCGTCATAATCCAGTAAAACGGCCGGGAGCGAAGGTAGTTGCTCCGGTGAAAATGGCTGGGAGTGAATGAGTTAATGAAGATGAGTAAATTTAAGACATTATAAGAACTTGCAGGAACCCTGCACCAATGCTCACCCAAGCAGCTGGAAAAGAAAATACAAACTCAAACATGAATTTAACACTAAAACTTGTTCTATTAAGGATTCTCTCTACAACATTTGCTCGGAGTGACTTATTGGCAACATGAACTCAGCTAGGCAGCTAGCCAGTGATCCATACTGAATACAAAACTATGGTAAGTGGACATCAGATAGCACAATAACATTTTTTCTTTCAGAATGTATTTGATTTGAAGTTTCTAAACAGTGATGTTTTTGAAGAAATATTTGTGACTGGATCTCTGCATGTTAATCCAAAATGCTGTCATTGAAGATAACTCCTCTGTGAGATTGAAGGACTTTTATAGTCAAGCCAATATTTCCAATTTCCCACGGCATTTGTCTTTGCTAAAGTTTCACCTCTGGCCATGTAAACACAGCAGAAGTTGCGTGCATTGACAAACATCATAACAGGAGGCCGTGCTTTTTGCCCATCATCCGGTTTTATTAATCAGCGTTAGGCAGATTACATCAGAAAGACAAGTGAGCGTCGGCCACGTTTGCGCGCTTGCTTGCAAACATGAAAACAGATCTAAAATAGAAGCTCCTGAAGCGAACAGCGAGCGCCGCTGCTAATCTAAGCTGACATATTGGGGAGCGAGCAGGGCAGTGAGTGGGGAGGCACACTGGGAAAGCCACACTTCAGGGTCCCTTGTGTTCACTAGTATGTTATTTTGTTTTACCGTTTTAGGGCAAAAGGAAAGCCCACTGTGAGTGAGATGTTGATTTATTAGGAGGACATGTGCTTGGTGTGAAGAAAACATCCAAAATTTGGAGGGTTGCTGGGCCAAAAGGTGGTAATAAAATCTCTCCAGCCTTCCATACTACTGAATTTTATTGCTAGTTATAGCAGTACTTTGAGAGTTGAATACTTTTTGTGTTGAACTCTTATGTAAAACCACTATAAGGCATTTGTTCAGATGCAAGAATAGCAATATAACATTTTCAATAAATCCGAAGCGACGTTGTGTTTAGCTTTCTTTGCAAGGCAATTTGGATTTGCAAATCCCCTCGAGTGGCTCCAAACACAGACTGTGAGAGGAAGAAGGGCCCAGCTATTCAATTTGTTCTGTGCCTGGAGACCTTAATAGATGGAGCAGGCACATTTTTTATTTCATTTTTTGAGGTAGGGAAGAAATACATGAGAGCGCCCAGCTATAGGGCCAAACCTCATGTTCGTGCGTAAGTCCTTAACGTAACTAACTTGCCTTAACTCTGAGTTGATCTAAATCACTACCAATTCCATTGAATTCGCCATCTTCAGTAGAACTCCTGAACAAGCCTGGAAGATGAGGGTGCGGAAATTATTCTTTTATGTGACTGCTGTCTGACTCGGCATCAGTCCCAGTTATTATTTTGGATTTTCTGAAACCCAACAGTATGGTTTTACTTCTCACTAAAGCCTGTACTTTTTCAAACAATTCAATAACGCCCAAGGAAGTTGCATGATAATCCATTGTCGTGAAGCTCTTCTCTCACGGGGGATGCCAAACTGCCTCAAGGGGCCAGGTCACCAAGGAGTCAAGTGGTTGGTTAGGCCTCCAGAGCCCTGACATTTTAAGTGAGACTACACTAAAAAGCCCTTTTTCTTCCCTTCAATCGAGAGACTTTGGGTCGAACGCTCTAGGCCAGGGGTGTTCAAACTTTTTGCAAAGGGGGCCAGATTTGGCGTGGTAAAAATGTGGAGGGCCGACCTTGGCTTTTACGTAGAACAATATATTTAAACAAATTTTAGCAAGCCATTCTGTGTGTCATATTTGCTTTATTTGTATTTTTTAAAATTAATTTAGGGCTGTGAAACTTATCGCGTTAACGGGCGGTAATTAATTTTTTAAATTAATCACGTTAAAATATTTGACGCAATTAACGCACATGCCCTGCTCAAACAGATTAAAATGACAGCACAGTGTCATGTCCACTTGTTACTTGTGTTTTTTGGTGTTTTGTCGCCCTCTGATGGCGCTTGGGTGTGACTGATTTTATGGATTACAGCACCATGAGCATTGGGTAATTATTGACATCAACAATGGCGAGCTACTAGTTTATTTTTTGATTGAAAATTTTACAAATTTTATTAAAACGAAAACATTAAGAGGGATTTTAATCTAAAATTTCTATAACTTGTATTAACATTTATCTTTAAAAAAGTACAAGTCTTTCTATCCATGGATCGCTTTAACAAAATGTTCATGTTAATGCCATCTTTTTGATTTATTGTTATAATAAACAAATACAGTACTTATATACAGTATGTTGAATGTATATATCCGTCTTGTGTCTTATCATTCCAGTTCAACAATAATTTACAGAAAAATATGGAATATTTTATAGATGGTTTGAATTGCGATTAATTACGATTAATTCATTTTAAGCTGTGATTACCTCGATGAAAAATATTAATCATTTGACAGCACTAATTAATTCTTTCAACAATCTCGCAACTAGCCTTTGCTTCTCTTTCGACTCTCGGGCTTTTGCGAAATACTGCTGCTGTAAAATTAAACTAGCTTCAAGTTGCTTCAATTTCTCACTTCATATCTTCCCTGTAATCTTGTCGTACATGTCAGCCTGTCTTGTTTGTTAATATCGCCTCACATTGAACTCTTTAAAAACAACGACTGTCTCTTTGCAAATGACGCAGACACAGTTGTTGCAAATTTTAGAGAAGAAATGCAGTAGTCCAATTTCCACCTATCCTTGAAGCGTCGGCCGTCACAGTCAAATTTCTATTTTTTGTTGATTGTCGCCATTTTAGAAATGGGGAATAACGCGGAGTAATGTTGATTAGGGTGCTGCTGCCTTTTAGTGGGTAAATGAGGTGCAGCATTTAGTGTGTAAGCTACTTCATATGCTGGGAACAGTACAGCTGACCAATTTATTAAGTCTGTGTGCGGGCCAGACATTATTGATTTTATGACAAAGGCTGGGGGCCGAATGAAATTTGACCGCGGGCCGCATTTGGCCCCTAGGCCGGACTTTGGACATGTCTACTCTAGGCAAACACACGCCAGTGCGCGTCCACGTGTGTCCCGGCGGCAACAGCAGCGCTGTTTCACCGAGCCTCTGCCTAGTCTCAGTTTGGCAAAAACACTTTTCTAACATACATAAGCAGAGGTGGGTAGTAACTTGTTACATGTACTCCGTTACATTGAGAAACTTTTTGAGAAAAAGAGTAGTTTTTAAGAGTAGTTTTACAAAGCTATACTTTTTACTTGAGTAGATTTGTGAAGAAAAAAACGCTACTCTTACTCCGCTCCTTTAGGCTATACTAGAGTCGTTACATTTTTCCTCTTTCTTCGACCGATTAGATGTATTTATTTTGCCGATGCCAAGAGTAGAGAGGTGCCTGGTGTATTACCGGGGTTGCTATGCCGATTTAACATATGAGATGTCGCAAAAATAATCACATGACTCCATTATACCAATCAGACGCAAGCTTGCCTTTCTACAGTATCTTCATGCCAGCCTGTTCAATCACGTGGTGTCTTTGAAGCACCGTAAAAAATGAAGTATTTCATATAGAGCGCTGCCCTCAACATGACTCGAAAGCGCAGATTTTAACCTCTCTCCCAGTTTTTATTTAGCACGGAAAACTATGGGCAGTCATGCTCTTTGGACGAATAATGCTTATTTTACAGTATCATCATAACAGTAGCCCATATAGATAACTTTGTGTTCAGAAATAAAATACAATTGTTTAAAAGAAACCCAACAGAAATATAAGCAGTTACTAGAGAATGTTACTCATTACTTGAGTATTCTTTTCACCCAAAACTTTTTTACTTGTAGTTGTGTACATTTTTTGGACAACTATTTTAACTTGAGAAATATCTACTCTTACTTGAGTAAAATTTTTGGCTACTCTACCCACCTCTGCACATACTTTCTACCCAACAGTAAACAATCACATTTGCTGTTTTCACATTTTGTAGTTGGGACTAAATCCAACTGAAAATCGGTAGTGGAAGTTAAAGAAAATGGTCCATGACAAGATAATTTGGCAACGGCATGGCTTTGTTGTATATTGCTTTAAATGGCAGCGTATGATTTAATAAATGGCTTATAATGCATACATCATAATTTCAAAAAATTCCTTTCAATTTAACATTTTTACTCAGCCGGCAGTGGGTTTCTCTACACCCGGAGAAATCCTGTAAAACCAAAGTGAGTAATTATGACTTCATTTTTCTTCGTTCTTGCAATACAGTATTTCATCTGTGTTCTTGCAAAATAATTTTAATTACAATTGCAATAACTTAATGATGAACTACTGCAACTTTCCTTTTGTAATCCATTTTTTCTCATAGAATACAATTTTATTGTGCAATATTACAACTTGTTTTAATGTTTGTTTGTTTGTTTTTTAACCTAATTATGACTTGTATTTTCATTATGACTATTCACTTTCCCCCCTAAGCAGAGGTTTATTCTTTTACTATTTTTATCTTGTATTTCATGTGGCCATTTTAAATTTAAGGGACTTTAAAAAGAACAATAATAATGATCTATGCATATATGCAAAATATAAATATATTCACAGAATAATAACATTGTGCTGATTAGAAATCTGTTGCATTATTCAGAGGTGTTGTTCATCTTGTATAGTGTGACCACAATACGATGTCTAATGTAGAGTGCGTTGCTGCATTCTGTGACATTAACAGCAGTCCAATTTTAATGACACAAGCCTTATTTATTGTATGTTAAATAATTAAACAGAAAAACGCAGACAACATTATGGAGTAGGATACACTCCATAAGCATGCAGTTTTATATGCTATGAATTAGTCATTTCAAAACAATAATTACTTATTCAGAATAAGATTAACAGGCAGATTCCAGTCATGTGATTTAGTCACGTGCGCTTTGATAAGGCAATTGCTCCTTTTGAAAGGTTGTGATTCAATTAAAATGCTTTTAGTACATTTCCTCAAGCTCATTATAGATATTTAATTGTTGGTAGTTAGTGGTTCGGTCCACTTGCAGTACAGCACAAATCATCCATCCGCCATCATGTTTAGAGGCCTTTAAGTGCAATTTAACTTTCCTCAGGAACGTCTTGAGGACCATCGCGTGTGTTGATATAAGGAACCAGGATGAAAAAAAAAAAAATCCAGTATCTATTGCCTTTCTGAATATTTCAAGACTAAATGTGCACTTGATTAAACCTGAAAAGACAAGTAAAGGGAACAAAAAGAAAATAACAGCAGAACTGGCAGTTGTGTTAATGTGGAGGAGGATGATGAGATACTGATGAGCAAGGTTTTGATAGCTTTAAAATTGAATTTAGTATGCAATGTCTGTGGAATGAGCAGCCACTTAGGGTTGCTGGAGAAGAAGTGTGATGTGACTTGCGTGAGGGGTCTTGCGAGAATATGGGCAGAATTTTTGGACCAATTGCAATTTAAAGAGGGATTTATTTGGTAAGCCTGTGATTAAGGTCGTGGGTTAGCTGGAGTCTATCCCAGCTGACTTTGTAAAAGAACCTAGGGACACCCTAGCTTGGTTGCCAGCCAATCACAGGCGCATGACTATTCCATTTCCATGCCCAGAAAAAACTGCCATGAAAAAATAGAAAGAAAATAAATATAATTTGCATGTGGATAAAAAGCCAGAAAACCAACCAAGTATACATTCTTGCACAAAAGTTTGACAATTCTTTCTCATTTAACTGCTTGGTGAAAAGTCTCATTTTAAAATGTATTTGTTTTGAAGTAACACAGCCCTCAAAGCAAAAACTGATTTGAGGTCTATCGCCTTCAGTGGCAGTAAAACATGATCACTCAATGCTAGCCTTCCCAGTTTTGATGTCAATAACAGTCAATGTCTACGAATTAGTTAACGGCTCCAAGTAACAAAATAATCTAGAGTTATAAGGATATTGCAATATACAGTATACAGTGGTATGAAAAAGTTTCTGAACCTTTTGGAATTTCTCACATTTCTGCATAAAATCACCATCAAATGTGATCTGATCTTTGTAAAAATCACACAGATGAAAAAAACAGTGTCTGCTTTAACTAAAACCACCCAAACATTTATAGGTTTTCCACATTTTAATGAGGATAGTATGCAAAATGACTGTATGTACAATGACTGAATGTTTCTATATATTTATATTTACACTACTGAAACAAACTTTGTAGAACAAAGAAAAAAGACAAGACAATCATAATCAAAATAGCTCAATTTATCACATTGGATTTTTTTTATATATATAAATATATATTTAGGAGAAAATCATGTCTACTGTTTGTTTCTTTAAAAAAAAAAAAAAAAAAAAAAAAAAAAAAAAACAAAGCTAGAGTCATAATTTTTCAATTTGAAGGTTTTTTAACTATCTTAAAAGAACAGAAGTTGACAACTCACAATCCCAGACAACCAAAACAATTATATAAATAATAAATAACACATGAAACAAAGTATCAAGTAAGCACAGACGTTTTACCTTTTTTTTTTTTTTTTTAAATTGACCTAAGTATATACCAGTCCTTCTCAATTATTTTCTGGTACGCCCCCAAAGGAAGACGTAAATATTTTATGCCCCCCCAAACTCTCTGCCGCCACTGTAAATATCATTGGTCTATAAAATTATTATTATAAGCACGCATCTGCCTAACATTGTGTCCCTTTTTCTACTAAATATAAATGAACTTAGAATAAAGTATAACTTTATTAACATTGTTTTGTTTGTAACAGAAAAGACCGCGCATCAATTTGCCTGAATTAAAAAAAAAGTCACATCCAAATTGTAAAAATACACTCAAGGTACATTTTTGACCATTTGATACTGAAAAATAAAATGCAATAAAATCAGTAAATAATAAAAAAAAATAAAAATCAAATTGATAACATTAACTCATGAGGACAATAAGCCAAAAAATTTGACCGAATAAAACAAAACTGAATAGAAGGGGGGGAGGGGGTGTCTTTGGACAGAAGGACAGTTTTTATTTTCGCTGCTCACAGTATTACCTCATTTGCAAAGGTGTGGGGTTATTTAGCACTGAGCATGCTAACAGTGCTTACTGGTTTACTGATATAACACGGACAAAGCCGGACGATTGTTGGCAATATTCGCCACGTTTTCGCTGAAAAACAATCAAGCAGCTAATCAATGAGCTTGGGGTCTAATGTCTTTAAGTGGCGTCTTAATTGATCTGGCTTCCGGCTGTCCGCTATAATCATTTTTAGACACAGTAAACAGTGTTTTTTCCTCTTCTCCCACTGTATTAAAAGTCAAAGCCAAAGGGCAAACGGCCCGAAAAAAGCGCATTCTCGGCGGCCGAGGGATAACCGTAGGTGAGGGCGGTCGTCGTGACGATCTCAAGCCGAAAATGGCACTTCTCGGGCGGACACGTGAGAACCGGAGAAGACAGTGGGTCGCTGCGTGAGTCCGGTCGGAAAACGGCTTTTGAAAACGGCGCACAGCTCTTCTTCATATCTCTTTTCTGTGTGCTCTTGCTTACTTCAAAAATACTGCGCGCACTCTGAAAATGAGAGCGCCTCTGCCACCCACTGAGTGGATCTGTAAGTACACTTTGTTCTATTAAAAAAAAAAAAAAAAAATGTTCCCAGAGCTCACATGCGCCACCGCTGGCATCGCTCTGCGCCCCCATAGGGGGGCGCGCCCCACTATTTGAGAAGTACTGGTATATTCGAGTAATGGTATTTAAACTTTCAAACACTGTGATAGAAAAACCTTTTTCCTTTTGTATTGAACTGTGACTTGCGTGTACCATCACACCACTATTATATATATATATATATAGATATATTTTTCAATATCCAGGTGAGGCTTGAATCTCTTCCCTCTTCTATCTTTGCTCTAGTTGTTTTGATTAAATTAACACACAAAAAAAAATCACACATGGTTTATGGATATGTCATTCAAAAAAAAGTTTAGGCCAAGTAAGTATTTTTCGTACTAAAAAAAAAAACAAAAAAAAAATTATTATATTGTAGAATCTACAAGGACAACGCCCAATTGGTGATGATAATGCAAACTGAAAAGGAAAACAATCCATTGTCTTCAATTAATTGTACCCACCCGAACGCCACAAACTATGTGTAAAAAGTTTCCAGAGCGTTTAACATGACGCCGCCACACTAAATGCTAATGCTAGAAAGAACGCGAATGCTATGCTAACGCTCAGAGCCACCTAACATCGTGTTTGCAACAGCGTCACAACCCTCTTCCCCTCAGCCCCTCTCCCGCTCTGCTCTCTCCGTGGCTCTCAGACATTTCTCGCGTCACTCAACCAACGTCATCACGCATAGTAACGCCTGCCTTTACATCCTCAGTAACGGTGTTGCAAAGATAGGAAAAGTAATTAATTAGATTACTCTCTAGTGACAAAAATAATACTTTTATACTCTAACGCGGTTATTAACAACATTGGTTGTAAGCCCATAAAAACTGGACAGAGAAGCCCCAGTTGACCCGCGAACTGTAATTTGGAAACCCCTGGTTTGGAAAGTCACCTGAGGTAACAGCTTAGGCCAAACTCATTCTGGCCTTGCAGTTACCTTTGCTTACTTGCAGACAGACGGGGACCGTGGTCATTGATCCACTGTAAGGGTTATTGTCATTGATCAGATGAGGAAGAGTCGTCTCTCCTCTCTGCACCACTACTTTGTCTGACTGCCTCGGTCGTGCACTCTGAACATCAAAGTGATGGCGGGTCAACACAACACACACTTTTTCCTATTCTTTGTCCCAGTGAGATTGCCGTCTCAGTCTGAGGGAATGCATCTGTCTCTTTTTGAATTTCAAAATACAGGTTTTAAAATACAACATCAGTTTTTACTATAACCTTAAAATTGATCAAAATATGTTACTTTGCAATAAAAATCTGAAATTTCCAAAAAAGTTAATTTAGAAATCAAATGTTGCATTCAAAAAGCCCCCAGAGTGATTTTGGAATCGCACCACAAGCTAAATTATTAATGACGAACTCATATAGACTCTAATAAAACGCACCAGCCCAGAAAAATAGTCAATTTTTTTCTTGCTTTATTAACGATGTCCTCTGGACCTTCATAAATGTTACATATAAATCCATGCTTAAAGTTCCTCCAAACTTTTTTTTTTTTTTGGGGGGGGGGGTGTCCTTATTAAACATATACACAGGGTTGGTGGTAAGCACCTAATCATTGCAAGTTTAAATATATATATATATATATATATATATATATATATATATTTATCCTAGGGCTGTCAAAATTAACGCGTTAACGCGTGGTAATTTATTTTTTAAATTAATCACGTTAAAATATTTGACGCAATTAACGTATATGTCCCGCTCAGACAGTATTATGCCTTTTGGTAAGTTTTACAGCAAGGCTTTTTCTGCTGTCTAACAGCGAACTCTTGTGGTCGCTTTGTGACATGGTTTATTGTGTTCTTGCCAGTTCAATTTGGCTGCACAACGTCTCGGGCTGACGCCTACGTTGTAATATTGTGCTTATATGATCCTTGGACAAGATTTGTCCGTAAGTATGGTTGTTGTAAAGAATGTACATATTATGTTAGTAAGCGAAATGTTACATTTTTTGTATGAGACGCTTTTTGTTGATGTTTAGTGAACCTGTATAGCGTGCTAAGCTAACGTTGTTGCTAATGCAATGCTTGTGTACTTTTTTTTTTGTAGTTTTACAACGGTCTAAAGAGGACAATGGTTTGAGGCTATTTTATTAATAAATCAGATGAAAAAGGAAGAAGTCTGATTATTAAGGCATCGTTCACTAGCTGTCTAGCTTTGGAAAAAGTAGACGCTTCGGAGTGAGGACAGCATAGACAGATTTAAATGACAGTAGAGTGAAATGCCCACTACAGTCCTTATGTACCGTAGGTTGAATGTATATATCCATCTTGTGTCTTATCTTTCTATTCCAACAATTTATTTTACAGAATATATATATAATTTACAGAAAAATATGGCATATTTTATAGATGGTTTGAATTGCGATTAATTGCGATTAATTACGATTAATTAATTTTTAAACTGTAATTAACTAGATTAAAAATTTTAATCGTTTGACAGCCCTAATATATATATATATATATATACACACATTTGATACACTCACAATGGGAAAACCCATTGGAGGTGTATCAAATACTTGTTCTCCCCACTGTATATATATTTTTTTCCATTCATATTTTCAGGGTTAATGCTCAGTAGGGCTGGCTATGCGGCTTGAAAGTTTTTGCGATTTTATCCATATTGCAAAGGCAATGCTCATCAAACCTTTTTCGTTCATCTTTAAAGATTAACAAAGAAAAACAGAAAACAAGGTTTAACTAATTCTAATACTACTGCAAACAATTGTCAGGAATTATAGTTAGCTAGCTTATTAGGGGCTAATATTTGTGCCATCAGAAAGGCCTGTATATATCACTTTGTAACAACCGAATGAAAAAAAAAAAAAAAAATTAGATATTGGAAACCGAACGTTGTATTGCAAATTGTATTCTGTCACCTCATATCACAAAATACAGATACTGCTCAGCTTTAATGCTTAGGGCCATTTTAATTATGTATTTTGGTGCCAATATTTTCCTACATGATTGGGTAAATATTAGGGGTGTGCCATTTTATGCACCCCACGATTCGATTCGATTACGATTCAGGGTGCTACGATTCGATTATTGAACGATGATCACGGTATTGACGATCACGATCTCCACGGTTATCGATGCATCGTACATTGCTAATTAATAAAGTAGCCAAATAAATTTATGTCCACTATTTATTTAAAATATCCTAATGATTCAACAGGAATGATGGAAACATGCCCATACAACAAAAAGCTGCCCCAAAAGTGCGTACAACATGATAACAGGAGGATGACGTCAGCAGGAGAATGGTTTCATCTGATTCAGACTTCAGCCCATTGATTGGGAATTATTCACAACGAGGAAAACGCGACGAAGAGAGCAGCAAAATGTCATTGTTTCAATCGCTCTACTTTTTACAGGATAGTCTTTTTATCAAAGTATTTTTCCCCAATTGCTAAATAAATGGTATGGTCATGACAAATAACAGTCTTGTGCTAAATGGAATACGAAATATTAAAAATGCATTTACTCAGTACGACATGGCAGAATTACTCCATAATGGTCAAAGCTGTGCACTTCTTGCACCTACCGAACTATATTTTATGCCACTGGCTTTTGTCATTTCCCTGCCCACCCCGGCTTCTGAGACGGAAGAAAGAGTGTAAACAACGGCGGGCTGGCAGTGCTCGTCGCTGGGAATAAACACCGAAAATAGCCCATTCTCGGTGGAAAACACCCAGCGGACATCGGGGCACAGAGCTGTGCGTGGCCAAGCCGAGGAAAGCACATTCTCGGTGGGCACGCAAAGAGGACCGGGCGAGCAAAATACAGCTCGCCATTCTACTGGGGCCGGGAATGAATGCTGAAAATAGCCATTTTCGGCCGAAATTGGAGCACGTAGCTGCTCGTGGCCAAGCCGAGGAAATCGCATTCTCGGTGGGCACGCAAAGAGGACCGAGGGGGGTGACAAGCTGCCGATCGCCGGCCACAAAATGCAAGCCACTTCCTTATTAAAACGTGTGCGACGATCCCAGTATTTGACATAATACAAAATACGATGTTTACTCACTTCCTCGTAAGTCCAATGGTCCCACAGCTGTCAGAATCGTTTATGCCAATCTCGGGGTGAATGGGAACTTTTTGAAACACAAAAACGCTCTTACGCCTCTTCCTGGTGCAGCAAAATATTTCTCCAGCACATTTGACTGCCACAATGTGAAAAATAAACAAATTAATCCGCAAAATCAACTGAATCCGCAGTCGTTCTGCATACTGTAGTGTTGGATGTATACTGAAGATGACTATCCTGCTGACGTCACATTCGGAAACCTCGTCAATCCAGGAAGTCGCTCATTTTCATGGCGCGGGATTAAAAAAAGTGAATAAATATATCGATCGCTTCCACACACATCCAAGCGGTCCATTTCATTCAGGAGCATAAAATACCGCGAAAAATATGAAATAAACATGCTTTTGCTGTCATACGCACTTTAAACTGCTGGTTTTTCTTTTGTTTTTTTAAACAAGAAATTGCAAAAACATTATCCATTTTAAAGGCAGTACTTTTTTCTCTCAAAATAATAACATTTACACAGGAAGAATGAATTCCACATTTTCTGGAAACAAAGTGTCTTTAGAAATAAGACTTCTTTTAACCAATATACTTTGTTTTCATAGATTTCTGTACTATTCCGCATGTTTGTAGTGTTACCGCATGTGAAAATACATGTTAGCGAATTAACTAATTAGCTTAGCGCTCGGCGCTAACTGTTAACATCTCAAAGACAACAACAATAAAGACTAAACCATACAAGAGGGTTTGTGTACTCTCCTCTTATAGACGCACACCGGTCTTAGCAACACACTAAGGACATTTTTCAATTGACATGACTTGAAACTAGTGCTGGACAACTGAAAGACAAGTAGTAACGAACTTCTCTCTTCCCCTCTCACAGAAGCGCGACTGCCGGGTACCTGCCTGTCTCATACACAAATTTATTTTCCAGTCTTTTGAAAAGGAGTAAATCTCTTGCTCGCTGTGCGTGCGTCCGTTAAAGGTGTCTGGGCGGCAGACATGTCTTGAATTTCATTCCGCTACGGGCGACTGTCATAAAGTTATTAGGAGAAATCATCGTTTTTGAACCTTTATGAATCGTATTCGAATCGTGACGCGTTGAATCGCGATGCGTCTAATAATCGATTTTTAGGAACTCCCGTAGTAAATATACTATTATTACAGAATTGACAGATGTTTGGATGGACATAAATGAACACATGCACATAGACTTTC
This sequence comes from Corythoichthys intestinalis, assembly GCF_030265065.1. Lineage (NCBI taxonomy): Eukaryota > Metazoa > Chordata > Actinopteri > Syngnathiformes > Syngnathidae > Corythoichthys > Corythoichthys intestinalis. The sequence goes on along the minus strand of NC_080395.1, from coordinate 31,206,544 downwards.
TTTCCTTGACTCACAAAAACTCAGCAAACTCCATGCAGTGATGGGAATATCAATGATGTCCTTCCTTTTTCCCCCGCTGAGTAAAAATGACCTCTATAGCGCACGTTAGGATGTGGATTATATCTGTTGTGCGTTGCGCTATTTTAGATTTAGATGTAACGAAATCCCTATTGCTCGTAGAGGTCAAAGACAATTCAGTTAGTTGAAAGTGTCTCAAAGTTTTCGCCCTTTAATCCTTCTAACAGTTACATTAAAAGTGATACAAAGGATTCACTAGAAATGGAACATGAAAGTGGTCCTTTGTTTCAAAACCCAGAATTATACTGTTCACCTGTCATAATGCAGGAACAAAGTCACAATGAAGTACATACGTATTTCTAAAAAAAAAAAACCTACCAGGCCAGAAGTTTTAAAACTTTCTCCATTAAGCACAGTGATTCATTAAATCTGTATGATAATATTGACAATGAAATTTTTAAAATTCTTTTCTTTTTGCCAACATAATTGCCTTTTCTACAACAGTGTATGCAGTAAAACAGTAGAGATTGACTCATATCTGTAGTGATATACCCTTTACAGTAACATTATAGCAAGCCTGTTATATTCCATTTTCTCTTCAGTAGCATTGCACAATTACCAAAATGGAAGTGAATTTTATGCCTGCTATGGTATAACACTGCAGCGGATATTTATAGCGCCTGGTCACGGGGTGATCGCGCAGGTCGAGGGTGAATTTGACAGGAAGCAGGGATAACACATCCGTCCGGGATTTAAGCACCATGGACAGTGCCATGGATTACCGATAAAAAAGCATAGTAGAGCCACTGATACTACAGGAGCATATACTCTAACTTGGCTTGCATACAGTGGATCAATAACAATGCTGACTTGGCCCCTGGAACGTATGCACTTTGCTAGGAGTCGTAAAGGATCTCTATATAGTGTAGAAATAAATACATATTTCATATTTGCACAGTATTGCTGTGTTTACAGTTTCTACAGGGTTATGTTTTTTTTTTTTTTTTTTTTTTTTTTACAACTCTTGCAATAACAGTTAAAAAAAATCAATAAAGAGAGCAAAGTTTCACCTTTCAGATTTTGAACAAATACTAGATTATTTTGGTACTCAATTAGAAGACAGGCGACTTCCTTTTTTTTCTTTTTGATTATAGATTTAAAATGTCTCAATGGTCGTGAGACGCCTAATTTCTCTGACTTGCTTTTATCAGTCCTGGCATATCTTGCTGAGGTCCTCTGACACCCACCTCTTAACCATTCCAAGGATATGAAGAATTTACAGGGAGGCTGGATTCAGCGTCATGGCCGAGCCTTTGAAATAGCCTATACTGTATGTAAATAAAAAAATAGAATTCAAACTCTACCTGTATGAATCGACTTTAACTCATTGGCTGCCATTGATGGTGATTGACGTCCAACCCATTTGAACTGGGAGGGTTGGCAACAAATGAATGAATGCTCATTCGCTGGCAGCTCTAGCAGTTCAAATGGATTGGACGTCCACTAGTGACAAGGTACGTTCAATTCACATATCATCATCAATGGCACTGAAAGAGTTTAAACCAACCAAAAGTACATACAATTGGCTGGTGGCCAGTGTAGGACTCAAAAGACAAACGTATGAAGTGACCAAAAAAAAAAAAAAAAAAGTTTTTTTATTTTAATATCAGCCGATCATGGTTTGTCACTATTTATTAGAATTTGGTTTTTATGTTGTTGTTTTTTAACTGGTAGTTTTTATACAATGGCTTCTACCATTGTATATTAGCATTTAGCTAGCGTGCATTAAAAACATGAAATATAATTTGTATTTTAGAGCTCAATATGTGTAATGTTCTCTATGAGAGTTTAGCTTTACAGTTGACTCCACCGGAAGTGTCATAAATTGAAAACCATTAACATGGACTCTTTTTAAGGGATCCCTCAAATTCTGACAAGTCAGTTTGCATCTGCATACGGAAGATTTTATATGACACGGCGAATTACCCGAATCTATTTTTTTCCCCAATTTTCAACCTTGATTTTTGAAATTTTTTTCAGAGGTTCAGAATAGGATAAAACGAAACAAACATATATATATATGTATATAAACATTTTTAAAGGGATAATAGAGAGAAAGTCTTGTAGTTCTAAAAATATAAATGTTATTATGAGTTAAAATAGTTATTGAAACCCCTCTTGATGTTTTCATTTTTATACAATTTGTAAAATTTGTTTAACTAGGTCGCCATTGTTGTTGACGTCGCAGGGTGATGACGTCACATGGTTATGCTGCCGGGCTTTCAGAGTATGACTCAAGCGACAAACATTTCCTTTGTTCAACCCTTTCAATTTGAACATTGATGGGCATGACTGCACTGTTGCTATTTAAAAAAACTAGCAGCAAAAGCAAAATGAACAGGAAAGACGGAATGAGACGAGACGAGCCTAGGGAAAAACCGGTGTTCTGCCAAAATGTGCTACACCCGCAAAACATGCTACAAGAGATGAAATTGACACCCAAAGTACTACCGTGTGCTTTCAGCATGTTTTGCTTAGATGCATACAGACAAAAAATACTAAAGGTGCCTTAAGAAAATACTTAAATGTAGTAAAATCAAATAAGGGTGTTTTAAATATGCTACGTGACTAATGCGGTCAACAGACCAACAATCTGCTTCCAAACTACCAAAAGAAAAAAGAAAGATTAAAAGTATGAGAGTGAAACACATGTAAAAAGTATTTTGAGGCAATGAAAAGATAATAAAAGACTCAATATAAACACAAATAGTAAGTATTCTCCACTTTTAACCGATGAGCGCATGTGTTGGACGTCTCGCCGCAGAGAAGGAATTGCAGTAACCCGGTAGTATTCGTCAAGTGACAGTAACAATCTATGTAATCACCCCGAGAGTCAATTGCACGCTTAAAACACGGCGCCCTCCGTAGGTCAAAACATGTACTAAATGTTATAGATTTTTAAATCAATGGCAATATTTTATGTGTTTCTAATAACATATTTTAGTAAAAGAGAACGATTGTGGCATATTAGAGCCTACAAGTCTTTAAGTCTGAGGTTCCCTTCAAGTTAACAAACGAACAAAATAATTAAGTTATTTAGAAAAAAAAAAAAGAAAAAAAAAAGTATGTTTTGTATTACGCAACACAGCTGGAAACAGCAGATGTGGCTGTAACCACCACCGGTATGAAAACGTTATGCCAGATGTCGCGGAACCTAACAGTAAGAAACAATCAAGCAAGAATGATTTTCGGCATGATGAAAATATTTTACATTTGATTGTGCTTTTTATCTCAAAACTGTAGCATCTGCAAAGACAATATTCTTCAACTTCGCAATGGTTAACCTTTAGCCCAAAACAACAGAATGACCTCCAGACTAAGTGCCATCATACTAAAGCTGAAACGAATACTCGAGCAACTCGAGTAAATCGAGTTTAAAAACTGATCCGAGTAATTTTATTCACCTCGAGGAATCATTTAATTTTGCTCTAAGCATCACGTTTTGCCCGGACTACTTTTTAATGCGGGTCAACGCGCTGATGTCACGTGCGTAGAGGAAGAAGCAATAAAAAAAAAAAAACCCTATTGCAGCCGACAGCCGCTACTAACTCCCCCGACGTTGCTAAAAACTAGCCTGCATGATGCTACGCAGAGCATGCTACGGTGGTAGCAGGTAGCGTCTGAATCGTCTCATAGATATCACGTGTATGTTGAACTAGATGCAAAATGACAGTCAGCGGCGTTAGTAAACAGCCGCCATCTTAAAGCAGTAGACCTCTCAGCGCTAATAAATATGATTAACGTTAGTGTCACTCGCTCACATAACGTTAGCCCTGCGGAGGGCTAGGTTTGTATTAATTTTGACCACTGTCAATGCGAGGCTAACGTGTCTTACATACAGGCTTTATTTAATCTGTGAAAACATAGCGCTGTAGAGTGATGAGGGTGTAAAAGAAAAACTTAGTATTGCTAACTCAATTTTAGCTCAGTAGTCATTGCTAGATAAAACACCACGTAGCACTGGTCCCTAATACGCTCCAATACAGCAGGTATCATACTGTAGGTTGACAAAGAGTCACCCGCTTCGTTAGGTTTCAATTATTTATTTTTTGGGAACTTGTGGAACAACCAACACACGACTGCTGTCTGTGCAGCCGACGCACGTGCACCTGCCAGAAGGACAACAACAACAGGAAGGCACGTTTCTCGCACTCCCGCACCTCCCTCACCTCCGCAGGTAACGTGGTGCATTCAGGAAGGCATGCAAATATCCCCGCCGTATTATAACCTGATATGTTGCAATACATTTATTTGAACACTGCAAAAACTCAAAATCCTATCAGGACTTACAGTTTAGATTAACTTAAAACTTAACTAGAACTTAAAAATAGCTTGACACAAATGGAAATTCAATTGAAACACGTGGGAAAAACACCTAACTTTTAAGTGATGTGTGTTATCATGCGTAATGGAATTTTTAGGTAAGATATATATATACATATACACACATACAGTGCCTTGCAAAAGTATTCGGCCCCCTTGAAGCTTGCAACCTTTCGCCACATTTCAGGCTTCAAACATAAAGATATAACATTTTAATTTTTTGTCAAGAATCAACAACAAGTGGGACACAATCGTGAAGTGGAATAAAATTTATTGGATAATTTAAACTTTTTTAACAAATAAAAAACTGAAAAGTGGGGCGTGCAATATTATTCGGCCCCCTTGCGTTAATACTTTGTAGCGCCACCTTTTGCTCCAATTACAGCTGCAAGTCGCTTGGGGTATGTTTCTATCAGTTTTGCACATCGAGAGACTGACATTCTTGCCCATTCTTCTTTGCAAAACAGCTCGAGCTCAGTGAGGTTGGATGGAGAGTGTTTGTGTACAGCAGTCTTCAGCTCTTTCCACAGATTCTCAATTGGATTCAGGTCTGGACTTTGACTTGGCCATTCTAACACCTGGATACATTTATTTTTGAACCATTCCAATGTAGATTTGGCTTTATGTTTTGGATCATTGTCCTGTTGGAAGATAAATCTCCGTCCCAGTCACAGGTCTTGTGCAGATACCAACAGGTTTTCTTCCAGAATGTTCCTGTATTTGGCTGCATCCATATTCCCGTCAATTTTAACCATCTTCCCTGTCCCTGCTGAAGAAAAGCAGGCCCAAACCATGATGCTGCCACCACCATGTTTGAAAGTGGGGATGGTGTGTTCAGGGTGATGAGCTGTGTTTCTTTTACGCCAAACATATCGTTTTGCATTGTGGCCAAAAAGTTCAATTTTGGTTTCATCTGACCAGAGCACCTTCTTCCACATGTTTGGTGTGTCTCCCAGGTGGCTTGTGGCAAACTTTAAACGAGACTTTTTATGGATATCTTTGAGAAATGGCTTTCTTCTTGCCACTCTTCCATAAAGGCCAGATTTGTGCAGTGTACGACTGATTGTTGTCCTATGGACAGACTCTCCCACCTCAGCTGTAGATCTCTGCAGTTCATCCAGAGTGATCATGGGCCTCTTGGCTGCATCTCTGATCAGTTTTCTCCTTGTTTGAGAAGAAAGTTTGGAAGGACGGCCGGGTTTTGGTAGATTTGCAGTGGTCTGATGCTCCTTCCATTTCAATATGATGGCTTGCACGGTGCTCCTTGAGATGTTTAAAGCTTGGGAAATCTTTTTGTATCCAAATCCGCCTTTAAACTTCTCCACAACAGTATCTCGGACCTGCCTGGTGTGTTCCTTGGTTTTCATAATGCTCTCTGCACTTTAAACAGAACCCTGAGACTATCACAGAGTAGGTGCATTTATACGGAGACTTGATTACACACATTTGGATTCTATTTATCAACATCGGTCATTTAGGACAACATTGGATCATTCAGAGATCCTCACTGAACTTCTGGAGTGAGTTTTCTGCACTGAAAGTAAAGGGGCCGAATAATATTGCACGCCCCACTTTTCAGTTTTTTATTTGTTAAAAAAGTTTAAATTATCCAATAAATGTTGTTCCACTTCACGATTGTGTCCCACTTGTTGTTGATTCTTGACAAAAAAATTAAATTTCATATCTTTTTGTTTGAAGCCTGAAATGTGGCGAAAGGTTGCAAGATTCAAGGGGGCCGGATACTTTTGCAAGGCACTGTATATGTTTTTATAAGATCTAAAAGTTTTTTGAGTGAAAGCAGTGAATTAGTTTTTTTTTTTTTTTAATTGTTGTCACATCTGAGATGCAATTGTTGGCTGTTTTCAACAATGTACATCGAAAATAAAGACATTGATTGACTTAAAGTGGTTCAATATTAGATGAAATGTCTTGTTTTCTTATGTATATTTATAATTGCTCTTTATCCGATTACTCAATTAATTGATAGAATTTTCACTCACTCACTGTCTCCTGTGCGAGTTGTGATGCATTGAGGAACATTGCAGTGTTCAGTTTTGATGGAACCTCAAAATCAGGTTACTCGGACTTGGGTACAAAAATACGGCATTGGGACAACCCTATTACAGTCTAAATTCTGTATAACTGAATTTTTCTAAATGACAGCAGACGACAGCCAGGAAGTCACATTATGCATGTGTGTGAGAGCTGCTAGGGAGACTAGCAAAGCACCTGGCACTCAGAGGTGTGACCAGGTGTCAAGACACTGACAGACTGGCCACACACAGTGTGGAATATTAACATGCCTGACCAAATAAGTAGCAATACTACACAAAAACAAAGAGACTTTTGTGTACATGAACATGCACAAGGAAGGATTGCAATGAAGAAGCTCACTGTCTAACTCCCAGCATGTAATTTAGGACGAACGTGAACAACATTCTGCACTGTCGCAGCTTGATGCTAAAGGGTGCCTTCAGGGCACCTGGGCTAGTGCGCATGCACAAACATCCTCTGGATAGATAGATAGTATAGTACATAGTCTGAGTAAATCACACACTTCCACATGAGCAAACATTGGGGAGAGGCGATGGTAAGTGATAATGGAGACAGGAAATGGAGGAAGAGTACAGATGAGGACTTTGGCTAACTGATAGTGTGCGGGTGAGTGTGTGGTTTCACAGTGTTTTCATCATGAGGCTTCAAGCAAAAGATAATAGTAAATCCTGTGTGCGTGAGTGCATGTCTTTAGGCATGCAAATGTGTACAATCACTGTACACTACGTGTGTAGTACACAACGTGTATGTTCCATGTGGAAGTACAGTAATCCTTAGTTTGGATGTGAGAATTACTGTCCCACTTGTACAGTGTTGGTGGGATTAATGCTGTCGGATTATATCTTCAGGGTACTTGATTTAGTGAGTGTGATACGTTTTTTACGCTATTGCATATTAGTTGTTGGTAATTGCATCTATTAGTATCCTGTTTTAGCGGATTTCTCACTTTATTGTGTTTTTGGGCCAAAGAGATTGAGTATTACATAATATGCTTATAGATTAAATGGTCGGTGAGTTTAACTTTCAGGGATTACATTCCTGAATATGTTCTAAATATGCCTTAAAACATGGACAAAATCTCGGTCAAACACAGGATTTAACTTTATAATACAGGGTTCCCCCAGAACACTTGCAAAGTGGCGGTAGAGGAGCCCCACCAGCAGCCCACCATGTACTGTATAGTGGTACCTCTACAACACGTTCCAGGACCTTGTTTGTAAATCGAAATGGTCGTATGTCAAGCAGGATTATAATTCCATTAATTCGTTCCACAGCCCGAAAACCTACACTAAATCCTTAATAAATACTGCTGGTACTATCACAGATGGCAATTACACATAGCAAAACAAATAAATTATAAATAAAAATCGTAATATAAAAATTCCTGTAATAATGTAACGAATCAGGTTCTATTGTGACGGATGTGTTTTCCATGATGTACCTGAACGTACCGCTTGGCTGACATCACAGTGAGATAGTTGCGTACGGTAGAGATTTTAGTTTCACTTCTAATATCCTGTTGTTTTTTGTGTATACTGCGGGGAACAGAAGGTGTGTTGTGCTGCACAAATTCTGAAATAAATGATTAAAAATCTGACGAAGCTGGCGACTTTCATGCCGATGTTACCACAATAATAATTGTCTCCTTAACCTTATAAAGACTGGCGAACGGAGGTAGGAGGAGGACCATTGAGATAGGAAAAATTCTACGGCCGTATTGTTGACCCAGTTCACGGACGGCCACATTTCCATCTTCATTTCAATGGTAATCGTCACCTTTTTTCATCACCTGCACTAACCTTGCTGGAGCCCATATTGATTTCTCTCACAGGAAAATCCGCCAAGCGGCACTGTCATAAATCGTCATATTTGAGAATATATATATATATATATATACAAGGGTTGTTCTGATCAAGTTTTTTTGCTCCCGATCCGATCCCGATTGTTTTAGTTTGAGTATCTGCCAATCCCGATATTTCCCGATCCGATTGCTTTTTTGTGCTCCCGATTCAATTCCAATCATTCCCGATAATTTTTCATATACATTTTGGCAATGCATTAAGAAAAAAATGAATAAAACTCGGACGAATATATACATTCAACATACAGTACATAAGTACTGTATTTGTTTATTATGACAATAAATCCTCAAGATGGCATTTACACAATTAACATTCTTTCTGTGAGAGGGATCCACGGATAGAAAGACTTGTAATTCTTAAAGGATAAATGTGACTTTGTATGTTGTGACTAAATATTGCCATCTAGTGTATTTGTTGAGCTTTCAGTAAATTATACTGTAGCCATTTAACTGTTCTGCCCAAATGCATGATGGGAAGCGGAACCATGACTGTGCGTAGTGGCACCAATTGATATATCTTCTCTGCGTTGGGAAATAACATAAGGTTAAGAAAAAAAGATCAACTACCTTGCTTCCCCATATTGCTCTCCACGATATTTCTAATTGTTGAGAGAGGGATTGTAAGGCTTTAGCCAATTTAAAAAATGCTCCAAAGACTGCCAAAATTCACTTTACTCATTTTACGCTGCCTTTTAGCTCTATATATAGGTAAAATGGCGCCATTATAATTTGAACGCGACAATGCGTGAGTACGTCGTGCAGCGCATGCGTTAATTGCTTTAAATATATTAACGTGATTAATTAAAAAAAAAAAATAATACCGCCGTTAACGCGATAAATTTGATAGCCCTACTTTAAGCCAAAAGTAAAGACTCTGGATGAGTGTACAGCATTTTGTCTGTAACGCTAAATACAAATAGAAGACGATTTAATAAAAAAATACATATATATTAAAATTAGATTTAAGATATTTTTTTGCCGATTCCGATACTTTGAAAATGACGTGATCGGACCATCTTTAATATATACAGTATACATATATATATATATATATATATATATATATATATATATATATATATATATATATATATATATTTATTTATTTAAAAATGAATTCTTTCTTGGTTAAAAGCAAAACAAACAGGCAGTTTTTGTCAAAGAAACTGACATACATTTCGAAATTATGACATTTATTATAAGACCTTTATTAACAATATTTTTATTCTTACATAAAAGCAGTCTTGAAATATATTATTAAAAAAAAAAAAAGCAATGCAATTCAGTGCAATTGCCGATCCGATAAAGTTTTGTTCACATAGCGACCATTAAATGCCACCAAAAGTTAAACTTGTTTTATTTTTGCAATTTACCAGAAAAAATTAAACCAACTAATTTTATTGAGCCATTACACACAAATTGACATATCTCAAGCAGTTTCTCGTAACTTTGCTGATTATGAGTTTCATTTTATGAAAACAACAACCTTTCAGGATACTCCAAGTAGTATACATTCAGCAAATTGATCATCTAAAGATCAGACATACATTTTGGGTTATTCTGTGAGGTCTCCGCAAAACTGAACAGCTTTCTAGTTTTCGCTTGTGTGGTGTGATGATACGTGACATTTGAAAAATGCCAGCACAGTGCTGCCGTTTGGCTTTTGGTTTAATGCGTTCTAAATCATCTTGATTATTTGACAGATAAGCTCTTTTTACTCTTTTAACATCGTTATTTCAGCAGTAGCTAAAGTATTATGATTGCACATTCGGAGGGATTCCTGTTGATCTGGCAGTAAAGATGTCGCGGTGCGCAAATTATAAGCCAGTTCCCATTTCCTTTCACAGACAGCGTACAGTCAGCAATCTCATCATCACTTCCCTCATCACTCCTATTCACACATACATACTGTATACACACGCGGTCTGTTCTGTAAGGTGAATAAGTACAGTTGTATTGTGTAACTACTTTTTAATTCGCCACTTTGCAACATAACAGTTCAGAATACTTCTGTACTGTCGTATATCTTGGTTCTAAAATTACAATATAGTTTACAGGAGGTACGGTAAGGGCCATAAGGAAAACACGAAGTAAAACAAAATATCAATGGAAATAAAAAAACAAAACCAAGAAAATGCCAACAAGAATAACGTCGGTGATAACATTGCTATACATCAACGGATTACCAAAGCAGAAGACACCAGATAAAAAACTAAAAATAAAATACCAAAAAAAAAAAAACCCAAAAAAAGTAACACTCGAGTTATATTTTCTTTATTTTAGTTTCATACAACAGTAATAAAACTGGGTGCCTTCTAAACAATTAACAAAATGCTGTGTGGTCAGCTATTTGGATGGCATGACCTGTACTCCATCCTCATGACATAGAATGCAGATCATAGATAATGGATGGATTACTTGAATCTTATTAGAGGATTTACTGCTATATTTACTGGTGATTCTGTATTTAATGATGGTGGATGATAAACATCCTAGAGCGCTTTGAGCATCCTGTTTAATTTTATAGAGCAGTTGTTATAAATGACATTCTTCGAGCGTTCTTTTTTTCCAAATTGAAACAATTCTTTAGTTGCCTTACGTTTGGGTGGAAATACTAGTTGAAGTTTAAAATAGAGATGTCCCGATCCGATATTTGGATCGGATCAGACGCCGATATGGGCAAAAAAATGCAGATCGGTATCGGATCGGCCGACACGGAAAAATTCCGATCCAGACGTCCGATCCAGTTTTTTCCAAAATCCGGTCCGGCGCACCGATATACATAATCCATTCCAGTTTTTGCTTCGGTTTCCCTAAAATCCGGTCCGCATTTTAAGGCACACCTTCAACACACTACATTACAGTCTCCCAATTTACCGAGAGACTTTATCTGTAAAAATGTCAGCTGTGTGGGATCATTTCACCTTAAAGGACGACAAAGACGAAGAGGCAGAGTGCAACATATGCCACAATAAAGTCAAGCGTGGTGGTAAAGCTAAAAGAAGTTTTAATACAACCAACCTAATCAAGCATTTAACGATATACACATGCATTGAAAACTAGGTGCGTTAGTAAACAGCCGCCATCTTAAAGCAGGAGACTTCCCTTGTAGGCTGTTGTAGTGAACCTTCCAAGCGAACCTCATTAACTTTTTATCTAAAATACTCCTTGTTCTGCCCTTCATTTCGCGATGTGCATTTTTCGTTCCTGCTTTTATTTTGAGAGCCGTTCGACAGGAAAGAAGTAGCGCGGCGGCCATGTTTGTAGTCGTTTCATCAGTCCGCCGTTTGACGAGAGCTGGGCAGCATTGTTTACTGTGCTCACGCTATCCTAAACTTGTCGTGTTGTTTGCGCCTTCGAAGGCATCGTCTGTAAGTACAACATTTTTTATATATAGTATTTAGTGATTTATGTGCCATATTTGGAGCGTTTTAACCACTTTGTAAACTTTGGCACCTGCTGCATGCTTCATTTGCATATTAGAATATTGAGAGGCATTGTATGGGAATTGGCTCCGTATATATTTGATATATATAGCATGTGGATAGTCAAACCTGTCAATCATTTTCGTTCTGTACATTCTATTTCTTTTAGTTTCACCTCGGTTCATTTTTTGGATGTGACAGTGCAGCTAAATAAAAGCACCTGGAGCTTGGATGCTACTTCCTGACTCCCGCGTTCATTTTTGAATGGAGTTTGGCTTGCTGCGAACTTGTGTCCGCTTACACACACAAGGGGAGCAGTATACTCCGAAATCGGCAAAATCTTGACTTGAATCTATCTTCAAAACAGTTTTAAAACTTTCACATGTCAATAGTAGACAGAAGGGAAATTATGGAATAACGGGAACAATTTTAACAATTTAAACAGTTGATTCGCTAAATTAAATGAATTGAATGTAGTTCAAAGCTGCTGATACAGAATGGGGACTGGAGTATTTTATTTACTGTTTTAAAATGTAAACTTGATACTGAAATACTCGCTTATTTAAACCTGATAGGCTTTTTATACAATTTTTGTAACTAATGCACCAAACATTAAAAGCATCTAATAGCTTGGAGGGTTTGTGGGATTTTCCACTGACAGTTTACAATATTATTTGCACGTTTTACTGACTGACTATGCCATTTCTGTTTGTCATTTATAATGTTTTGTGTTTATTACTGAATAAACAGGTCAGTTTCTTGTTACCAACCATTGTGTGTTATTCAAACTCACCTAATTCAGCTGGCTAGTTGTTATCAAGAGTACTAAAACCCTTTTCAACATGAGTCTGACAACTAAGTAAGGAGGCTAAATAACTTTAAACTTTAATAAATGCTCAGATAGGCCGATATCGGTATTGGCCAGTATTGGTATCAGATCGGAAGTGCAAAACAATATCGGTATCGGATCGGAAGTGCAAAAACCTGGATCGGGACATCCCTAGTTTAAAAGCTCCAAAGTTTGGGACTTCTCACAGGGGATTATGGCCTGGAGCTACCAAGGAAGAGCATTTACATCAAGACCGACTGTACATCATGTAGATAGAACGCCAAAGTCACACTGAAAGTCAGGCAACTGGGCTATGGGTCAAATATTGATTCATACTGAAACACAACACTGGCTTGAGAAGTCAACGTCAATAAAAAGGCTTTTGGGTCAATTTTAATACATCATTTAGCCATACAGTATTTGCTTAAAAAGTCAACTATTATTGATCCAATTGACATAAATTTACAATGGATTGTTTTCATTGTTCATGCAAACATTGTAATATACAGTTTATTTTAAGAATTGCAAAACCAGCCATTGTCGATCACAAACATAACATACACATAAAACAACATACATATAAAATCAGTTGGCTGATCTCATAACATTTTGGGGGTTCGGTGATCGGTCAAACACTAAAAATATAACCGATCTTGTCCACCGATAGCGTCATTGGCCCGCTAGTTTTAGATCGCAGTCAGGAAATAAAACACCCAGAGTATTCTATTCAAATGACAGTCACAAGGAGAGGAGCCGCTCCCACCTAATTGGGGATAAAATCACTTGCAGTTAGGAATCACTCGAGTCTCGTTCAAGATTTAACGTGCGCACGGGGTTCAGAAGATGTGCCCCCCCCCTTCTGGAGCCCACGCAACCCTTTTATTTTACAAAGTCACAAAGTCACATGTAGGGACGAGAATCGAAATCCGATTCCAATTCCGAACCGGTTCCTACTGTTTCGAGGCCTCGACATCACAATGAAATAGCCTTAACGATCCCTTTAACGATTTCTAAAGACGCATATTGTGTCGTGATGTGTCTTGTTGTCCAGACGCATCAAACTAGCATGGCGCCAAGAACAACTCGCTCCAAAGTTTGGCTACACTTCACCAGGAAAGAGTGTGAAAATGAATGGTTACGATGGTTTAGCACAAGCATTGCAGCCGTACACATAACAATGACAGCACGTAGGTTCAAACGCTCGAAAGTGTGTCTTCACTTCACGAGGAAAAATTACAACAAAGCGTCTTGCAGTCATTGCAAGGTGGAGATAACTGCATCGGGAGGGAATACGACTACACTGTCCTCACCGAGACGCTAAGGCTCAGTCCTGGCTATACAGCTAGCTAACTTCCCAAATGACAACGCAGAAGACGTTGGTATAATTTGCTGACTTTATTCAACCATCACTTGAAGAGTGAAACTAAAAACAGAAATGAAACAAATCAATTTCGTCCCCAATAACAAACAGGTTTGCATCAACGTAAATCAGCGATGATTAGCTGCTAATACAGTAATTATAAACGGTTAGCATGCGTTCGCTAGCATTAGCACATCGTTCAAACCACTACACAACTGGATTTAAGTGTCCGATCGCGAGTGGAAACACACAACAACAACACAAAAGATCATACATACAGGCGTTGCCTCTGTAGATATTTTACAAACATTAACAAAGAACGTAGGCTCGTGGCAGTGTTTCCCTCTCTCACTAACTATCTCACTCGGTTGGATGCGGCACTTCTTCTCGTGTAAGCGCGTTCTTCTTTGCGTGAGGAAGCGCCAGGGCGCCCCCACTTGAGTGTGAAAGCGCCATAAAAACTAAAAGGCATGCATTTCAGTATATTGGTAAATAATACACTTTAACACAGGGGTCCCCAAACTACGGCCCGCCTCCACATTTGGTCCGGCCCCCTGAACAATACCAGAGAGCATTTTAATTTTTTTTTTTCTTCTCAATAGTGTTATTTATTTGCTGGCCTTTTTCTGTGAAGAACTCAGAGAGGGTTATTTGGTTATTAGTTTATTTTTTGATTGAAAATTTTACAAATTTTATTAAAACAAAAACAATAAGAGGGGCTTTAATATAAAATTTCTATAACTTGTACTAACATTTTTCTTTTAAGAACTACAAGTCTTTCTATCCATGGATAGCTTTAACAGAATTTTAATAATGTTAATGCCATCTTGTTGATTTATTGTTATAATAAACAAATACAGTCCTTATATAGCGTATGTTGAATGTGTATATCCATCTTGTGTCTTATCTTTCCATTCCAACAATAATTTACAGAAAAATATGGCATATTTGATAGATGGTTTGAATTGCGATTACTTGCGATTAATTAATTTTTAAGTTGTAATTAACTCGATTAAAAATTTTAATCGTTTGACAGCCCTAATTATATTATAATATAATATAATATAATATAATATAATATAATATAATATAATATAATATAATATAATATAATATAATATAATGTATTAAATTAATATTTTTATTTTATTTACTTTTGTTCCGTGAAGAATCCAGAAAGGGTTATTTGATTGTGGCTTTCTGAATAACAATATTTTTTTACATTTAGGCACTCCTGCAATCGTCACACTTTTTCTATTACAAACTGACCCCGGCCCCTCATCAGAAAGGGGAAAAGTTATGTGGCTCTCACAGGAAAAAGTTTGGGGACCCCTGCTTTAACACATATTGCCAAAGGAAGAAGAACGACCTATATGCCAATATATACCAATATTTTTTATTTCTATTAGAAAAATGTTTCAGTGAAATGTTACACATTCTTGTGCATTTGCCACTTATTGCTTATTGCCAAAGTTAACATTGAGGCTTTAGGCCTCTTTTGACCTCGTGAGTTTGTAAGGTTGTGACTTCTGATTAAAAAAACATGATGCCAATCAAAATGTTCGTTCTTATTTTTCCCCAAATTAGAATCGATAAGAGAATTGATAAAGAATCGAATCGTTAAGCAATATCGATAATGGAATCAGAATCGTAAAAATCGTATCAATTCCCATTCCTAGTCACATGGTCAGAAACATGTCATAACAGTAGGTATGTGGTGCGCGATCACTGGTTAGTTCAGAATAGCTCAAAACTGGATGCTTACTGTGAAACGGAAGTGAAACTTATTATAGCTCAACTTGGCAATTTTCCACAGAAAATCATCGGAAGTTGACCTTGGGAACTTAGCTGTAGCTGGGACGAAAGGGAGTGAAGATCAGATAAGAGTCCACAAAAACTAGTCTCACAGGCAAGCATACAGCTTCACAGCAGTTGATAATTGTGTTTTATAAGCATGAATAAAATATATTCTTTCACAATCGCATACATTCATGATCATTAAAAAGAGCATATACTGTAAGGGCATTTGTTGGGTATTTTCATACTAAGGCCAACCGAACATAATGTTAACGTTTTTTACTTCTACTCTCTGTTAACGTAGGATGGAGTGGAATTTGTGTTGCTCTTCCGTAAAGTCACGTTGTGGTAATTGTTTTTTGGTCGCTTGATGTCCACATTACTGTCTTTCCTTTGTAAGTGTATTCATTCAGATAGTATCTGTTGTTTAGTGAATGCTCACATTTGGTTGACATTCAAACTGTTCCAGCATTAAAAAAATTCAGATGTGAGATTTAGAGACCCGATAAAATTTAGGACTTCCCAAGAAAATGTATTATTCATCCATTAACAAGTGCAGTCGGTGTTTCTATGCACTGTAGTTTAGTGACGACTGAACAAGGCTGTTGAATATTACGTTAATACTAATTTAGTGTAGATATTAATGTTTTCAATCATTTATTTACTGGACATTTTTCCGGGTAGTAGTCCTCACTTTTTATGCTTTGTTCAGATTGCTTGCACACTGGTTCCTGCAAACACAAATTCGAAGCAGTTTTTATATTTCGTTCCCTCATGAAACTAAATATAAACCCAACTGTGGCACTGAGTCCAGAAACACAAATTAAGATTGCTCTCACTGCCACAGTTTGTGTGGCAATTACTGTGCATTGCAATAGGAAATGAGTTGAAATTGTTCATTCCCTTTGAATAGGATGTAAAAATCCCAACCAATACATCAAATTGCAAATGTGTCCGATTATTCACATGGCAAAATATATTCCCTCGGGGAAATGCAATTCATCATAAATCCACGTGGAGGAATGTCGTTAGGCTTCATGTCACCAGTCCATGTTAATATATTATTGCAGCCATGCTAATGAGTGTCACTCGTTTTGCAAATAACTGCTATTTATCATTGTTTGCAAGCTGACCATTCTTGCTTTATGACAACCATACAACCCTCTCTCCCTGGGTGATGCTGTCGAAGAAGGGCTGTCACATTAGTTATTATGTAACATGAAATCTCCTTAAATCTCTTTCCATCCAGCTGAGGAAGTGTAGGCGGTTGTAATGAAGACAGCGAACGCCACCAGGAATGAGCCCGAGGTGCGATTTCGATGTTTCGTCATGGAGGGTCGACCCCCAAAAGTGTTAGCTCTTCACCACCCACACACAAAAATTGCGGTCAAGTTGAAAAACAGATTACAGATTGACCTGATGTTCTATACCAATTGGAATACACTGTGGTCTATCACTAGTCTATGCTAGCCGCCATTCTTAGGGGAATGAGTGAGTGTTTCCCCCTAAATAAACAGTGAATTTCACTGTAGTCCAAGATTGCATTCATCATGAAAAAAGCTACCCAGAAGCAATTATTCATTTACTGTGAAACTAAAACACCACATACAATTCACACCATGTTGTTTAAACCAATCATAACAGTGGTTATGATTAAGTGGTTAACTGGTGGCTTAGTCTACCAAAACAAGCTACCTGACAGCAATCATCTGGTGTAATAGCTTCTTCTATTATTTACAAGGTGTGTTGAAACATGGCAGCCACTTGTTGGACTACATCACACAGGATGCAGATTCAAGTTTTTTTTTTTTTTTCAGTGTAAAGCTTCCTTACTAAATTATTAATCAAAGCGGTGACCACTGCTCAACAAGTCTGAACAATGAACTAAATAATGCATACAACAAACATATGACAAAGCCCAAATAAATTGTGGTCAACATTACGTTAAAAAGAAAATAGATAAAAACAACTGAACCACATTTGTCAGTCCCGCCATTCCACATCAAAATGTATAAACGCCTGGCGGGCTGCCAGCACACTCATTCTGCTAACCTGCTTTCTAAGTTTGGAGATGTGACATTTCGTATATAGCAGACTTGAGACAAAACAAAACAGGGATTTTACCGACGAAAGAAAAGTGTATGTGCAACGTCCGCCTGTTACAGACAACAGACTTTAATCCTGTCTTTGACATTGCTTGTTAATGGAGAACACAATGAACAAATGAGGAGCCAAACTGCTGCAAAGCCTTCTAGCACAAAAAAAACAACCATTTCATGTTACTCAGATGCGATTAAGAGGTGAAAGGGATTGAGTCAATTCAGACATTGAATTGTATTTTAACTAGGGTTGTTCCGATCATGTTTTTTTTGCTCCCGATCCGATCCCGATCGTTTTAGTTTGAGTATCTGCCAATCCCGATATTTCTCGATCCGATTGCTTTTTTTTTGCTCCTGATTCAATTCCAATCATTCCCGATAATTTTTCCCGATCATATACATTTTGGCAATGCATTAAGAAAAAAATGAATAAACTCGGACAAATATATACATTCAACATACAGTACATAAGTACTGTGTTTATTATGACAATAAATCCCCAAGATGGCATTTACATTATTAACATTTTTTCTGTGAGAGGATCCACGGATAGAAAGACTTGTAATTCTTAAAGGATAAATGTGACTTTGCATATTGTGACTAAATATTGCCATCTAGTGTATTTGTTGAGCTTTCAGTAAATGATACTGTAGCCATTTAACTGTTCTGCCCAAATGCATTGTGGGAAGTGCAACCATGACTGTGCGCAGTGGTACCAATTGATATATCTTCTCTGCGTTGGGAAATAACATAGGGTGTTAAGAAAAAGATCAATTACTACCTTTCTTCCCCACATTGCTTCCCACGATATTTTTAATCATAGGGAGAGGGATTGTAAGGCTTTAGCCAATTAAAAAAAGGCTCCAAAGGCTGCCAAAATTCACTCTACTCATTTTACGCAGCCTTTTAGCTCTATATATAGGTAAAACGGCGCCATTACAGATTGAACGCAACAATGCATGAGTGGGTCGTGCAGCGCATGCGGGAATTGCGTTAAATATTTTAACGTGATAAATTTTTTAAAAAATTAATTACCGCCGTTAACGGGATAAATTTGATAACCCTACCTTAAGCCTAAACTAAAGACTCTGGATGAGTGTAACATATTATGTCCGTAACGTTAAATACACTTAGAAAACAATTTAATTAAAAAATATATACTGTATATATTAAAAAAAAGGCATGTCCGATATTTTTTTGCCGATTACGATACTTTGAAAATTACGTGATCGGACCCGATCGGGACATCTCTAATTTTAACCCTTAGATGCACAAGGTACTGGACCCTACACTCTTCCATAAATGTTAGAACCAATGTGTTTTTATGCCATTTTGGTGAAGAATAATCACTTGTATATTAATTAGTATTACATTTAGGGCCACACAAGAATGATTTCATGCTTGAAATATCTTAATGATTCAATCAAAATTTTGGGAAAAAAACAAAAAAAACAGAACAGCAATAGACTATCCTTTCTTGTATTTTATCATCAATGATGAAGAGCTCCCATGCATCTTTTTGCTGAGACAGCGGTGCAAAGCCATTGTGGAGGCACCGACCGATTTCTGAGGATATTATGGCTCTGTTTTCTGCCCTGGGTGGGTGGGAGGTAATTCGCTTTAGTAAGGGCCCTACCAACTCATTCTGTTGGCCATGATTTGGACACTTTCTTCTTCACATAAGTGGAATATTATGAGTCAGATTGATCCTGTTCAGTTGGATTTCCAGGTGGACAACTTCCACCTGGATAATAGTCTGGGTCCTCATCATCAGAAATTTTGGACACTTGAGTCCAACCCTGTCACTGCCTCTCCGTCAGCCAACATCCGTAGGATCATTTCAGCTGTAAATCTAGCAGCTATGACATTTTGGATAAGTAAACATAAGAGTAATGTTTTCAATTGATCAATATTTAGCTGTATCAATAAATACACATAGACACACACACAAACTATATACAGTAATGTTAGCTCAGTTAGGCTAGGTTCATACCGCAGGTCTTAATGCACGAATCCGATTTTTTCGTGTTTTTCCGACTCGACTGAATGGGAAAAGTCGCATAAAAGTGGACCATTTTAAATTTGATCCAGGTCACTTTCGTATGTGGTAAAATCCCATCCGGGCCACATTTTTCCAGAATGTGGCTGCGGTCTGAACTGTCAAGTCCCCCAAATTGGAATCCATGCAGCAATTAACGTCAGCAAAGAGCGAGAGGGACAGGGCGCTACGGTAGCGTTGCAGCTTTGCATTAGCGTTAACGCCTAGCTTGAACACGGCTTTTGGGGAAGGAGTGGGCTTGACAAGTCTTAAAAAAAAAATAAGTTGAGGATAAGTCTGAGAATGCTCGGTTTTCTCTCTGCTCCAATGCTCCTGCATGCAGGCAAATTTGCTCAGCGCATCTCGGACTGCGAATTAGAGCGCATGTGTGATACTCGAACAGGCTCAATGGACAAAGGTGGTCTGAACGGGTACGCCAAAAAAAACCAAACAGATATGACAAGATATCGGAATTCTGCATTAGGACCTGCGGTATTAACCTAGTCTTAGTTAGCTAGCTAGTTATGAAGAAGGTTAATATGTTGATAAATAATAATAAAAAGAGTCATGAAAGACACACACACAAAATACTATATGGACATAATACGTATCAGCTCTTGCTGTGTCACTTTTTACATACCTTCTGTGTGGTCCAATGTAAACTATTTCCTGACACCCAAAGTTGATAAGAATGAAAGATTCCCATTGGATTCCATAGAAAATGCATGTGGGTAAGCTTAGGGTAGTAATGCAAAAATGACAATTTCTTCAAATGTATTAAAAGTTCATCAAAAATCTGAATGGCATTATATCAAACACGAGTTTTTTGAGGAATAACTGGAATATGAATTGATAACAATTTTTCATTCTGAAGATATTTCAAGAAAACAACTTCACCGGGGCATTTTTGACCAACTTATGCATCTAAGAGTTAAAGGAAACCTCAGACAAAGACTTGTAGGCTCTAATATGCCACAATTGTTTTCTTTTGTTAAAATACGTTATTAGAAACACCTAAAATATTGCGTTTGATTTAAAAATCCATAATATTTAGTACATGTTTTGACCTACGGAGGGCGCCATGTTTTATGCGCGCAATGGACACTCGTGGTGATGATGTAGTTTGTCATTGTCACTAGACAAACAGTACCGGTTCACTGCAATTCCTTCCATGCGGAGGACGTCCAACACATGCGCACATCGGGTAAAAGCAGCGAGTACTTACTATTTGTATTTTTATTGAGTATTTTATTACTTTCTCATTCCCTCCAAATACCTTTGCATGTGTTTCCCTCTCATACTTTTAAGCATTGTGTTTTCTTGTGGTAGCTGTAAAGCAGATTGTTGATCTGTTGACCACCATTAGTCTAGACCATTATTATATATTAGTATTAGACCATTACCATTAGTCAGGTAGCGAATTTAAACCACCCTTATTTGATATTACTACGTTTAAGTATTTTCTTAAGGCATCTTTAGTATATTTTGTCTGTATGCATCTAAACAAAACCAGCTGAAAGCGCACGATAGTACTTTGGGTGTCAAATTCGCCTCTTGTAGGATGTTTCACAGGTTTAGCACATTTTGGCAGAACAATCCCCCCCCGTCTCGTCTCATCCCATCTTTCCTGTTCATTTTGCTTTTGCTCGTTTTGTGAAATATCAACAATGCTGTCATGCTCATTAATGTTCCTCTGGGGTTCAAATCGAAATGGTTGAACGGACGACATGTTTATGATGCTAGAGTCATACTCTGGAAGCCCGGCAGCATAACCATGTGACGTCTCCACCCTGCAACGTCATAATAACGTTCATCTTTTAAGAACTACAAGTCTTTCTATCGGTGGATCCCTTTAAGACAGCCATGGCAAAGAATTATTGTTATTTTTAAATCATGTCGAAGAGGTGATTTTGATAGGATGCATTTTGTTTATCGGGGGTAATCCACACTTATTTCCTGTTAAATCTCACCTAACCTAACCCATTACCAAGAAACTGATGAAATGTCATCATGTAAAATCTATTACCAGTCAATAAAGGTTTATCAATTGACAAGTGCCAGTTCCTACTTGGCAGTGCTGTCCGGCCATATTAACTAGGGCTTGACCTAGGACTATAACAAGTCTATTTTAATTTCTTACCACAGACAATTAGGGTATTTAGACCCTGTCTATTCGTTCTAACGAAACAGTCTTCAAATGCCGTTTACAGTCCTTCTGTCTGTATATACTGTACTACAGCAGCTGTTTTTATACCTGTTCCTCTCTCTTTTCTTTAGAAATCACAATTTGTCAGAAAATAGTTCAACAAGGCTTTGAGATCACAGTTAAAAGCATTGTAGTGTTTTGCATGCTAGTACGTTTAGCAAACTGTTGCTAAAACGGACCTTTTAGTCAAACCCCATGCCACCACCAGCACAACATTTGCATTTTGTAACCTAAATATTTGCTAGTAAGCCCTGTACTATTTCAGCTGGGCAATAATGTTCAGTATCGTGGTTAATTTTGCACAAAACATTTGAGCATAAATGGAAATTTGACTGATAATGTATGTATTCTGCAACTAATAGGAGACCAGTCTAAGGTGGGATGGACTCCAGTTAAACCATGACCCTAATGAGGACAAGCACCATAGAAATGGATGAATGCAGTCTCAATGCTAACCCTGTTGCTCTATGGAAGGCAATTTTGTGGGAATAATTTTAAAAGATTCCCGCAGGCTGCATTACTGGCCTGCACACTGTCATAGCCGGTTTCCACTGATGAAAGCAGGCGAGCTCTTAAACAAACTCAAATGACGCCTCCGCTTGGCCACGAGCAATGCTGACCTCCAAATGTAATTAAGCCCTAACCAGTGTTGACTGTCTGCAGGATAAGATCATGTGTTGAAACAGAGGTTGCGTGTTCATTTTGAAGGAGATAACCATATTGACATCTGACATTTTCTATAACGTCTGACTCAAGATGGCCAAGTTAGCCAAGTTTAAAGGCCAAATCAATACCCTGCATGTTCTTTTTCAGCCGCAATCCTCGTGAAACTCCTAGAGAATATTTGTTAATGTCAAATAAAAACCTGTTTTAACAATGCAGCTAGCAGAGCTTTTAATGATCTGTATACAAATTGCTGGGTCACTGGATAGCCAGTTTAGTTGAACTTAGACAACGAAGTAGATCCTTTGTTTGCTGCTTAGTGCTGAATCAAACAACGAAGTAGATCCTTTGTTTGCTGCCTAGGGCTGAAAACGCATCTACATTGCACTAGCACACTGTTATGAAACAAGGTAGGGGTGTACATGGTAAAACCAGCCAGTGGTAGCTTTGCGACATTTACTGTAGTTGGTGTGTGAACATTTTGAAATAACATCTCCTTCTCAGGAGAGAGTCGCCAGAACTCTCCAAAAAGCACCATAACAACTTGGAAAGGTGGATTTGTCATCACCATGGTAACGAAAGATGGAGTCAACATTTGCATGAGAAGCACACCCACAGAGAACCTAGTGATTATTTTGTGTAATTTCTGATTCTTTGTATTTTGGTCAAACCAAACAAATATGTTTCCAATTAAAGTGCGTACGACAGGAGAAAAAAAAAGTCTTAAATAGCATTATTATGTTTTGTTATGTATTATTAGAATCATATTTTGAGACGATTCGACTATATAGAACAATTTAGCAAAGCGCAGATGACGAGAAATTAGTAAAGATACACGATAATATCGGTGGCCGATAATTATCGGCCGATAATGGCAATTATGACGTCACACAGATAATCCAGATAATAAAAAATTCAACCGATAATGTAATCCGATAATTATATACTTGATTTAGCCTCCAAATGTGCACAAACGAAGAATTCAGCACGCCGCCTCCTCAACCCCTCCCCTCTCTGAAGCCCCTGAGGGAGGAGGGGTTGAGGAGGCGGAGTTACACGACAAGAAATAGTTGAATATTATGGCGGCTGTTACTAAAAAAAACAACGCTCTCGCCATTTGCAAAACATGTACCGCAGAAGTTCCAAGAGGCCGAAAGAAAGCGTCCTCATTCAAAATCACTAATCCAGCATCCATTTAAAACTGCATCACAAAGATTTTTGGAACGAATGCCAGGCTGCTGCTGCTAGCGGGAATGCTAAAGCTATTGTAAACACTAAATTAAACTAGGGGCTTGTGACGATTCAGAGTCGGGATGTTTGGGAAAGCAGCCCAAGGCGGGTGGTAAACTCGCATCTAAGGCTAAACACCGGCACGACTGGAGACCGATAGTCGGCAAGTAGCCGTCTTCCGACGGAGCCCGCCGCTCTGGCCGGTCCGGCAGGCCGCCGCCGCCTCGCCATTGGCGGGGCGGGCAGAGCCCGGTTCCCCGGCTTCAGGACCTCCGGCGAACACCCCGGTTTCTCGAGCGTTCCCTCATGGCGTGTAAGCAGAGCCAGGCCCCGAATACGCCGCGGCAAACCGGCCGGTGCGGGCGGATTATCCGGTACGAACGTAGCCGCCGCCGAGACGAGACATGATTTTTTTTTTTTACCGAAATGACCCGAGAGCCAAAGCCCTGGATAAAAAAATAATGCAGTTTATACGACCACCATTCTTCATGAAAAACATGCCAATCACATTTTCACCACTACATTTGGAAAAGTGATGTCCAGTAAGCAAGCTTATCATGACGGCACAGTGTTTAGATGATCATTTAAAAATGGAGAAAACGAAGTCAGCCCGTCAATAATACATTCAGTATGTAAAATGACGAGCGGTCAGATGACTTTGTAATGCCGCCTTTATTTTCGGCTTAACAAAACTCAGGCACAAAACAACACGCACGGAGATGCGAGCTCCAACTGCATCCAAATAGTACTGCCGTTTATCAGTTTAGCTGCTGTAAAGCGAATGTCGCGACTCGTGAGTGCCGCAAATGTAAACAAAGCGCTGCAGAATGGGTACATGACATCTCGCTCTTTTGAGTTGATCATTTTCACAGTGTGCAACAAAGCATATAACATTAGCAATCACTTTTCAAATTAATTTAACTTATTTGTCTGCTCAGTTACAGTCACAGTAGATAATCTAAACTTATTGGCACTTATTAACACTTATTAATTTAAATATGCACATTCCTGTTGTAATGAAATAACAATAATATTCTGTAGCCACAAATATTCAAAATCTTTTCTTCAAGTTTTTTTTAGGATTAAGTATAATAATGTATTGCTTAAAAAAGGGCTGTTGAGATTATTTTCAGCTAGCTATTTTTCTTCCGAGAAATCTGAGAGAAATACACATGAAGTGCTGGCAGATAATTTCACTTATTTCCAATAGATTTACACTTAAAACTGACTAGTTTTAAGGAAGTGTGTTTTGCAGTGTATTAATGTTATGTTAGGAATGGCTTACTTTTAAAGGCATTTTTGTGCAACTTAGGTATTTACTCTGTAAGTAATTGTTGCCAAAAGTTTACCATTACACAATGTCAGACAATGTCATTATTTAGATGTTGGAATTGACGACTTGTTCATATTTTATGTTGGAAAAAAAAAAAAGCAATAAATTATATTTTTGCACAGTAATATTTTCTTTTGTTTAAAATTTTACATAAATCTTTTAATAGAATTATCGGCTTGACATTATCGGTTATCGGTAGGAATGAGGAGGAAATTATCGGTTATCGGTATCGGTTGAAAAATGTATTATCGTGCATCACTAGAAATTAGTCTTTTAATCTGCCGGTTAGCCACGCCTACCATGATAGGGTTCTAGCGTCCCCAACAGTTGGATGACGTCAGCAGGAGAATGGGCTCATCGGTTTTACTATTGAGCCCATTGAGGGGGAATTATTCAGAATGAGGAAAACGCAACAAAGAGAGCCGCAAGATGTCATTGTTTCAGTCGCTCTACTCCAATATTTTTACAGGATATTCTTTTTATACAAGTATTTTTTTCCCCAATAGCTAAATAAATGGCATGGTCATGACAAATAACAGTCTTGCGCTAAATGGAATATGAAATAATAAAAATGCATTTATTCCAGACGACATGGCAAAATTACTCCATAATGGTCAAAACTGTCGACTTCACCTTTACTGTCGCACCTCCCGAACGATATTTTATGCCAACTAAGTCGGGCTTATATTATTTCCCTTCCCCGGCTTCGGAGAATGTAAACAAACCAAGAGGCGTGACAGCTAGCTGACATGCTAACCCGAACTGAGTGATGTTTCAAAGTCTTCGAAGCGGAAAATCACACATAACTAGCCCGGATAATTTCACATGGCGACTGTGTTTTCAATTGTCTTCGCCGATCGGCAACCCGCCCAGCGGCGAACAAGTTAGAGCTCGTCGGTCCCCTGCTGAGGGCAGAGGGCTCGTTTGCGGGGAAGCAGCTGGACAATGACCCCCGGACAAACCAGCAGATGTCGGAGGAGCGTGTAGCTGCCAAATGGTTCACACGAATTTGGCAAAATAATGCTTTACTACAACGGCAAAGTCGTAAACAGCGAGAGACTCATAGGAGGGTGGCTGCAATTGTAATGCAGCTAACATGGCAATATGTGTATGAGGAGAGCTTTTTACATGCCCATCCATGATCAAACGTAAGTAGTCCTTTATTTGAAGAAAGTTTGTAGTGTTTACTTTGTAATCGCTGTATTCGCCGCTATTTTTAACACAAAGTTGCAATTTCTGATCGGTCGGAAAATTTGATAGAACACCAGGCACATGAAGAGGGCAATAAGCCGAGTATAGTGCTCTTCCGGCGGGGGGATGTGCGACAAGGCGCCGGTCATCGGCATGTCAGCCACAAAATGCAAGCCACCTACATATTAAAATGATCCCAGTATTTGACATAATACAAAACATGATGTTTACTCACTTCCTCGTAAGTCCCATGATCCCACAGTAGTAGGGCTTGTTTTGGCCAATATCTACCGGTGAATGGGAACCTTTTGAATCCCCAAAAAGACTCACAATGCCTCTCCCTGGCACAGCATGATTTTTCTGTAGCCGTTTGGCTGGCATGATGCGAAAAATAAACGAATAAATCCGCAAAATCAGTTGAATCCTTAGTCCTTCTCATACAAAAGTACGGCTGCATAGTGAAGAACACTCCTTCTCCCGTATACGTCACAGTGCCCTCTTCATCAATGCAAGACCGAAACCGGAAATCTGTCATTTTTGTAGCGCGGGATTAAAAAAAAAATTGAATAAATATATTGATTGCTTCTTCACACATCAAAGTGGTCCATTTCATTCAGGAGCATAAAATACCGCGTGTATTATGAAATCAACATGCTTTTTCGTGTCACAGGCACTTTAATATTAGTCCATTTTCTTAACTATAAGGTAATACAGGTTTGGATATTGAATGAAATGAAATGAAAATGTGGTTTTCCAACAGTTTCCCTTGCCATCTGTGATGATGCCATAAAATTGCCATCTAGTCTATCTGTTTGTCGTTGGTTTCAGGCAGTTGACAAAAGGCAGATACAGTATATTCAGCGACGCTGCAAAGGATACTGGTAGATAAGAAATCAATCAGATGGGATCTTACATAGGACTGCTTTCTTTCATCTCGAGCTGCTCATCTATGAGGCATGCCGGAGTGGCTCAGCTTCAAGCACCACTGAAGATGTCCTTCAGAATGATATGCTATCCTCACAAAAAGGAACAGGAAACTGATTGAAAAGTTGAGTCTGCTCTTTTTTCGGCACGCATGTGTGCAGTCAGTTTCATCTATTGAACTAGCAGCTGCAGGTGTAGTACCGAGATTTTTCAAATCATTAAAATTTATTATGTGTGTGTGCGTTTGGGGAAGAGGGGGGAACGGGAAACACCCCCCTACTGTCCTCGAAAAATGAGGCCAAACTCTTGTGCTGTGTGCCCATGTGATGGAAAAAAAAAAAAAAAAAAAAAAAAAAAAAAAAAAAAAAAAAAAAAAAAATCCATTAATGTTCCTGTAGTTGTATTTCCCATGCATCCATTTCCAAAGGGCATGAGCGTTGAAAAATGGTCACGTCACTATTAAAGGGTGCCACGGCTAGAAAGACAGGTAGTTTTTATTATAATCATTTGATATTAAAACCCCTCTTAATGTTCTCGTTTTAATGAAATTTGTAAAACTACTTTAACTAGTATTTTAACGCCATTGTTGTTGACGTTGCACGGCGGTGACGTCACATGGGTACGCTGCCGGGCTTCCACACTGTCACTCTTTAACTACATTAACATGTCATCGGTTCTGCCCTTCCAATTTGAACCCGAGTGGAACATTAATGCGAAGGACAGCAAAAGCAAAATGAACAGGAAAAACGGGATGAGTAGCGTTCATGTGTCAAGTTCGCTAGTGACAGCACTCCCCTGCTCTAGTGATGAGAGCAGGAGAGTGATGTTAAAAACTGTTTGCAGATCTTCACGATAAACTATGGTGTGATCCGACTTATTCCAATATTATTATGGAGATACTTAGCACCCAGAGAATACATATGATTAGGGTATACTGTAAAGTGAAACACAGCAGTTTGATTATTTTTGCTGAGAGCCCGGGGCCGTGCATCGCAACACAGGAAAACGTTTGCCTCTACCAAGACATCTAATGGCATCTTTTGACGTCTTACGTTATTTTGTCACGTAAAAGCAGATGATCATCCTGCCCGTTGCTTCCTGGTGAATAAGCGACACGGAAACCAAATAAATGTATTAAACTTAGTTTATTTGCTGGCTATTTGTATCATTTTGCACATTGACATCTAAGAGGCAGAGAAAGACATGTGGACACAGGCGTTCAGATTCGTAGCTCGGACCGCGCCGTTTATTATCTTAAGCTTCAACAACTTCGAAAAAAGATAGGTATCATATAGTAAAAATACAACAAAAATAGTACTGATATCTCTCAAAAAAGAAAAGTGCTTCGATCTGTATTAATGAGGCCCTATTCTCACACAGTTAAGCAACAATGTGTCAGTCAATGTGTTTAAGAAACCCACTGACAATTTGGTTGCCAGCTGCTGGGGAATGTATGCATTTTTCTGGGACACCCTATGCATAATTTACCAGATTCAGAAGAATTAAGGAACTATGTTTAAATAATACACTTCACTGGTCCTCGGCACAAGTCTAAGGGTGTTTGATAAATCTTTTCTTCTGTCAGCTTCATAGGTGCTGAGTGGAGTTTGTTGGCGTCCTGCCCTGTGCTGTCCCTTCGCTGGTCCTGGCCCGGGTTCGGCTTGGGCTTGTCTAGTTCCATCTGGTCGTGCGTGGGTCCCATCGGGCGTGCGGTGGTCTTGCGGGCGGGTTGGGGTGCCATGCGGGTGAGCCCCGGGGCTGCGGCCCCTTTCCTGGCGGGCTGGTGTGGGGTGGGGTTGGGGGCGGTTTGTGGCGGCCACATTACCCTCCCGGGTCGGCCCGGCAGGAGCCGCCTCTCCTTGTACCGGGTACCGGAGAGGTGCTCCCTGGTGTCATACCGCGCACCCCTCCTGGCTCAGGGGTGGATGGGGGGGGGGGGGGGGGGGCGCCTCCGTCCCCTCGGTCTGTTTCCGGCCCTGTCCGCCTCTCCGGACCGTGGCGGCTGCCGCTGCCCTCCTGTCGGTGGGGTTGTCAGTGGTTGGTGGTGCGTCCCATTCTTCCCATCGCTGATGGCCGGTTGATGGGGGTGCGGGGGTGACAATGGCTCCTTTGCTGGGCTGCAGGAGGAGGGATGGGCTGCGCTGCCCCCCTCCACCCGCCCTCCCTCTCTCCCCAGGCTGGCTGGGTGGGGCCCGTGGCCCTGGGTTAGCGCCTCAGCTCGTTTGCATGGCTGTCGCGTATTTGGTGGGGCTCGCGCACGGCTGGATGTGATTGGGCGCACTCGGGTGGGGGTTTCCTGTGCCGGGATTAGCGATGATGTGGCTTAGGGTCGGTTGCCAACAGGCTTACACTCACAAGGGATTCACACGATTAGAGGTTTGTAGATCAGAGCTGATTTGTGTACACTCCACCCCTCCTAATAACTTGGTTTATAGACTCACCCCCCCTCCCCTTCTTTCCCTGGTCAACAGCCCCCCCCCCCCCCCCCACACACACACACACACATGGGGTCAACCGGAAATACATCTAGCTGACGATAGCACCAACATATTCATAGTTAGTGTTAACGTTCAATGTATTTCTTCTTGTTGTTTGTGTTTATTTTTTCTTGTGTTTCTTTTCTTTTCTCCTGTTCCTCCATAACCCCTTCCTGTTTGCTGTTTCGTCATAATAAACGAGGTATGTTGCATGATTACAATGGGAGTATGTCATACTCTCAATGTAAAACATTAAAAGTATTCAGGCTATCCGGACACTTAGACTTCCATTCTCCGTGTCAAACAGCTGAATAGGACAGGTTAAAGAAAAAAAAAATGCAAAGAGAACTGGCATTCACAAATTCACAATCAAAATCGATATGCAAAATACATATAAAACTTACTCAGACTTTGGTCAAACTCTAAACATTTTAGCAACTTGTTTAGCTCAACTAAAACACTGGAGGGCAATATTTAGTCACAATATACTAACTATAATGCTGGAAGCCATTATCTTGTTTGTTGTGAAGACAAGTCAAATGAACGTAAGTCACAATGGATCCGCACCAGAAAAGTACAGTCTCAGTCGAGGAGACAAAATGCACTCATTGGCTTGATCTCTTATTAATTTAAAATTCACCATCGACACCTTATGGTGTATTTAAATCACTACCTTACATAGATAAAAAGTGACACTTTGAAGAATGGCAGCGTGGTCATGTGACATCACCGCCCCACGACGTCAACAACAATGGCGAGCTATTGTTTTTTTTTTTTTTCTTAATTTTGCAAATTTTATTAAATAATAATAATTAATATCAAATTATAACTTGTACTAACATTTATCTTTCAAGAATTACATGTCTTTCTATCCGTGGTACCCTTTAAAGACACTATGAAAATACTTATTGCTATCGCAGAAAGGCACTCCATTGATTGGTGTCATTCCGTTTTACAGAGGATCGTATTGTATTCGAAACTTAAAGGCAAAAATAAGTCCGCAATTACGACACCACAAGACAAAAATGTTAAAAAATAAAAAAATTTTTAAAAATAGGGCTCCAAGAGTCACAAACATTGAGGGAATAGCCATTTTGTTAGTGTTCTTACAAAGAACAACAATAAAGCAACTGAGATTCAACGCTATCCCTTCAGGTGATCTATAAAGCCCAGCATTCCCATCCTTATGTGTATACCAAAACTCACCTAAACAATATTTAACCCTTAGCAGAAGTGTCATGGACGGATGTATATGAAGCCAAGTTCGGATAGGTTGTAATTTGCAGTGCTAATCAGTTTCTGATTTGAGGTTTTAACAATTTAAATGATGGGTAGTTAGTGGTTCACCAAAAGACAACAGTGTATCATCACATTAACTAAATTAAAAACACTGAAGTGTATTCTTTATTTTAACATTCCAAAACTGCATCTCAAATTTGAACAGAAACCAAAGACTCACGTGTCAAGAGTGCAAAGTTACTGGAACTTTATTGCAGCTTGAATTGGGTGACACTGCCTCAAACCTGAAAAAAATCATGTCTGGGAAATACGCAGGTTGTAATACATTAATTATTTTTTTTTTTTTACATGTCCTGCACAAGTCCATATGGCAATATTCAATACAGAGAATGAGAGTGGAGATGAAAACCCATGCATTCATTATCATCCAAAACATGGCTCCAACTTCAAGCTTGACCTTGATGAAGGATTGGAATATTCCGAATAGCCTCAAAGAGCCGAGATCGTCAAATTTGTTCTTGGAACTTCTACATGGAAATATCTTGAGATAATTACAACGATCATCGCAATCACCAACAGACACTGACCTTGACGCCGTGAGCCAAAGTGGCCGTCAATCTGATAATGGAGTTGCTCATTAAATCGTTTGTAGCAAACGACTTAAGCCGTTTCGCTGAGGCTTGCGGAGGAAAGTCTTAATGGCACCAATGTAGATCAAGTAAAGCCTGGTTAATGTGAAACCAACACAATGACTTTACTATATGAATTAATGTGACCAGTGTCATTTAATAGGGGTTTATCATGGTAAAAAAACAAAACAAATGGATAATGTTCATTTATTCCTAATAGAGAGAGTGCATGTTGACGCCAGTGTGTGTTATTTTTTCAGAATTTCATTTAATAATGGAGGTGATAAAGAATATTGTATATTAGGACAATAAATGATCTCCTAACAACCTAATGCAGAAAGAGATGCCTCAAACCATATTTTTCCTCGCATCAGATACTGAAACCGCATCCTTTCCAATGTATTAAACACCACTGCCAAAGTGGAGGAAGGGCAGCTTGCTTGTAGAAAGTGCTAAGGCAACAAGAAACCAAAGCTACGATCTCCCAACTCTTTGTTCATCTTATGCTCCTGGATATTCCTTCCTGAAACAGAAGCGCCGTGATCTGCCTTTAGGGATTTGGAAAGGGAAGAAATGGAAGGAAGAGGAAGTGGGGGTCAGAGGGGGGCGGTTGGTGAGTGAAGAAGTGTGGCAAGAAGGGGAAAGAGTTCAAGGGCTATCAGGTTCTGACAACTGAAGGGTGCTCAGAGACATGTTCCTGGCAAAATATTTTCATTTCATGCTTTTCTATACCTCTTAGCTGTAAAACTAATTGTGTTTCCTGTGAGTACTATGAAATGGGGAAGCACAAAAGAATACTAATCACATTCATTTAGCTCCAAGGGCGTAGGTTTGCATAGGGACGGTGGGGACATTACATTACCAACTTTTCAGGATGCTGAAATTATCCCCACCAACTTTTGAGCAACATTATTTGCATTATGACTTCAGTTGTATAGGTTTAGATTGTCTTCCTATATGTGGTGAGGATATAATTGATCCTACCATTGAGTGATTTGAAGCACTTTCATTATGTTCAGACTTACATTGACCCCTTTTCACTCACTGAATGTGCCAGTCCATTCCCCCCCCACCCACGTTTGATTGGCTCATGACTTTAACCCCCCCCCCCACACACACACACACACACGCATTCACAGCCCGACAGAAATACAACATGCCCCCTTCGAAGACGAGGGATATTAGAAGTTTTTTTTCCCGCCAGAAGCAGCCACTGTAAGTAATGTAAAAGAGGTCTATGTTGTGGAGGTGGGGAACACACCACTTATTTTGCATCTGCTACAGTGCTTCAAGTCAATTTTATTCACTTAGATTTCTTGACATACTAAAAACAGCTAGCTGAAAATAAGATTAACAGACTTATTTTAAGCAAAAAGTTTGTATATTTAATCTTAGAAGAAAAACTTGTTTGTTAGAAATGTTCTTAATGCAAGAATATTGTTCAAAACATTAATTGAAAGCAATTTTTCTTGATTTAGGTGAAAAATGACCAACTTTAAGATGTATGGGCTCAATACCAATAAATAGTAATATTTACTTAAAGTAAGTGAAAGAATATGACACATTAATCTGTTAACTAGCCTTTAACACTCAAAACAAGATGGGAGAAAATTATTTGACTACATTTAACAAAAAAATATCAGCTTAGGACGCTATAAATTTGCAGTGTGAAAGTTAGTATAGTTCAATACAGATTTATTTTTGCATTAATCAATTATCCTATCAATTAATTAGATTCATATTGGTGAGAAGTGTAGCCCTGACCCCCGTTCACCAAATATATTTGATCCCCAGCAAAAAGTGTACATGCAGGTTATGCTGTTATATCGTCCCTGCCAATATTGAGACCAAACCTATGCCCTTGTTTAGCTCTATAATGATATGAATCCCAAGAGACCATGTAAAAATATCATTTAGCTGCTGTGAGCTGTGGGAACAAAGACATGACATATCTGGACATTTCAGAGTTTACTGGAATGCTTGTATTGAACTGAACTACTCATATTACCAAATACTGTAGTGTACAGTATGCACAACATTGTGGAGCAACCACAATTAATACTTTTTGTCTCTAAAGATGCTGTCTCTGAGTAGTGTTAGGTCTCTCTGGCCCTGGGAGCCTCTCTCACATGTCTGGGTGTTGGGCCAAGCGACCAAGCCTGCTGGGGAGACGCTAACCTCTTACCCCAGTTCTGTAATGCTGCATGGTAAAATGTTTTTCATAAAATTGCTTAGTATCAGTTTTGAGGTTATATCATATACTGTATTCCACAACGCTCCACCATTGAGGGACTTTAGTCTCTCTCTTTGGAGTTTTACTGTATATAAAATATTTGAACAGAAAATAAAATTTTAGATTTTTGAAGTATTTGAGTGCTTTGAATAATTCCTGTTTCATACGGTTGTGGTTGTGCAGGCTCTCCATTTGAACTTTCTTTTTTTGCCCTAGTCTTGTGTTTTGGAAGGATAACGTGCTGGCCAAAAGTATTGGCACCCCTGCAATTCTGCCAGATAATGCTCAATTTCTCCTTGAAAATGATTGCAATTACAAATGCTTTGGTGGTAATATCTTCATTTATTTTGCTTGCAATGAAAAAATAAGAATGGAAATTAAAAATAAAAAAAAAAAAATTTACACAAAACTCCAAAAATGGGCCAGACAAAAGTATTGGCACCCTTTGAAAAATCATGTGATGCTTCTCTAATGTGTGTAAATAACAGCACCTGTTACTTACCTGTTGCACATAACAGATGGTGGCAATAACTAAATCACACTCACAGCCAGTTAAAATGGATTAAAGTTGACTCAACCTCTGTCCTTGTGTGTACCACATTGAGCATGGATAAAAGAAAGAAGACCAAAGAACTGTCTGAGGACTTGAGAAGCAAAATTGTGATGATGCACGGGCAATCTAAAGGCTAAAAGTCCATCTCCAAAGACTTGAATGTTCCTGTGTCTTCCGTGCGCAGTGTCACTAATAAGTAGGGTTGGTCCGATCATGTTTTTTTGCTCCCGATCCGATCCTTTTAGTTTGAGTATCTGCCGATCCCGATATTTCCCGATCCGATTGCTTTTTTTTGCTCCCGATTAATTCCAATCATTCCCGATAATTTTTCCCGATCATATACATTTTGGCAATGCATTAAGAAAAAAATGAATAAAACTCTGACGAATATATACATTCAACATACAGTACATAAGTACTGTATTTGTTTATTATGACAATAAATCCTCAAGATAGCATTTACATTATATTCTTTCTGTGAGAGGGATCCACGGATAGAAAGACTGGTAATTCTTAAAGGATAAATGTGACTTTGTATATTGTGACTAAATATTGCCATCTAGTGTGTTTGTTGAGCTTTCAGTAAGTGATACTGCAGCCATTTAACTTCTGCCCAAATGCATGATGGGACGTGCAACCATGACTGTGCGTAGGGGCACCAATTAATATATCTTCTCTGCGTTGGGAAAGAACATAGGGTGTTAAGAAAATGATCAACTACTACCTTTCTTCCCCACATTGCCTCCCACGTTATTTTTAATTGCTGAGAGAGGGATTGTAAGGCTTTAGCCACATAAAAAATGGCTCCAAAGACTGTCAAAATTCTCTCTACTCATTATATGCTGTCTTTTAGCGCTATCTATAGGTAAAACGGCGTCTTTATAGATTGAACGCGACAGTGCGTGAGTGGGTCGTGCAGCGCATGCGTTAAATATTTAACGTGATTAATTTTAAAAAATTAATTACCGCCGTTAATGCAATAAATTTGATAGCCCTACTTTATGCCAAAACTACTCTGGATATAAGAGTATAAGCCCTTGTGTCTAACGTTAAATACGTTAAATACAATTAGAAAACGATTAAAAAAAAATATATATATATATATTAAAAAAAGGCATGTCCGATATTTTTTTGCCGATTCCGATACTTTGAAAATGATGTGATCGGACCTGATCGATCGATCGGGACATCTTTACTAATAAGTGTAAAGCCCATGGCACTGTGGCTAACCTCCATAGATGTGGACGGAAAAGAAAACGAGAGATTTCAATGAATGATTGTGCGGATGGTGGACTGACATCCATACAATTCAAGGTGTCCCGCAGTCCGAGGGTACAACAGTGTCAACCCGTACCATCCGCTGGTGTTTGAATAAAAAGGGACTTTATGGTAGGAAACCCAGGAAGACCCCACTTCTGACCCAGAGACGTAAAAAAGCCAGGCTGGAGTTTGCCAAAACTTACCTGAGAAAGCAAAAAGTGTTTTGGAAGCATGTTCTCTGGTCAGATGAGACAAAAGCAGAGGTTTTTGGGAAAAGGCATCAACATAAAGTTTACAGGGAAAAAAGCAAGGCCTTCAAAGATAAAAAACACGTTACCCACAGTCAAACATGGCGATGGTTCCCTAATGTTTTGGGGTTGCTTTGCTCCTCTGGCTCTGGACTGCTTGACTGTGTGCATGGCATTATGAAGACTGAAGAGTACCAACAAATTTTGCAGAATAATTTAGGGCCCAATGTGACAAAGCTGGGTCACCCTCAGAATTCAAGGGTCTTCCAGCAGGACAATGACCCAAAACGCACTTCAAAAAGCACTAGAAAACAGTTTGAGAGAAAGCACTGGAGACTTCTGAAGTGTCCAGCAATGAGTCTAGACCTGAATCCCATAGAAGACCTGTGGAGAGATCTGAAAATGGTAGTTTGGAGAAGGCACCCTTCAAATCTCAGAGACCTGGAGCAGTTGGCCAAAGAAGAATGGTTTAAAATTCCAGCAGAGCATTGTAAGAAGCTAATTGATGGATACCGGAAGCGGTTGTTCGCAGCTATTATTTTGTGCTACAAGTATTAGGCTGAGGGTGCCAATACTTTTGTCCGGCCCATTTTTGGAGTTTTGTGTAAAATGATAATGATTTAATTTTTTCCATTGTCTTTTGTGTTTTTTCATTGCAAGCAAAATAGATGAAGATATTACTACCAAAGCATTTGTAAATTGCAATCATTTTCTGGGAGAAATTAAGCATTATCTGACAGAATTGCAGGGGTTCCAATACTTTTGGCCAGCGCTCTACATATGTTCAATCATGTGTTCTGCAATTCACCGCTTTCGTCATCCTTTCATCATAGATAATTGATACTTTACGATACTTTGCATAAGGGCAACATTGTATTGACAAGATAGAGCTCAGCACTGCTACCTGTCAAACTCTCCAGTACTTGTTGGCACGCCACGCGCATACCTATTAAATCTCCTGATTTACTCGGGAATTTCCCGATTATTTACAAATTTTCCCGCCGATTTACCAGTAAATCTCCCGATTTAAAAAAAAAATAACTGTAGTTCTCAACTTAATCTGTCGATTTTTTTGGCGAAGATTCAATTCACAAACTGGAAAAACTGTCGGAGAGTGAAAGATCTGCTCGCGAGACATGCATGCTCCCACGTGACTTCATTTACTGCGGAAGTAGACGATGGAGTAAAGCAGATGAGAAGCAATAAAAAAAGAAGAGAAAATCAAAATATCAAGCAGCTTGGGAAAAGGACATACGTGATAGAGGAGTGACATTTGCTTTATGCTCACTGTGCTGTGTGCATATATTGGTTAGTAGTGGAGGAAAAAAAAACGATGTGACGAAGCATGCAAAAACATCGCAGCACATGGATAGTACAAGAGTTCGGTCGGCAAATAAAAGTTAAGTATTGTAGGTAAGTACCAGCTACCAATCAGATCTGTCAAATGAAACTGTTTGTGCTCTACTGGCCACAAAGTTCAACATAGACCGTGACTGTTATAATTACAAAATTTCTTGTGAGTTGGCTCAGAAGGCAAAGACAGCCACATGGAACTATGTTAAATAACATACAGTGGGGCAAATTAGTATTTAGTCAACCACTAATTGTGCAAGTTCTCCCACTTGAAAATATTAGAGAGGCCTGTAATTGTCAACATGGGTTAACCTCAACTGTGAGAGACAGAATGTGGAAAAAAACAGAAAATCACATTGTTTGATTTTTAAAGAATTTATTTGCAAATCATGGTGGAAAATACATATTTGGTCAATACCAAAAGTTCATGTCAATACTTTGTTATGTACCCTTTGTTGGCAATAACGGAGGCCAAACGTTTTCTGTAACTCTTCACAAGCTTTTCACACACTGTTGATGGTATCTTTGGCCCATTCCTCCATCCAGATCTCCTCTACAGCAGTGATGTGTTGGGGCTGTCGTTGGGCAACACGGACTTTCAACTCTCTCCACAGATTTTCTATGGGGTTGAGATCTGGAGACTGGCTAGGCCGCTCCAGGACGTTGAAATGCTTCTTACGAAGCCACTCCTTTGTTGCCCTGTCTGTGTGTTTGGGATCATTGTCATGTTGAAAGACCCAGCCACGTCTCATCTTCAAATGCCCTTGCTGATGGAAGATTTTCACTTAAAATCTCTCGATACATGGCCCCATTCATACTTTCCTTTACACAGATCAGTCGTCCTGGTCCCTTTGCAGAAAAACAGCCCCAAAGCATGATGTTTCCACCCCCATGTTTCACAGTGGGTATGGTGTTCTTTGGATGCAATTCAGTATTCTTTCTGCTCCAAACACGAGAACCTGTGTTTCTAACAAAAAGTTCTATTGTGGTTTCATCTGATTATAACACATTCTCCCAGTCCTCTTCTGGATCATCCAAATGCTCTCTAGCGAACCGCAGACGGGCCTGGATGTGTACTGGCTTCAGCAGGGGGACACGTCTGGCAGTGCAGGATTTGAGTCCCTGGCGGCACATTGTGTTACTGATAGTAGGCTTTGTTACTGTGGTCCAAGCTCTCTGTAGGTCATTCATTAGGTCCCCCCGTGTGGTTCTGGGATTTTTGCTCACCGTTCTTGTTATCATTTTGACGCCACAGAGTGAGATCTTGCATGGAGCCCCAGATCGAGGGAG
The DNA here is from genome assembly GCF_030265065.1 of Corythoichthys intestinalis. Lineage (NCBI taxonomy): Eukaryota > Metazoa > Chordata > Actinopteri > Syngnathiformes > Syngnathidae > Corythoichthys > Corythoichthys intestinalis. The sequence goes on along the minus strand of NC_080395.1, from coordinate 31,167,850 downwards.
ATTATGGTCTTGCATGTATTCCATTTTCTAATAATTGCTCCCACAGTTGATTTCTTTACACCAAGTGTTTTACCTATTGCAGATTCAGTCTTCCCAGCCTGGTGCAGGTCTACAATTTTGTCTGCGGTGTCCTTCGACAGCTCTTTGGTATTGGTCATAGTGGAGTTTGGAGTGTGACTGACTGAAGTTGTGGACAGGTGTCTTTTATACCGATAGTGAATTAAACCAGGTGCCATTAATACAGGTAACAAGTGCAGCCTCGTTAAACCTTGTTAGAAGAAGTTAGACCTCTTTGACAGCCAGAAATCTTGTTTGTAGGTGACCAAATACTTATTTTCCACTTTAATTTGGAAATAAATGTGATTTTCTGTTTTGTTTTTTCACATTCGCTCTCTCATGGTTGAGGTTTACCCATGTTGACAATTACAGGCCTCTCTAATCTTTTCAAATAGGAGAACTTGCACAATTGGTGGTTGAATAAATACTTATTTGCCCCACTGTAACTATTAAGATGTAAGATTATATAAGAATGATTATGATAAATAACATAACTAGTAAGAAAGATTATGTAAGAACGATTATGATGCATGATAAAAAAAACAAATCATTTACTGTGCTCATTGTATTCATATAAAGGCTCAATCCACAACTAAATGTAAAATTAGATTCCGATATGCATGTTTTTGTCGCGTGCGCAATGTCGGGTGCGGAAAAAAAAAATCTCCCTATTTTGACTTTCCGCAACTTAATAGGTATGCACGCGTAAACAGCAATGTGTATGCGTCACCTGGCTACATCAGCGGTGTGTGTTTGCGTCAGTCAATTGAGTATCTGCCTGCTGGAGGCGCTTCTATCCTCTCATGTGGCTGAACGGGAAATATGCTAATTCAGCTATTTGAACCATGAAATGATGGACATTATTTGATTCAAACGGGAAAATGAATATAAAGCACGGAGCAGATAATTAAAATGGAAAAGTAGTTCTATGCAAACTATTTGGTTTTATTTTTTTCCCTTTAATACTCTTCACTTGCACTGTCTGCACATTACATAATATGTAGTTTGTACTGTGTTTACATACCAAGTCTCCGCACATTAATTTATGAGGGACTGCATACATGCCTCAGTCGGTGAGCTTGTTTAGGTCAATAGTAGAATTCTAACTGGGTCAACTATTAATCTTTAATGTGATTAACATCAATGAAATTCCATAATTACTGTTGTTTCCAGTTTGTTTTCCCTACTCGAAAAATTTGGTTGGGCTATAATGAAAGTGTATGATAGACCCTGTGGGAAATAGTGACTTAGTGTTTTAAAAAAAAAAAAAAAACGAGAAAAAAAAGTGCTGTGATGTTGTGCAGTGGCAGTTCACAACTTTGCGCATTTATTTAATAATCCTAAAACTTCTGGGATGTTTAACTTTGGGTTCAAACTAAAGTTAAACCTCTAAAGTCTTTAAATTGGTGGGAAAAAAAGTCAAAGTTCACTTACACTTAATGAGCTTGAGTTTTAATCTGCAGCAAGATGCTTCTGTGAAAGGCAATTAGAAATAGCATAAAATTACCCGTCGTTTGTTTGATGTAAAATGTGGTGCTGTAACAGCCCAAAAGAAGACTCACCACATACACAACATAGCTGGTGACACAAAATGGTTATTGCATTATCAATTTGCATGACTGCATGTCACTACTGTGTGTCATGGCAGCGTAGATAGAAAAATAACAGTTATAGGCATTACATTGAATTGGGAACTTTAAAATTGGGAGCTATAAAAGTTATTACTCAAGCACTCTTATTGTTTTTCCGTATTTGCACATACTGGCCTTGACATAAATCCTTGTCTAATCATTGACACAATCATTTTTCTTAATTTTTCATAAAATCCCGCTTTGTATTTCTTAAAACTCACTGCCTGTCCGTTCCTTTTTGGATAACAATTTGTTTTGCCCCCTGAGTGCTCCTTTTGAATTTGCACGTTGATTTTATCAGCGAATGCCGCGTGAATGTTGATGCCGAGGAGTTGTTGGTTGGATGTGGGGGTAACACAAGACGTGGGCGACTGTCACGCCAGATTAAGTCCCACCGGTCTCATTCCTCTGGCAGCGCACACCAGAAACCTCGTGACTTGATGTAAACAGTCATGCAGCCAAAGGAGGAAGTGTACAGTCATCATCATTATCATATTTATAATCTCAATCTTCCCACGTTGATCCCAGAGGGTGAGCACCCATGGGCATCTTCGATAGTTTATACTCAGTGGCGGACTTGGCAATTTTGGGGCCTAAGTCAAACATATCCAGGGGCCCTCTTCATGGGTCAGGGGTTAAAACGGTGAGAATGGTGTGGAGGAAATATGTTCCGGTACACTAGGGCTGTCCTAAACGACAAATTTTCTCCTGATTAGTCAGCTGACTAGTATAACGATTAGTCGACTAATCTAATATTTTTTTTTTTTTTTTACTAATTGAGCAATGACATTTTTATTGACGCTTATTAATTAACAAAACCATTTTGGAACACTTAAATTCTACATTAAAGTACAAAAAATCATGTAAATAACTAACTAATCACAAATAAACAATAAGGTTAAATGCTGACAGCTTTTACTAGTGCAAAAGAATGGAAAGTAAACATTCAGAAAACTGACTTTGCCTTTCCAATATTATTCAAAACAATTCTTAAAAAAAAAAATTCTAGCATTATTATTATTTTGTATACTACTATATATCATAAAGAGTGTCATTTGAAAGCTATTCTTAGTGTAGAATCTGTATTCTGTAGTATTTACTCAACATATTATACTATTAATTCTGAAGTATGTGGGATTAACTCCAGAAATTGTTATTTATATGACGAACATGACGTGCTTTTAATTTGAAATGTTCACCGGAGGTACGTTCACTAAACTGCTAACCGAAAGCTTTACACTCCGTAAAAAAACATTCTTCGTCATTGCTTGTGTTGTCACTAATAGATTTAATTTTTAGCAAATGCTGTTAACCAGCTGTTGAGTGTTATTGTATGACTGATTGGAACTGTACTGCATTGTTTCGCCACAGGTTGTGCTGTCATGTATTTTATGTTCGGTGTGAAGAAGAAGAAGAACGTTAAAAGAGGCATTAGCGGCCTCCGGCCTGTTCTCAACTTCTCGCTGCACTTTGGCTCTCATGGAGAGCACGTTCGCTCATGTGTTCGAAATAAACGATAGCCGACGTGCAAAGTAGCAAGTGAGCTGTAAAAATAGCGAGCTTAGTGGGGTGAAAAACGCAGGAGAGCTAAGTGAAGCTAACGAACAGCTAAGCAGAGCTAAGCGATGCTAAACGGAGCTAAGCGAAGCTAAACGGCGCCAAATGAAGCTAAGCGACTGATAGTCTGTGTGTGGGGCGGGGGATAATATAAATGCAGCATTCAAATGGCTTTCTTTTATGTTTGGTTATTTGTTTGTTTGGTATGCTGACATAATTATACATGACGAAAAGTTGGGGGTGCTAGGGCAAGGGCAGCGGGTTGGGGGCCCGTAGGGCAATCGCCTACTTCGCCTGAATAAAAGATCCGCCTATGTTTATACTGACTTAAAACCGAAAAACGTAGGCTTTATTGAATCAGATGAGAGTATGATATTGTAAGTGTTCCGTTTTGGTTGCGTTTTCAGTTTTCAAGACTTCATGTGATTGATATGTAATGCACAAACTGTCAACGTCATTCTCCGAGGTGGGTAGAAATAATCAAGTATTTGAAACTGGTTCATGTAAGGGATCAGTCAGATGTGAGCCATTTTTAGGACACTTTGAATGGCGTACCGCAGACAGGCTATTTTTAGACCGTGACGTCGCATCGTAAAGCGGAAGTAAAGCCGAAGTGGGACGTTATAGACCCGCCCTCGCATTGACACAACGTAATTAGTAGAGCTGAAACGAATACTCGAGCAACTCGAGTAACTCGAGTTTAAAAACTGATCCGAGTAATTTTATTCACCTCGAGTAATCGTTTATTTTGACAGCTCTAAGCATCACGTTTTGCTCGGACTACTTTTAATGCGGGACAACGCGCTGATGTCACGTGCGTAGAGGAAGAAGCAAAAAAAAAAAACTTACTGCAGCCGACAACCGCTACAAACGACGCCGACGTTGCTAAATACTAGCCCGCTCATGCTACGTTAGTTGCAGGTGGCGTCCAGTGAGTCTCATAGAGATCACATGTATGTTGAACTAGATGCGCAATGACAGACTAGGCCGCGTCTGGGCAGCGTTAGCAAACAGCCGCCATCTTAAAGCAGTAGAGCGCTAAGCGCTAATAAAGAGCGCTAAACGCTAATATACTGTATAAGATTAACGTTACTGTCACTACTAGCTCACCTTACGTTAGCACTGCGGAGGGCTAGGTTTCAATTAATTAAGACCGCTTTCGATGCGTGGCTAACGTGTCTTACATACAGGCTATAACATAACATAGCGTTGTGGAGTGATGAGCATGTCAAATAAAAACTCAACAATGCTAACTATCAATTTTAGCTCAGTAATCATTGCTGGATAAAACACCAAGTAGCACTAGTCCCTGATGTGCTCCAATACAGCCTGTATCATACATTTATTCTGAACAGTGCAAAAACTTAAATCCTATCAGGACTTACAGTTTAGACTAACTTAAAACTTAACTAGAACTTAAAAATGGCTTGACACAAATAGAAATTTAATTGGAAAACGTAGGAAAAAATCCTAACTTTTAAGTGATGTGTGTTATCAAGCGTAAAGGCATTTTTAGGTGTGTTTATATATATATATATATATATATATATATATATATATATATATATAAAAATAAGATCTAAAGGTTTTTTGAGTGAAAGCAGTGAATTAGTCATTTTTTAAAATTCTAGTTACATCTGAGATGCAATTGTTGGCTGTTTTCAACAATATACATAAAAAATAAAGACATTTATTGACTGAAAATGATAAAATGTCTTGTTTTCTCATGTATATCTATAATTGCTCTTCACCTAAAAATATATTTGTTTTATCCGATTACTCGATTAATCGATAGAATTTTCAGTCGATTACTCGATTACTAAAATATTCGATAGCTGCAGCCCTAGTAATTAGTGCTACTTTTCTCCGGTAATCTTTCAAAAACGAACATGCCGATCACGCATTGCCTTTTTGGAACTTGTAGAAACGACTCTAGACATTACGACACATGAAGGATGTTTTCTTCATACGTTTCCGGAAACCAAAAACTCGGGAGGAAAAAATGTGAAGACCGAATCAACTTGCGCGGACTTTAACACCAGCTCGGCAAATCCATTCACGTTTCATATGCAGTAAACATTATGTTGGGTTGGCATGGTCTTTCAGAGGACAAAGAGGTAAGCCATTTTTATATTTTTAACTTATTTTTTTAGCGAAATGTTGTGCCGTACTGCTTCTGTCTGACAATGAATGACCTGAAAAGAATTACCATGGTATCTGACTGCCACTGTTACCGTTATATATAAAAAGAAAACAACTTTAGTAAGGGGGAAGTGTAAATAAATTATAGGATTAAGATGTGTTATCAATGAAAAAATTTAAAGTGTTCGTTGGCTGTCACTGAGTAGCATTTGCGATCGCTACACAAAGCTAACTAAATTACCCCCAAGAACGGTAAGAGACGTAGGACAACCAGAGAATATATAACAAAGACAGGGCTGATGGTAAAGGATAGCTTGCTGAAACAGGAGAATGTCATTGTCTGTCGCGTCGATAAAAAAGCTAAAGCTATGCCTAGGTCGGCTCGTTTTTTTTGTCTTTTTCAGCCTTCGACACTAAAGCCGTCTCTTTAACTGAACATTTTTATGTTCTTCCACATCTTTGCCAGTCAATTTGGCACCAGGCACATCATTTTCGGAGAGAATTGGTAGGTTTAGCTCTGTAAACATCTTCGTACACCATTTCCATTCATTTCCTATTAGGGACAAACGGTGGCTTGTCCCTACTTAGCAACAGTAGCTGATGTCATGAATATCAATGAGCGTAAGTGAAATGTTGCTTGCGGTACGCCATTGTAAAACAAATTTATGTAAAAGGGAAACTGCAATGAAATGAGGAATATACAGGAATTAAGAGGATTAAAAAAGGATTTACATAATTGAAAGTTTGTTTGGTAAACAATGTAAGCGTAAATATATTTTAGCATAATCCTGACCAACAACGAGAATTCAAATACGATGGTAGTACCATAGGCGGAGTTTGACTTGTGGGGCAGGGGGGGCAAAACATCTTGATGACCCTGAAACACAGTGTCAGCAATAAAATTAACTTCCAAAAATATTCATAATAATAAATTGAAAATAAGCTTTTTTTGTTTCCCATCATTTTTTATGGGAATTTTAAATCAGGCTGCTTAGGACCGCTATACTTTTCGCTAAGATCGTCATCCGTTTAATATGGTACACCTGTCGTGTTCTGTTAAATTAACAGGTGTTCTGTCAAATTTTGAACCCCATCAGAAATTCCAACTTTGTGTTAAAAATGGCCGTGAATACAGCGGTTACAAAGTAAACACTACAAATTTTCTTTAAAATAAAGGAATATTTACTTACATTTGCTCATGGACGGACATGTAGAAAAGACACCTCCTGCCATGTTAGCTGCACACAATAACTGCACGCCGCTCTCTCACCGTTTACGTCTTCGCCGTGTCGTTAAGCATTAATTTACGCCATATTCGTGTTGAACATGTATGTTTACGATTTTACTTGTAGATTTAGCACCTGTGAATAACTTTGAGAGTTCAACTTAAAGTAAAAGAGTGCTTATTCACCGCCACAACAGCTTTGGGAGCAAAATATTATAAGGGTGAAAAATTTGGCAGAACACTGGTGGTGGCTCTGTTGTATAATCAGCATCTTTTGTGGGGCAAACTGAAACTCCACTTACATGCAATGACGCTTTTCGGCCACCAGGGAGGGCCTGGCCTCCCTGCCCCCCCCTTAAACTCCGCTTATGCGTAGTACACAGAGTTTTTGTAGTGATGAATTTCCACTTGATTGGGGGAAGAAGGTTATCTGTTAAAACATAATTTTAAGGCTACATCTAAACTAGGACGGATAATGACCTCAAATGTTCAATTTATTAAACTATACGGCATTTTGGCTAATGTATCTCATGTCCATTTTATTACACGTGGTAGGGGGCCGTGTAATTTCACAAACTATGGACTTGCCGCTTATATAGCCAGGGTATCAGTGTTAAGGAAGTGACGTAATGGAGCGCGCCATCGCCATTTTTTTGTTTTGTGGCATTACGGCATTGTAAACAACGGAGGCGAATGGTACAGACGTGGCTTTTTTTTACTGAAAACTTACGCTTGAATATGTCCAGAGAAGACATCGAAAAATGCCGAGGTGACCCGCGCAGACGTTGACGTCACACACTCGAGGCTGCTCCTTTTTGCGCAGTCTGCAAGTTTACAAACACACCTTAAGGCCCTTTCACATACACTTGAACACCATTAAAATCCCAGGATTTAAACAGGTTGGCCTTTTATGTGAAAGCAAATTCCCGGGTCGACTGATACAGAGATAACGTGGACATTTAATGGCTCGTGTCTTAGTATAGTGTCCGGTCCTGTCCCGGGAAGTGGTATGTGTCAAAGGCATTAAATCCCCTGGTCACAGAGTGATAGCTGATGACAAATATCATAGCGGACCGATCGACATTTCCTCTTTCTTCGCAGTAAGACGAAAAGTGGTAAACAAACATTGCAATTATCAACATGGCAAACTAGTACTATTAAAATTAAACTAAAAAAAAAACAAACTAACGAAATTAAATTACTACTGGATCGTGGATCCAAGTAAGGGAGTCCACCGTCTTTTGAAATGAGTGGTTTATTTTGTTGCCGATCGTCACTGCGGAAACAAGGTTGTACCTCAAAGCAGAAAACAACAGAGGGAAGCGTTCAAGAGTTTGTTAAATACATACAAAAATACACGCGACCATGGAAAAGGGGGAATAACAAAATCGACGGGGATCAATAATCTAACCTAAGCGGTAGGCAAAGGCCGATAGGACAACAAAACAAATACACACAAATACCAACAGAACGTAGGGGATTTCAAAACAAGGGCGACAGACAAACAAGCTAGCAAATGCATGAAATCCGAGAGTACCCGGCACCCTTCTCTTGGATCGCCTGGGCTTAAATGCAGTCTTGATTGGCTTGAATTGGCTGCAGTTATGACATGGGGAACGCTCCCACAACCGGCTCTGCAACAAAATACAATTTAACCAAAATTGTGACAGCCAATACGGACCATAAATGCCGTAATGTCCAGGTTATAAAATCGCGCCAGCAGCCCTCCCTGCAAAGAGAGCGCCAGTGGGCAACAAGGGACAAGTCTGTGAAAGTGTCCAACACGCGTCATTCCCAGGATATCTCGACATGCGTGAAAGCAATGATGCGAGTAAATCGCGCGTCACCTTACACGAGAATTTACCGGGCTGTTTGTGAAAGGGGCTTTAGTGTACAGTCATAAAATATTGTCCGAATTACAAGGCAAAAAATTATCTCACCTAGTGTAGCTGTCGCCTACAGTAAGTTAACTGGACTAATGTAAATGAATTGTAATTTACTCCAAGTGGGCTTTGAACCCAGACCACCAAAATGGCGGCGGAACGTGCAGAAAACTGAGCTACAAACAATTTTTTAAAAGTGTAAATTTCAAAAAGTTTAGGTTGCTCAGACATTCAGGGAATTGCCCAAAAACCTGATAATACCAGTTCTTTTCAAGTTAATCAAGTTCACAATATTATCTTGATATACAGTGGGGAGAACAAGTATTTGATACACTGCCGATTTTGCTGGTTTTCCCACTTGCAAGCCATGTGGAGGTCTGTAATTTGTATCATAAGTTCTCTTCAACTGTGAGGGACGGAATTTAATACAAAAATCCAGAAAATCACATTGTATAATTTTTGAATAATACATTTATTTAACTGCATGAAATAAGTATTTGATACATTACCAACTAGTAAATATTTCGGCTCTTAGTTCTTTAAGAACCCCTCCTGTTCTCCACTCATTACCGGAAGTAACTGCACCTGTTTGAACTTGTTACCTGTATAAAAGACACCTGTTCACATGCTCAAACAAACAAACTCCAACCTCTCCACAATGGCCAAGACCAAAGAGCTGTGTAAGGACATCAGGGATAAAATAATAGACCTGCACAAGGCTGGGACGGGCTACAGGAAAATAAGCAAGCAGCTTGGTGAGAAGGTAACAACTGTTGGAGCGATTATTAGAAAATGGAAGTTCAAGTCGACGGTCAGTCTGCCTCGTTTTGGGGCTCCATGCAAGATCTCACCTTGTGGGGCATCACTGATCATGAGGAAGGTGAGGGATCAGCCCAGAACTACACGGCAGGACCTGGTCAATGACCTGAAGAGAGCTGCAACCACAGTCTCGAAGAAAACATGTTGTATTTCTGTTGGGTGAGGTAAAAAATGGACTGGCACATTCAGCGAGTGAAAAGAGGTCAAAGTCTGAACATAATGAAAGTACCTGTAATTCACTTAATAATGGTAGGATCAATTCTATCCTCACAACATATAGGAAGACAATCTAAATGACCTATATACTGTAACTGAAGTCATAATGCAAATAAGGTTGCTTAAAAGTTGATGGGGATAATTTCAGCATCCTGAAAAGTTGGTAGTGTTATGTCCCCACCGTCCCTGTGCAAACCTACACCCTTGATCATCGCTAAAGTAAGTTAAAAAAACATGTTATACAAATAAACACACATTAACATATTCAAATGAATGTGTGCGTAGTCAGACTGGATCATTGGCAGTGGCCCAACATGCGGTGGGGTTAAGAAAAGGTGTGAAAAAGACTTTTTATTGATTACTCTTAGATGTCCGAATCGCTTATAATGCAACCGTCATCAATTAATTCCACTCTGTCGCTTTTGGCGGTGCGTAACCTTCATTTTGACCTCTAATTAGAAATGTCACCAGCCATCGCAACCATTGGCGGCATTTCTTTGAGATTGCGTCTCCGCACATGGTTCATTCAGCATCCAACACAATATAGTTTATTGCTGGTGTCCGTGTGCATTTGGCTCCTACTTACCGTACACAAGCATCTATGCTAACGCTGTTACATAAACAAATGTCATGAATATGTTTGTCACATGGTGAGCCACAGCCATGAGTCATGCTCAAACATGCTCGTTCAGCACAAACAACAACGGATGCATTTCAGTTGGCTTTTTGGATTACTGTATCGCCACACGCTCTCAAGCATGTGTTGAGGAAACAGAAAAATCAATGATGAGGGATCTTCGATTTTGCATTTTCAACCAAAGCCTACCACAGGTAAACTGACAGTAAGAGGTATTTTGGAGCATTTTGAAATACTTAAGGACAGGAAAGGGTAGATTTTTAGATGCCTCTAGAGAACAGGGATCCCCAACCACCGGTCCAAGGACTGGTACCGGTCCGTGGCACATTTGCTACCGGGCCGCAGAGAAATCATAAATACCGTATTTTTCAGACTACAAGTCGCAGTTTTTTTTCATAGTTTGGCTGGGGGTGTGACTTATACTCAGGAACGACTTATGTGTGAAAATATTAACACATTACTATTAGAGCTGTCCCGACTAGTCGACATAGTCGACGTCATCTATGACGTAAATCCGTCGACCAGCAAAACATCCCGTCGACGGTTAATGAAGGGTTAAACAAATATATGCGTGGAAAGTTCAGAATGTTGGACGCTCTGTATGCAAGCGGGGAAAGTGGCACAAAGCCAAAAAAGCGCACCAGAGTGTCCAAAACATTGACTTTTTTCAAAGAAACAAAGGAGGGTACACTCTTTTGTCCTGTCTCTTCAATGCCAAGCTTGGCTGCACGTCGGCCGTGAATAAACACCTAAAGCGCCGTCACCCAGTTTGTAAGTCCATCTAACTAACTAACGACATGTTTAATTGAAGTTGCTAAGCCTGTCATGATATGCAAATGAGTCCATTTATCGCACGGCAAATAAAAATGAGGCCGGTAATTTTCACGGCTGCCTTTTATCGCTGCGCACGTGCGTGCGTGCATACATTGGTGCGTGTGCTGATAGCATATGAGACTCCAGTTCCTTTCTCTTATCAACATGCTGTAGAATTAAAGTTCAGACATACAAAATCAGAAAACCTCTATATTAAAATCTGTAACGTTAGCACTGCTACACTGAGGTGAATGGGGGAAAAAGGCAACTTACTTTAGCCTGCTATACAACATTGGCAGTCGTCTCATGAATGCAAACTTGCGGTTAAAAGGTGACACTTCAAACATGAAAAATCGCTGTTAACAGCATTTGCAAACGAAAAAAATGACCCAAAAAATCTATTACTGACACTGCATGCAATTACAAAAAGTGCTTTTTTTTGCGGAGTGTAAAGCTGAAGTTAGCGGTTTAGCGAACGTTCTTCCGGTGAACATTTCAAAACAAAAGCATGTCATGTTCTTCATATAAATAGCGATTTCTGGAATTAATCCCACATACTTCAAAATTCAGATTCTACACTAAGAATACCTTTAAAATGACACCCTTTATGAAAAATCTGATTGGCAATGAATAATTATTATAATACTATTATGAATAGTACTATACTATAATATTAATGTAGGTGTTTAAGAATTGTTTTGAATCATGTTGGAAAGGCGAAGTCAGTGTTCTGAATCTGTTTATATTCCATTCATTTGCACTAGTTAATTCCATCAGCATTTGAACTCGTTTATTTTTTATTTATTTACTATTGTTATTTACGTGTTTATTTGTACTTAAATAATTTACGTGTTCCAATATGTTTTTGTGAATTGATAAGAGTCAACAAAAATTTCATTGCTAAATTAGTAAAAAAAAAAAATTAAACATTTTAATTATTAGTCGACTAATCGTAAAAATAACTAATCGGGAGAAAATTAGTCCTTTGGGACAGCCCTAATTACTATATCATTTCACATGTTATTTTGGTGTTTTGGAGTGACACTGATGGTTTGGTAAACTTGTTAGCATGTTCTTTATGCTATAGTTATCTGAATAACTCTTAATAGCTATGGCCACGTTCGCGTGCTGCCTTTGACAATGTGTGTTCAATTGTATTATTGACTGTTTTATATTGAAATGCATGCTTTTAGTTTGTGGTGCTTTCACGCCCAAGTGGGGGCGCACTTGTTCACGCAAAGAAGAGCGCTCACACACCAGAAGAAGACTGACAGCTACGCGGCGCCTGAGCGAGTGGCGAGAGAGAGACAGAGAAAAAAACACGGCTGCGAACCTACGTTCATTGTTTATGCTTGTAAAATATCTCTACAATACAATATCTCTACAGGCAACGCCTGTGTGTATCATCTTTTCTGTTTTTGTTGTGTGTTTGAACGATGTGCTAATGCTAGCGAACGCATGCTAACCATTTGTGTCATTGCTGTAATAGCAGCTAATTATCATTTACTTACGTTGATGCGAACCTGTTTGGTATCCAGGATGAATTTGATTAGTATTATATCAATTTTTAGTTCTACTCTTCAAATGATGGTGTCATAACGACGACCAAAATAAAGTCAGCAAATTATACGGACGTAAAGAATCGTCATTTGGGAGTTAAGCTCGCTGTATAGCCAGGACTGAGCCGTAGCATCCTGGTGAGGACAGTGCATTCGCATTTCGTTGTTCATGCATTATGTAACATTACCATACATTATCGTACAATTATTCAGCAGGTTGTTCTCTATTGTATTTTTATTTTAAATTGCCTTTCAAGATAAAATCCATACATTGGAAAAGATGTTATCAAGTAAATTTCCCCCCAAAATGCGACTTGTACTCCGGTGAGACATATATGTTTTTTTTCCATCTTCGCTGGGCATTTTATGGCTGGTGAGACTTATACTCAGGTGCAACTTATAGTCCTAAAAATACAGTAATTTGTTAACGGCTGGAATCTGACCTGTGCCTCTTGACACATCAATATCCTTGTCTACTCTATTGACTAATCTGATGAGAGATTTGTGTGCGTCGCCTTCTAGCGGTTTACTGCCATTACCGGGGTGTTTGAACACCTATAGCAGCCAAGCGTCAGTCAACGTAAACAGTAAAGGCTGTTATACACCAGACACGTCTGCAGCACGTCAGCGTTGCAGCCCCATCAACGGAGTGAAATGCAGCCGTTAAAGTCAAGCATCGAATGCAAATCAATTGCAGAGCGGTTGCGTTTCAGACGCACCCCAGAAGCGGTTCAATGCGTCGTACCCGAAATGAACGGCAGAGTTTATTGTTTGTCGCGAGACGCAACCCTCGTGCATCAATTGAACTAGGTAGGATCGGGCAGACCGGAAGGCACTCGTGTAAAAATATGATGGATCCGGTCAATTTTCAAAATAATTAGCAATTTTATCAATTTCTGCGTGGCGCTTTAAATTGAGAAAATTCATCAAATATGCTTTTAAAAGCTTGTCCAAAAAAAATGATTCATTGAGGCATTTCTTTTGTAAAATACCGTATTGGTCCGAATATAAAAGACTGTTTTTTGCATTGAAATAAGACTGAAAAAGTGGGGGTCGTCTTATATTCGGGGTCTAGACATTATACCCATTCACGACGCTAGATGGCGCCAGATATCATTGAAGCGAATGCTGAACTTGACTCCCCAGGCCAAAGCGAACCCCTTATGGTTAATGCAGTTGTTGCAATTTTGTTGTTTTATCACAAGAGATTGGTTTAAAAGCCAGTTTCAAAAACCAAAAGCCATTCATTTATGAATGTGATTGCACTTTAATTTACATATTTAAATGTTCAGATATTAAGATTTGAATGAGGCAAAATAACATGCTTTTTCTCTCTAATATATTGTTTTAATCATTTCTTTCAGATGTACTGTAATTATTTTCTGTATAAAAAAATAATTTGTTCAAAAAGTCTTTTTTTCCCCCAAACTTGAGTCTTGAAAAAGAGGGGGTCGTCTTATAATCAGGGCCGTCGTATATTCGGGCCAATGCGGAACATTTTAAAATCTTTGTCATTGCAATCGTTTTTCTCTTTAGTTCAGGACTTATTATTCTTCTATTAGATAGAAAGCTGACCAACACACGGGATCTGAAAGGCACTTGTTGTATTGTTATCTTTAAATACCCGCTACTCTTGCGCGATCTTGCAATCCTTGCGTAAACCTATCGAGCCGCTCCCCAGACGCTGTGCTCGTAAAAGGCATCCTGTAGAAATTGGGGGCGAGTGTCAGCGGTGCGTTGACGCATCGGCAACGCTGACACCACAGGCGCGCCTAGTGTATTATCGAAGTAACGTTAGCTGATGTTGGCTATGTGTTGCGGGCGCCATCATCATCATCACAGCTCTTGTGTTGGGGCTGGTTTCCTGTCCCATTACGTAGAGCTGACCAGGTGAGCTAGGTCCCTCCAGTGCTGGCGGTCTTGTGTCTGTAGATTTGCATCCTTCAAGGTAACTCCATGTTGGTGGAAGTTGTCCGCGATGGTTTCAAGCCATCGAGTGCGGGGCTTTCCTCGTGGTCGTCTCCAGCCTGCAGCCTTGGGGTCAAACTTCAGGATGGCTCTTGTCGGGTGGTCAGGAGGAAGACTGAGTACATGGCCAAGCCAGTGGATGTGGCACTGTGCAGCCAGGCAGGAGGCTCTGGGCTGATTTGTCCGGGCTCGCAGGGTTTTGTTGGAAATTTGCTGGGGCCACCTGATGTTCTCGATGGTTCTGAGAGCCCTGGTGTCAAAGCCATCTATTCTTGCGGCCAGTGTATTGTTTAACTCATTCACTCCCAGCCATTTTCACCGGAGCAAGGCCCTTCGCTCCCGGCCGTTTTACTGGATGCTGACTGATTTTGCAAGGCCCACAGAAAATTCTGTTCTTTTGCTATATAAACATGGAACACACCAAAAGAAAGATTAGACTCTTTCAGCAGAAAAAAAAAAGTTAGTTTATATGTTTTTTCATTCTTTAGAAATCAACATTAGAAAATAGCTTAGTTTGAGCAATTTTCCAATTCCTGACGAAAAAAACATTGAGCTTTTTGTAAAAGCATACATTTCAAACATAACTTTGACTTTAACACAGCTATTTTTCACTTTTGTGACATCCCAAACATCTGAATAATATTTTCTTTCTACAAAATAACAAACAACAAGACAAATAGAGCTTTTGATGGCAAAGTAACAATTTATTTACACATAACTAAACTATTGAACTGTTGAACTATTTGCGCATATAACAACGGGGAAGGATCTCGGCTGCTCCTGGTTGAATGAGGTGGCTCCCAGTAATCTGATGAGTCCGGATGATGACCGGTCTCACATTTTTCATCATCTTCATCATTGGTTTCAAACTCAGGAATAACGCAACGTGAGCTCCGCAGAACGCTTGTGGAACCTGACGCTGTTGTGGCCGTCACCGTCTGTCTCATCAAGATAGATTTTATTGAATCCTTCTTTGATCATGGTTTCGTCTTCTCTTCAAATCACTCCTCCAGTGTCGTTTGCCTTTTTTTCCTGATCGTTCTCGAAATTTTTCTCATTCTCACGCATCTTCACAAGATCCCTCCAACTTCCGTTTCCTGACTATTTTTCTTCACTTCCTTTCTTGGCCCGAGATGGGTTACAAAATTCGCTACAGCCCTCCAGTGGCCAGTTTTATTGCTTTAAAATGAGTTTTGAGCATTGTGCATTGCAGTTTAGGTGCGACAGAACCTAGAGATGCCTCTTGTCAAAAAAAAAAAAAAAAAAAAAAAAAGTAAAAGACGTATAAATACGTTTTTGGGACACTAAAACAATTAAAAATAGAAGGTATTTATACGTTTTTGGCAGCAAATAAGTTAAGGACCATGTTTTGGAGTTATAGAAGAGAATAGAGAGTATGACGGTGTTGTAAATTTGGAGCTTCTTCTTCAGTGCGATGGCTTGGTGCTGCCAGAGTAGTGTCCAGAGAGACTGAAGGGCAGTGGCTGCCAGGGTTCTCCGGTGGAGAACCTCTGATTTAAGATCCTCGTTATCGGCCACAGTGGACCCCAGATAAATGAAACACTTCACCGGCTCTACGGTGTCATCACCCAGCAGGATGGGGGTGGATCAGGTCACTCACCGACATGAATGAATTTGGTCTTGGTCCAGCTCACGTGGAGACCAAGCTTTTCTGGTTCTTCACTTTATATGCTCAGAGTATCCCTTAGCTGGTTGTAGGAAGTGCTGAGCAAGATGATGTCATCAGTGTACTCCAGGTCGGTCAGTTGGTAGTTGCCAAGGGACACTCGACCCTTGTCCCATGGCAGCGGGTGCAACACATCAGTAATGGCAAACGTGGTACTTCCGGTCGTTTTGCTCGGATTAGTCATTGAAATTCATTGGAGCTAATATCTATTTTTCTATATCTATGTGCGCTTATCAGATTTGTTCCCGGATATAATAAACCCACATGTTAGAGAAGATAACTGAAAAACTGACGTCTTTGGACAGCTTTTTTATGAGGAAAAGGACACCTGCTGAGTCAGATAAGGAGCCTACAAGCAAGTCCATTGTGCATAATATGTGGCTAAAAGCTAGCAAATGAGGCAACAAAAGCTAATGCACTCAGAGCATTATACCTTATGGTGAACCGTACTGCTAAAGACGAATAAACCTTTCACTGTTGGAGAGAATGCCTGATATTTGCCATCAAGTTTTACGAGAGGCCGCTGTTAAAAAAAGGTTGATTGAACGTGTGGTAAGTTACATTTTCCTTTCACCTAATGTTCGTTGTTAGCGCTATCGCCTTATTTTATATGTACTGTAATTTTCTGACACACATTGCTGGTCCATGAAATAAAGGCCCACTTCACACCAGTTCATGGTGCAAAAAAGGTTGGGGACCACTGCTCTAGAAGATTATTTTGAGCTATTATCCTGTGGTGCGGAGTATGTTTACAGTGATATTTCCTTCCAAAGGTGCTTCAAAAAATTAGTTCCATCAGTATGAAATAAATTATCGAATTAGGATGGCCCTGAAGCTGGTGTTGGAGGTAGCCTTCCAGGTCCTCCGCGTGTTCGTTTTCAATTCAGGTGAGACGGCTGGACTGGATTGCTAAATAAAAGACTGGAGGCAAGAGATCATTACTGCGCAGTTTTAATTTAAGAAATTTCTGGGTGCATTCAATGACAGAACAAAAGCTGTGTAGAGAAATGCACACCGAACAGAGAGCTCGCCGTTGCTTATATGCTGTACAGATAAGAAGGTGTGTCTGTTTGGTGATTACCTCATCTTGCAAAATAGGTCATGAGCCTTGCTGGTTGGCAGTTAAAAGTCCATGATTATTGTTGGCAGTCATAGTCCATGGTTATCTGAGGCAAAACTTACTGCTAGCATTTTTCTGTGAAAAACAACTCCATTTATGGACATGATTGCATTAGGCGAGATGCATACTGACTTCACTGGTTACAGACATAAATAGAGAAACGAGTGGTTGCATTGGTGTTTGTAGGGTCAAGTCATTTGGTCAAGTTATGCTCTCTAAAAAGGTTTAGAATTACCTGTATGTGGCACAAGATTATTTTTGTCCTAAATTTAAAAAAGTCATCAGCTTACTTCAACATGGTTTATTGGCACTAAGGTTGCAAAACATGGTAGCAAACCATTACTTTTGCCATTAGGCACCTAATTTTTATTTGATCAAGTTAATTGTTACCAAGTTCACGAAAGTCAGACTACCATGCTACTTTTGGCTAGTAGTCTACCACTGGAAATTAGCTTTTTGGCTATAATTTGGTGCATTGACATTTAATAGTTGAAACATTCGTCAATGTACATAACAAAAGCTGAACAAAGAACCACTGCTTTCAACAGACTGACAGTTTGGGCCGGTGGATATGTTTTTACTAGTTGTGTTAATTATGATTACTTCGTAACAAACATTTGCGTTTTAAGACGTAATGCATTTAAATTGCAGGGAAAATGTGGGCTTGTGGAAATATATATAATGTCCTAATCTTTATATAAACCGCCCACAAACCTATGAGAATGAAAATGTATTCAAATATTGATCCGCAATTAAAATGCGATTAATCAAGGTTAATTAATTACAAAGCCCCACACCTTGTTTTTACAAATGTCCCCTCATAATTATAAAACCAATTAAAGATATCCTTTAAAGGAAAAAAAAACTGAACCAGTAAATAAAATGTAGCCAAAATAGTGTAAACTACTATTTGCCAGTTCCCTTTTTTTTTAAATTCCACAGCAGTACAAATACAGGAAAATCTTGAATGTCCATATTTAATTTTGTAACCGATTTCCTTCCAGAAATAAAAATCTGCGAACTGCAAAGTATCCAGAAGTTTCACAGTGATACTTGTGCAATCTTTAAACTAAAAAGTAAGTGAATCAATTCCAAGCCACTGAGTCGCATCGTTCCAAAAGAACCGATACTGCCCTTGAATTGAATCGGCAACCACGAATGATGATACGAATCGAATCATTACACCCCTAAGATGTTAAAAATCGGCAAGCTTGTATCACTCTTAAGACTAAGAAAACAGTGGCTGTGGAGGGCAAATCTGCATGCGGAAATGTAATGATAAACGACCTTGGCTGGCGGTCGCAATCCATTCATCCGATCCATAATTTCTCTAGATGACATCTGACGGCTCTGAGCGCCTGAGGGGATGCAGAATGCAGTGAACAACAGAACTGTACCTTACACACTAAAGAGAACATCCAATGCCACACAGTAAGACGTTTACGCAGTGAAAACATTGCGTCATTCCGCAATGTCGAACACGTCACGTCTTCAAATAGGAAGAAGCTCTTTCCAACAGAGTTGTTGTGACAAACATTTAAATGGTATAATGACCACTGATGTGGATTAAGGTTAAGTCAGTGAACTGCGCATCAAAGGGAACTTCATATGGAAATATGACATTTTATTGTTTGAAAACAAACATTTCCGTGTCTGGAGTATCTGCCCATCCATGAAGCGTGAAAATAAAAAGCAGTAAATATTTTATATGCATTTTTCTTTTTCCATGAGTACATGTTGGACATACTTTTACGGGTTTGAACATAGGCGGAGTTTGACTTTTGGGGCTGGAGGGGCACAATATGTTGATGATCCCAAAACGCAATGTCAGCAATAAAATTAACTTATAACAATATTTTTAAAAAGTTGACAATGAGCGTTTTTTGTTTCTCATCATTCTTAAGGGAAATTCTAAATCAGGCTGCTTAGGCAATACTTTTCGCCAAGATCGTCATCCATTGAATTTGGTATGCCCGCCGGTGTCGTGCCAATGTAGTTACCCCAGTCAAAAATTGTAATTGAGGTAGATGTGTGTCTTTATTATTCAATCAAAAAAAAAAAAAAAAAAAAAAAGGTGCTTCAATCAAAATATATATTTTTAACCCAAAAAAAAAAAAAGTCGATTCAGACAAAGAAAAAAAAAAAGTTTGAATGTAAAAATAAATTTGCAACTCAAAAAACTAAAAAAAAAAAAATGCATGTGAAAGCTATTTTTCTTTGATTATTATTTGTTTTATTTTGGGTGGGACTGAAGTCAAGGTTTTTTTTTTTGATTGAAGCAACTTTTTAATTGAACTAATGCTGATTTATGTTCGGGCCACATTTTGGCTGGGACATTTTTCTCTTTATTATTCAATCAAAAAATAAGTTGCATCAAAAAAATATATATTTTCAAAAAGAAAATCACTTCAATCAAAAAAAAAAAAAAATGTCAATCATTGAAAAAAGTTTTTGAATGCGAAAAAATATTTGAGATTGAAAATTTTGCATTTCAACACTTAATTTTTCATTGAAAAAGTTTTCTTTGATTGAAGCAATCCTTTTCGTGTTTGGGCCATATTATGAATAGGACATTTGTGTCTAAATCATTCAATCCCCCAAAAAGTTGCTTCAATCAAAACAAAACAAAAAATATTTTCAAAGAAAAAACATTTTTAAAAATATTTTTTTCTCAAATATATATATGCAGTACATATATACCATATATTATATGCAATGCAACTGACAAAATAATTTCGACCCATTGTAAATTTATTCATTTTTGTTGCAGTTGTATTGCTTTATAACTTAAATCCGCATATATATATAGGAAAAGTCAAATTACATGCAATGACAATTTTCGTCCACCGGGGCCCCCCCCCCCCCCATAAAATCCGCTCATGGGTTTGAATCAGTATTTTTTTTAAATGTTATGTCCTAATGGCAAAGTAATATATTTTTGGGGTGAAAATACACGAATGACATTTTTTGTTGTTGATGAATGATCTATTAGTTTTTCCTGTCCCCCATTAAAAAAAAAAAAAAAACTTATTAAAACACACTTAACAATGTATACAAGTTCTTTTTACTCACTATTTCAGTGACTAATTTCTGCCACTCCATCACAGCTGAAACGAATTGGACATCTATCACCGTCAACAGCAGCTCATGAGTTAACATTTGCGTCTGTTCCTAAACAACAAAGAAGAAGCGCAGCATGGGAGTTAATCATAAAGCCAATGAAAAAAATATACAATAATTTCTAAATGCCTTTCTTTATCGTTCCAAATATCACTAGCTTTCACAAACCCATTCCCGCACCCTCGAGCCAATTAAAAGATGACAAGTACTTCACACTGCTCAGCGTTTGGAGAAAAAAAAAAAAAAGTCACAGAAAATATTAAGAAACTTTTTATCCCCTTAATTTGTGGCCATCATGTGCTTGCATAGGATTGACAAAAAATTATATATTGAGCATCTCAAAAGTTTGACGCAATCTTGAAAGATCAATTGAATTGATCAAATTTATTTTCATTTGAAAATTACGATCACTTTGCTCTTCCTGAAAATATAATGAGTCATGCAAAAAGTATGCTGTATGCATATCCATCCATCCATCCATCCATCCATCCATTATCTTCCGCTTATTCCGGGGTCGGGTCGCGGGGGCAGCAGCTTCAGCAGGGAAGCCCAGACTTCCCTCTCCCCAGCCACTTCAGCCAGCTCCTCCGGCGGGATTCCAAGGCGTTCCCAGGCCAGCCGAGCGACACAGTCTCTCCAGCGTGTCCTGGGTCGACCCCGGGGCCTCCCGCCGGTGGGACATGCCCGGAACACCTCTCCAGGGAGGCGTCCAGGAGGCATCCGAACAGGATGCCCGAGCCACCTCAACTGGCTCCTCTCAACGCGGAGGAGTAGCGGCTCGACACCAAGCCCCTCCCGGATGACCGAGCTTCTCACCCGATCTCTAAGGGAGAGCCCGGACACCCTGCGGAGGAAACTCATTTCGGCCGCTTGAATCAGTGATCTTGTTCTTTCGGTCACGACCCACAGCTCGTGACCATAGGTGAGGGTAGGAACGTAGATCGACCGGTAAATCGAGAGCTTCGCCGCTGTATCCATAATTAGATTTTTTTGTTGAACATGAAGCATATTCTCAATTCATCAATGCAAAAAAACAACTTAAATATCCCAACCCATTTGACCCCAAGGTGAAAAATGGTCCCAAAAACTCTACAATTAATATAATTTTGAAGAATATTCTACTTCTAAAACCTCTTTATCATGAAATCTAAACATTATATAATACTTCAATTGTTGTCTTTAATTTTTAAACATATTAAAAGTACTCCACCGATATACCATAACACTTGCTATAAAGTGTAAAATTATATGAATAATCACAAATAGTATTTGTGTAATAATAGTAAATAAAGGGAATTTTTTAAATAACCAAGACTAGGATTAAAAACGTATTGAAATGAACATTTCCATAACACATATTTTGTCGGTTTTTCCCCAAAAAACCAAACCAAGATGTCTTAAGGTGATTATTCTATGTGAAGAAACTACAGAAATATATAGAAAACACATATACATACATACATATAATTTTTTATGATTATAAATAGATTATAATATATATAAAATAAAATAAACACATAGCCACAAACAAAAACTCTCAAAATGGTTTCAGAAAGTGACACCACCCACTGAATTCAAATACTAAAACATACATCACAAAGGAGTGAGAGAGATGTGGAAGCCAAAAGGTTTATGTTCGTTGATTCTGGACTCACCTCAAAATTAAATGCTTTTATTTTGACAAAAGCACAGAGCCAGTCAAGGTTTAATTATCCGACCTCCTAAACACAAGATTCAATACACAGACAGAAGAAGGAAAAACAAAACAAAGAAAAAAAAAAAAAAAAAAAACATCACACCACAGTTGTGTGGAACTCTATACTTCCAAGAGGCATCTGAGAACTGCTTCTGCCTCCCTTATGAAGCCAGTTCAGCAATCAGCAGCAGCTGAGCAGCATCCCCACAGTTGTACCTCGTTTGATCCACTAATACAAAATAACCCATTGTACCTATAAAAGAACCTTTTTTTTTTTTTCTTTTTTTGAAACATTACAATTGTAAGACCATTTAAGGGAAAAAAATTATGAAAATTCTAGGTATATACATAGGTTTGTATTTAATTACCTTACATTGAGTCATTTCAAAAACACAACAGAGGTTAACACCAAGCCAAAAAGGCATAATAATTGAAGCTTTAGCTTCCAAACATTTTTCAATGAAAATCCTTCAGCAACAGGGGTTCGGAAAGCACACCGAGGTGAGACCATGACAGATGGCCTTTCTCTGGACTTCCTCCATTGGCTGCATAATAATATCCACACGAAGCCAGCATCCTAGGACCAAATATGACTAATCGATGCCTTGCAGACGACCAAGATATTATGTTTCCTATTTATTCACTCCTGTTCGACCTGCTTGTCCGCCACTGAATGAATGAGTTAAATCATATTGTAAACAGGCAAATTTGCCAGGGATAAATTCAAAGTTTAATGTCTTTGTGTCTGTAGAGGTCAGGCAAAATACATAGTTTCCCTGAAGCAGGCCTAAGTGATTAATTGACTTTAAGTAAATAAAGTTTAATTGCCTTTATTAATGTTAATAAAATGGAACATTTTTTTAATTACACTAAGAAGCACGCGCTAAAGTTGTTGCTAATTTAGCAATTCGACTATCTGACCTTTCTAGTTACTATTTTTCATAAAAATGGCTAGCAAGTTTACTGTATTTTCCGCACTGTAAGACGCATTGCAGTATAAGGTACACCTGAAATGAATGGCTTATTTTAAAACTGCTTATCGTAATTTTTGTACCATAAAGCGCACCTGACTATAAGCCGCAGCTGTCTTCACTGTATTATGGGATATTTACACCGAATGTATTAATCGGTACCACTTTATTTGACAGCGGCATCATAAGACTGTCATAAGACCAACTGAAACACCATGAACTGTTGAACCAATTGGCTGAAAAGCTTCATTGCTTCAAGAAGCTCTATTTGGCCATCACTGCTTCCTTGGGGGAGACAGTCAACCTCTGCTGCCACCTGCTGTCAACACTGTTGTTGTCCAACATGCATCCTGGCATGCATTGCGGCGCTGCAGACAAAATGCATTTTCTGGGCTAATTATTTCTTTAGTTACTGTTCCAGTTGTTTCATTAATTGCTAGTTATAGTATTTGGTAAAACTTTGACAGTGGCGCCATAAGACTGTAATAAGACAATCATAATTAGAAATAATACTGTTATGAGTAAGCCTGTCGCAATATGCAATAATTCCATTTAGCGCACGATAAATAAAAATGAAGGTGGTAATTTTTCCGCTGCGATTTATCGCCTCGCGTGCGTCAGACATGCTGTTAAAAGTTCGGATTCCTTGTTACCAACTACGCAAAATGCATCTTCGTTTGGCAAAAAATAGCGCCGCAGCCAATCCGTTCCCATTATATCCTATTGTTCAACCAATACCGGCCGCGTCAGTGCTCCGGATTGACTGCGGACCATCTCTGGTGTGCCGGAGCCCGCCAAATGGCTTAGGCAATTTTCTATTTTTGCTGGGGACGCATCTGTCAAAATGGGCGGATCCAGGCCTGGAGTCAACAGCCCAGTGTCCTATTAACGATTTAAACACCAGCGAACACGGACAAAGAACGTTTCATTGTGGAGGTGGAAAGTCGTGCGTGCACTTCTGGATATTTACAACGAAGTCCGCCAAAACATTGTTACCGACTTGGCTGCTATGAACAACCTCGCTTTGACAACGGACAGCTGAATAGACATGATGAACATTGAGTGGCAAATTAAGATCGCTGTGCTTCAAACTTGTCCTGTTAATGAAATTCGATTGTCACATGCTGGTGTTGTGCAGTGATGAGCAGACTTCTGTGGCGTTTGCTAATGCTAACTTTTTTAGTGCGCGCACACACTATATATCATGAAATACCAAACTAGATGTGCTACGTCCCATATACTACATCGATGAATTATAAACCGCCATGACTGAATGGAAGTTAAGCAGGCCAAATCAATCCATACCAGTGACTATAGATAATGCTGCAAATATTGTTAATTCAGTATGTGACACATTTGGATCCGGGGCACACATAGGATGTTTTGCTCATGTAGTAAACCTAGTTGCTAAGAGAGCTGTAGCAATCAATAGTGTGCCCCGCCTCACTTTACAAACAGTAAAGATTGTTTTCAGCACTTTTATATAAAATTTCTTCAGATCAGTAAGAAGTAAGCACATAAATATTATGCACTAAAATGCATGTTTACATGATGGCAATTTATTTTTGCTTGTTAGCAAAAAAACAAAACAAAAAAAGGAACAAAAAATACAATCGTCATTTTTTTTCAAAGCATTAAATGCATTTAATCGAATCGAAAATTGCGTCCTCCGTACCGAATCGTGACTTAACTGTATCGTTGCATCCCTATGGAACACCATAGGAGAAGCTATGAGGGGAAAAGTTTTCATTTGCCTAAATGCTTAAGTTATTAAGTGCAATTTTATTATTTTTTTCTTGAAAAACACATTTTATTTATTCTGTGTTTCTGTGCGGTATTAATATTGTTGTCTTTAACTTAAGAGGCATGGTCTATTGTTTTTAGTTTTGATTTCTTAAACAGTATTTTTAATTTAAGAGTAAACATTTATCACATTAGATGGGTGTACTTAATCTGTTGATATATACTGTATTCTCACTGTGTTATTGTAAATTGGTTTTAAAAAAAAAAATTGGGGGGGGCGCAATAATATCGCAATAATTTATGAGATAAATTATCGCACACTAAAATTTGTTATCGCGACAGGCCTAGTTATGATCATTAATGAATACTTATAACAGATGTCATTTAGTGTCATCTGGAAAATTATTCCACTTTTGAATGAATGTAAAAGATCAAAACTGGTCATAAATGGAGTTGGTGACACTTAATGATATCTGACATAAGAATTCAGTAATGCCCATGATAGTGTCATGTCATAATTATGACAGTCTTATGACGCTGCTGTCAAATAAAGTGTTACCTATCAACCCAGGTCAAATCAGGTTGTTTTAATTTTGTCCACGAATGATCAACAAAGTGATAAGAACAATCATACAATCTCATCTACGCCGTGCTGAATACATTTTTGGAGATTCCGTGGGTTCCTCTGGCTTGATTTTGCAGTTTTAACTAAGTCAACACACTGCTTACTTCAACCGCAATTCATGTTGTTCTTTCTAAACCAGAAGTTTGGAGCAGATTTTTTCCAAAATGGCCATCTGAGGAAAATCTTGCGATACCATGTACTGTTGATAAATTGTCTCAATTTTAAAATAAATAAAATTTAAAACAGGAAACATATTCCATTCTTTGTTTCTCCCAAGGTTCATGGTCAGTTAATGCTAGGAAGAAAACAGTTTCAATGCAAAGGAAAAAGCGGATCATTTAAATATCAAAATCTTTATTATTTTTCTGAAGAAATGAAAAATGAAGAACTTGCTCAATACGAAAAACTCAAAAACTTGGGTCAATAGAGGCACAGGGTTTTATTTGGCTTCATTTCAAAATAAAAGATTTCCCACAACAAGGGTCTGTTAAGTAAATTATGACATTGGTGTTGAGGAACTCCACTGGTCATCGAGTTGATCGTCCCTCAACGATTGCCAATAGCGAGCAGGCCGTGGGGCTTTCTTCATGTCAGCTTATTTGCGCCTGCAATTATAGGCTGCAGTAAAAGCCATGGGCTCTGACTCATACCGTAAATAACGGCAGAAAGTGCTGTATTGTCGTGGCAAAGTCAACAAAGAGATTAATAACTTGGGCCCATACTGTAGAAGTCTGTGATAATTGCTCTCAAGGGGAACGAAAGTCCGGTGCATGTGTATAGTGATGGTGATGCTATGAATACTGTATAGTCAGGATTAAAGTAAATCAAAGTGGGACCACATTCATCATGTATGCTGGAGCATAATTAGTCTGTTGTAGCAAGGGCAGACGCATGCACAAACATCTGTGGCTTATATACAGTAGCTACCCTACCATTACTACCTGAAATGGAGGCCAAATCATGATACTCTCGTAGAGTGTCAGCCCACATAGGGATTTTACATTATATCACAATATATTTTTTATTCCTAAATGTTCCCAGTGGGATTAATAAAGCATCTAGCTATCAATCTATGGAAAACGTGCAGAAGAACTTGGTTTATTAAAAGACATGAACAACTATGGACTCGTCAAGACTGAGGCAATTGGGAATGGCTAAGAAATAAAAGGCTGTTGTTCAGTTGCGTATTTTTTACAGTGGTACCGCAATGAAGCGAACATGTAATATTATTACATCTATATCATGACACAAAATAAACTATATTTTCAACGCACAGCCCCACCGCAAGAGCATCAAGTCAAGTCATTTTGAATAAGATTTTTATGGAATTTTGCAGCTTCGCATGAGAGAATGGATAAATTGAGAGACTTAAGGCCATAAAGCCTGCAAGTTACACATCGAATAAAAATTTGGACGGATGAGTGGATTATCGTTGAAAAGAATGGCGCTCGCATGCAAAGGTGTTTTAGCCTTGCTAGGTCAGCTAGCTTATTTAAACAGCTGAACCTCCGTGACCAAACTCCTAAGACTCCAGGGATGAAGTAAAGCTGTTCGCATATATGCAAGATACAGAAAACACAAGAAACTACAAATGGCGCTCGCATGCAAAGGTGTTTTAGCCTTGCTAGGTCAGCTAGCTTATTTAAACAGCTGAACCTCAATGACCAAACTCCTAAGACTCCAGGGATGAAGTAAAGCTGTTCGCATATATGCAAGATACAGAAAACACAAGAAACTACAAACACAAGATAACGACTTGTACACACACACTAGTCATCAATGGCGAGTGTGTGGCGATGATCCAGACCGTCAGGTTTCTGGGATTCCAGCTCTCAGATGACCTCTCATGGACAGCAAACATAACAGTTATCATAAAGAAGGCTCAGCAGCGTATGCACTTGCTGCGAGTCCTCAGGAAGAACAAGCTGGATAGGAAGCTGCTACTGGCCTTCTACCACTCATCCATTGAGAGCCTGCTTTATTTCCACCTGGTACGGGAGCTGCACTGCCGCTTCAGAGAACAGTCAAGGCAGCACAGAGGATTATTGGCTGTCCTTTCCCCTCCCTGATGGACATCTACTCCTCCCAGTGCCTCGGCAGAGCTCTAAACATCCTCAAGGACAGCTCACATCCTTGTTTCCAGCTGTTTGAACTGCTCCCTCTGGGAGACGCTATAGGAGTTTAAAAGCAAGAACAAACAGACTGAGGAACAGTTTCTTTGCTAAAGCCATCTCCACCTTGAACTGCCATATATAACACCACATCACCTAATGTCTAATATCCATTTACATGCAATATTCTATGTGCAATACTTACTCACGTGCAATACCAACGTGCAATATTCAACGCCTTCACTGTCAAACCGTTGCTACTTTACTTCTATTCACATATATTTGATGTGCAATACTTACATGCAATATTAACGTGCAATATTCAATGCATTCACTATCAATCTGCTGCTACGTCACTTCTATTCAGACATATTATATGTGCAATAATTACTTATGTGCAGTATTCAATGCCTTCACTGTCAAACTGCTGCTACGTCACTTCTATTCACACATATTCTATGTGCAATACTTACTAACATGCAATATTAACGTGCAATATCCAATGCCTTCACTGTCAAACTGCTCTTAAGTCACTTCTATTCACACATATTCTATGTGCAATACTTACTCACATGCAATACCAATGTGCAATATTCAACGCCTTCACCGTCAAAGTGCTGCTACTTTACTTCTATTCACACATATTCCATATGCAATACTTACATGCAATATTAACGTGCAATATTCAATGCCTTCACTATCAATCTGCTGCTACGTCACTTCTAATCACACATATTCTATGTGCAATAATTACTTACGCGCAATATTCAATGCCTTCACTGTCAAACTGCTGCTACGTCACTTCTATTCACACATATTCTATGTGCAATACTTACGTGCAATATTAATGTGCAATATTCAATGCCTTTACTGTCAAATTGCTGCTACTATTATTTGCACTGCCTAAACATAGGACTATCTCATGCACATTTTATATTTATACTTTAGATTTTATACTTTTATACTTGCAAGTCACTTGACATTTGAACTATCCTTCACTGTAAAGGGAAATGCGCCACAATTTCATTGTACAACTGTATAATGACGATAAAGGGCTATTCTATTCTATTCTATTCTATTCTATTCTATTCTATTCTATTCTATTCTATTCTATTCTATTCCACAGAGTAGCAGTAGAGTACAAATCTTTAATTTTCTCTTTCCAATTTAAATGAATAAAAATTGGTCAAGTCTATCATTTCAACATCACATAAGGTATGAGCATGAATGAAATCTAAATCTATGTTCCAGATCCTTGCTTGTTTTGGAACGCCTCGTTTGCATAATGCATTTCCCAAGTCTCTAAACAGCCGCCGCCATTCAGACAATTAAAAATAATGGCAATCCGCTACTGATTCCCATTTCTCCCGTTGATGAAGCTGGCTTTATGGCTTCCAAACTTATTGTAATATATCCAATATGCACAGTAGGTTGCACAAAGGCAAACCATAAGGTTTCACCCATGTGCAATCACTTCATTCTTCTAATAAAGCATAAGACCAAGCCTATACAGTAATGAGCCTGCATATCATTTCAGCTCATAAATACACACAAAATGATAATAAAATGCTGCCTTGCCCTTTGCATCGAACACACACACACAGAAGCGTCCTCAGGTGTGGATGCCTAATGCTTCCACAATGAGAGCGAGCGAGGGAGTTACTATTATTCAAATGAGCTCAAAGAGTATGGTGTCAGGGGCTTCGCCGTGTCAGCAAAGCACTTCCTGTTTGCTGTTAAGTCACACAGCGGGTCTGTGGGAGCGAGATAATGAGAAACACAAAGCATGCTGGGAGATAAAAAATATATAAATAAAAAAAAGGAAGGAAGACCCCCTGGAGCAGAAGTCATTGCCTGATGTGACATCAGTCTGTAATGCCAGTGGGAACGCTGTTCCTCAAAAGTAACAAGAAAGTGCATGGTGGAGGATAAAAAAAAAACATACCATATTATACCTGTTTATGTGTTCACTGAAAGCATGTTAAAGCTATCATGACTATAATTTAAAAAACAATTTAAAAAAAAAAAAAAAAACCACTTCGTTTTGCTCATGTTTTACTTGTGATCTGCTTTCATCTCCACCTGCTCTCGTCAGCCCTCACTCTCAGTGGTGGAACTAGACTTTTATCCTTGGGGGAGAGCAGGGAGGTGGCCAAGTTTATTTCAGGGTGTTATTGGTTGCTACTACACATACTAGTATGCTGTAAAACCCATGATTAATGTGGCACCAGAAAACATCAACCTCCTGTTAGCGATTGCGTGCCATATACAGTGGGGAGAACAAGTATTTGATACACTGCCAATGGGTTTTCCCATTGTCAGTGTATCAAATACTTGTTCTCCCCACTGTACCTGTTATCTAATGTGTTTAAATTGTGCATTATTTTCAATTATTCTTACATGCTGTTGTGCTTGTTCCTGTTATCTAATGTGTTTAAATTGTGCATTATTATCAATTATTCTTACATGCCGGGCTTGTTCTTGTCTTGTGTTCTTGGCAATGTCAGGTTATTATTTTTGTCTTATGGTTATACATACATACACACATTTCTTTCTTTCAACATAAAACTTCCAGCGACTACAGATAAAAGAAAACTAGTCAGTGATTATTTCTGGTACATTTACATGTTCATCATTCATTCCTAAATAAATAAACATACCAAAAAATAATTTCAGTTTGCAA
This sequence comes from Corythoichthys intestinalis, assembly GCF_030265065.1. Taxonomy (NCBI): domain Eukaryota; kingdom Metazoa; phylum Chordata; class Actinopteri; order Syngnathiformes; family Syngnathidae; genus Corythoichthys; species Corythoichthys intestinalis. The sequence goes on along the minus strand of NC_080395.1, from coordinate 31,137,587 downwards.
TCATGTTTAAGTAGCCATGTAAAACACATAGGAGATGCCAATTTGAGTAAAAAAAAATTCTTTTATGTACAAATTGAATCTGGTGCACTAACTAACATCCTGACACCATTGACAGGAACTAAAATGTAAGTCAGTCACACAGTTCCCCACACATACAGTAGGTACAAAGTCAGTTGTTCACACAGCGAGCCTGTAACACAAGTGTCAATTTTCTGCCAAAAAATCCGTACCTTATAGCACTGATACCATTTTCAGGCATTTTCGACCAATTCTGACACTCGGCTGTACTGTATTGGCCGATGCCAATACTGTAAAAAAAACCACATTCTTTGGACAAAAAAAAAATGCTTTTTTTTTTTTTTTTTTTTTTTGCTACCATGGCATGGTCAGACACTGCTTAACTCTTTGTCTGCCATTGACAGCGCTAGACATCCAATCCATTTGAAGTGAGAGGGCTGACAGTGAACGAATAAACATCTATTCACTGTTACCCTCTCTATTCAAATGGATTGGATGTCTACTAAGCGCGTTTCAGACTTATATCGTGGTAAACTACCATGTAAAGCCTGCCCTATCTGTGCAGGGAGGCTGGCTGGCTGGCGCGATTTTATAACCCGGACATTATGTCTTTTTTGGTCGGCATGGCTAAAAAAATAAACCACACATTTCCTAAGAGGGACAATTGAGTCTTCCTAGGCGCTACAATCCAGAAGCAATTTAATTTCGTTATATTTTCAGTTTAATTTTGGTATTTCCAGTTTTCTATGTTGATAATTGCAATGTAAATTTACCACTTTTTGTCTTACTGCAAAGAAAGAGGAAATGACGATTGGCCCACCATGATATTTACGTCATCATTGCTTTGACATATACCGCTTCCCGGGAAAGTCCCTGACATTATACTAAGACGTGACTCAGTAAATGGCCAAGTCAACCCGGGAAATTGCTTACACACATGAGGGATACCCGTTTAAATCCTGGCATTGTCACGGTTTTTAGGTATGTTTGAAAGGGGCCCTAGAGATACACTAATTTAAAAATTCACAGCAAACGGATGAGTGGACGCCACACAATTCGCTGTCTATCATCATCTTGGGAAGGGCAACAAGCACTTCATTTTTGTATGGCGTCCTACGTAACTGGTAGCTATCTTGAGTAGGATGACACGCGGTTCGAAACTAGAACTTGAAAAGTAAAGATGCATCGATACCGATACTAGTATCGGCAGGGGGCGCCGATCCAGCCCAAAATGGTGGTATCGGTATCGGCGAGTACCAACAAAGACGGCGCCGATACCATTTACCGGTCCATTATTATAACATTTGACCGCAGCGTTTTTTGTTTTTTTTTCCTGGCGCTTACTACACTTTGTCTCTGTGTTGTGTGATGACACGTGAACACCAAACAGCTATCGCTATTGGCCTGCTCCAGACCAATGAGAACGGGCCAATAGCCACTTCTGACCAATGACATGGCCGACATAGCGACATGGCCGACATGGCGGTGGTCGGGAAATATTTCAAAATAGAAATCCCGTCAATTAAAATCAATGGCTGCGTGCAAGATTTGTGGCCTGAAAGTTTCGAGATGTGGAGTTAAATCGGCCAGTTTCAATACCTCGAACCTGATAAAACATTTGAAGACGAAACGTGGACGAACACAACGAGTTTGAGCCTGCAAGAGCAGGACTGCTATCCGGAGGAAGGGCGCTGGACAGGTGCAACAATCTCTGGTCAGTTCACTACGTCTACTTTACTTTATTGTCTTTTACTGAAAGAAATGCTGCAGTAATTTGGGAACTGTTTCCAAAGTAGGGTTGCCACCTTTCAGAAATACAAATAAGGGCACCCCCCCCTCCCGAAAAAAGGAGGCTAATAGAGAGACGGGATGCTGTGGACAATTATTATTACTCATAATTGTTAGCGTCCGCAAATGCGGAAACAAGGTTGGACCTCGAAGCGGACAACAAGCGGGGGATAAGTACAAGGGTTTAATGATTGCAAACAAAAAATAACACGCGATCGCGGGATAGTAGAAATAACAAAAGGAGTCCGTGACAGCAGGTTGACGGAGCTCAATACTACAAACTCGAAGGTAAACTAAGACGATAGGCAGCGAGCCAAAAAGCCAAAATAAAAACACTCAAATACCTGCACAGGGTAGAGGTTACAAACGAGTGCAGCACACTAACAGAAAAAACCCAATGCAGGGGCGTAACAAGCAAATGTAGCAAGACTATAGTGCGAGATGTCAAATGGCGATCAGCAAAGCAAATATCTCTGCAGCCTTCTCTGAGCTCACCCGTGCTTAAATGTTGCGTTGATGAGCCCGCATTGGATTCAGGTGCGACGTCAGGAACGCCCCCACTAACAGCCCAGCAACAAAACACAATCTAACCAGCAGCAGAATGTGACAATAATTTCATGAAAGTTGCACTGTTTGGCCTTTGAGAGGTTTAAAAAAAGTTTACTCAGTTCATTCAGAGTTTATTATTATGAACTTATTTTTACTTTCTTACTGTTGGGCTAGTATTATACTTTGTACTTGTCTTTTTCCTATTTTGCAAAGGTAAGCAACAGCCTGACAAAGCCTTGATAGCAATGATTTCACATCCAATTATGTAGCTCTTTGGGGAAAAGAAAAAAAAATATATATATATATATATATATATATATAAACGGGGTGGTATCGGTATGGTATCGGCCGATACTACACAGCCAGGTATCGGTATCGGGGCCAAAAAATGGTATCGGTGCAACACTATAGAAAAGTACGTATTGCTTAGCATCGGCACATTACTACTTTGTACTCACCGATACAGGTGATGCCATTTAAGTGTTGTATTGCCAAAACACTTCTTTTTAGTGTTTTGGCAAATATTCTGAATCACTAATCCTGCCATTTTTAGCTAAAACAGTAACGAAACCCTAAACATTGCTTTAAACCATAATCCTTACTCCAAAACCTCAATTTCTAGTCAGGCTAAAAATCTAATTAACCCTAACTTGAACTCTTTATTTTTATGTTTTAATATTCCCACTCGATCTGTTTTAATACATGCTGTTAGATTGTCTTCAAATGAATGATTTTGTAGCCAGCTGTAGCTAAAGACTTCTTTTATTCATCCGTTCCAGTTTGAACCACCAAATAAGGCAACATTTTTTAAAAGAACAGAAAAGTCTTCAAGAAAATGTCATTAACTGTAGTGTGGACCGCAAGAGATTCAAAGGTGAGGCATCCATTGTGTCTTTAAAGGTTAGAAATACATTTGGAGACGGATGACTTCCCTGATGATTCCTTCGCAAGAGTTCAAAAGCAATATTTTAAAGTGGCAAAAAGGTGGCAGTTATTTTCGCTGTCAGAGGACTCTGCTTTGTGCCACGGGCTTTATTAAGAGTGAGTACAAACTTTATTATAACTTTGTGCTTCCTACATACCAGTAACATTTAAATCAGGGCCACTAATCCAGTATGTGTACATGCAATCTTTGGACTAATTTCAGTGATCACCACCCAAGTCTTACGGTACACTTTACGCCCTTCGTTTTTGACTTTCATGCGAAAAAGACCCCATATGGTAACAAAAGCCATACTGTGCAATAACAAGGGGTGCAAATATGAGATAGCATCAATTAGAGGATCTGTCTGTGGGAAATATGCGGCAGATAAACATAATTCTGAATAATTGCTCTACAGACACATTTTCGAGAATAGGCAGCTGACAAAAGATGAATTTGGTCATTTAATTTCACACTTCATGTGCTGGCAGGCAATCCAAAGACTCAAATAGATGTGTGTACAGAAGCAATTAAAACATTTTTCCCATTATGTGTAATTATAACCGTTGTTCACTTTACAATACGTTATTCGGTTCATTGTGATTTGCGTTGCAGTGGTCTAGCGTAATGGATGATGACCATTATACCATCTACAGAATGTACGGCTTCCTCGGGTCCTCTACCAGAGTCCTGGGAGCATGAGGGTCCTGCACAGTCTCTTTGCTGGTCTAGGACGGTGTTCTTCTAGACGGAAATGTCTGGTGTTTCTACAAGTATCTGCTGGAACCACTTCTCCAGTGTGGGGAAAACGGCCCTCAATGCTCCGATGACCACGGGCCCCAATGTTGCATTTATCTTCCTGGCTCACTCCAGCTGCTCCTTGAGCCTTGGTATTTCTCTCATTCCTCATGTTCCTTTCTCCTGATACTGCCATCGTTGGGGATGGCTACATTGCTCGGCGGGCGTGGGGTTGATGGTGCATCCCCTCTTCCCATCCCTGAGGGCCGGTTGATGGGAGCGCGGGTGGCCTGGGGGACTACCCTGGATCCCGGTGGGGTGAAGATGGCTCCTTTGCAGGTCTGCGGGAGGAGGGGTGCGCTGCGCCCCCCCCCCCCCCCATCTTCCCTCCCCGGGCTGGCTGACTGGGGGTCGTGGCCCTGGGTTGGTGCCTGCGCGGTGTCTTCGTGTGTTTGGCAGGAGCGCACTCGGGTGGGGGCTCCCGGTGGGGGCGACGTAGGGTCGGTTGCCAATGGGCTTACACTCACTAGGGATTCACACGATTACTGGGTTCTAGATCACAGAGCTGATTTGTGTACACTCTACCTCTCCCAATCACTTAGCTTATAGACTTCCCCGCCCCCATTCCCTTCTTTCCCGGGTCAACAGACCCCCCACATGGTGTCAACCGGAAATACATCTAGCTGATGATAGCACCAACATATTAATGTGTAGGCGTTCAATGTATTCCTTGTTGTTGTTTGTCTTTCTTTTCTTTCTTTTCTTGTGTTTCTTTTCTTCTGTTCCCCCATAACCCCTTCCTGTTCGCTGTTTTGTCAGAATAAACAAGATATGTTGAATGATCACAATGGGAGTAAGTCCTATTCTCAATGTGAAACATTAAAGCTGTTCAGACCAACCGGACACTTAGACTTAGAAAAAAATGGTTCTGTTGGGCCAAGTTTCCGTGTAACTTCAGCTTCTAGACATACAAACAGCTCCAGGCTAACCAACCGGGCATCGATTGTGGTGGACAAAAAGCAGATATGATAGTGATGGTGATAGATGTGGCAATACCAGCCAACGCCAACATCAGGAAGAAGGAACATGAGAAGGTGGAGAAGTACCAGGGGCTGTAAGAGCAGTTGGAGCAGATGTGGAATGTGAAGGCTAGCTTGATTCCCGTCGTAGTAGGAGCACTTGGGGCAGTAACCCCCAAGCTGGGAAAAGCTCCACTAGATCCCAAGATCAACATCTGAAGCCTCTGTCCAGAAGAGAGTAGTCCTAGGAACAGCTAAGATACTGTGCAGAACCATCAATCTCTAAGGCCTCTGCGGACCCGAGCTTGAGGATGACACAGATAGCATTCCACTAGGGGTGAGAGGGACGTATTTTTGTTTGTTTGTTTGTATATACGTGTGTGTGTGTATATAATTTTAAAAAAGCAAACCCCAAATACTGTATACTGTTTTTTTGATTTAGTGATGAGGTATCCCATCCAATAAATCAACTCATACCCACGCTGAAAATGATTATTTATTTATTTATTTATTTATTTTATCCACAGTAGCAAAAAAAGTAAAACTGAGCTTGACATGTCTGGGCAGTATTATGGATTTCAAGTACAAGCTCTCAGTGAGCTGCAGCCCATCCTAGCTGACTTTCTTAATTGGTTTGCAGTCAATCGTACTACACACATTGACAAAAAAATATTCATACTTAAGCACAAATAGGAATATCTTTAGACAAACAAACAAGTGGAAAACTTAGAAAGGGGCCACACAAGCGCTGGGAAGCAAAAACAAACTTCAGACAGGACATGCTAATTTTGAATGGAATTTCTCACGTGACTGGGTTTAAAGGGCAGTGCAAGACAAAAGGTGTCTTGCAATAAAGTTTTTATCTGCAATGCAGCAGCTTAGCACAGTGGGCAACAGGCTCTGACTCTGCCAAGGACTTAAGCACCCACCTATTGATCCGAGAGCATCTCTATCGCGTTCGGAGGATCCGAAGAACACACTCAATCTTTGAATGCTGTCTGAAAACCGGGTTACTGCCATTCCGTGATACGGCATGACTAAGAAGAAGCCGTGTGGGGGGCTTAAAGAAATCCATATTGGTTCCACCTAAGTGAATGTCTATGTGAAAGGTCCCAACAAGACTTTGGGGGGCATCTCTTAACTTAAAACTTTGTACACTTGCAGTTCGACTCTTTGTTTGAGGCAAACTAATAAATGTTCTTTTAAAAGGTGAGCAGTGTTTTTGAATTATGAAAAACCAGACAAATATTACGTACTTAAATTTTGCTACAACTTTGGAGAGTGTAATTTTGTTTTGGATAGAAAAAAATGCATTAAAAAAAAAAGTGTCTGCGACTGGCAACCAGTTCAGGGCGTACCCTGGCTCCTGCCCGTTCTTACCTGGGATAGGCTCAAGCACCCCCTCGACCCCCGTGAGGATAAGATGATGAATGAATGAATGAATGAATGAATGAATGAATTAATAATGTAAAGTGTATTATTCGGAAGATTGGAGACAAAATCTTCCCGAAGGCAACTAGGGCACTCTAGGGAACTGGTCCCCAACCACCAGGCCGAGGACCTGTACATGGCGCATATGCTACCAGGCCGCACAGAAATAAATGAATAATGTATTAATCAACATATTATGACCAATGCCTCTTGACACACCAATCTGCCTGTCTACTCTATTTATCAGTCCAAGTAGATATATGTGGACGTCGCCGTCTAGTGGTGGCCACCATTACTGGGGTGTTTACACACCTCAACAGTAGCCCAGTATCAGTCAATGTAAACAGTAACATTAGCTGCCTGCTGCTGGCTGTGTGCTGCAGGTGGCACACCTTAGCAATGGCGGACGGGGTACTTCCGGTCTGATTAGTCAATAGATATAAAAATAAAACTGTATAGGATATCGTCAAAGAAATCAATTAGAGCTAGCATGTTTTTTTTTTTTTTTTTAAACCTGTCCTGTTCGGCTGTTTGACACTGAGAATGGAAGTCGAAGTGCCCGGTTGGTCTGAACAGTTTTAATGTTTCACATTGAGAGTATGACATACTCCCATTGTGATCATTCAACATACCTCGTTTATTATGACGAAGCAGCGAACAGGAAAGGGTTATGGGGGAACAGAAGAAAAGGAACACGAGAAGAAAGAAAAGAAACACAAACAACAACAAGATATACATTGAACGTCTACACTAACTACTAATATGTTGGTGCTATCGTCAGCTACATGTATTTCCGGTTGACACCATGTGGGGACCTGTTGACCAGGGAAAGAGGGGGACGGAGATGGGGGAGTCTATAAGATAAGTGATTGAAAGGGGTAGAATGTACACAAATCAGCTCTGTGATCTAGAACCTAGTAATCGTGTGAATCCCTTGCGAGTAGAGATGTCGATGCCGATCGATCGGGTCCGATCACGTCATTTTCAAAGTATCGGAATCGGCAAAAAAATATCGGCCATGCCTTTTTTTAATATATATATATTTTTTCTAATTAAATCGTTTTCTAAATGTATTTAACGTTACAGACATAATATTTTACACTCATCCAGAGTCTTTAGTTTAGGCTTAAGGTACCGATAACGGCGGCAATTAATTTTTAAAAAATGCATCACGTTAAATATTTAAGGCAATTAATGCATGCGCTGCACGACCCACTCAAGCATTGTCGCGCTCAATCTATCATGGCTCCGTTTTACCCATTTAGAGAGATAAAAGGCAGCGTAAAATGAGTAGAGTGAATTTTGGCAGCCTTCGGAGCCTTTTTTTAATAGGTTAAAGCCTTACAATCCCTCTCCCTCTCATTAGAAATGGTAAATATCATGAGAAGCAATGTGGGGAAGCAAGGTAGCAATTGATCTTTTACTTAATACCTTATGGTATTTCCCATCGCAGAGAAAATATATCAATTGGTAGCACTATGCACAGTCATGGGTCCACTTCCCATCATACATTTGGGTTGAATGGCTGCAGTATCATTTACTGAAAGCTCAACAAATACACTAGATGGCAATATTTAGTCACAATATAAAAAGTCACAAGTCTTTCTATCCGTGGATCCCTCTAACAGAAAGAATGTTAATAATGTAAATGCCATCTTGAGGATTTATTGTCATAATAAACAAATACAGTACTTATGTACTGTATGTTGAATGTATATATTCGTCCGAGTTTTATTCATTTTTTTCTTAATGCATTGCCAAAATGTATATGATCGGGAAAAATTATCCGGAATGATTGGAATTGAATTGGAGCAAAAAAAAGCAATCGGATCGGGAAATAACGGGATCGGCAGACACTCAAACTAAAACGATCGGGATCGGATCAGGAGCAAAAAAACATAATCGGAACAACCCTACTTGTGAGTGTAAGCCTGTTGGCGACCGACCCTACACCGCCCCATCGCCAATCCCAGCACCGGGACCCCCAATGTAATGTAAAGTTTTTTTTGTTGTTTTTATTTATTTATTTTTAAATCTATGTGCGCTTGTGCGACGTAGGCACATCAATTTTGTTCCCAAAAATAATATGCCTACACGCTAGCTTAAGATGACTGTAAAACAGACATCTTTGGACAGCTTTTTATGGAGAAAAAGCCACCTGACGAGTCAGAGGAGGAGCCTACGCCAAGTCCACTCTGCATAATATGTGGCTACAAGTTAGCAAACGAGGCAATGAAGCCTTCAAAGCTGCTTCAGCACAAAGAGACTAAGCACTATAAGCCTTTGGAATTTTTGAAACAAAAAATCGCGAGCACGAAGGAGGGAAACAATTGGTGAGGGCCACCACATGAACAAAAGCAAATGCACTGAGAGCATCCTACCTCGTGGCGAACCATATTGCTAAAGCCAAGAAACCTTTTACGATTAAAGAAGAAATTATGATGCCAGTGACCAAGGATATTTTCCGTCAAGTTTTAGGAGAGGCCGCTGTAAAAAAAAGTTGATTCAGCGTCTGGTGTGTTATATATTCCCTGCACTTAACACGACGGGGCTAAAAACTAAACTTTTTTAATATTTACTGTATTTCACTGCCACACATTGCCGATCCGTGAAAAAAAAGGCCAAATTGCACTGGTCCCTGGTGCGAAAAAGGTTGGGGACCACTGCTCTAGGGGATTCAGTCCTGTCGGCCAGCTTTTAATTGTTCTTTTATTTATAAATTATTTAGCTTCAGTGATTATTGCTTTGTTTTTGTTCCTGAATTCAGTGCCGTCACCTCCTGGTTATTAAGAGAATAAAAGAATCAGTCACATGACAAAATTAACTTTTTCCTTCTTCAAGTTGAACAATTTTAGGATATATTTAATATTCCATCCATCCATCCATTTTCTCCCGCTTATCCTTTGCATTAGTTTTATCAAAATTACTGTTCAATGGGTATTTCATCAATAACCCTTATGATTTTGCTCTGCGCACATGGTCAGAAAATAAATAAATAAAAAAGGTGCCCTAAGAAGCTCAAGGCAGCAAACATTCATGTGTCACCCAATGAGTTATCTTCAAGAGACTCGGGGTTCCTCTCATCATAAATGAAACAATTTTTTCCTTTGAGCCAACGAGCATGTGGTGGATTTAATGCTACGCAAGCCCTCCACGCTTCAACAGAGGGATTTGAACCTCGAAAGGACCAACATAAAGGCCATCTGCTTGTCTCATTAGCAGTGATGTTGCTGCGTTTGTGCCTCTAGAGGACAAAGGTCTGTCATGGAAGACGGTTGAGCGATTATGTACGGCTTACAGTATATACTTTGTGTGTGTTTGGGTGGTTGTGTGCGTGTTCCTTCTGGGTTAAGATGAAAGCTTCACAGCTCTGAAAGTGCGACCTTGGGGAATGCAAAAAGTCACGGTGCAAAACAGCCTTGGAGTCTGTTTGAACTGAATCTGAATGGCCTGTGGTTAAATTATATCATACACTGACAGTTTAGCCAAAATCTAATAAGGACAGATTAATTTAGCATTTTTGCACAATTTAAAGGGAACCACGGATAGAAAAACATGTAGTTCTTAAAAGATAAATGTTAGTACCAGTTCTAATAATTTGATATTAATAGCCCTCTTAATGTTTTATTTTTAATATAATTTTTAAAATTAGTTTAACTAGTAGGTCGCCATTGTTGTTGACATCACATAGACAAGCTGTCGGACTTCTACAGTGTCACTCGTTAACAAAATAAGCATGTCGTCGGTTCAGCCAAATTCCAAGTTCCTTCCAATTTCCACTTTTTTTATTTTGTCTGCCGCCCTGTTTTTTTGGAATCCTCTACCATGTGTAGGTATTTGAGTCGTCGTCTATGAATAATAATGAGTCCATTTTTTTTTTTTTCGCCTTGCTTTTAAGGCTTCTCAAGTCACCACGGTTCTTCTTTTAATTATTATTATTATTAATATTGACCTGCCTTCAGAGACCCTTTTTTTTTGTCTCCCTTTTTGCGATCGCTTGTTTTTTGTGTGTGTTCAATAAATTCTTGTACGCAATCCCTCTTCTATAGTCGTCTGCTTTGTGGTCAAGACTCCTTCCTTGTTTTTCATCTGAGGACTTGAGTTACTGATTGCAGCTAATAGATTGATAAACAATACACATACAATAAATGTAGAAAAAATATAACATGTTCCTTGTGGTGTTTCTTTAATGTTGCCAAAAGTATGGTCGAGTGGAATAAAAAGGGAATTGCGTTTGCTCACAATGTGTCTCACGTGCTTTGAGTACAAATAAAATACACAACAGTCTTCTTAGATCTCAATGTGAAAAATAAGGCGTCATTATAATATTTTGGGTATAAAATGATACGAATAGTCAGCAATCAAACTAAAGCCTGAGTTATGCTCCTGCGTTGCGGTGATGGCGCAGCGACTATGGTGTCATTCGACATTCGATGGTTCTCCGGCCAGGTGACGCGTTGCTCTGTAATTCACCACCAAGCCACTAGGGGGGTGTTGTGTTATGTTTGTACGGTTTTGGGGCATGCTTGTTGACTTCCTCTTGTCTAGTTTAACGGAGAAAAAATAAACAATGCAAGATGGAACGCTTGAATGTGGATCTTCAGCTCAGCAACATTGAATAAATGTTGATCATACAAATGTTGAGGCGTAGGCGACGCAGACGACGGTTTCGAGGCGGTCTGTCCAACTTTTGATGCCGCATAGAGTTCTTCTAGCCTCGGGTGAAAACCAGCTAGCTGTGGCGGCTAGCTTCAAATTGGTGTCGAGCACTGCGTCCAGCGTTTTGTCCGAGGTCAGCAAAGCCCTCCAGCCCAATTTGTTTGCCGTGTCCTACAACCAGCCAGTGGGAAACCATAGCAGATTTCTGGCGTCTATGGGACTTCCCAAACTGCGTTGGAAGCCTTGATGTTAACGTTATCATAAAAAGCACGGAGGCACTCTCAATCAGTGATGATGTATCGTTGGTGAACTGTCTGTTATTGAAAATTAAAGATCAAAACATCTCTTTTGACACCAAACCCGTGCTTTATTCTTCATATACTTGAAGAGTGACACATAAGTAAATGATGAAGTGCACCAACCAAAAATACGACATAAAGTGATAAAAAGCTTGCAGTTTTTGGCCGACTGGGTCACCGCTTCGTGTGGCCACTCGATTCCGAACACATACGTCTCGGTGGTTCTTCCATTTTTTTATACAATCGCTGACCTTGCCATTTGGCAAACTTTATGATGTCTTGATGAGACTTGCTCTTCGATGATACTCCTGTCTTGGCCCATTATTGCGTCTAGAAAAATTGTTTTACAACGGCGGTGATTTCGCGCTGAACCGGAAACAACAGTCTGAGCGAACCAATCACAGTCCATTTCTGCCATGTCATATGCGTTGACGTGATGCTGGGGTTTGAAAAATCAATAGGACCGAGTCAGGCTACGGCACAGGGTCGTAAATCGGGTCTTCCTTGACGGAAGTATAACTCGGCCTTAAGTGTAATACATTTATTCATTCATTTTCCGTGTCGTTTATTCACCGGGAAGCAAGCTTCATGAACAACATCTGGTAAGTCTGACAAATCTGAGAACACCAGCAGGATGGTCATGAATCTGAACGGCGCTTTTACGTGACAAAAATAATGGTAAGACAGCATTTTCTCATCACTGAAACGTCTCGGTAGAGGCAAACTGCATCAACATTTTCGTGTGCTGAGATGCACGGGCTATCTGCAAAAATGCAAAATCAAACTGTTGTGTTTAACTGTATACCCTAATCATATGTAAAGAACAAGACAGCTCTGGATGCCAAATATCTCCATAATAATATTGGAATAAATTGGATCACACTTTAGTTTACCGTGAAGATCTGCAAACCTTTTTTGACATTAAACACTCTCCTGCTTCTTCACTAGAGTGGCAGAGTGCTGTCACTAGTGAACTTGACACATGAACGCTACTCTTGTCTTATCCCATCTTTCCTGTTCCTTTTGCTGCTCATTTTGTGAAATATTGACAGGGCTGTCCTACTCATTAATGTTCCGCTCTGGTTTATTTAGAAAGGGGAAAACCGACGTATATACGACAACAACAATGGCGACCTACTAGTTAAACTCATTTTACAAATATTATTAAAACGAAGATATTAAGAGGGGTTTTAATATCAAATTATTATAACTCGTACTAACATTTATCCTTTAGGAACTGCATGTCTTTCTATCCATGGTTCCCTTTAAAATAGTAACCAAGTGTCGTTAAAGTCTCACACTTTAAAACCACAAATGAGAGAAAATAGAGCACTGCGACGTGCCGGGCAGCTAATTATTCACAATCAGCACAGAATTTGAAGAGAAATGAGAGTCTCCCTCGCAACAAAGATAAAGGATCTTAATTTACAAGTCAGTTCATTCTGTAATTGAGCTTGTAACGCAATTACAGTGTCTTGATAAAACACAAATTGTGACTTTTCATCAATTAGTGTCCTGATTTGTGCATTTTATCGCATTCATCTGGGAGATTGTAAAAGTTATCAACACAAAATATAAGATTAATACTGCACTTAAAAAATATTTCAGCAGCCAAAAAACTGCAGTTCTGCTTAACTACAGTTGTGACATGGGAGCCATTCCGTGTAGACCACATTCTCTGTTGTAGATCCTCTCTTAGCCTAACTACCAAGTCACGAGCACTGTTGCATCATCCAAAAGAACAAAATGCCTCCCAAAATGTATGTGGCAAGGATAACCCCCCCCCCCAAAAAAAAAAAACAAAAAAAAACAAAAAACAAAAAAACACCAAAATCTTTATTTGTCACACAGTTTTTATTCAATTAACATGATCCCACATTAAAAAACATTCAAGGTGCAAAAAAAGTTTTTAGCCAATTTTTGGCAAATATTTACAATTTCATCAGAATTTGCCAAAAGTTCTTTATACTGTATATTTTCAATGGCACATTGAACTCTCACAAAAAATAAAAATAAAGTTTCAGTTCAATCCTGTTGATTTTCAACAAAATCCTGGTGAAAAAATTATTTTTTTTAAATGTATTTTTTATTTAAAAAAGAAACAAAACAAAAAAAACACTTCGAATTACAGAGCTCAAACCTCGAAGGGCCACAAAATGTATAGGAAGTGACCCAAATTGTTCAAGAACTAAATAGGGAGTGTCCCAAAATTTATCATGAGGTGACCCAAAATCACAGAGAATAATCGCCCAAAACCAACAAGAAGTGACCCGAAAGCAGTAGGAAGTGACCCGGAAATGCCCCCAAAATCAACTGGAAGTGAGCAATAAAAAGGAGTAAACTAGAAATGCCCTAAAATCAACAGGAAATGATCAAAGGTGTACACAGTCACCCCGTAAATTTAACAAGGAAGTGGCCCACAATAAACTCTTTGCCTGCCTTCGATAACAATAGACATCTAGTTCATCTTTCAGTGCCATTATCAACACAAGACGCCCAACCCATTATGATGGGAGGCGCGAATGAACAAATATTCATTCACTTCTCCCTGGGAGACGAGAGAACGCGCCTTTTAATGATGTCACTTCCGATAAATGGCTGGCCTTTCTGGCCAAAAATAAGATTTTAAAATTAGGATTAAAGTGACCACTTTAGTTTATTCCACAAACAAAATGATTTGACACATTGTGGTTCACTATAGTCCAATTTATCTCATTCAACAAAATACCAGGACGGATAAAAGGGAGTTACTAACGAAGCAGTGATAGGAAGCAATTCAACGGTGTTATTAAAACACTGTACTAAAGCAATAAAATAACTGATTCACAGAATGACTAATTTGAAGGGAATAGCGTTATGATGTCTTTTAAAAGGTAAAACAGTTTCGGATAGTGAGCAGAACACTCAATTGCTTTTTAATGGTCACAAGTTTAAGGTCTGTATAATGGAGAATGATGAGGTAAAAATAGGTTTAGACCAGATTGATCTTCAAATTTAGGTTAATCATGGGAATTCAAGGGATAAGATTTACTTTTCATTCATTTTTTTATGAATGTACAGTGCTGGCCAAAAGTATTGGCACCCCTGCAATTCTGTCAGATAATGCTCAATTTTTCCCAGAAAATGATTACAATTACAAATGCTGTGGTACTAAACAGTATCTTCATTTATTTTGCTTGTAATGAAAAAACTCAAAAGAGAACAAAAACAAAAAAACAAACAATAAAAAAAACATTATCATTTTACACAAAACTCCAAAAATGGGTCGGACAAAAGTCGGACAATGCTCTGCTGGAATTTTAGACCATTCTTCTTTAGCCAACTGCTCCAGGTCTCTTGAGATTTGAAGGGTGCCTTCTCCAAAGTGCCATTTTCCGATCTCTTCAGAAGTGTTCCATAGGATTCAGGTCTGGACTCATTGTTGGCAACTTTAGATGTCTGAAATGCTTTCTCTCAAACCATTTTCTAGTGCTTTTTGAAGTGTGTCTTTGGTCACTGTCCTGCTGGAAGACACATGACCTCTGAAGAAGATCCAGCTTTCTCATACTGGGCCCTACATTATGCTGCAAAATTTGTTGGTAGTCTTCAGACTTCATAATGCCATGCACATGTTCTAGCAGTCCCGTGCGAGGGGTAGCAAAGCAACCCCATAACATCAGGGAACCTCTGCCATCATTGACTGTGTGGACCGTGTTCTTTTCTTTGAAGGTGTCATTTTTTTTCCTGTCAACTCTATGTTGCTTTTGTTTCATCTGACAAGAGAACATTCTTCCAAAACGTTTTTGGCTTTCTCAGGCAAGCAAACTCCAAAATGGATTTTTTATGTCTCTGGGAAGGAAGTGGGGTCTTCCTGGGTATCCTACCATAAAGTCCCATTTCATTCAGACACCGAAGGATAGTACGTGTCGACACGGTTGTATCCTCAGACTGCAGGGCAGCTTAAACTTTTTTGGATGCTAGTCGAGGTTTTTATCTACCAGCCGCACAATCCTTCGTTGAAATCTCTCGTCAATTTTTCTTTTCCGTCCACATCTAGGGAGGTTAGCCACAGTGCCATGGCCTTTACATTTATTGATGACACTGCGCACGGTAGACACAGTAACATTCAGATCTTTGGAGATAGACTTGTAGCCTTGAGATTGCTCATGCTTCCTCACAATTTTGCTTCTCAAGTCCTCAGACAGTTCTTTGGTCTTCTTTCTTTTCTCCATGCTCAATGTGATACACACAAGGACACGGGACAGAGGTTGAGTCAGCTTTAATCCATTTTAACTGGCTGCAAGTGTGATTTAGTTATTGCCACCACCTGTTATGTGCCACAGGTAAGTAACACGTGCTGTTGTTTACACAAATTAAAGAAGCATCACATGATTTTTCAAAGGATGCCAATACTTTTGTCCGGCCCATTTTTGGAGTTTTGTGTAATATGATAATGATTTTATTTTTTTCTCCATTCTCTTTACTATTTTTCGTTGCAAGCAAAATAAATGAAGATACTACTATCAAAGCATTTGTAATTGCGATCATTTTCTGGGAGAAATTGACTATTATCTGACAGAATTGCAGGGGTGCCAATACTCTTGGCCAGCACTGTAGGCTGTGTTGTTGCACAGATATGTTCTCATCTGAGACTTCATTAGGTACGGCTACTGTTGAGATCTAAAACTTTATATAAAAGACTATCATAGTAAATACCACACATCATCAGCATTACAGATATTGAAAAGGAATTGTCTATATCAGACATGTCCAAAGTCCGGCCCGGGGGCCAAATGCAGCCCGTGGTCAAATTTCATCCGGCCCCCAGCCTCTGTCATAATATCAATAACGTCTGGCCCGCACACATAGACTTAATAAATTGGTGAGCAGTACTGCTATCAGCATATGAGGTAGCTTACACACTAAATGCTGCTCCTCATTTACCCACTAAAAAGCAACATTACTCTAAGCAACATTACCCCATGTGACCTTTTACCCAATTTTCTAAAATGGCGACAATCAACAAAAAAAAAGAAAGTTGACTGTGACGGCCGATGCTTCAAGGATAGGTGGAAATTGGACTATTTCTTCACTAAAATACGCAACAACTGTGTTTGCCTCATTTGCAAAGAGGCAGTCGCTGTTTTTAAAGAGTTCAATTTATGGCGATTTTACCAAAGAAGACACGCTGACATGTACGACAAGATTACAGGGAAGATACGTAGCGAGAAATTGAAGCAACTTGAAGCTAGTTTAATGTTACAGCAGCAGTGTTTCGCAAGAGCCCGAGAGTCGAAAGCTTAGCCACAAAGGCTAGTTGCGAGATTGTTGAAATGATTGATTAAAAAAATAATAATAAAGCAAATGTGACACACATAATGGCTCGCTAAAATTTGCTTAAATATATTGTTCAACATAAAGGACGTCAGCCAAAGTTGGCCCCCCACATGTTTACCACACCAAATCTGGCCCCCTTTGCAAAAAGTTTGGACACCCCTGGTCTATATATTTGACAGGGTAACACAATATTATGGTTTCACTAACACTATATCATTAGTTATTACTAGAATGGGCCACAAATGCTTATCTCTGCATCCAGCAAAACTCAATCCAGCTCTATTTACCTTCTAGCTTGGCATCACCAGAGTGCTGACCCACTCTTGGGACATGCAGCTGTTTATACTTGATAGTGTCCTGCACAGTGTAGTCCAACTGCCTGTACAGTTAATAAAATAAACTGAACAGTTTGGAACTCTGGTTTCACTTGGGACCCATTTCAGTCAAAGCAAATGAATGTTTAATAAATCCAGATTAAGTGGTTTTGGAATGAATTTAAATGGTCACTGGAGTGCAGTAGAGGTTGCTGTGGATTTTTTGCTACCTTCCAACACTGGGCTGCAAATTCACTGTAATAAGAGAAACTGCTTCTTTTTATTTCCCTCGTCAACAGCAGAAAAAAACAGTGCTTGAAGTCAACTTTAATAACTAAAGAAACAGTGGGAAATAAACTCAATATGAAAATAAAAGCCAAGTGGTAATCACAGATTGGGATGGATATCTGTGTGAAACTTCTGCTACAAACAAAGTGAGATCAGATGTTACACAGTGGGATAGGAACATGCACAAAAGACAAGACAGAAATAATTGATTTGCACCGACACAACTAATATTACACAACTGAATTGCTCCATTATCATCTCTCTGAGACACAACTAATCTACACATTAGCCCACTCTGGAGCGCATTAGACTTGAAGTGAAGCATGGCACAGCGCTTAACTAAATCACTATATCTTCTTTCTCTGGATGAATGTTGAAAAATCATCCAATGGGTCAGATTTGTTTGAGAATGCAGTCACAGCTGTGACCAGCAGGGGGTGAAAGGGGGCCACACACAGACCACGTAGCATGCCCCCCCCCGCCCCCCGCCCCCCCCCCCAACATCTTCCCACATCTTCCATCCTCCCATGTGACAGCGAGGTAAAAGGAAGGGAAGGTTATGACTTCGCTAGAAGGCCTTACAATTAGTGATTGCTGGAAGGAAGGAAAACTGACGAAGAAGGACAGGAGGGAGAAGAGGGAAAAATTCTGTCACATGATGTATCTCCATGTATCGGCATCAACATAAATGAGGGACTTATATGTGGTACAGATATACAGATTTACAAACTTCTTTGCCAATTGTTCCTAAACAGCGGGTATAAATTACGTGTTCGCTGTTGGTGAGCATCTTATACGAGATCTACTAAGATTGTGATCTTTTAAGAAGACCCCAAATAGTAAGAGGTTAATTGCATTCTCACTCACTAACAGGTTTCAGACACTATTTGATTTAAGAGTAAACCACTGCCGTATTTAGCATATTGCTTGCCATTAACAACAATAGATGTCCAGTACATTTCAACACGAAGAACTGGCTATGAATGTTCAATTTTCAGTGCCATTAACAGCACTAAATGACTCGCTGCTAGCCCTCCTTGTAAAGAGGGATTGGACATCTAGAGCTGTCAATGGCAGCCAATGAGTTTTAAAAATAGGCCTTTAGGTTTCTTCCTCAAAGGTAAACCAGCTATCTTATGCGGTACTAAGTTTGACATGTGAGAGGCAGCATCGAGCATTCAGAGAGCAGGAAAATAAAAAGAAGAAGCAAGATAAGAACAAGAACTGAACAAAGCTAGGCTGTTATTTGGTAATGACAATGTTTGTCATCATAAACTATTTTTCAGATGTTCAAACACTCATCGCAACCAGTTGTCTTCTATTATTATCTTACAGCAGCACAAGCCTCATGTGTCCAAATTACTGGAACTTACATTATCAAACCTCGACAACAGGTTAGCAGATTTCGTGAAGATGCTACATAACTAAGGAGAATGGTATTTTACTGACATCTTTTCCTTTCGGCTTTTTCCTTCAGGGGTCGCCACAGCGGATCAGCTAATCAATAATCACAGACAGGCTTGCGTCTATTGTTTCAGTACATAATAAAATAAAGATATTACAACCATAGTGTGACCAACAATAAAATACATCTAAAATATGAGTGCATGATAAAGAATGTTTGTGTTGGCAGAAAAAAAGGTCTTTATGCAAGAAATGAATGACTATAGCCCCTTTCAGATATACCCTTATGTCTGAGACAATTTCCCAGGCTGACTGACACGGAGATGACATGGACATTAACCTGGTCGCGTCCTAGTATAATGTCTGTGATATAACAGAGGAGCGGCGTGTTTGAAAACAGCAGTTTAATACCATTTCACAGCGTGAAGGCTGATAGACTAGCCTAGCCTAGCCTAGCCTAGCCTAGCCTAGACTAGACTAGCCCTTGATTGTCATTATACAGTTGTATAATGAAATTGTGGAGCATCTCGCTTTTCAATGCAGGACAAGTAAAAATCTCAAAAGTGATTTACAAGAACAAAAGTATACAATCTAAATAAATATAAAATGTGTATGAGGTAGTCCTATGTTTAGGCAGTGCAAATAATTGAAGTGAAGTAGCAGCAGTTGACAGTGAAGGCATTGAATATTGCACATTAATATTGCACGTAAAAAAGTATTGCATATAGAATATGTGTGAATAGAAGTTAAGTAGCAGCAGTTGACAGTGAGGCATTGAATATTGCCCGGAGTAAGTATTGCACATAGTATATTGCATGTAATGAATATTGGACACTGGGTGATGTGTTTTACATTATGGCTGTTCAGGGTCGAGATAGCTTGGGCAAAGAAACTGTTCCTCAGTCTGTTGTTCTTGCTTTAAAAACACCTATAGCATCTCCCAGAGGGGAGCAGATCAAACAGCTGGAAACCAGGATATGAGCTGTCCTTAAGGATGTTTAGAGTGCTGCTGAGGCACCGGGAGGATGTAGATATCATGGGGGGCTGATCGTCATTTCCTCTTTTTTTGCAAGTAAGTGGAAAAACAGTAAACAAATAACGCAATTATCAACATGGCAACCTGGAAAGATAGCAGAATTAAACTGGAAACATAACGTAATTCAATTGCAACTGTATCTCAGAGCCGAGGAAGAAACAGTCCATCGTCCATCTTTGGAAATGTGTGTTTTATTTTGTTGCCGATGCCGAATAAAAATTAAGTAATCTCCGGGTAATAAAATCCTGCCCCCCGCCCTCCCCATACAGAGAGCACCGAGTCGCCAACATGGGACAAATCTTAAAGAGTCCAATCCGGGAAATTCCCGGTAGATCTTCTCATGTCTGAAAGCCATGACACAGGTGAGTCCCGCATCACGTCTCAAAGCCATCGCACGGGTAAATCCCGCGTCATCTTAAATGGGAATATAGCGGGACATATAAATCCTAAAGGGGTTTAAGTGATAAGAACAGGCCAGTACGCGAATAGTTGACGATCCATGTCACACCCTCGCCATATGATAACAGACCGACAGATAGTTGTAATCTGGCGTCGTATGCCAAGTTAGCCCACTCAAGGCTGACGCAAACAGAATAATAATCAGCGCCACGACAACAGTGGTCACAAACTTTTTTGCCCAATCCAAGACTGGCGACACCCCTCGGCACCACCCCGACAGCCCCTCTGATCTGCCTCCCTGCTTCCTGAACCATCAAGAAGACTGAACATTTCCTTAAGACTTTGTCACTTCCCAGGATGCCGAGCGGCGTGCTGTTGGATTGGTACCCTGGACCTAGTTTTTCCCTGTTTACCTGACAGTTTGCATTGATTTTCTCATTATTTTTTTTCCTGTTTCTGACTAATTAAATGGTCTACTTTGCGAAAAGTCGTTGTTTGAGCTGTTCTTTGCATTATCGAAGTTAGTGTTCTTGGAGTCAAATAATGGTTACAAAAACATGAACGCGCCGCATTTGGCTAAGAGGCCTAATGCCAACAGTACCGATTTTATTACAATACAATATTGATTCTTTGGACAATACAAAAGTTGCTGGTATTATAGCTTTGGGTTTGATTCAAGGGTCTTGATACATTTTAAATACATTATTACTTGTGCATTTAACTCAATCAACTCCATTTCACCGAAATTAATATATATGTATGGCTGAAAACACTCATGTGACTTGAAGTTCTGCTCTGAGACCCCAATTTGGCCACATTTCAAAATTGTCCTTTATGCATGTGTGACAGATCATTGGAAAGCTTAAAATCTTAATTTTCTGGGGGCATTAAAAAAAAAAAAAAAAAAAATATATATATATATATATATATAGCAAACCCTAACTGGAGGTGAGAGCACGCGAGAGCTTGCACGCCATGATTTTAATGAGATATTGTCACTTACTTACCTCTTTTCGATCCAAAAACTCCATGTAGCATGTATCACCGAGTGTAAAGACACAACTGTGAATGGCCACAGCTGGATTTTGGGGGGATTTTATGGGTGAAACATGGTAATATAAAAAGAATCACGATGCAGAAATCGCAGACATCAAGCAGTGGTCGAGATGTTCATTTTCATTTATTTACTCTTTTTTTTTTTTTTTTTTTTTTCAATTTTTCTTTGGTTGGATCGATTATTTATCATCTAACATATCAGAGAAAATGTTACAGTGACGAAAAAAAAATACAATTAAGCGATAGTTATGAGGTAGAGATCCGTGACTTTTTTACAGACACAATTTTTTTCATTGTGATATAATTTGTTTCAAAGTTTAAAAAATGTGAGTGAAAAATGTTTTAGTCTTTTTTTTTTTTTTTTTTTTAATGAAATATTAGACATCAATTCATGATTTCAAGCTAAAAATGACAGACATTTCGAATAATAAATATAATTAACAACCTTCGTTTTATGGCTGGGTTGAAACAATAGCGGTTGCACGATGTCTGTAAACAGGGGTTTCCAGTGTAAAATATACAAATTAAAAAACGTTTGGGGGCTTAATGTGCCATGAATCTGCTATGGCAGCATACAGACATATTGTTCTATCAAACACAACAGTTCTTTTGGCTTAAAATACAGCAGTTTATTTTAAAGAGGAGTGCAAGAGCAGAAACTGCTTTTTCAGTCTTGTCTGTGTTTTCCGCCTTATATATATATATATATATATATATATATACATATATATCCTGTATATATATTCAAAAAGGCATTTTGATATTTTTTAACAGTTATTTGTGCTCTCTACTATCACTACTAACACACCCCACATCATAGGATAATACTTGAATTTTGCTCTAATTCTTATGTGTGTACCCCGCTTCAGTATGATCAAAGCAGATGTTTTAATTGGCTCTCCAACTAGCGGTTATCGATATTTTTACAGGTATATCCTCTGTATCAATACAATTATGTTTGTGAAATACTAAATTTACACCGTGACGATGGGTTTTATTTAATACATCGGAGTGTGTGCATGACCAATGTGCAAGGCGAATGAGCAATTAATGTTGACGTAATGAGAATAGAGCATGTGTGTGTGTGTGTGTGTGATCTGTGTTTGTGAGTGTCGACATTGGTCTTTTAGACTGTACGTTGGTTTGCACAGTTAAATTAATGGGTGGAATCACATTGCGGCCATAATGACATGATATATATGTAATTTTTTGTAGACTTTCTACTGTTTATTACGCTTAAGTAATGACATTTGCGGCATCAACACTGGCCAAAGACAAAGAAGACAAGACAAGAAAAGAAAAAAAAAAAATATAATAATGTGTCCCAGCATTTCGGGCCTACTCAGTTTACTATCCATGTCTCACCTCACAGTGTTGTGTTGTTACAAAGTATTCCCATAGATACATAAATAACAGGGGTTTCCAGCATAACAATGCACTCCAATACATAAATAACAGGGGGTTTCCAGCACATAAAATTTAGAGGTTGCCACACTAGTTAATTGTTATTTTGGCGCTGAGCCAAACAGAATTAAATTTCTTTCTGTATGCACTTGTACTTAGCTGAATGACAAATTCTGCTTTGTTTGAGTTGAAGGATGTTTAAACCCTTAAACTTTCTTTTTTGTTTTCTTTCAGGCTACTGTATATTATACTGACCTGCACCAAATTTTGAAACTAATGATGACAGTACGTCAGTTGCGGAGCGCAAATAATCCCATCCAATGCAGTCCTTAATAAGTTAAAACTCATTATGATTGGCAAAACATGTCCCTTTCCCTAAAAACAAGAATCCAGAAAAAGTACCAGCATCATTGCTCTATAAATCACTGAGACAAAAATTGTCTCGATTTAATTGGGGCAATAAAATTTTACATCACTGTCCTGAAAAATGACACAACTGTATTCTCAGTAGGTTGTTTGTGACTTTGAAGTGTTTTCATGCAAATATTTACTGTAATTATGACTTCAATGTACCAGTAGCCTATTTGACTTACCCAATAGTATTTTCTGAAAACCCGCGGCAGAGCAGTGAGCACACAAGGACAATATGGAATGCCAATAAGAATTCCCCTTTTTCCCCATATTAATGCAGCAAAGAGTGACAGACATTACAGTTATGTTGGGATTGCAAAAGTATGAAAATACACAACTTAAAGACCAACTATGTCATAAGCAAATGCTAGCAGGCTAATGTAGTTAACCTAGGGTGACCATATTTCCATTTCAATATATTATATAACCAAAGACACAAATTCAAATTCTCAGAGATTACTCAAAAGGCTTTATTATTCCTAAAATAACAGACAAGTTTCCTTAGCGAATATTGGGCTACGCCATCCTTGACATTTTCTGCTACGGACTTCTGTTTTAGACAGAACACCATGAACACCGGTTGAAGTAGACAAAGTTTTAAACTGCCAAATCAAACCAGAGGAACCCACGGAATCTCCAAAAATGGATTCAGCTTGGCATAGATGAGACTCCGGGATTTTCTGTGCTGTACGTGTTTGTGTGAACTCCTGGAAATGCCTATATATATGTATATGCTTGGAAGTGGAATGTTTTGAACAGTGTCCAGCTTCAAACCGCTAGTGAGGATGTACCTCGCCATACAACTTAAATCGAAACGGGCAGCAGATTAAGGATTTGGCTCGCAGTCTTAACCCTAAATGGTCCACCTAAAAGTTTGCATGTTTGTTCTTATTACTTCGGTGATGGACCATGGAAAAAATTCTAACAATCTGTACAGCCTGTGTTATTATGGGGCATTTTCAAACTGTCTTTTTGAGGGATTTTGATGAGCAATGCCACTCAAGCTCCACTGTTGTTTTGGTTGGAGAAAGTGTAAAATGGAAGTCACAAGCAGAAATGCAGAAGTACCTCAAAAACTTATAGAACGATAATATTGAGGAAAAAAACGAATGAAATTTTGACTTTAAAAACACCTCTTCTGTATTAGTGGACAAAATAAAAGCTGTCTTTTTCCATTCTTACTGTACAAATAAATAATCTGAAATAATGTTCTCAATAACACCTATTCTGTTGAAAATCCAGCTTTAACAAATAATGTAAATCAAACCGTAGCCTCACAACAATACTAATTTAACAACAACAACAAAAACCTCAAAATACATCACTTTAGTCTTCTGTTTTTTTTGTGTGTGTGTGTATGTTTTAGCACTTTGGGGGATGAAACACTGCTCCGATGTCCGTTTTCTCTGTTACTGAGCACAGCAGGACCAACCACTGCACAGGCTCTCTGTGAACATGTCACAGGCAGCACATTACCGTAGTATTCTGTGAAAAGCGTCAGTCAGTTTCAACACACGCTAATTGGTCCCTTGAAAAATAATGAAAACCGGACATTTTTATGAATTTATAAAACCCCGCCGGATGCCCCTGGCAGGGTGTAAAAAGTGGACAGGTACGGGCAAAAGAGGACGTTTGGTCACCCTAAGATAACTGACTCCAGACGTGATCGGCAGACAAGATGAGTTATATTCTTAATGATCAACCGATCACTGATCCTCCAAAATTTTGGACAACCGATCGATTGGTGCACCTTTAGTATAAACATACAAAATCATGTCGCATTTATGTAATAGCAGAGAACTGAACATTTCCCTGTGTTCTGCAATTCCTACCTACACGGCGAGACAACTACACAATGCCCAGAGCGTTTCTGCACATACAGTGCCTTGCAAAAGTATTCGGCCCCCTTGAATCTTGCAACCTTTCGCCACATTTCAGGCTTCAAACATGAAGATATGAAATTTATTTTTTTTGTCAAGAATCAACAACAGGTGGGACACAATCGTGAAGTGGAACAACATTTATTGGAAAATTTAAACTTTTTTAACAAATAAAAAACTGAAAAGTGGGGCGTGCAATATTATTCGGCCCCTTTACTTTCAGTGCAGCAAACTCACTCCAGAAGTTCAGTGAGGATCACTGAATGATCCAATGTTGTCCTAAATGACCGATGATGATAAATAGAATCCACCTTTGTGTAATCATGTCTCCGTATAAATGCACCTGCTCTGTGATAGTCTCAGGGTTCTGTTTAAAGTGCAGAGAGCATTATGAAAACCAAGGAACACACCAGGCAGGTCCGAGATACTGTTGTGGAGAAGTTTAAAGCTGGATTTGGATACAAAAAGATTTCCCAAGCTTTAAACATCTCAAGGAGCACTGTGCAAGCCATCATATTGAAATAGAAGGAGCATCAGACCACTGCAAATCTACCAAGACCCGGCCGTCCTTCCAAACTTTCTTCTCAAACAAGGAGAAAACTGATCAGAGATGCAGCCAAGAGGCCCATGATCACTCTGGATGAACTGCAGAGATCTACAGCTGAGGTGGGAGAGTCTGTCCATAGGACAACAATCAGTCGTACACTGCACAAATCTGGCCTTTATGGAAGAGTGGCAAGAAGAAAGCCATTTCTCAAAGATATCCATAAAAAGTCTCGTTTAAAGTTTGCCACAAGCCACCTGGGAGACACACCAAACATGTGGAAGAAGGTGCTCTGGTCAGATGAAACCAAATTTGAACTTTTTGGCCACAATGCAAAACGATATGTTTGGCGTAAAAGCAACACAGCTCATCACCCTGAACACACCATCCCCACTGTCAAACATGGTGGTGGCAGCATCATGGTTTGGGCCTGCTTTTCTTCAGCAGGGACAGGGAAGATGGTTAAAATTGACGGGAAGATGGATGCAGCCAAATACAGGAACATTCTGGAAGAAAACCTGTTGGTATCTGCACAAGACCTGAGACTGGGACGGAGATTTATCTTCCAACAGGACAATGATCCAAAACATAAAGCCAAATCTACAATGGAATGGTTCAAAAATAAACGTATCCAGGTGTTAGAATGGCCAAGTCAAAGTCCAGACCTGAATCCAATCGAGAATCTGTGGAAAGAGCTGAAGACTGCTGTTCACAAACACTCTCTATCCAACCTCACTGAGCTCGAGCTGTTTTGCAAGGAAGAATGGGCAAGAATGTCAGTCTCTCGATGTGCAAAACTGATAGAAACATGCCCCAGGCGACTTGCAGCTGTAATTGGAGCAAAAGGTGGCGCTACAAAGTATTAACGCAAGGGGGCCGAATAATATTGCACGCCCCACTTTTCAGTTTTTTATTTGTTAAAAAAGTTTAAATTATCCAATAAATTTTGTCCCACTTGACGATTGTGTCCCACTTGTTGTTGATTCTTGACAAAAAAGTAAAAATTTATATCTTTATGTTTGAAGCCTGAAATGTGGCGAAAGGTTGCAAGGTTCAAGGGGGCCGAATACTTTTGCAAGGCACTGTATGCACGCATTGGTTAAAAGCGGCGAGTACTTACTAGTTGTGTTTTTATTGAGTCTTTTATTACCTTTACATTGCCTCAAAATATGTTTTGCATGTGTTTGCCTCTCATACTTTTAAGCATTGTGTTTTATTGTGGTAGCTTTAAAGCAGAGTGTTGAGCTCTTGACCACATTAGTCATGGATTTAGACCACTCCTATTTGATATTGCTACATGATCCTGCAGATCTCTCGCACACCCCAATACTGGATGTAACCCCAGACCTGTTAGGGCTCCTTCTCCTCCCTCCTGAGCCCTGGCCCACCTCCTGCAGGTGTGCCTGTTTTTATTTTGATTACAGATTGCACGACAGACGGGTGGACCGGCCACAGGTGATGGTGATGATAATCAGCCCTCTATAAAAGCAGTGGACGCCGCCACCTCGTCGCCCGATCAACGTGTCTGTTTGCTAAGTCAGTTGTATCTCGCAATCTTTACTTATTTCTCTGATCACCGGCTCACGACATTTTTTGCTCTTGTCCCAGGTCCTGTTTTTTGCGCGCCCCTCGTCGGATTTCATGCCTGCCTCCTTCCCGAGCTTCATCGCCTCACGCCCACTCGACTACCCCGATCAGGAAGTTCCACTGCTTTTGTGTTGGACACAAATAAAGCATTTTTATTCATTGCCACAACGTGCCGGGTTCTGTATAAGGATCCTCTCCAACCCACGAATCCTAACACAGACCATGATTTTGCCACCATACTTCACTGCTTCCTGAGTGAATCTCAGATCCATGCGGGCTCCAGTAGGTCTCCTGCAATATTTGTGGCGACTGTGGTGTAATTCAATGGAAGATTTATCTGAAAAATCCACCTTTTGCCAGTTTTCCAGCATACATCCTTTTGACAGGCTGTGGGCCTTGGCAAATGCCACAAAGTTTTTAAATTGTCTGTACCCTGAGACATCTGCAGGGTGGAAGGCAACATAAATAGTCTGAAATATCAACAAATCTTAGCTGCCGCTTACATTCCTAACCATATAAAGGGACAAATTCTGCAGCAGGATGGTGCTCCATCGCATACTTCAATCTCTACCTAAAAGTTCCTCAAGGCAAAGAAGATCAAGATCCTTCAGGACTGGCCAGCCCAGTCACCAGACATGAACATCATTGAGCATGTCTGGGGTAGAATGAAAGAGGAAGCATGGAAGACGAAACCCAAGAATGTTGATGAACTCTGGGTGGCATGCGAGACTGCTTTCTTTGATGTTCCTGATGACTTCATCAATGAATTGTATGAATCCTTGCCGAACCGCATGGATGCAGTCCTTCAAGCCCATGGAAGTCATACAAAATATTAAATTTGGATCTCACAGCACAACTACTTAATGTTATGTAACATATTTTTGTATTTGAAGTACATTTTTTGTTCTATTTTCACACTACTTTAAGTAGGCGACAAAACTTTTGTCTTGTCAAAATTTGACCTTTATGTCTTCATTAAATGATAAATCTTTTTTCAGTGAAACAAATATATTTTTTTATATTCAACATCATTTGGGAGTGTCTTAGCTTTCATATTAGCCATTTCTGAAACCAATTGAATAATTAAAAGTCAGGTTATTAGCAATTGTTTCTACAGAATGAATAAGCGACAAGACTTTTGTCAGGGACTGTATTCTTGAAGCATTTTTTTTGTACGTTCTGCCTGTACGCATCTTAACAAAACAAGCTGAAAGCACACGGTTGTACTTCGGGTGTGAAACTCGCCCTTGTAGGACATTTCGCCTGTGTAGGACATTTTGGCACAACACCGGCTGTCATGTGCCCAATGTATTGATATTTGTCATACACCTGTCAAAGCAATACAATATATTCTCACCTAAATGTTTGTCTTCAATTAGCCTATTCTGCTCTTTGCATATGAAGATATGCAATGAGCGTGCCTCTAGCACACTACAGAAAAAAAGGGTGGCAAGAGAGAAAGAAAGCACACGAGTAAGAGAGAACAGGGGAGAATGGTGAGGGAGGGAGTCTCGTGCAAGGGAGGGGACAGACATTCTCCAAGCAGCGGAGTAGAGCCTCAGTCTGGGCAGCAAGGAGTAGAAGCAGGAGCAGCAGCAGCATCAGCAGCAGCAGCATCATCGCTGTCTGCCTCTCCTAGTTAGTACCACCACTACCACTACTACCAACACCAGTCTGCATCCAGCTTTCGGACTATACAAAACACAAAAGAGGAGGTTGTTTTTTTTTTGTAAATTTTTGTCGGCAAGGAGTCAGAAAGTGAAGCATGGAAGAGGAGAGGCACGGAAGTGCGGCTGCGGGATGCATGCTGTCTGACAGGCGCCCAGCGACCATGATGCCGCTGCTGTGAGAGCCTCCCGTGAGCAGGCAGCTGCGCACCCAGCCACCCTCTTCCCCTCCCTCTCCTCTCCCCTCCTTTCCTTTCCTCTCCTCTCCTCCCCTCACCTCGCCAGCATCGCCGATCGGCACTCACTTGAACGCAGGGACTCGGAACCAACACAACCACCAGCGTCCTGCACAGGAGCTTGACATAAGCAGGTATTTTTTAACGTGTGTGTTGCATGCATGTGAATGAATGGACTTCATCCCAAATTCTTCTTACCACCACCATGCATCCACCCTTTCACTCTCGGTGGCCCTGTCAGCCATCCATGACATGCCGCTTGACCGGAATGCAGTAGGATCATGTATATTGCACTCATTATTTCAAGAAAAATAAAAATGGTGCACATGCTTTGCATTCCCTCCTTCGCGGACACGATGACATGTGCTCTTCTTCCACGCAAAAATTAAAACTACAACATTGTAATGTTTTATGGTTCGCTTTATGAGGCAAATGCACAGATTTAAAATATAGTCAATATGATCTGTAGATGCCACCCCCCTCCATCACAGTGGTGTGCTCCTCTCCCTATCTCTCTCCCTCTCTTTATCCATCTCTCGCTCTGTCGGTTGCTACAGAATGCAATCATGCACATGTGTGTGCATGCATGTGCGAGATGTGACGCACACGCCCACATTCATCCACACTCTGCCGTAATCCCGGATCATGTGCTCTGGGAGACATGACGTAACTCACATGCATATTATCTACGATGTGTTGCCACCAGCCCCCCACCCCAATCCTAAAATATGAGGACGGATGACCCCGATTTGGCAATTCAGAGAAATGGGTTAGCATGCCTTAAAGAGAGTGGCACACATATTGTAAGGCTTTGACAAATAGTGTTTGAGCGATTGCCCTCAAGGGAAATGGAGGAAATGGGTCCCTGGATATTAGTGATGATGGCCTCCGGCATGCTCAAGCAAGTAGGTGTGGCTGAGGTGGCTTCCCTCCTTGTTTTATTTCCTTTGGATTTTAGTCTTAAAACAAGGGGCACTAGGACCTTGGAAGCAACCCCTTTTTGAATATGTTTGACCTCACACAGAAAATTAATAGTTAAGTAGTAGTAGTAAATACTGTGACTTAACTCTATAGTTAGAGATCCTCCATTCCACATATGTAATGATAAATTTCTGGTGCTAAATTCTCAATAATGCGCAGCAAGGCTGCTTTTACACTCATGCGCAGCTGAACCATCAGTGAAATTAGAACCAAGAGACTCAATACTCCCCACTCACATGACGTCACAACCACACCTCCGCGCCATATTGTCCGTCAACTCGTCGTGTGTACGCATTACCGCTACGTAAATTCCTCCTATTATGGCGTGTTTTTCTGCTCGTTAACATTAATAATCAAAATGGTGAAGGCGTGTGTGGCGGTTGGTTGCAGTAACAGAGAAGATAGACGGAGAGACTTGAAGTTCTACCGTATTCCGAGAGACCCGGAGAGGAGAGCGAGATGGACTGCTGCAATTCGACGAGTAAACTGGGCATCAAACGATCACCACAGATTATGTAGTAGTCATTTTATATCTGGTAAGATGCATTTAATATATATTTAGAGGGTTTTGGGCTGACAACCACAATTAAGATCATTGCGAGCGTAATCGCCGGCAACATACAGTACAGTTTCAAATTCAAGATGCTTATTTCTTCCACCATCATTATTTTTTGAATAATATTTAGCTGGTACCAAGTGAAAGAAGCTGGCCTCGTCTACGGATCATCAGTTAAACAGGTGTGTCCAAACCTTTTGCAAAGGGGGCCAGATTTGGTGCGTTAAAAATGCGGGGGGCTACCTTGGCTGATTTACATAGAACAATATATTTAAACAAATTTTAGCAAGCCCTACTGTGTGTCACATTTGCTTTATTATTATTATTATTTTTTTAAAAATCATAATTTCAACAATCTCGTCTTTGTGGCGTTCTCTTTCGACACTCGGGCTCTTGCGAAATACTGCAGCTGTGAAATTAAACTAGCTTCAAGTTGCTTTAATTTCTCGCTGCGTATCTTCCCTGTAATGTACATGTTAGCGTGTCTTGTTTGGTAATATTGCGTCACATCGAACTCTTTGAAAACAGCGACTGTCTCTTTGCAAATGAGGCAGACACAGTTGTTGTGTATTTTATTGAAGAAATAGTCCAATATCCACCTATCCTTGAAGTGTCGGCCATCGCAGTCAACTTTTTTTTTTTTATTGATTGTCGCCATTTTAGAAAATTGGAAGTAAAGGGTCACACGGGGGTAATGTTGCTTGTAGTGCTGCTGTTAAAGTTTTTCAAACTTTCGTGAGAATAGGCTGAGTTTCTGTGGACAAGATAGTTGTAAATATCAGGGTAGAAGATGTCAGGCAGAGACGGCGAAGACAGCGGGTCGAAAAATATCAATTTAGGCATCAAATATAGATCTGGCGAATGGATCAACCGAAGCTTTTCCACATAACGCCTTCTATGCAACACATCCAATGAGTTTACAGCGTCTAAAAGCACCGGGGCTTCCATGAATCGCACTATAAATTGCACGACAAATTGAAACCATTGAGAATACGGATAAACAATGACAGACAATATGGTGGCCGGATACAGCGACACGTCATTGTGTGACGTTGGTGAGTAGGGTCTATACCACCAAAAACTCACTAGATTTGTTGCACACCCGTTTTTTATGGGGAAAATGGCATATGAGGAGCAGGAAAAGTTGCTAAATTGGCAACACTGAGTATAAGACATGTACTAGCTCCACCCCTGGTCGTCATGGTAACAAAAGGCCTGTCTGTATTTGAATGAGGCAGAACCGCACAACCACACTCTACATAATATTATCCTAACCAAAATAGGTATGGGATTTTATGTGTGCTGTAATGATTTATTATTTTATGCAGTTTTGTTTTTGGCAGCTCTTTTAATTTTCGTCTTAGTCTTTGGGACGAAAACACTTATTAGTCTTAGTCATATTAGCCTATAGTCATTTCAAAATGTGTTCGTCATCGTCTAGTTTTAGTCAATGAAAACTCAAATTTTAGTTTTAGTCTACAATTCTCAAAATATTTTCGTCTATAAACTTCAAACGTTTTAGTACATTAATAAATCAATAAATAAAAGGTTTGACATTGACAGACAAGCACATAATTGTAGTCTACCAGGACATAACCATCTTCATGATCATAATTATTATCAATTACCAATTACTATTATCATTATTTGCAATTAATTAAACTCAGTTGGATGCCACGAACTGTATGTAAAACGTTTTCCAGAAGTTTAAGAAGACACTCACCCCGCTAAATTCTAATGCTAACACAAACGTTATGCTTACGTCAACACTATGTTAACATTACAAGGTAGTGTGTGAAGATCACTATCACAGACCTTTAACCATTTATTCACAAGTCCTTTCAATGTAAAACGCTCTTTGTGGTGGTAAGGCGGCGCCACAGTGGCTTGAAGACTAGCAGCACATTCGATATATCTACGTAATATAAATGCTAACTGCCCAATTTTTTTGTTTTTAACCAACAATTGAGACTGTTTTAGATCCATATCTAAAAAGAATTCAGGGATTGAACCATTTATTCACAAGAATTTTCAATGTAAAAGCTCTGTTTACATGAGGCGGCTGCCACATTGACCAACAGACTAGCATCGTATTTCGACATATTTACGTAAAATGAATGCTAACCGCATGTTTTTTTTTTTTTTTTTTTTTTTTTTTTAATGCTTTTAACCAAGAACCAAGGCTATTTTATGTCCATATCTATAAAGAGTTCAGGGATTTATGCATTTATTAACAAGAATTTTTACAAGAACGTAAAAACCTAGTATATTATATAATATTTTAAGTAACTAAAAAACATGCTAGTCATACAAATTTATGAAGCTGTTAACTGGATTAGCAACACTATGTACACACTAATGATGCATGGTCGTGGTGACGTTTGTGTGTGCCTGGGGGGGCAGGCGGCTGACTCAGTTTTTCTGCTTTAATTATTAATGCTAACTTATTGGTGCTTTAGCAATTTTGTGCTGACTAGTCAGGACAGTAACATGTGTACCACTTTACGATGTTGAAAAAAAAAAGTTCCATATATGCTTTTACGGTTGTCGTCAGATTGTTCATGTACATATGTTGACATCTGAACTCCAAGACTTCTAAGGCATATTGTTTTTCCTGAAAAATCCATGTTGAATTTCAAATTGCTTTTTTTTTTTTTTTTTAAATTGTTCTTTGTATCCCTACTTTGGGTTACTGTAATTAGCAGTGTAAATAAACTGTTTAGTTGTAGCTTCACAAACTAAGAAATGCTAACCTTAAGGGAAAAAGACATAACAGTCTGAAGTAAAAGTGGATTACCTATTTATAGTGTGTGGATTTAATTAGGTAAACAATACATATGTATGTCACGTAAAAAAGATTACATAATAATTATACAGCACATACTGTATGTGTAATAATTAGGAGACGCAAACACACATGATGAATTTGGATGAACTGTCTGACCCTTCACATTAGGGTTGTTCCGATCATGTTTTTTTGCTCCTGATCCGATCGTTTTAGTTTGAGTATCTGCCGATCCCGATATTTCCCGATCTGATTGCTTTTTTTTGCTCCCGATTCAATTCCAATCATTCCCGATAATTTTTCCCAATCATATACATTTTGGCAATGCATTAGGAAAAAAATGAATAAAACTCGGACAAATATATACATTCAACATACAGTACATAAGTACTGTATTTGTTTATTATGACAATAAATCCTCAAGATGGCATTTACATAATTAACATTCTTTCTGTGAGAGGGATCCACGGATAGAAAGACTTGTGACTTTGTATAGTGTGACTAAATATTGACATCTAGTGTATTTGTTGAGCTTTCAGTAAATGATACTGTAGCCATGGCCAAATGCATGATGGGAAGTGGAACAATGACTGTGCATAGTGCTACCAATTGATACATCTTCTCTGCGTTGGGAAATAAATTAAGGTGTTAAGATAAAGATCAATTGCTACCTTGCTTCCCCACAATGCTTCCCATGATATTTCTAATCATAGGGAGAGGGATTGTAAGGCTTTAGCCAATTAAAAAAAAGGCTCCAAAGGCTGCCAAAATTCACTCTACTCATTATATGCTGCCTTCAATCTCTCTATATAGGTAAAACGGCGCCATTACAGATTGAGCACGACAATGCGTGAGTGGGTCGTGCAGCGCATGCATTAATTGCGTTTAATATTTTAACGTGATACATTTTTTAAAAAATTAATTACCGCAGTTATCAGGATAAATTTGATAACCCTACCTTATGCCTAAACTAAAGACTCTGGATGAGTTTAACATATTATGTTTGTAATGTTAAATACAATTAGAAAACGATTTAATTAAAAAATATACAGTATATATATATTAAAACAGGCATGGCCGATATTTTTTGCCGATTCCGATACTTTGAAAATGACCCGATCGATCGGCATCTCTACTTCACATTCATAGTTCCGTCTCTGGAGTGCATGCCCACATATCCAGTATGAAATTATTTATGTGTTTATTTTTGGCTGTCTATTTACTCACAATAACTAACCCCCCACCCAGATTAGGACAGTGATGCTATTAGACCTGCGAGGGCCATTAAATCAGCAATTGGTGACTACTCACATATACTGTGTGCCACTCATTCATCTGACTACGGAGTCTCCAGAAGAGTAGTACATGCAGTCTTCTACCTCTTTGATAAATTCCACACAAATATGAACATCATAACCATCAATAAACCCATTAAGGTAATTTGTTAGTCGTCATACTAAATAACAATGTGCTTGTAATCTCCCCTATTTGGAACTGTTGATAATTTATACCACTGATGCATCATTAGGAACTCTCATACACCACTCGTGTTATGCTATGGAAAGAATGCGCATTAGCGCAGATAACTGAGCTGTAGGCATTGTAAGATCATTTCACATGTCGTAGGTATTATGGCTGAAAATGAATGACCTTTACATTTGCAGCTGGTCTGGTGGATGCGGCGGTCAAACTGATAAAATGCAAATGGGGCGCAAAAGGTGATACAGTCATCCGTCATCCCTTCCGCCTAATTCCTGCGTCATTATTTCCAAAAGGGACAATGCAGGCCATACCTCGCGGGTATTATCGAGTCATTTGCGTGGCAATGCTAGCTTGGGTAAGAGACTGAATGCTTCATTTGTCAACGCCTAACATGCACATGTCAGAATGTTGGCTCCACGGAGCCCTGCGAGGCGGCGCACTAATTGTTAATCAGCACTCATTTAAGACGACCACTTTTTTTCCTGTGATTTGTTAAGACAGCAAATAGATATATTTGTGTAGGGCTTTATGTTACACAACTGAAACAGCTAAAAGTTTTGTTTACTTAAGTGTTTGATTACTCAAACGTATGCTGCATAGATGTAAAACAGACATGCTAACAACTGTTTAGGTGTCTTGCAGAAGGGTTGTTCAGTGTAATTTACTTTTAAGGTTCGAGACAGAAAACACTTCTTTCCATCAGCAAGTCGAGGAAGTCGTCTCTGTTTGGGCTGCTGGCCGTGGGGGCGGGGGGCGGGGCTCCGATCCCGCGCCGCTCTGCGGCGGCTTCTCAGTGCTCTCCTGCTTCTGCCTTTCCCTCTTTTTTCTGCCTAGGTATTCTCCCTGTCCTCCGACGCAGGTTGCTGGCTGGCTACCGGAGGGTCGGCTGGGTATCGGCCGCTCCGGGTGGGGATCCTGCCCTGCCCTGGGCTTAGTAGGCTGTGGGGGTCCTGCGGTGTGCCCCGGCGGTGGCTTGTGGTCCCTGTGGGGGTTTGGGGGGGGTGGGGGGGGGTTGGCACATCCCCTCATCCCATTCCTGGATCCCGGGGTCCCGGGGGGGTGACGGCGGCCTCCTTGCTGGGCTGCGGGAGGAGGGATGGGCTGCGCTAGCCCGCATCCCCGATTGGCCGGGGTAGGGCCATGGCCCTGTGGCAGCTCGCGCATGGCAATTTTACCTTGCCTGCAGGACTATCACATGCCTGATGGGACTTACGCATGACAAGGTGGAATTAGACACACTCAAGTAGATAAACGCGATGTCAGGATTAGCGATCAGGCAGCATACAATAGGATGCCAACATACTCTCACTCACAGGGGATTAACACAAATACTGGATTCTACACCACACAAGGCTGATTTGTGTACACTCTACCCCACCCAATCACTTCTTTCTGACTCCCCCCCCTCCTCTTTCTCCTTGGTCATCAGGCCCCCCTCATAGTGTCAACTGGAAATACAACCAGCTAATGATAGCACTGTCATATTCATAGTTAGTGTAGGCGTTCATTGCATTTCTTATTGCTGTTTGTGCTTCTTGTCTGTCTCTTCTTCTCTCTTTTCTTTAACTCCTTCCTGTTCGCTGCTTTTTCGTAATAAACGAGGCACGTTGAATGATCACAATGGGAACATGTCATACTACCATATGATATATTAAAACTGTTCAGACCAATCGGGCAATCAGATTTCCATCCGCTGTGTCTATAAGCTGAACAGGACAGGCTAAAAAAAATGAATCAAAAAAAGCCAGTCCAGGAACTTGTCTGACATATCTCATTTGTACCATATGGTTAATTTTGACATTAGCAGCAGGACTTGGTGAATTAGGTCACATACAATATTGTGCTTTCAAAGTGTCCATCCAATATAACTGCGGCTGACCCGTAAAAAGGGGAGAGGGAATATTTGCAGTCAAACAAGTACACTATTGATTATTCTACAATCTTCACAAACAGGACAGAAATTATTGACAACACAAAAAGATAAAGATACCCCTGCTGCTTTTATCTTTACTAATTTTTCTTTAATTTGCCTCATTTCACTCATTATTACTTTGACTCACTTATCCTCCCCACTCTGCTCATTATGTTGTGTTACCCAAGTGTGCAAGTCATGTTCAATTATTGCATTCCTTTCAGTGCACAAGCCACAAATACAGAAAACCAGTGGAAAGGAACTAGCTTATTTTAGATTGTCATCTTCAACCTAAAAAAGGACAGTTTTCCATTTTCAATTAAATGGTTCATCTCACAAATTATGTGTCATGATAGTCTCCTGATTATATTACCAAAATGGATATGGAACATGGATTGATAGCATTTATTCATGACGTCTGTTTTAATTTTTAAGTTTAAAGAGGGTGTTTCATGAATAATTTAATGACTTGAATTCAAATCCTTTTCTGGAGAGCCTGTTCACTCATATAGCATTAGCAAATTAGTATTAGTTTCAGATAATAACAATATCAACGATTGTGGTGAAGTTGGCAAAATTGTGGCAGTTGTGGCAAACCCACCAACTCAGGACTCGTACTGTACAACCTAACTGACAACTATTCCCTGAAAAGCTCATGCATTCATGCTAGGGATGTCCCGATCCAGGTTTTTGCACTTCCGATCCGATACCGATATTGTTTTGCACTTCCGATCTGATACTGATACTGGCCGATACCGATACCGGCCTATCTGCGCATGTATTAAACTTTAAAGTTATTTAGCCTCCTTACTTAGTTGTCAGACTCATGTTGAACAGGGTTTTAGTACTCTTGATAACAACTAGCCAGCTGAATTAAGTGAGTTTGAATAACACACAATGGTTGGTAACAAGAAACTGACCTGTTTATTCAGTGACAAACACAAAACATTATAAATAACAAACAGAAATGGCATAGTCAGTCAATAAAACGTGCAAATAATATTGTAAACTGTCAGTGGAAAATCCCACAAACCCCCCAAGCTATTAGATGCTTTTAATGTTTCGTGCATTAGTGACAATAATTGTATAAAAACCCTCTCAGGTTTAAATAAACGACGATTTCAGTATCAAGTTAACATTTTAAAACAGTAAATAAAATACTCAAGTCCCCATTCTGTATCAGCAGCTTTAAACTACATTCAATTCATTTAATTTTGCGAATCAACTGTTAAAGTTGTTAAAATTGCTCCTGTTATTCCATAATTTCCCTTCTGACTACTTTTGACATGTGAAAGTTTTAAAACTGTTTTGAAAATAGATTCAAGTCAAGATTTTGCCGATTTAGGAGTATTTTAGATAAAAAGTTAATTAGGTTCGCTTGGAAGGTTCACTACAACAGCCTACAAGGGAAGTCTCCTGCTTTAAGATGGCGGCTGTTTACTAACGCACGTAGTTTTCAATCATGTGTTCCTAACGGCGTCGAGTCTGTCATTTTGCGTCCAGTGCTATATACATATGATATCTATTAGACAAGCATGATGTTTACTCTCGGGACGCAATGCCGTCCGTTTCTCATTGCGTCTCGAAGACCGCGCTGTGTATTAGTTCCGCTTTACTTGACATATTTCAATAATCGGAATTTGGATGTTTGTGAATTGTTCTCGAATCTTCCACAGCCGAATCGCTGAAGGATGTAATGACGTCTGGGCATGTTGTACCGTGGTTCTAATGCTGCATTCCAGAAAAGTGGGATGTCGGCCTTTCCTGACCTCTGACTCGGAAAATATCATTGGAACGCCACTCGAACTGGGAGGTCCAAGTCGCGAAGTCGGGGAAAAAAATAACTACCCCGACTTCCAAGTTGTTTCAATCTGACGTCACTGGACAAAATAACGCTCAAGAAAACGTATTTAATGATAATACAATAATGAAATAAATCAAGTTTATTTGAGACGCCATGTATTTTTTCTCATCCAGTGAATTATCTTTGTTGTGCTGTTTTTATATTGACGATCAGCAAAGGATGTAACTAAAAAAAGGCACTTTACAGTGTGGGCAATAACGCAGCCATCGTTTTTCCTCTACTATTTGATCGCTCTTGGAAGGCAGGTTCGCTGGAGGTCAAAATGTCTTTGGATGGCCAAAATAACACACACCTCGTCGCGATCAGCCATCTTTGTTGTTTACATTTGCTTGGAACGATTTGAGGTCGGAACTGGTACCATCCGAGTGGGATAAATCCGACTTCCCACTTCTCTGGAATGCAGCATAAAAGTGTTGGATGGTGCGTCTTTACTCACGAGAGATAATGGCTCGTCATCCAGAATGAATTCTTTGGCAATGACTTGTTATTCCCTGGGCTTTGGGACTGTCGAGTGCCAGTTTGTCACGTATAGCAAAGGTTTCTGCCAGTGTTAGTTGCGTAGGAACCTTCTTTTTGTCTTCGGTTTTTCTTAACATACTCCTTATATTGTTTGTGGTGGTATGTCGCTAAATGCTTGATTAGGTTGGTTGTATTAAAACTTCTTACAGCTTTACCACCACGCTTGACTTTATTGTGGCATATGTGGCACTCTGCCTCTTCGTCTTTGTCGTCCTTTAAGGTGAAATGATCCCACACAGCTGACATTTTTACCGATAAAGTCTCTCGGTAAATTGGGAGACGGTAATGTAGTGTGTTGAAGGAGTGCCGTAAATTGCGGACCGGTATTTAGGGAAACCGAAGCAAAAACTGGAATGGATTATGTATTTCAGTGCGCTGGAAAACACGGATCGGATTAAAAAAAAAAAAAAACTGGATCGGAAGTCTAGATCGGAATTTTTCCGTGTCGGCCGATCCGATACCGATGCGCATTTTTTTGCCCATATCGCCGTCCGATCCGATCCAAATACTGGATCGGGACATCTCTAATTCATGCCACCTATGTCAATGGAGGAGCAGCTAGCATTTGCCACCACCTGATAGAAGTGTGACTGAAGATTCGAGTAGGGATGTGACAAGAGCACAGCGTTCCTCTACATTTTCATGGTTCATTATTCATTCAGACATGTACGTTAATCATAAGAAGATATAGCAATTATGGGACATTATGTGCATACTTTTTCATAGCAATTTTCATTATATTTCTTTTTTTTGTGTGTTTTTTTTCATTTTTAGATATCAAATAATTTAGAAAGCGTTAATCCTTAAGGTTAATGATACATTTGAAACGTGAGTGAACGTTTTGGGCATCGTAGTTAGTGTTGTACTATTACCATTTTTTGGCTCCCAATACCGATTCTGTATGGTATTGGAGATGCTGATACTGACTTACCGCCTACTTACTTGAATTTAAAGTAAATGCTATCATGGCTTAGTCTGACACTGCTTTTAACTCTTTGTCTGAATTTGACGGTGCTAGACATCTAATCCATTTGAAGTGGGAGGGATGGAAGGGAATGAACCAAACTTCTACGGCGGTGTGCCAACTTGCAGCCTCTTAGATTGGGTGACCAGCTGTTGTAAGGTATATCTCGAAGAGAACATATTTCGCATCATTGGCTCATTATATCTTAGTCCTCCCCGATACCAGTGACATCACTTTAGTGCCTTGGCGGTATCAATACAAGTATTGGTTGTTTCAACTCAAATTATGGTTGTATGAGAAGCAATTAACTGTGAATGGCAGGGGATAGAGACTAAGCCCCACTGCAAAATAGCTACTTGAGAATGTCTCACTGAGTCAAAATCATAATAAAATGATGAATAAGAAAATAATAATTAGAATTTGTTTGTCTATTTATCTAAAGTAAATACTCTATGCCATTTATATGAGTAGAAATGTTACTCAATGATTTGAAAATTATGTGTTTCACGCTTATTCCATATTAAGGGGTTCAAACTATCAATATAGCAGGGTTTCCCCAGAAAATGTGCAATGCCTGAAGGTAGAGAAGGCAA
The DNA here is from genome assembly GCF_030265065.1 of Corythoichthys intestinalis. NCBI lineage: Eukaryota > Metazoa > Chordata > Actinopteri > Syngnathiformes > Syngnathidae > Corythoichthys > Corythoichthys intestinalis. The sequence continues at coordinate 31,096,966 of NC_080395.1, read as the reverse complement.
TCAGAGGTCCAACATGTTTAAAAAAAAAAAAAAAACAATACTGTTATGTGATAGGAATGTTTACATTGTGACTCTTTGATCATTATAAGCCATTTATTAACAATATAACAATATATTAAATATCATCTCACAAAAAGGCACAGTCTTCAAATACATATTTAACAAAAACAAAAATACTATACGATTCAGTGCAATGGCAGAGAGCTGGATCAGGTTTATTCATATATCGACAGTAAGATGAGCTAATGAGCTTTCAAGCAAATCACCAGATGGGGTTAAAATGTGTATATGTTTAATACTTTAAGTAGCACTGTTTTAGCATGGTAGCGCAAGAAAAGCCTGACGGCCCGCCAGGCTATTGAAGACCAAATGTGAAGTAAGGTTGGCCAACCATGTTTTTGAATAATATTAATGGCTAACCAATTATAAGCATATTTTCGTTATTTTTTTAACGCAACCCTTACAGATTCTTTGTTTAACCCATAGCAACGCCCTTGACAACGAACATGCTTTTCTCCGACAATCTTCGGAAATGATGTCACACAGAGAACTGCGAGGGAAGTCATCCATAGAACAGTATTGTTGCATTGCTTCTCGGTAAGATGCCACGGCGGTGTGTGGCGATGTAATGTTCTCAATCTAAAGAAAAGTTGTATGAGTGGCCAAAGGATAGCAGGGCACGTAAATGGACATCTTTCGTTCGCTCGAAGCGAATGAATTTTACGCCATCATCGAATAGTAGAGATGTCCCGATCCGATCGGGTCCGATCACGTCATTTTTAAAGTATCGGAATCGGCAAAAAAATATCGGCCATGCCTTTTTTTAATATATATATATATATATATATATTTTTTTTTTTTATTAAATCGTTTTCTAATTGTATTTAACGTTACAAACATAATATGTTACATTCATCCAGAGTCTTTAGTTTAGGCTTAAGGTAGGGTTATCAAATTTATCCCAATAACGGCGGTAATTAATTTTTTTATAAATGTATCACGTTAAAATATTTAACACAATTAATGCATGCGCTGCACGGCCCACTCATGCATTGTCGTGCTCAATCTGTAATGGTGCCGTTTTATCTATATAGGGAGATAAAAGGCAGCATGAAATTAGTAGAGTGAATTTTGGCAGCCTTTGGAGCCTTTTTTAATTTGCTAAAGCCTTACAATCCCTCTCCCTACGATTAGAAATATCAAGGGATGCAATGTGGGGAAGCAAGGTAGCAACTGATCTTTTTCTTAGCACCTTCTGTTATTTCCCAACGCAGAGAAGATATGTCAATTGGTAGCACGACGCACAGTCATGGTTCCACTTCCCATCATGCATTTGGTCATGGCCACAGTATCATTTACTGAAAGCTCAATACAAAGTCACAAGTCTTTCTATCCGTGGATTCCTCTCACAGAAAGAATGTTAATAATGTAAATGCCATCTTGAGGATTTGAGGATAAATACATTACTTATGTATTGTATGTTGAATGTATATATTCGTCCGAGTTTTATTCATTTTTTTCTTAATGCATTGCCAAAATGTCTATGATTGGGAAAAATTATCGGGAATGTTTGGAATTGAATCGGGAGCAAAAAAAAAAAGCAATCGGATCAGGAAAGATCGGGATCGGCAGATACTCAAACTAAAACGATCGGGATCGGGAGCAAAAAAACATGATCAGAACAACACTATCGAGTAGTGTTCTCTGCTACAAACACTTCGAAGATGCCTGCTTCCTCAACTGGTCTGCTTATGATCAAGGATTTGCAAAAAAGTGTGATTTTTGGATAGATGACTGATGACTTTGTCAAAACAGAGCTGCCAACTGTTGTGGAATGAACAGTAGAAGGTAGCAAGGTTAGCCGAAAGGTAACTCGAGGCAAAACCCCGATCGTGTTGTGGAATGAACAGTAGAAGCTAGCAACGTTAGCCGAAAGCTAACTCGTGGCAATCCCCGATCATAGTTGTATTGAGTTCATTTTGCCAACACTTATAAATTTGTCAAAACTTTTTCTTTTATCCCAGGCAATAGTGGGTGGTTTATTTACCTGACATGTTTCGGCGAACACTTCCGCCTTCGTCAGAGGGTCCGAAGGCGGAAGTGTTCACCGAAACATGTCAGGTAAATAAAAGCTAACATCGCTAGCTTCTACTGTTCAAGATCGGGAATTTGTCAAAACTTTTCTTTTATCCCAGGCAATTGTGGGTGGTTAATTTACCTGACATGCTTCAAATCATAAAAATAATAACAGCCTATATTTTACCAATCTTGTAATCTCGATGGGTCTTGTCTCCATTCCATGTCAGGTAGTCTGGGCGCACTGTTTGCATCCTAATTAGCGTCTGGCTAATACATGTACGGTCCAACATAAAATTCCAACCTCCTCCTCTTCCTCCAACTCTTCAAAAACTTGGATCTCGTCACTTGCGCTCGATCTATCGCTTATATCGCTGTCTGAATAATTGTTTTAAGGGCTTTGTATGGCGGCCGTATGGAGTGCTGCCATCGCTGCTCTCGGTGTGACGTATCACTTCCGGGTTCGTGCCCTTTCAGGCTCGAACTTCGGAAACGCAATTATTTTGTCAAATATACAACATATACGTTATTTTTTCATGCTTTATTTGTTGGACAATGTTTAAATACTTTAATTGTGACCCTATTTGGCATTTTATGAAATTACTTCACATTTGGTCTCTAAAGCACTGGGGTAAACCCTTTTATAGGCAATCAATTGTATAGACAGTATCACCATTGCATCTAGACTTGTACGGGTCAACAGTTTTTGTGACTTGTCAAGTTTCGCCATACACCAAAAAGGGAACCACAAGTTAAAATTCTTATTCCTCCACACTGACGTAAAGTGTGCTAGACTTCTCGATCTTTGGAGTAGTTCCATGAAACTAGGTCACATGACTTAAAAAAAAAAAAAAAAAAAAAAAAAAAAAAAAAAAAAACAACTTAGGGACTGTTTTAAAATATGAGAGCATAATGCATAATATAGTATGTCTTCTTTAAGATGACACCATGCATAGTTATTCAAAAGCATGACAGTTGTTTTTATTTAATAATTTGAAGCTGCAGGGGTATGAAAGCCCACATTAAAGCACAATGTAATTCCTTGTGTCTCTCCCCTTAACTTCAACCCATCAACCGGGGATTCTAACGCAGAATTAACAGTACTGACTTACTTTTTCGGCACCTAGGGGAGGAAATATGACGCTCAAGCGTGATCATCTTTTGAGCGAGCAAATGTGTTTTGACTCACAGGTCTTGTATTTTTTAACGAAACAAGAGTGTGTTAAAAAGCCAGCTGGGTTTATTTGTGTCCAAACAGGAAACACTACTGAGGGAGGTGTCAACAACACTCGCGGACAAGAGGTTGTTTGGAGGATAATTGGCAATCAACCTATGCCGCCCTTCGGATATGAGAATGTGTTTGCCATTTTGGTATGCTGCGAGCTGGTCAGGTGATTATAGTTTTAGATGATTTTTTTATTAGATTACGATGAATGAGGTAGCAAGGCATGGCAGTAAAGTTGCAGCTGGGCAGTTTAACAGTTAACTGAGACTGGCAATAAAGCTTTGGAAGGTTGATGGGAATATGTAGAGCAGTGTGATAATTAGTTAATGGAGGTTTGTAACTAGGGGCGATGTTTATTGAAATGCTTCAACTGAGATGCCTAAAAATGAGTCGTTAGAGAAGTTGATACATTTGCTTTACACCAAAGTGCAAATCACATAACCATTAATAGTGATGAAGTAGGATTCTTGAGTTTTTTTCAAGGTTCTGTACTAATGTATCTAACAGTGAAAATTATTTGACCCAAAAGTAATTTGCCATTAGTAAGACTAGGGAAAACAACATCCAGCATCAATCATCTGCTCAAAACATTAGTCTCATTCAAGGTTACTGCTACATGCTCTGCATAAAGCATGCCTTCATTGGTCGCCCTTGAATATCAGACTTGCAGTAGCAATAGCTACATTAATACTAGTCTCGCAGTACTGTACATTTCAATAATCCACATTTTGGCTCAACAGTAGAAATGCATTCTCTAGTCTAGATCAAGAGTGTCAAACAGCTCAGGCCCACCACATAATTTTGTGTGGCTCGTGAAAGGAAATCATGTGCATCAACTTCATGCGTATTGCTTGAATCCAAAATCGCAGATTGTCAGACTTAAAAGTTATTAAATACAGTATTACAAGCATTATTTTTGTTACAAGTCTCCTTTTTTTGCTACTGATTTCAGAATTCGGCAGAAGTGGGTAGAGTAGCCAAAAATTTTACTCAAGTAAGAGTAGTGTTACTTCAAAATAATATTACTCAAGTAAAAGTAGTCATCCAAAAAATGTACGCAATTACGAGTAAAAAAGTATCCAGTGAATACTCAAGTAATGAGTAACATTGTGAGTGACTGCTTATTTTCATTTTTTTTTTAAACAATGTTATTTTTTTTTCTCTACATAAACTTATCTATATGAAGTGTTGTTACAATTATACTGTACAATAACAAATTACATAATCACATTAAGCTAAAAAAAAAAAAAAAAATCATTGAATTCCAGCGAGACAAAAAAAAAAAAAAAAAAAAAAAAAAAAAAAAAAGCATTTTTCATCCAAAGAGCATTAGTGCCCTCTAGTGGGAAAATACTTCCTGGTTTGAATAGTGCATAGTTCCTTCATAGTTACTATTATGAAATTAAAAGGATCATATCTCCAGTTTTCCTTGGTCAATCGGTGTCAAATAAAAACTGTGAGAGAGGTTTAAATCTGTTTTCGAGTCATGTTGAGGGCAGCCCTGTATGTCAAATACTTCATTTTTTACAGTGCTTTAAAGACACCACGTTATTGAACAGGCTGGCGTGATCATAGAACGGCAAGCTTGTGTCTGATTGGTGTAATGTAGTCATATGATTATTGTTGGGACCTCTCATTGGTGAAATTAGTAGTGCTACTCTTAGCATCGCTGGCAAAAAAAATAATAAATCCAATATGTAGAATAAAAAGGAAAAATGTACTGACTCTTGTGTAGCCTAAAGTAGCGGAGTAAGAGTAGCGTTTTTTCTTCACAAATCTACTCAAGTAAAAGTAAAAAGTATGACTCCGTAAAACTACTCTTAGAAGTACATTTTTCTCAAAAAGTTACTGAAGTAAATGTAACGGAGTACATATAATGCGTTACTACCCACCTCCGGAACTAGGTAATACCCAGGGGTGAAAGTGGCTAGAATTTCTTGCTGGAACTCCCCGACATGAAGGTTGCCACGAAGCCAGAAATTTTGTTTATTTATTCATTTTCTTTTTTTGAGGGGGGGCGGGGTGGGTGGGTGGGGGTCGAACCTCCTAAAACTATTGAAATGCAAAGAAAACTGTTTTGGTACAGTCATTTCAATAACACATACAAAAACTGATTTTCATTCAAAATTGTATTAGCAATAACCTCAACCTCCATCTCCTAATTTTTATTTTCCCTCATTTCCTCACATACTAAATGCCAAATCTCAATTTTAAGTACTTAAGAACATAGGATCTATATTAAAATTGCAGTTAATGTAAACATTTACTTTTGCTTTCTTTCTTTTTTTTTAATAATAAAGATATAAGTAACATACATTCAGAAAAATAAGTACAAGACTTATATTATGCAGAGTGAAATGGAATATATTTTGAAGATCGCGCAAACATTGAATTTTGAAATCATAAGGAAATGAATAAGTAGCCAAACATAAATGAACAAATATAAGTCCAAAGTGCACATTGACAGCTAGGATGTTCTGAACCTCCCCATCAGAGCAAATAAAACTAAATACGATAAATAAACCTCCTCAACTCTTTCCTTGCTCTTAAAGATTTGATCCATTTTCTATTGCATTGCCCTTTTTTTGTCGCATCAATTCAACATTTTTATTTTTATTTTTTTTTTGGTGTTTCAGAAAACATGCACGTTTGAACCAATCAGAGCTAACTATCTCTGCTGATCATATGTCAGTATGTCAGCCAATTGAACAGAAAAATTAGTCCAGGCGTTTTGCTTTGCTGCGTGCATTTGCACATTGATGTGACTCATCATCGTCAGACTCAGATAACTGCAACAGCTGGGGAAACCGCCGTGCCGTCCGTGGAATAAAATAAATAATAAATATCGGTGGAAACAGATTACGCGACACAAGCACTTTATTATGCTTGTTGTTAACACTTGTGTATGTAAATCTGATGGTGGTAGACTGTCTTCTTCTTGGAGATGAAATGCATGCTTGGCAGCTTAGCATTTTTTTTTATTTATTTTTTTTTAACATAGCGTTTTGACAGTAGCCGTCATATTATTGGAATCAAAGCACCGTGTACCGGAACAGCATTCCGGCCCTGAATCTTATAGCGGAACTGTGTTCCGGACCGTTCTGGCCCACTTTCACCCCCGGTAATACCTATCGTTCCAATGTTCGTGTGTATGTAGTATGAGGTAATCATACAATGACTGTATCTGTGTTCGCAGTCAAAGATGGCCTGCTGAGAGAAGCCATAATCTTGATTCTTTTCAGTTTTTTTTTTTTTTTTTTTTTGGATTGGTTCTTGTTTACTGGTAGTTTTTATACAATGGCATCGACCATTCTATATTAGCTTTGAGATAGCTAATTAAAGCTTGAAAAATTCAATGCATATCGTATTTTAGAGCACAAACTAAACAAACAAAACCATATGTAAGTTAACATTCATATGTTAAAAAAATAATGATAGGAGATATATATCTTACTTTGCCTGTTAGGATTTTTTGATAACATCCCAAGCCTTAGACCGTATAGAGTCGATTATATACAACTAATCAAGGCAGTGACAGGTAATTAGAAGCTGAAGATGTTTTGCTTGAGCCTAGAAGATTGTATTTCCTCTCTGAATTGGCAGTCTGATTTTGTTTTTATCCTATGACCAAAAAATAGCAATGAGGAAATACTTTGCAAATGTTGTTTAAACCCTCACCATCAAAAGCTTAAAGGTGTTTTTGATGTTACTTGTTGATTAAGTTGTCCAATTGAAAAAAGAGATATACCTTCAGGGCTCTCTGAATTATATTTCATATAATGATGATAAAGTAAAAAACTCAGACACTCTTATCCAATAAAAAATAAAGATCTGTATGGAAGATGTCAATCAAGTGCTGTCTGTACTCACACTGTCTCCAGAGGAGGTCAGTCAGTAGAAGTTGCGTAGGTGGGCTATGACTGCAGGGCTTGTGATGCCTAACATTGAAAAAGCGGTCCAGGATGAATGATGTTAATAGGTTAACTTGACATTGGCCAACTAAAAAGGTGTCCCAAAAAACCCTTAGCAGCATGCTGATTAACCGAATCCGACAGCAGGATTACGTCACTTCTTGGTCTGTGTGGCAATGTCAAGGCACATCAAATCTTTTGTTTTCATGCAAGGTGAATAGAAGTTGTGATAAGTTTCTTTATAGCACTAAACAGGTCTTCCTAATCCAGAAAGAGTGTTGTTTTTCCAGCCAAATATGGGTAATGTGTCCTCATTATTGCCGTCATATAATGAATGATGGTGCCGCACCCGAGGCAACTGTTTCTTAATGGGTGATCGCTCGGCAGCTGATTTTGACACGATTCAAGATAAGTAACTGGCCAAGCAAAGTGTAGAAAAACTTTCACTCGCGAAAAGAATAAAATTACGAGGTTTCCTGGGATGCTTAATTAACCTTACTATTATGACTTCTTGACCATTTATTTTAAGGCCTCTTCAAGACTGAGGTTAAAGATTTAATATTTATTCCCCTATGTTTCCATTTATTAATAAAACGTGTTTTTCGCAGGTCTTCCTTGCAAGTTATGCAAAATATACTGAAATATTAGACAATCTAAAATGTCCTTTGAGAAATTTAAGGAAAGTCAAATTAAAGATCTTCTGTCAAAGTTAGCCAGCATTTAGGTGTATCATGAAATTTCACCTTGAAACCAAATAACCCTAACTTTTTGTGAGTGGTGTAAAAATCCCCGTAAACTTAAAGGTTTCACAATAATGGCAGTTTGAACTTGGATTCTAGAATATGTAGTTCAGTGAGAGATGACAAAATTCATTTTGACACTCTGATCATGTTCAAACGTAGAGATTCAACTAATATGAAAAGGGTCCGTTCTTTATGCTTGTATTCCATAAGACTAACAACTGGTCAAACAGCTGTAACAGCTCTTTTGATGTGTGCAAATCTTTGCCAGCAGTGAGACTATAGTTGCATCAAAACTGTGAATTTCAGGACGAATGTGGAGCAGCTGTCAAATCCCCCTAGATGACAAACATTGCTCTTTCAGTTGGCCGGTTACGCTCGTTGGTAAACAAATGTCTCCAGCAGCTACCACAGACTGTTTAAATGTTCAGCACACCACCTTTACATGCGTAGTCTGCTGCGTTATTGTATTATCACTACTTGATTGATTCAAGTACGGAGCCATAAACATCATGATTTTGCATAAGAAAGAAACGTCAGCACAGGTCATTAACGTTGAATTAGTTAATATCTCATAATGGAATTTTTGCTGTGTATCCGACATCACCATTTGTCTTGTGCTGGAATGATTTGGGAAATTTTTTAATCAATCATTCGGTGACCTTTTCATTTCATTCATTGTATGAATGAAAGTTTAAATTTCAGTATGATACAGAATTGTGCAAATAAAAATAACATATTTCTTGTTGTCCTTTCAGGGGGATATCCTTTCCTGGAGTTTAACACGATTACTATTTGCTTCACCGCCTTGGTTCTGGTTCAAAGTGGTTTCCTCTCCACAAGAACAAGCTGATAGTCCTCACCGTGCCAGTGGTCTCTTCTCAATGTACTCCTTCTCTTGTTAACGCTACAGAGTCTTCAGCGTTGCCATCCATGGTTTCTACCCTTATCAAGATTATATCAGCTTACATTGAAAAGATTTGCAAAGGAATGTTTACAAAGAAATTGGCAAACCAAATCAAGAAGAAAGAGAGAAGTAAAAATAAAGAGCCAACAAAATTGACCACTGACCTGCAAGCACACAATCCAACTCTTTCTAATACAGTGAAGACTACTGTTAAAAAGATCTCCAAATGCTCCTCAGCACGTAACGTTTCGCTGGAAGACGACGACGGCAAGAACGACTGCTCATCCCTATCGCCCACTTTCAGTTATCGTGTGGCCATTGCAAATGGACTCCCTAGAACCGCCCCTTTTTTGAATAACAACAATGAGAGCATATTTCCCGAAGTTATTTCAATCGACAGTAGCTACTCCGACACACTGAGTGACGCAAAGCCTGTCCGTAGACTGGATGAGCATAAATCGCACACTATGCCAGTAAGAAGGAACCGGAAGAGCCTTATCAGTTTGGCTCCTTCTGATGGGAGCTCTGAGGGTGAACGAGTGGAACGATCCAGTCTGCACACTCTCCGGCTAGGCGCTCTTCGCAAGTTAAGGAAATGGAAAAAGAGTCAGGAATGCGTCTCTTCAGATTCCGAGGTGAGCAACTGGAGGAAAACCCTCGGCATCCGGAGCAAGTCCTTGGACCGGGCAGGACGGCAGCAAAAAAGCTCTACTCTGGAGCCTGGCTCTTCATCAACGGGATGTATCAGTCAGACGCAGGATGTCATGGAAATGATCTTCAAAGAACTTCAAGGGATCAGCCAGATAGAGACAGAACTGTCCGAACTACGTGGCCACGTCAACGCCCTAAAGAGCTCGATTGACGAGATTTCCAGCAGTGTGGAAGTAGTTCAGAGCGAGATCGAGCAACTCCGCTCGGGATTTGTCCAGTCGAGAAGAGAAACACGTGACATCCATGACTACATAAAACAAATTAGCCACCAGGCTAATAATTCAACACTGCGTTTCCTCAATGTTCCTGAAGAAAGATCAGAGAAAACAGAACACCTTATATATAAATTACTAAAAGACAAAATGGGTCTTACTGATGCCCATAAAACTATTAAAATAGAGCTCGCTCACCGGTTAGGGCAACAACGAGAATGTTCCAATGCAAAGCCTCGCCCAATCATAGTTATATTCGCAACACCTCAAGATAGGGATTTAGTCTTGAAAAAATGCTATAAACTTAAAGGAACTGGAATTACAGTTTCCACCGACAGCTTAACTAGAGAAGGGAAAGAGCGAAAAGACAAAGCGATGTCCTCCTCACAAACCTATGAAAGTATGGATATTAAGGTATCAGGGAAAGATAAAGTAGTAGAGAGTGATGACTGGGACTCCATGGACAGTGACAAGGAATTAGATGAACTGAGCAGAAACAAATATGCAATGGTAATTTCAAAGCCTACTCACAAGAGTAAATCAGAGAAAAGACGATCCCACGACCACAGTCGGTCAGGAGAAGAAGCGAGCTACTCAGGTGCAGTTCACTATGCCGATGATTCCTACTATGACTCCGACAAACATGGGAAGGCTTACTACTCTGATGTGACATCCGGTTGGCTCTCTCAGAGTGACTATTCCACACCGAAACTTAGTCGCTCGGAATCAGACTGCTCAAAACTTTGCCAGTCATACTCAGAGGACTTTTCAGAGAGTCAATATTTTACACGGACAAATGGCTGTTCCCTGTTATCCTCTTCAGATCAAGAACTGTGGCAGAGGAAACAAGAGGACATGGCATACTCTTGGTACGGTAGCCCCAGTCACCAACACAGCCACGGAAATCAACCTTATGAACACAATGAGATTGAGACAACAGAGACTGTTGACAGTGGAGTGAGTAATGGACTCGTCTGCATGTCTGGAGACAGAAGTCACTACAGTGGATCCCAACTTTCATTGCAAGCAGACCTGTCACCTTGGAAAGACTGGCATCATATAGAGCAAGGAGCTGATTCAGGCTTGGAAGCATCCATAGAGGTTAGTAGTCCATTTGACCCATCCACCATCCCAGGTTTCCCAGAGAATATAACTAAATGCCAAGAAGTTGATTTACAATTTGAAGGAGAGGAGGAGTTTATGATGCTTAACAGAGAGTCCTCCCTGCCACCAATAACCACCCACATAATTAACCCCGTAGAACGTGAGTCCACTAAAGCACATGTACGCCAGTCTAAAGGGGGTTCTAAGGGGGTAACAAAAGAAAGTGCAAAAGTTCCATCTAAAGAAGTGTCAAAAGCTACAGCTAAAACTTCAAGTAAACAAACTAAAATTATACCAAAAGATGTAACCCCCAGATTACAGGAAAAGGAAATTACACATGTATCTGCAAAGATTTTACCTAAAGTGACATCAAATGCCACACCGAAAGAGCCAGTGAAAGAGAAGAAATTAGCAGTGAAAGAGACCCCTCAAGCCCTCCCCAAAGACATCCCAAAACCAACAACAAGATATGCCAGTAAGCCTGCCAATGAAGATGTACCTAAAGTAGCGCCTAAGGTCATAAGCAGTGAGATAGGTAAAGTCAGCAAAGCAAGCCCAAAAGTTTCCCAGGCACTGACGCCGAAACAAAGCCCAAGAGAGTCACCAAAAGAGAGCCCTAAAATAACTCCAATTGTGAGCCCAGCTTCAACTCCCAAAGAATCCCCAAAAGAGTCCCCTAAAGTATCCCCTAAACAATCCCCTTTGATCAGTTCGAAAGCACCTATACAAGGTGCACAGAAAGTTGGTGGTAAAGAGGTTTCCAAAGAAGTTGCAAAGGTACTTCCAAAAGAGATACCAAACGTTTTGAATAAGGAGAGCAACAACAATAATAAATTACCATCGAATAAAGATTCAAGCATTCCGGTCAAAGAGGCACCAGTTCCTAAAGAGACCCCAAAGGTGCCTGTCAAAGAATCCCCTAAAGCATCCCCAAGTCAATCACCTCAAATAGTCTCTCCAGATGCCCCGAAAGTAGTTGCTAAAGATACTCCAAAGGTTGCATCGAAAGCAGTTCCAAAGGAAACATTTCCTGAAATTGATGTCAATCACAGCTTTCAACAAACACAAGGTAAATCCACAACTATGTATCGCAGTCAGAGTGAGATTCGAACAGAGAAGGTCGAGGAGGTGCCAAAGTCATGGAGCAGCAGGCTCAGTATAGACCTAAGTGAAAAGTCTTTTGGTTTTGGCTTCGGTTCTACTCTGCAAAGGGCAAAATCAGCTCTGGAAGTTGTGTGGAAGTCAGGGCCACAGAATGCTCCCGCACCTCCTGAGGAGCCCGCAAACTCTTCTTCAACATTTATGGGGCGTTTCCGCACACTCTCGACCTCTAACTCGCCCTCTGCTGCAGAACCAGCTGCTCAGAAGGAACCTGTTTACTACCAACCGGAGGAGGAGGAAATCAAAGGTGCTGAGGAGGAACCTGTTGAACAATCAGAGGATGGTGAGACCCACTATGTTGAGGTGATGGAACAGGTTCTGGCAAATTTGGAGAACAGGACTAATGTTAATGAAACTGAAGAACTTGTGCAGGAATGCGAGCCTTCTCAGGATAACGATGATTTTGAGGACATCAATGCCTCTCAGGACAATAATGTCCCTCAAGATTTCGAAACCTCTGAAGACTTTAGTGCCACAAGAGACAGTGACGCGAACCATGAAGCACATGTCCTAGAGTATGACTGCGGCTTGGACGAGCAGTATGACGAGGAGTACAGTGAAGACTATGAAACCAATGTGACTGAGGACACAGCCGAGTATGATGCAATGGTCGAGTATTTGGATGTCGAGGAACCCGACGAGACAGAGGAAAATGACCTAACAGAGGAGATGGAAGAGGGCGATGAGGATATAGAAGCGATTGAGGAGATGGTCGAGGAGACTGTTGAGGTGCCTGAAAAAGTGGAGTTACCTGAGGAGGAAGAAAACAAAGATATCACAGAGGAGAAACCTGCTGAGGCACCGCCAAAGAAGCGTATGCGACCGACGTTTAAAGAGGCTGCTCTGAGGGCCTACCGGAAACAGATGGCTGAATTGGAGCAACAGATCCTGGCAGGAGGTAGGGCTCCTTCACATTTACTACAAAAATGTTGCTATACCTACTCCTGACAACATGCAGTGAAGACAAAACTCTCCCTACACATTGTATTATCGTACAACATTTTTTTTTGTTCGTAAATGAAATGTGAAGGTATGAGGAAATGTGATTTTTTGTTATTAGGTCCTTACTTGGCATGATGGAATGAGCACACATATAGCATCCCAGGACCTGCCATATTATATCAACTGAATAGCTATCAATAATTAAGTATATCATCAAAACACAACTGACAGTTGATCCTAAGACAGTTATTTTGACAAGACTGACTCTTTGACAAATTGACTCACACCTAAGTGTTGTGTGTGGTGGTCTCCAGACAGGACTTTTAAAGAAAAACACACAACATGTTATTTATTTGCCTTTTTATATACCTTGTTGGCACAGAGAGTTTGAACTGTTTTCTGCTTTTAGTTGATGTTGTCATATCATGTTTTTCCCTTGACTGTCAGGAATGATCACTGTCATGATCATTGCTACTTTCCACTGCACTAAACTGTACCACACATACAGACAACAAAATGCAAGAGGGAATGTGATCCAATTGAGGTTATACAAAATGTGTACCTCTGGTTTGTGCAGATTTTGAATACTTCCAATTTTCACACCTTTTACAGATCCCAATACACAACTGTTGCACATTAGCTGAAGCCGATACTGTACCAATATCATGCCATTTGAAAAACAGTTTTTATACGCAACTGGCACTGTGTCCCGTACCCAAATCTAAATGTTAGCAAAGTCGTATTTTTCATCTGTGCTTTTATGGCATTTGTAACAAAAAAAAAATGTAAAAGAGTAGGTATGACATCGGAACATTTGTTGTTAATACTCGTCATTACTGACGCCAGCATTTTAATGTCGTACCGGAGACCACTCTGATACAAGTAATGGTACAACACTATTAACATTCAATCAAGTGAAAAAAATTAACCACTGTTAAAATATTTGACTACTAACACAGGCGTACCATAAAAATGCACCATCTCACAATTGTGACTGTAACTTCCGATCCATATTGATTCATATTTTCTATCTTGCTCAGTCTTCTTCATTTAACACCCATTTTGTGTCACCCAAAAAAAAAATATTACGGCTGTCAAAATTATCACGTTAACGGGCAGTAATTAATTTTTTAAATTAATCACGTTAAAATATTTGATGCATTTAACGCACATGCCCCGCTCAAACAGATTAAAATGACAGCACAGTGTCATGTCCACTTGTTACTTGTGTTTTTTGGTGTTTTGTCGCTCTCTGCTGGCGCTTGGGTGCAACTGATTTTATGGGTTTCAGCATCATGAGCATTGTGTAATTATTGACATCAGCAATGGCGAGCTACTAGTTTATTTTTTGATTAAACATTTTACAAATTTTATTAAAACGAAAACATTAAGGGGGGTTTTAATATAAAATTTCTAAAACTTGTACTAACATTTATCTTTTAAGAACTGCAAGTCTTTCTATCCATGGATCGCTATAACAGAATGTTAATAATGTTAATGCCATCTTGTTGATTTATTGTTGTAATAAACAAATAGTCGTTATGTTGAATCTATATATCCGTCTTGTGTCTTATCTTTCTATTCCAACAATAATTTACAGAAAAATATGGCATATTTTATAGATGGTTTGAATTGCGATAAATTACGATTCATTTTTAAGCTGTGATGAACTCGATAAAAAATTTTAATCGTTTGACAGCTCTACTTAATATAAATCCCTTGATTCTCACTACACTGAGGGGTTTATGCATTACCCACCGAATGCATGACTGCAGGTTTTAAACTTCAAATTTTCTTTGCAACTAAATTAGCACGTAATTTAGCAATAGGCAATGCACATTTTAATTTGTGTGAATCTGGGTGAAATTGTCACAGTAGGAATAGAATTCCACTGTAAACCAAATGCTCCTGTAGAAATATATCCATGCGGTCTTTAAATATTATGGACCTACTTAGAGTCGGTAGAAAGTGTCCAAACAAAAGAAACATCTAACCACAGATGGTAAAAAGAGTGCCATAATTGGAAGCACACACATGCATATTCTACCCCTCATTAGCTTAACGCCTCCATTCCACGTAGCCGATGTGTGCTCGTCATGAGTATGCTCTGATGCGTGCTGGCTGGTCTGTGTGCGAGCTGTGAAGGGAGTCTCAGCAATGCTGCCACTCCTGCCAGCTTTCCCTTCTTCAACTGGCTATAGCAGTGTCTGTATTCAGATGCTAATTCACGCTCCCAAGGGCATTCTGTAACCAGGTCAGCTTTGCTTAGAATATTTATAGAGGTCTACTGCTAGTGAAGTTTGAAGGAGGTACACCAATTTTATGCTTAGTGCATCATTTCTTAGGAAAGTGTAGCTATGAAAAATGCTGTTACAGGGAGAGAAGAGCCTCTGGTATTGTGTAGGTGATACCCCCAGATTTAAATTATACTGATTCAGTAGAGCTGTTTTCATCAGGGAATCTCCGCAAACTTTTAGAGAATTTGGGCATTCTAATTGGGTCTTTATAAACTTTACTAAATGTCAGGCTCAGTTTACATCTAAACATACAAAAGCGCACAGAGGATTCTCAGTTTATGACAGTTTACGCCAAGGTTACAATGGACAAGAAATGAACTAGTGTCCACAGGGCCTAAGAATGAATACATATACAGTACATACATATGTACATGCCACAATGACAGAATCTCCCCGTAACCTTAATTCTACTGCCTTAAAAAAAGCTGTTACTGTACTATACCCTGTCACTGTTGAGTATAAAACGCCTCTCGCTCACAAAGATTGTAAGAATGAAGTTGGCAGGGCAATTTTCCGCCCGTCCAATAAGTATCTAATACTGTATGTCGTCACACACCAAATTTTTTGGTTGAGGGTTGCTGCATCACTCTGACTGAGGCAGCGGTAAATCCTCTGAAGCTGCTATTTTGTGAAATTTTGTGGAACAGAGCCTTGTTAAATCACCCCCATTTGGATAATGGAAGCTTCTGTCATGATTAATTTTTAATTTTTGTGCTAAAACAAAAAAGGAAGTGCATTTTCACATTAACCTGCAAATGGTTAGCCTTTGCTGAAAAAATGGACTTGAGGTTACATGTGAGTGCTACATTAAGAGATTATTATGTATTCATTTTCTGCTATGCTGTTGTGGTCCTCAGGCAGTGCTGAAGTCTCAGCAGGAAATGAGTGCTTAAACCTACTCACAACTAATGACTCTGGGGTCTTTTAGATGCTAACATTATGTGGCTGTGAAATCTGTGTGTAGTCCCAAATTCATCTCTCTTTCTATCAGAACTTTTTGCTTATGGAGGTTGTTTGCTGTATTGGAGTGATACATAATTTAATTACCCACAACCGGGAGTGTTTTTCTTTGGTGCAGGTTTTTTTTTGTTTGTTTTTTTGGCGATAGGAAGTTCATATACTTTCTGCTTTTATTCATGGTTGGCATTAATTAAATAATAAATAAGTAATGGGTTTGAATTTAGGCAGGCTCAACTTGGACTGATTATCTGTCATTTGTCATGCAAGACAGCCATTCACACTACACAAAAAGTGAAGACTAGACCCACCCTGCCTACACTATCAAGTCATGTCCCACTTACTAGGGGCATTTTCCTAACCCTTTATCTTGTCCTCCATTTATATATTAGCAAGTTGAACACTATAATAAATTAAGGGCTTAATTAATAGGCTTTGTGATTTACAGTATGACTGAAATCAAATCATGTGACTTAATCCCCCTGATTCTGGGAAATACTAGTACAATTTTAAAAATGAGGCTTTTTATGTCCCCCTACCAGGCTAAAACAGTGCTACAAACAAAAGTATAAACTATACAGATTTTAACTGCATTTTAATGGGATCCACGGATAGAAAGACTTGTAGATCTTAAAAGATAAAGGTTATTATGAGTTAAAATAATTTGATATCGGAACCCCTCTTGATGTTTTCATTTTAATACAATTTGTAAAATTAGTTTAACTTTTAGGTCGCCATTGTTGTTGACATCGCAGGGCGGTGACGTCAAATGGTTATGCTGTCGGGCTTCCAGAGTGCGACTCTAGTGACATCAACATGTCATCTGTTAAACCCTTTCAATTTGAACCCGAGAGGAACTTTAATGAGCACTGTCGATATTTCAAAAAACGAGCAGCAAAAGCAAAACAAAAAGGAAAGACGGGATGAGACGTGACAAGAGTAGGGAAAAAAAGTGTTCTGCCAAAATATGCTACTACACCAGCGAAACATCCTGCAAGAGGTGAATTTGACACCCAAAGTACCACCGTGCACTTTCAGCTTTTTTTGTTTAGATGCATACAGACAGAACATACTAATGTGTCACTTACAGCTACAAATCAAGTCAGAAACCTTGGCGTAATTATTGACTCAGACCTAAAATTTGATAGCCATCTAAAGCCCGTCACTAAATCCGCTTATTACCACCTAAAAAATATAAACAGAATTAAGGGGCTTCTGACTCAACAAGACATGGAAAAACTTATGCATGCATTCATTTTCAGCAGATTGGACTATTGCAACGGTATATTTACAGGTCTTGATATAAAATCAGTCAGGAAGCTGCAGCTAGTACAGAATGCTGCAGCCAGAGTCCTCACAAATACAAGGAAGCTGGACCACATTACACCGGTTTTGAAATCGCTACACTGGCTTCCAGTGAGTCAAAGGATAGACTATAAAATAATACTGCTCGTTTACAAAACACTTAATGGCCTTGGATCAAAATACATGTTTGACTTGTTAGATTCCTATGAGACATCTAGACCCCTAAGGTCGTCTGGAACTGGTCTTCTGCATGGTCCAAGAACAAGAACCAAGCAGGGTGAGGCAGCATTTAGTTATTATGCTCCTCACCTCTGGAACACGTTACCCGAACGTCTGAAATATGCTCAAACTGTTAGCTCTTTTAAATCAGGGCTAAAAACACTTTTGTTTAGCACTGCATATCCATAACTGTCTATGTGTTTCAATTTACCTGCTTTCTATTCCTCTTGTGCTTATCTCCATTGCTGATTTCAATTATTATTATTAGTAGTAGTTTTTTTTTAATTTTTATTTATTTATTTATTTTTATTCTGTGATTAAATGCGATCTTTTGTCTTGGTTTTTACGTTGTGTTGATTTAAATGTGATTTTTATGATCTTCATGTGATGTAAAGCACTTTGAATTGCCTTGTGTTGAACTGTGCTATATAAATAAATTTGCCTTGCCTTGCCTTGCCTAAAGATACCTTAAGAAAATACTTAAACGTTGTAATATAAAATAACGGTGGTTTAAATATGCTACGTGACTAATGTGGTAAACGCTGAACAATCTGCTTTATAGCTACCACAAGAAAACACTATGCTTTGAAGCATGTGAGGCAAACACATGCAAAAAATATTTGAGGCAATGAAAAGGTAATAAAAGCCTCAACAAAAACACAAATAGTAAGTACTCGCCGCTTTTAACCGATAAGCGCATGTGTTGGACGTCTCGCCGCGTGGATGGAATTGCAGTAACCCGTTAGTCTTCCTCATGTGACGGTGACAATCTACGTCATCACCCCGAGTGTCCATAAAACATGTCGCCCTCCGTAGGTCAAAACATGTACTAAATATTATAGATTTTTAAATCATTTGGAGTTTTTTATGTTTTTCTAATAACGTATCTTCGTAAAAGAGAACAATTGTGGCTTATTAGTGCCTACAAGGCTTTAAGTCCAAGGTTCCCTTTAACCATGTCCGGTAATAGGATTGAAAGCAAAATGGCAACATCTTATGGTCAAGATATGAACAAAGCTGTCCCGGTTCTCTGCCATTGCACTAAATGGCGTGGTGCGTTTGTATCTTGATGGCAAGACTCAACATTTAAAGTAGTATTGCTTAATAAATCATCTCTACCACCAGGCTTTGCAAGATGTTTGGGGGGGAAACCCTGAAGTGTGTACTTAGACCTGCAGTTTTCATTCATCATTTATTGACCCAAGCTTTGAGGGGAATATGTCACTTGCAATCTGAGACAGTGCAAGGTGCAGGGGAACCGATTTAGCTAAGGTCAAAAGAGCTAAGCTATTTGATTGAGGTGCAGACGGCCACAACTCTTGCCACAGCTATTTGATTAGCAAGTCTGTCCCAAAAGTTCTGCCATCCCGAGACACCTTGACGCCACGGTTGGGTTTGCAGCTCGCCCCCCAATGTGGGGTTTGGGTTTATAGATCAAAATGTAGGTAACCATGCAAAGACATACAGTTGTCTTGTTGCTGACTTTTCAGACACTTCGATGCATTTGGGTTGATGGGCCAACTGGCTAAAAGAGTTATACTGGCGCCAGCACTCACTGGCATATGAAGTGATAGGCTTGTATCAGCAGGGAAAAAAAGCCTCATTGAAGTCTGTCCACTCGAAAGGAAACCAACAGGTTGTGGAAAATGCTTTCAACGATTTGTCATCACGCTTGCCAAGATCAGTAATTACATTCTCTGATGTTACACTCTGAAGTCTCGATAGGCAAAGGAAAAGAACATTAATTCACTTTTCATTTGATCCCACTGACTCATCCACTACTCTACCCACTGAACCATTCATTTCATTCCAGATGAAATGCACTTTGTTATTTAGGGAGCATAGCAATTTTAAAATATGCTACAACAGTTACTTGCCGATAAGTTTTATTGATGAAACTATTTGAGATTGTCATCCTTTGGCATCTCACTATTAATAGTTGTCACTACTAAATGGGAGTGAGTTTATGCACAGCCTGGTATCCTCACACTCTGTGTTGTCCCTTTGCAACAGTCACAGGAAGAGTAACAGAGCATGAAGACTTCTTTAGCTGGTTTCATGTCTGCAATTTTATCTGAACTCATCGACCCCACTGACTGGCTTGTCTCACTTGACTTAAACTGTGGTAACAGCAACAAAAACATACTGAAATGTGTTTTATACAAAAAATTAGAAACTAGCAAAGTTAAAACTTTCTTATCTTTTCACCAAAGTGTTCCCAAAATACTATGAATAATGTCATGACATGTGAAATGGAGTTCAGTGCCAGCTTGAATTTGGAGATCTGTAGTTCAGAGTGATACTCATATATAGTGATGCACGATAATGCATTTTTCAGCCGATACCGATAACCGATAATTTCCTCCTCGTTCCAACCGATAACCGATAATGTCAAGCCGATAATTTTATTAAAGATTTATGTAAAATTTTAAAGTATACACAAGAGAAAATATTGCTGTGCAAAAATAATATTGCTCTTTTTTTTTCAACATCAAATGTGAACAAGTAGTAGTAGTAGTAAATTCCAACATCTAAATAAAGACAGATTGTCTGACATTGTGTAATGGTAAACTTTTGGCAACAATTACTTACAGAGTAAATACATAAGTTGCACAAAAATGGCTTTAAAAGTATGCCATTCCTAAAGTATAACATTACTACACAGCAAAAACACAGCTCCTTAAGACTAGTTAAAGTCCCTTGTTTTCAGTGTAAATCTATTGGAAATAAGTTAAATTAACTGCCAGCACTTCAAGTATATTTCACTCAGATTTCTTGAAGAAAAATGGCCAGCTGAAAATAAGATTAACAGCCTTATTTTAAGCAATAAATTATTATATATAATCCTTAAAAAAAATTAAAAAAAACTTGTCAGATATGTTCTTTATTCAAGAATATGTATGGTTCAAAACATTATTTGAAAGCAATTTTTTCTTGATTTAGGTGAAAAATGACCTTTTTTTTTATATGTTTGGGCTTAATAAGAACAAATTACAATATTTAGTTCAAGTAAGTGGAATAATCTGGCGCATTCAACTAGTCTTCAACACTCAAACAAGATGGGGAAAATTATTTGACTAGATTTGAGAAGAATGATCTGATTAAGACGTCATAAATTTAAAGCGTACTGAATGCATTACTGACTGGATGACTTCTTTGTGTTGTTTGGTGCATGTTACAATTATCAACTAACCACTGTGCCGTCATGATAAACATGGTTTGTTGACATCAACTGTGTAAATGTCTGTGGTAAAACTGATGTGATCGACATGTCTTTCACGAAGAATCGTGGTCGTATAAACTGCATTATTTTTTCATCCAGGGGTTTGGTTATCGGGTCATTTCGGGAATTTCCTCCCGCCTGTGCCCTTCAGTCCGCCCGGCTGCCAAATTAGCACCCGCGCCAGGCCTCTGTCTTGAACCGGAGTGGCGGCGGCAGCAAAGTTCGTACCGTATATCCGCCCGCCCCGGCCGGCTCGCTGCGGCGCATTTGGTGCATGGCTCTGCTCTCATGCTCTACCCGCCTAGGGCGAGGCGGCGGCCTGCCGGACCGGCGGGCTCCGTCGGAAGACAGCTACTTGTCAACTATCGATCTCGTGATGTGTTTAGCCATAGATGGGAGTTTACCACTCGCTTTGGGCTGCATTCCCAAACACCCCAACTCCGGGAGGACCGCAGCGTCTCTGTATCGTCACAAGCCCCGTAGCTTCCTTTATAGTTTATTTGTTAACAATAGCTTTAGCATTCGTGCTCGCAGCAGCATATTCGTTCCAAAAATCATTGTGATGCAGTTTTAAATGGCTGCTGGGTTAGTGCTAGTGGTGTTCAATGAGGACGCTTTCTTTAGGCCTTGAGGAACTGTTTTGTAGATGGCGAGAGCGTCGTTTATTTCATTTCACACACGGGAAAAGCAACGCACGCTAGTGAGAGCGCCTCAACACTGATGTGTAACACCGCCTCCTCTATGACGCCGTACTCCTAAACCCCTCCTCCCACAGGGGCTTCAGAGAGGGGAGGGGTTGAGCAGGCGGCAGTGAAGAAGTGGAGAAAACTGCTTGGTTGCGCACATTTGGAGGCTAAATCAAGTATGTAATTATCGGATTGCATTATCGGTTGATTTTTTTTTATCATCTGTATTATCTGTGTGACGTCATAATTGCCATTATCGGCCGATAATTATCGGCAGCCGATATTATCGTGTATCTTTACTCATATATATCATATCATTATGGTTTTGGAAGTGATGGATGTTTATTTGTTTGGTTATTTATTTTATTTTATTTTTTTATAAACAGTTTTTTGCTTGTAATTGGCAATGCATCCACTGCACTTACACAGAAGCACACACTGATTAACAAGTGTAATTTGGCAGCTAAGTGATAAAATGCTGCTTCAACAAGTGAAAATAAAACAGAAGCTTTTACTGTGGGAATCTGGCATGTACTTTGTACAAAACAAGGGATGATGACAGTGAAGCTAACTATGTATACAATTTTGTTTAGCTTATTGCTAACATAATGTGAATAGGGTTTGCCAGCTCCCTGATAAGAAAAAAAGGGACACCTCATTGCAAGGGCGTAGGTTTGGTCTCAACATTGGTAGGGACGATATGACAGCATTACCTGAATATACACTTTTTGTTGGGGACGGGACATTAATAAGACCAAACAGATTTGGTGAACGGGGGTCAGGGATACATTTCTCACAAATATGAACCTCATTACCGGGGTGGCGTGGCTCAGTGGTAGAGTAGTTGTCCCCCAACACAGATGTTGTGGGCTCAATTCTTCGCCCTGATGAACTTGCCTAAGTGTCCTTGAGCAAGATACTGAACCCCACGTTGCTCCTGGTGCTGCGTGAAAGGTGGAAAAGCGTTATATAAGTATAACACCATTATTAATTGATAGGCTAAATGATCAATGCAAAATAAATCTGTTTTGACTTATCCCAACATTCATGTGTATTGGGTCAGTTGATGCACCGTTCGATTCCAACCTTTGTTTTCAAAAACTACAAAAGAAACAATTTGAAAAGTGCCAGAATAAATGTCTGGATTAATAAATAAAAATGGAGCCTTCCTTCAGGTAAAAGAGTATTGCTTGTGTCCGCAAGCACAACCAAATTCAACATAAAAAATTGGATTGCTTTAAGACAACATAAATAAAAATTGGTGTGAAGAAGCTAAATCTCAATTCACTACATTTCTCATAATTTAACAGTAGAAAAACATACAGCAGTACACTTTTCTCTAAGCAGACTTCTACTTGAGTTTTGCAGGTTAGCAAATTCACAGTTTAATGTTATGCTAACTCTGATGCAGGTCGGACTTTCAGTGGCAAAATTGGCTGTGTGTTCCCCAACTCCACAACATTGACGTCTTTTTACATTACTTACAGTGGCTGCTGCTGGCTGATAAACCTTCTAATATCCCTCCTCTCGGCAGGGGGCGGAAAAGGCGGCATGTTGCCGACATGTTGCATTTCTGTCTGGGCTGTTAGTGCATGTGTGTGTGTTAAGTCATCAGCCAATCAAACGTGTGTTTGAGGGAGAAAAAAAATGGACCGGTATATTCAGCAAGTCAAAAAGGATGTAAATGTAAGTCTGAACATAATGAAAATAATTCAATTAATAATGGTAGGGTCAATTTTATCCTTACAACATATGGGAAGACAATTTAAATTACCTACATTACTGAGGTCATTATATCATGCAAATAAGGTTGCTTAAAAGTTGGTGGGGACAATATGAGCATCCTGAAAAGTTGGTAGTGTTATGTCCCTACCGTCCCTATGCAAACCTACGCCCTTGCCTCATTGGCAGAGCCAGCCGGCCCAATAACCGTCACCTAGGCATGTGCCGGTATAAGATTCTGACAGTAAGATAACCTTAGGCAAAAATATCACGGTATTGCAATTACAACTTTAAAATGTGTTTCTTTGACATCTCTGAGTTAAAAAACAAAACAAAAAACGATTGAATTTGACAGAACACAAAAATATACGGTAATGCAACTTGTGAAAATGGAGTACACAGAGAAGAACCAGAAAACAAATTATTATTATTTTGAACTAGAGCTGTCCCGACTAGTCGACGTAGTCGACGTCATCGATGACGTAAATCCGTCGACGAGCACAACATGCCGTCGACGGTAAATGAAGGGTTAAAAAAATATATGCGTGGAAAGTTAGAATGTCGGATGCTCTGTTTGCAAGCAGGGAAAGCGGCACAAAGCCAAAAAAAGCGCACCAGAGTGTCCAAAACATTGACTTATTTCAAAGAAACAAAGGAGAGTACACTCTTCTGTCCTGTCTCTTCAGTGCCAAGCTTAGCTGCACGTCAGCCGTGAATAAACACCTCAAGCGCCTTCACGCAGTTTGTAAGTTTTTTTTTTTTTTTTTTTTGTACACCAGAGGGTGCTGTCGCCTTACTAAATAATAATGTTTCATTGACAATGGGCCTATAAGTGCTATTAGTATTGTTCTTAATTCTAATTGAAAGGTTTATTTCATGTTATGGTTTATTTTATGGTATAGAAAATTATATAAGGTTAAAAGGTCATAAATATATACAGTGATTGCACTCAAGGGAGAGATTGTCAATGATAAGGTAATAAGGTAAAGGCAATTCATATAGGCAATTCATTGATATATAAATAAGGTTTAAAAGGAAAAATGTGAAAAGTTTTTGTTAATTTCTAATTGTGTTGCTTTATTTGTGTGCGCCGTAGCTCTTACAGTGTGTTTACATCAAGGATGGAACAAAAAGTTGTAAACCATCAGTTTAAGAGACCATCTTTTCAATCGGGATGCTACACTAGTTAATTCTATCAGCATTTGAACTCATTGTTTATTTGTGATTTATTATTGTTGTTTACGTGTTTATTTGTACTTTAATAAATGATTTGAGTGTTCCAATATGTTTTTTTTAATTGATAAGCGTCAACAAAAATGTCATTGCTAAATTAGTTAAAAAAAATTAAAAAATAATTATTAGAGTAGTCGACTAATCGTAAAAATAGTCGGCTGACTAATCGGGAGAAAATTAGTCGTTTGGGACAGCCCTATTTTGAACATGCCTTTTACTCTCATTTCACTCAAACCTCTTATCTCCCACACTTTTGTTGTCTTCCTTTAGCGACAGTACCTCTACCAATGAGATGAGTGGGATTTTGTATTGTCATTGTTCTGTCAGCTCATTGGTCAAAAAGCAGGATAGGTGGGGGAATGCGTTTCCCCACATATTTTTGTAAAGCACCATACCAGTATTCGTTTGTTCTGCAAATAAGACACTATTTTTGAGTTTTATAAAAATAAGGGACAAAGCGCGTCTCTCGAAAGCTCAATAAGTGATGCGTACTTTTGTTTCTGAATGCCGTACGATTCTGTTTTTAAAGGGACAGTTGGCAACCCTAAATGTGAAAATCAAGTTGTGCTAACAGAAATTAACATCGAATTTCTGTGGAGATGTTGTGATCGATGGGATAGAATATTTAACTATGCCACTGTTTGCATCTCTGTCAAATTATTTTAATTATTGATCTATTATGATCCTTTGCTTCCATATTTGATGGCATTTTTAAATCTTTTAGTAAGATGTGACGTAAAGTGATAAGCATTGGGAAAATCCCTTCCATCAGTTTGAAACAAGGTTAAATCACTTCACTATCAAAGAGCCTTGTGTCATGTAGCTATTATTGAATTGGGGGCTTGTTTTCCATATTTTTATTTTTTGGGGGGATTACATAATGATTGTTTCACTTGCTCTGAGGATTTTACCCCCATCCCTATTGTGTGCGTCTCTGGCTGCATTTGTAAATAGAAATGCACCAGCATATATTTACTGTCTCTCTGTTGTGTCCATCCTGAAGCGAATGTTGTTGTGTATTTTCCACTATCAGCCAAAAGCAGGCTTTTCCGCTCTGGTGAGTGTTGATCTACGCGAGGTGTGATCACGCGTGTCGGCACCAAGATGCTAAATTTACTGCGATTGTTACTTGTGCAACACTTTGCTCAAAGCACGGGAATACACCGTGGGCACTATCGCTGTTACCTTTTTGTTTTTTCCCCAAGATTTAAGGCACCTGTGAAATGAGGTTCATCTCCGCCGGCTGTAAGGCTTTATCTAGTGCAGCTGTGGCGACGGCTCAATCTTGTCAGGCTCTGGCTCAGAGAAGCTTAGCTGATTGCTGTCCACGGTGCCTGCACACACAGCTGAGTGCTGCTCCTCTGCTTTGGTGCAGCCACATTCGAGATCGTTTGCCTTTACTACAGGAGGGCAAGAATTTGTACCATGTAATTCTTCCCATGATTATATATTAAAAATAAAAAATGAAAAAATAAAAATATGGGGGAACATTAGCAATGTGCGACTAAATATACACTTAAATAAATCCTTAATATTTGATAAGTTATTTGATATTGGTAGTTTCTTACAATGACCTAATCACGCATGAAATTTAGATCTATTTACCTTGCAGTTTTGGCTCAATATGTTTTGCTAGCCAATACTACTCGTTCTACGTATGTAAAAATGCAGCGAGAATGTGACTATGATGTATTGACTAACTGTGTGCTTAACCAAGTATTGACTAACTGTGTGATAAGCACTAGCAATTATATACGGGTAGTCCAACGGTTAGACTTACGTGATTTCGACTTTCCGACGTCGATAAACAGTACCTTGTAGCGTAGGCGCAGTTTGACTTTGGGGTAGGGGAAGCACAAAATGTTGATGAACGACCCGAAACGCAGTTTCAGCAATAAAATTAACTTCCAAGAATAATATAATAATAAATTAAAATAAGTGTTTTTTGTTTCCCATCATTTTTGAGGGGAATTCTAAATCAGGCTGCTTAGAACTGCTATACTTTTCACCAAGATCGTCATCCGTTGAATATGCTACGCCCGCCGGTGTCAACAGGTGTACTGTCAAATTTTGCACCCCATCAGAAATTGCAACTTTGTGTTATAAATGGCTGCAAATACAGTGGTTACAAAGTAAACACTACAAGCTTTCTTTAAATAAAGGAATGTTTATTTACGTTTGATCATGGACTGACATGTAGAAAACGTTCTCAGACACATTCTGCTTACTTGTAGGGGGGGGAGAAGGAGTACAGTTTACCCCTTGTATTATGGGGTATTACCGCCATCTACTGGGTTGACGGTTTGGCAAGAGAAGAGGTAGTTACAGACTACAATAAGGAGACGTTTATAGTGCTCCATACACCTTTCTGTAAGTTTATCTTCTGTTAATGTCGCTCATGTGTCTTCTGTTATATATTATACAATATATGGGTACAAAGAGATGCAGTATGTTGTATTAGTCTTGTATTAATTGTTCTGCGTTCGTGTATTTGGTTTAATTAGGGCCCGAGCACTAAGCGTGCGAAGGCCCTATTGTTTTGCAAAGGATTATTATTATTATTATTATTATTATTATTATTATTATTATTATTATTCTTCTTTTTTCAGGGCAAATGAAAATGGCCAATTTGGAGGCCTGAACATGCACGAAAAGTCACCAAAATTTGCACAAACGTGCGGCTTTGCGTAAATTTCGATAATCTTGTGTCGTTTTGAAAAAATGTCAAAAAATGGCTCAGTGGCGCCCCCTTGACCCTTAAAATTTTCAAAAAGGCCTCTCCTCTCAGGTTTTCAACGTAGAGCAATGAAATTTGGGGAGTAGATACCTTATGCCTAACTGTTCAAAAAAGCCTCTTGCACCCATATTCCAAATCCAACAGGAAATCGGATATTTTGGATCAAATGTGAAATTTTTATCGGTTCACAGTTTGAGTTTACATTTGGAGGCCTGAACATGCACGAAAACTCACCAAAATTTGCACATACATGCAAATTTGCGTAAATTTTGATAATCTACAAAAAAATTTAACAAAATGGCTCAGTGGCGCCCCCTTGAAATTTTCAAAAAGGCCTTTCCTATTAGGTTTTTTCAACGTAGAACGATGAAATTTGGCAAGTCGATACATTGTGCAAAACTGCTCCAAAAAGTCTCTTGCACCCATATTCCAAACCCAACAGGAAGCCGGAAATTTTGGATCAAATGTGAAATTTTATCGATTTACATTTGAGACCTTGTCGCTGAAGAAAATAGTTGGATAGTCTTCAAAATTGGTCAGACTATTCAGGAGACATATGAGATCTTAAGTTTTCAAAATGGTGAGTTTTCACTCAAGGGTCTGACCTGGGCGTGGTCCCAAAGTCGGCCATTTTTGGGCAAAATACCAAATTCAGAAAATGATTAAAAACTCCGTGATACAACGTTCAATCTTTTTCATTTCTAGCATGTATATGAGATATCCCAGCCTGAACACGACTGCATTGAAATATTACCCATTAGGCCTGGCGCCCCCTAGTGGGAACAGGAAATGGCCTTCTTTACGAGACAGGCTCCTCCTCCAAGGGAAAAAAATCTATTGACCTCAAACCTGTTTCAGGGGAGCCTCAAGACATGTGTTCAGGTCCCTGATGAAAAATATTGAGGTTTCGTTGAAGCGGAGAGGTCCAAACTGGAAGTGAAAATGACCGTCAACAATTTGTCTCGCCAAAAATTTTGAACAGTCATAACTCGGCAGATATGCAACATATCTGCGCCAAACTTTCCGTGTTTGTTGAGAGTCATACCCTGAAGGTTCTTGTAGGGGTCATTTGCATCAACTCTACAGTGCCAACTAGTGGCGACAGAAAGAAGTTTTAAAAAAGGCCTTTCCTATTGGGTTTTTTCAACATAGAGCAAGGAAATTTGGGGAGTAGATACCTTATGCAAAACTGCTCCAAAAAGTCTCTTGCACCCATATTCCAGATCCAACAGGAAATCGGGTATTTTGGATCGAATGTGAAATTTTCATGGGTTCACAGTAAGAGTTTACATTTGGAGGCTTGAATATGCATAAAAACTCACCAAAATTTGCACATACATGCGGCTTTGGATAACGTTCGATAATCTTGCAACGTTACGAAACAATTTAAGAAAATGGCTCAGTGGCGCCCCCTTGAAATTTTCAAAAAGGCCTCTCCATTTAGGTTTTTCTAACATAGAGTGATGAAATTTGGAGAGTCAAAACTTTGTGCAAAACTGCTCCAAAAAGTCTCTTGCACACACATTCCAAATCCTACAGGAAATCGGGTATTTTGGATTGAATGTGAACTTTTTATCGATTTACAGTGTGCACATTTTACACCTTGACACCTAGGGAATTAGTTTGATCATTCTCAAAATTGGCGAGACTGTTCATGAGGCATATGAAATCTTAAGTTATAAAAATGGTGTGTTTTCATTCACGGGCCTGACCTGGGCGGGGCGCCAAATTCTTCCATTTTTTCGCCAAAACACCAAATTCGGAAAATGACTGATAACACCCTCATACAATGTTAAATCTATTTTAAATCTGGCATGTGTGTGAGGTATACCAGCCTGAGCAGGACTGGATTGAAAATTTACCATTTGTGCCTGGCGCCTCCTAGTGGAAACAGGAAATGCCCTTTTTTACGGGACACACTCCTCCTCTAAAGGGAAAAAACCAATCTACCTCAAACCTGCATAAGGGAAGCCTTAAGACCTGTCTTCAGGTGCCTGATGAAAAATATTGAAGTTTCGTTGAAGCGGAGGGGTCCAAACAGGAAAGTGAAAATGACTGTCAACAATTTTTCTCTCCAAAAACTTTGAACAATCATAACTCGGCAGATATAGAACATATCTGCGCCAAACTTCCCGTGCTTGTTGAGAGTCATACCCTGAAGGAACTTGTAGGGGTCATTTGCATCAACCCTACAGCGCCAACTAGTGGCGATAGGAAGTCACTCGTTTTTCCAAAACATGTCCAGTTCTTTTCATGTTGGTCATTGTAGTTTCAAGACCTATTAAAATACTTTTTTACGGCCCATGTCCACGTGTCTCTGTCTGTTGCCGTGACGACCCTTTGTTCGCCATTTAAAGGAAATATTTTTTTTCAGAGACTCAGGCAGCTTATAGAGCCACAATATTTGGCACACTTGGTCGAATTGGCCAAGTTAGAAGATTAATTTTGGTTTTGAATAAGGGCTTGGCTGCACAGCTCAGTAGTGGCTCCTTTTTTGTAGTACTCTCTCCAATAGGGGTTTTTATCTCTTGGGTGTGGGAATGTAATTAGGCGACTTTCGAGCATGTTAGGTTCTAATGAGATGATTAGAGAGGAGGATCTGCCACCACCCTGACCTGCACACAGTCCGACTTGCGTGACGTCCGAGTTGCGCTAGATTGCGAGGGCCCGTTCAGTCCTGCTTGCAGGCCTAGTGTTAGTATTATATTTTAAGTAGGAGCGCCTGCCCAGTTGTTAACAGTTTTTTAAGATAAATACGTATATAATAGCAACTGTTGACTTCTGTCGGAGCTTTGTACTGGCGTGATCTGTAAAATCCCGTTTGATGTCAAATCTTTGCGCCACCGATGATTGTAAACTTAGCAAAGTTTGATTTTGCCTCGTCTCCCGGTACTCACTAATCGGGTAGCTATCAGTGAGCTAAGCCGTGCTTGGCATTATGGGAAACGTAGTTTTGAACTGCTGCGTTTGGAAACATACTGGTTGAATAGTTTGTCAGTTTATTTTGGTTATTGTTTGCGTGTAATCTAAAACATTGAATGAGAATAAAAATTGAGTGGGAATAACAATTTCTCAACGACAATTGTCGTGATAGTAATTTATAAAAAAAAATTATGTGGCACAAGCCTACTGTGTGTCTGTATTGACTGCACTATATTTCCACGGGTCTGCATGATATTTTTTTTGTCATTATTATTATTATTATTTTTTTTTTTTTGCGTTTTTTTTTTTTTTTTTTTTTTTTTTTTTTTTTTAAGAATAAAGCCTGTTAAGTAAAAAAATTATTCCCATATAGTATATAATAGATACAATATGTACATAGTTTATAATATATACTGTATGGCATTTTTTTTAAAAAATACAACTTAATTTTTCTGTCCAGATTGAGGAGGCACACTTTTAATATATTAAACTGATATAGGCATCTTTGAGTGAACTGCGAGTAAAATTCAAGTATCTCGAGGCCGCGCCGAGTGTCCTCTTTTTTGGAAATCAAAATATGGTCACCCTAATGTAGCTCACGCCCGCTCTATCCCTGTTTATGTCTTCGCCGTGTAGTTAAGCATCAATTTACGCCATATTCGTGTGGAAAATGTATGTCTACGATGTTACTTGTTTTCTGAGCACCTGTGGATAACATTGAGAATCCAATTGAATGTGAAAGAGGGCTTATTCACCGCCACAACAGCTGTGGGAGCAAAATTTGTTGTACAATTAGCGTCTTTAGTGGGGCAAATTGAAACTCCGCTCACCATTTTGGCGGTGTTCTCTGGCTTTTCATGGTCCACATTTTCAATCCTTGGTTCTTGCTCAGTAGTTGATGTCGCTTTTGAAAGCTTAGGTTTGAAAAAAATACGTAGGCTATATCCATCCTGCCTCTTCATTCCTCAGGTGGTTTTAGCTAAGAAAAGCAAATGACCGTCTAAGGTGCTAGTTTTGTTACTTTGTGGGTTTCTTGTATACAACAACTTACTGAAAGGTTTGACTGACAGATCTTTAGTTAGAGAACAGAAGAGAGGCATCATCAACACACTGGCGGGCTGTTTATCAGCTGTCTCGAGCTCGCTGCGTATCTCTGACCTCCGTGTGCTGTGACGAGCAGACATTACTAATCGAACATGCAGCTATGATTTGCTCATATCATTACTATTGTCACATGATCTGTTTGAAAAATAATTTTGACCAGTTATAATTTTTATTTTGTTCATTTCATTCATTTATGCTGTTTGTTTAATTTCTTTACAACTTTTATACACAATATTTAACCGAAAAATTCTTAATTTTAAAATCATATATAGGAAAGTCAATTACATGCAATGACACTTTTCTGTCACCAAGGGGGGCCTGGCCCCCGGCCCCCCCGACCCCCACCCCGCAAAATCCGCTTATGCGTTGTAGCGGATGATGTTGGTTAGGGTGACCAAACGTCCTCTTTTGCCCGGACAAGTCCTACTTTCACTTATTATCCTCGTCGTCCGGTTTTATAAATTCATAAAAATGTCCGGTTTTTATAATTTTTCACGGGACCAATTTGAAGAGAATCCCTCCGGCCGCTGGGTGGCAGCAGTTGACATGGCTCCTACTAGAAGGGAGGGAAGGAGTAGTGTTGTTTTTTTCTTGTTTTTGTTGGCAGTTTACCCCTGTCATGAGGCATTACCGCCATCTACTGGGTTGACAATTTGGCCACAACGCCTGCCCAGTTGTTAAGTTTTTAACGATAAATACGTAAATAATGGCAACTGTTGACTTCTGTCGGAGCTTTGACTGTAAAATCCCATTTGGTGTCGCATCGTTGCGCTGCCGATGATTGTAAACTTTTCTAGCAAAGTTTCTAGCAAAATTTTTTCCTCAGCTAGCTATCAGTAAGCTAAACCACGCTAGGCATTATGGGAAACGTAGTTTTGAACTGCTACGTTTGGAAACATGCTGGTTGAATAGTTTGTCAGTTTAGTTCGGTTATTGTTTGTGTGCAATCTAGAACATTGAATAAGAATATCAATTGAATGGGAATAAAAATTTGTCAAGGACAATTGTTGTGATAGTAATTTATAAAAATGTTTAGTTGGCACATACTGTAGCCAACTGTGTGTATGTGTATTGACTGGACTACATTTCCATGGGTCTTCATTATGTATAT
Source organism: Corythoichthys intestinalis (assembly GCF_030265065.1). Classification (NCBI taxonomy): domain Eukaryota; kingdom Metazoa; phylum Chordata; class Actinopteri; order Syngnathiformes; family Syngnathidae; genus Corythoichthys; species Corythoichthys intestinalis. The sequence goes on along the minus strand of NC_080395.1, from coordinate 31,064,461 downwards.
ATATACATATATATGTTAAATTTTAGTCATTATTATTTATTGTTTTATTTTCAAACTGCATTTTCCCTTCCAGAGTGAGGGGGCACACTTTAAATATATTAAAGTGATATAGACATCTTTGAGTGAACTTCGAGTAAAATTCAAGTACCTTGAGGCCGGGCTGAGTGTCCTCTTTTTTGGAAATCAAAATATGGTCACCCTAATGTTGGTGAGTCTTGTCGCTCGGTGACTTGAGTTCGTGTTGTGTCGTGCGCTCATGTCTCGTGTTCTCTCTCTGCTGGAAACGGGTTTGGCAATGAGTTCTCCTCTGGAACACAGCATCTCCCTTATTAGTTCCATGGGCGAATTATGTTCAGAGGATGTAGGGCCACCACAACCTAGTTCTTGCCAGGAACCTCTACTCTCCCAGCAGCGTCCCCACCGTCCTGCAGTTCCTGACGGCGTCAGGTCCCACTTGCTTGTTCTCATGCTGCTGCTGCTGCTGCTCCCCACCGGCCTTTTTGTGCCGAAAAATGCACCCCCTGCTGAAATGCACTCCCGAACGGGAGCGCGCACACGTCACTCGTACACCGATTAGTCTACAGGTTTTCACAACCATATCCTTATGAGAATTACCCAGGTATGAGATTTATTAGTTAAAGCAGAGTAAATGTATTCACATGTAAAGTGTGGTGTGATAATGAAAACAAAGTCCGCAGAAAACGCCTCCTGTTTGGTCAGTTGAGAAATTGAGCTTATTTGGCAATAATCATGTCTATGGTAAAGCATATAACGTAGTTGTATCGAGTTCATTTTGCCTACACTTATAAATTAGACAATAGTAGGTTATTTAATTACCTGACATCTTTTGGCGAACACTTCCGCCTTGGTCAGAGGGCCACTGGTGTTGGTGTGACGCGTCTTTATCAGTTGATGGATGAAGCTGATGGAAGCACATAATATTTTTCAATAATACACACAGTAAAAAAAAAGTCGTTTCCGTGTCCATCAATTGGTATAGAGAGTTAGCAACAATATATCGTTTTATGTTAAGAGGCAATCAAGTATTGACAGATTCCATGCTGAAAACGAGCATGTACGTATAAAGCTAGCTAGCCATATCGATCTATTTTCAGCGACAACCAATTATTGATTGACTGTATGCTGAGCCCTAGCATATATATATATATATATATATATATATATATATATATATATATATATATATATATATAGCTAGCTAGTGAGCGATAGTGTTTTATTTTTAGATGTCATATAAAACAAACATTTTTTTTTTTTTTTAATGAAGCTAACTAAAATTAGGGCACGCACAGCATGGAAAAGATTTCAATCATTTGACCAAAAATCCTCTTCTTGAAGTAGGCTGTGGCCAAATATTCAGACTGGTTTCTCTAATAGTCGAGTTAAGGGGGAATTGTTATTACCATGTGGTAATCTCAAGAAAAGAAATTATAACAAAGGTTAGGAATTTAGGACTGTTTTGTATTGCCTCCATTAGGGTAATTCCAGCACATTTATGATGGATTTTAGTAAGATTGTTGGTATGAGTGGATTGTGGCCACAGTGATAATTATGCTTAATTTGCTAAATTTCAGTCTGTAAGTGTCTGATAGATTTTCCTGAGCTATCCTCCTGTGCTGCGGCTTTGTTACTATTGATTTTTTCCCCCCCGCCATTCCTTAATATGTGCGTAAACTGTAGGAGGTACAAACTGTTTCTGAGACTTGTTGTTCTAGGCTTTAATGTCATGCAGCATTTTTCAGAGGGATGGGAAATAATGGTGTCCGGGCAAGACGGGTTCTTAATTATTCCATTGGCTTTCCCCAGGAGTCTACCAGTGTCGGTCTCTCTGAGGGTGAGCAGTGTACATTCAATCTCCCATTATGCTGCTTTCACTGTCTGCTGCAGGTCCCACCGGCCCTTCACAGTACACTTTGAATTGGCTTATTTCAAATGCACTTGGTTGCACATGATTGACATTTTCAAGAAGATTTTATCGCTTGTAGTTAATCAGGAGGCTCGTGGATGTGTGGAGGTTCATCAGCAAGTGTTGTAGGCTTGGCTTGGGTTGAATTCAGGTCCAGGTTGTTACTTTCAAAATATTGACAAACCTCTCTGTAAGCTGATCCATTGTTATCCGTGATCAATCTTACATACCGTAGTAGTGTTGTCAGAAAATCTTACGACGGTGTTAATCATGTCATTCTAAGGCAAGAAAACAGTCATCTGGGAAAGCAACCATTTTAGGTTCTTCCTTATTCCAAGTCCATGCACATGCTCAGATGTATTTTTTTTTTATGTTTAGTCATTAACAACCATAATATGTAGGTGCTAACTTTCAAGTACACTGTACATCATCTAATATTGTCTTAACAGTCCACTTGACAGCATGTCAACTGCAAAAAAATTGCCGGGGCTTGTTTTAATCACGGCTGCAATTTAATCACCCTCTTATGAACACCTGCATGTAGTTTGTCTTATGTTAGATAACGCTAGTGCCGTCATTAATCAAAAAATCCGATCAATAGTGCAAGGATTACTGCAGTTGGGCCTGCCCTGCCTTGCTTTTATCTGAAAAAAAAAAAAAAAAAAAAATTGGTATACAGTATGATACCGCTGGCGCACTCCTGATGGACAGTGTCAAAATACCTGTTAACAAAGGTAGATGGTTTAGATCAAAGATACCACTTATTGTATATCATGGTGCATTGGGCCAATGCATTTAATGTAGGCCCGTCACGATAACAAATTTTAGTGTGCGATAATTTATCTCATAAATTATTGCGATATGCGATATTATTGCGCCCCCCCCAATTCTTTTTAAAAATCAATTTACAATGACACAGTGAGAATACAGTATATATTAATAAATCAAGTACACCCATTTTAATGTGACAAATGTTTACTCTTAAATTCAAAAATACTTTTTAAGAAATCACAACTAAAAACAATCGACCATGCCACTTTTAAGTAAAAGACAACAATATTAATTCAACACAGAAACACAGAATAAATAAAATGTCTTTTTAAAGAAAATAAAATAAAATTGCACTTAATAACAAGCATTTAGGCAAATGAAAACTTTTCCCCTTCATAGCTTCTGTTATGGCGTTCCATGTGTAATATTCTGATTGGATGTTTTCCGAGGCACCCTGAAGTGCACGCTACAGTGACGTTGTTTTGTTCATGAGATGCGGGAGCAGTGAGAAAGAGACAGTCTACCGAGAACCACAGGTTGAGGAAGTTGTCAGCACGTTGTGTGTTTGATATCATTGCCAGAAAAACACACATAATAGGAAATCTTGGAGCTTTCTTTTCAATGTTGTACTTATAGACCCCAATCACCAACGTCACACAATCACGTGATCGCTGTATTGTGCCGCCAATTTGTCCGTTATTGTGTGTCGTATTGTCAATGATCGTAGTTTGTAAAGGTGGATTCACTTGCAAATTATGGAAGCCCCGGTGCTTTCAGACGCTGTTAACTCATTGGATGAGTTGCATAAAAGCCGTTACTTGGAAAAGCTTCGGTCGATCCAGTCGCCACATCCATATCTGATGCCCAAACCGATGTTTCCTCCTGTCCGCCCCGTCCCGTGCGTCAGAGCTCGTCCTGAGACCACAAAATTTCCAATCATACTCCAGTTTATGTCACGATGAGGAGTAAGGTACCCAAAATCGGCACCGGCCCAAATATAAACCGACATTTGGTCAGGTGAGCGTCACCGTTGTCACAATTGTAAAATGAAATTTGATCCACAACGGGCCGGTGTGTGCCGAAAAATAAAAAAATGTTCCCCCCGCCGGGAGCGCTTATTTATAATGCTTTATTGATGTGAAAACATCAAATGTTTTCATGGACGCTTTACAGTAATGGATTTACGACTGTAAGATCAGTTTCAAATAATTGAATTACACAAAATATTAGTAATGTATTATAGTAACAAATCGTCGACTGGGCCACATAACCATCTTTGAACAGAAATGTATTAGTCTACAGGTTGTCACGACCATATCCCAATGACAATCACACAGGTACGTCATTTATTAATTCAAGCAGAGTAAAATAATACATATTCACGGTACAAGAAAGTCGTTTCCGTGTGGGCGCTCCCGTCAAGGGGTACATTTCACGCAGGGCGGCTATTTTTCGGCACCAACACCAGTTGTTGTGCTCACCCTCTTGCTGCTCGACCGTGGCGACGAGCTTCGTAGTCTCCGTCTGATGATGTCTGCAATCGTGTTGGCATCATATTGATGTTTTCGCCGCTGTCTAACGGCTGTCGACACAAACTCATCATGGACCGAGATAAACAAACCGTGCTGCTTTCGAGATTTCCCTTTTTAACAATGGGCACACAGCAACTACTAAAATGACCGTTTATCTTCTCTGTTACTGCAACCAACTGCCACACATGCCTTCACCATTTTGATTAATCAATGTTAACGATTGTCAGGAAGGTTTTTGGGTTCGTTTACTAGGCGGTGATTCCTTAGACAAGCAGAAAAACCGCCTTCATTTTGATATACCGTGCGATAAATGGAATTATTGCGTATTGCGACAGGCTTAATTTAATGTGATCTTTGGTCTTTGAGTTCAGCCACACTGTTATCAGATGGTCTTATGAAAATACATGTTCTATTCCTACAGCGATTGTTTAGCACAACACTGCACAGTAATAAAATCAATGATTCAATCAATCCCTAGGTGTGATTGCAAGCGTGAATGGCTGTTTGTCTCTTTGTTCACTGTGATTGGGTAGCAAAGCGATTCAGGGTGTACTCCGCCTAATCATTTAGGATAGGCTGTAGCACAGGGTTGGGCAAACTATCCCACAAAGCACCGCCGTGGGTGCAGGTTTTCACTCCGAACGGTCAAGAGGTCAGCTTTTCACCTATCTGGTTTCTTAAAAGTGTGTAATCAGTTAATTGCTGTCAGGTACCACCTTTTTTTAGCAGAAACCTCATCGGTTAAACTGTCTGTGCTGGATCGGTTAGAAGAAAAAGCTGCACCCGCAGCAGCCCTTGAGGACCTCATTGGACACCCATGATTTAGCACCATTGCAACCCTAATGTGAATAAGCTGTAAGGATAATAAATGAACAAATTAATAGGATTCTTCAGGTGCAACTTGATGAATACGAATATGGTTGTTCAGTGCTGTACTGTATTTCAGTGGTTCAATTCAAAAAGGGAAACACATGCCTGTTCTTTAAACACATAGGAAAATACTTAAAGAATGTGTTTTGCATAATAATCACTTTGTGTTAATGTTGTATTGTTACTGGTATAGTGTATTTGACTTTTGTATTATCACTGAGCGCTAATCACAATATTCAAAGTAAAACAATCCAGAAATATTTACTACACCTATTAATAAGTTCCAAATTTTGAATTAAATTACTGAGATAAATGACATTTTCTTTGATATTATGTTCAAGATACACCTGTACACGTCCACATTAACTGTAAATGGCACCAACTTCACCAGTCATTGTTAAAAGTGAAGAATGGCATTTTCAATAACTCTGGCAAAATAAATGCTAAATTAACCTAGAGTAGCACTCTCACAGAGCAAATCGCCACCTAAGGAGCCAAACTCAAAGCATTACCATTCGTGTTGCAACGATTAATCGATTAGCTCAAGTATTCGATTAGAAAAAAAATATTCAAATTAATCTTTGCTGGTTCGAGTATTCGTTTAATTAAAGTGGCATTCTAATGGTTTGTTTTGAAAGTGTTTGCATTTAGTTTTATTGATTTGGGTGGATACACTGCCCTCTAGTCTGCCTCATTTCACGTGACTGAATCCAGCTGCTCCTTGCTAAGACCAACATAAGCTAAGTTTTTGTTTGAGCTAATGTTTTTATTAATGCATTCATAAAGTAGTTTATGGATATATTTAGCCATTTTTTGTGGGAATATGTGACAACTATTTGTTCAGAACATTGTAAAAAAAAAAAAAATAATAATAATAAAAAAAAAGATACGTTTTATAGCATTTAAGATAGCGGCCTTTTGCTATGTAAGTTAGCTAAATGTTCTTTTGTTGTACATAGATCCTCATTTTTTTGTTTTTTTTATACCGTTTGAGGCTCAGCTCAGGTATTTTAATTTTTTATGTTCCTTATCCAAATACTCGATTATTTGAACTTACTTACATCGATTAATCGACTACTAAAATAATCGATAGCTGCAGCCCTAATCACCATATTTCTGACCCCAGTCACTTTGATACTTTCTCTTATCATTTTTTAAAGTCAAGATTAACAACACTGCTTACAAGTGTAATCAGTTGATTGCAGTCAGGTGCTTGTTTTAGCTTAAACCGCATTGGTTAAACTGTCTGTGCTCGATCGGTAGGAACAAAAACTAGGACTCACAGCAGCTCTTGAGGACCGGATTAGAGACTCCTGGGCTAACCCTTTATGATATCGCAAAATTCCTCTTTTGTAACATTTCACCTAAATCCCCAACATTTAATCGCCCCTTTCTTTTCATACTACAAACACATGCTGCAAGTTTCGATGATAATCCCTTTATACGCTCGATTGGTTTCACATTAGGGTGGAGGTAATAAGGACATTTATAACTTATTAACTGTTTTGCTGCCATTGACAACAACAGACACACGATCTATTTTGACTGAGAGCGGACTCGCAGTGATCATTCGCTGCCAACCCCTCTTAGTCAAGATGGCTTGGATGTCTTTTGCTGTTAATCAGTGCTTTTATTTCATATTTTTTCGCCTTCTCTTAGGAACTACTAGAGGTGGGAATCTTTGGGCACCTAATGTTTCGATTACGATTCAGAGGCTCCGATGCAATTCTAAACCGATTAATGATGCACAATCCTCCCCACCCGCTTTTAATGTTTTGTACATTAGTTCCAAAATTGTCCAAAAATCCTCTCAGGCTAAGTCAAACTACTATTTCAGTATCAAGTTAACAGTTAAAAACAGTAAATAAAATACTCAAGCCCCCATTCTGATTTAGCAGCTTTAAACTACATTCAATTAATTTAACGTGAATCAACCGTTAAAGTTGTTGAAATCGCTCCCGTTATTCCATAATTTTCCTTCCGTCTACTTTCAACATGTCAAAGTTTTAAAACAGTTTCATCATTTGAAGACAGATTCAAGTCAAGATTTTGCCGATTTAGGGGTATTTTAGATAAAAAGTAATTAGGTCCGCTACAACAGAGCCTTCTAGAGAAGTCTACTGCTTTAAGATGGCGGTTGTTTACTAGCGCCGGCAAGTCCGTCATTTTGCATCTAGTTCTCTGTACATGTTCTAACGCCGCCGTCGTCTGTCATTTGGCATCTAGTCTACATATATGTGTTATCTACCATAGCTGTATGTATGTTGCATTTTGGTAGCAACTGGCATCTGGGCGTTGTATGTAGCGGCTGTCGGTCGCAGTTAGGTATTGTTTTTTTTTTTTTTTTTTTTTTTTTTTTTTTTTTTTTTCCTAGCGGCATGAGTTGAACATGATATTTACTCTCGGTCCGTTCCTCATTGCGTCCCGAAGACCACGCTGACTGTCTTTTATTCTCGCATTTCCTGGTATTATTCAGTAATCGGAATTTGGATGTTTGTGACTCATTCTCGAATCTTCCATGGCTGAATGGCGAATAATCAAAGAATCGGAAATTTCGCACACCTCTACTAACTAACACAAAACAAACTCTGTGAATACTAGGCCTGAACGATATTGGAAAAAAACTATCATTGCTATTTTGGGGGGGGTTTGCCATATATTGCAATATTATATTGTGATATTAAAAATAGAGGAATTTTTACCAGATAATTTGAACAGCTCTGTTTGGAATAGGCCTGAACGATATTAGAAAAATTAACATTGCAATATATGTTGCCAACCCTCCACTTACTTTTTGCATTGGTTGCACCTAACTTTTTTTTAAAGCGCACTAGCGCAAAATGATGCTCACGTGCCGAGAACAGCCTCTCACTTACACAATAAATGACTGGTACAGCACACTTCAGTCTGGGGTGCAAGTTTAACAATTAACACATTTGCGCCTTTGATCATAGAGTTACTGAGGCTTCTCAGACCAGATCAGAGTTACAAACCTGTCAATCATCGTTAACGTTAAGCACCAAACGCCGGCTGCACTGGTGACCAAGAAAAACAGTTTGGTCGCACTGCCCAGCATGAGAGATGGTGAGAGGCTGTGGCGCTGTACGAGCATGAAGCAGAAAAACATGAAGATAGTTTTGTAATCAAAAACACGATCCTTTTCACCCTATTCCAATCCTCTGAAAAATGGCGCGATCAGCCCCATTTCCGATTACGTGATCGGATCGGGGACTTCCCTAATTTATATAACGACGTTTAATCCAGGCTTGCTGTATATAAAGGGATCCAGGATCTGCATATTTTCTGCTTTTCTGAAGTAAAGCAAAAGTTTACATGTTTAAAAAAAAGACCAAAAAAATGGCACATCCTGTAAGGGTGAGACAAAATATCGAAATGGTGATATATCGTGATACTTTGTATCCCAAAAGGTTATCGATATAATCCTGCCAAGAATCGAGATATCATTTGGGAAAAAAAAAAAAAAAAAAAAAAGGAACCAACAAGTTGCCACCAAAATAACTATCGGTGAATGAACGTTCATTCATTTGAAACCAGACCATTCGCAGCCAGTATTTTTGATTTTGGGGTATTTTTAGGTCACTTTGTTCATTTTAAGGCATTTACAGGTCAGTTCCTGTTGAGTTTGTGTCACTGCCTATTCATTCCTGGGTGAGTTCCTGTTCTGTAACCCAAAATCAACAGGAATTGACACATAAATGCCCCTAAACCAACAACAACCCACAAATTAAACTCGTTGTTTGCCCCTGATCACCAAACACATGAACATTCGCTTATTCGCTGCTATCCCTCCCACTTCAAACGGATCGGATGTCTACCCGTTTACTGCAGAAAGATTAAAATAGCTTGGTTTTCCTGTTTATTACCGTATTTTCCGTACTATAAGGCACACTTAAAAGCCTTAAATTTTTTTTTTTAAATTGATCCGCAACAGGTCTCACAGCAACTTGGAGCGCAGCTCCATCTAATGGATGCATAGAGTCACCCCAGTAGAGCTGAAACGAATACTCGAGCAACTCGAGTAACTTGAGTTTAAAAACTGATCCGAGTAGTTTTATTCACCTCGAGTAATCGTTTATTTTGACAGCTCTAAGCATCACCTTTTGCTCGGACTACTTTTAATGCGGGACACGCTGATGTCACGTCCGTAGAGGAAGAAGAAGAAGAGAAAAAAAAAAACTTACTGCAGCCGACAGCCGCTACAAACGACGCCGACGTTGCTAAATACTAGCCCGCACGATGCTTGCCTGGTACACCAGACTCACCGCTGTTCCAGCAATTGAGTCTGGCCACCATTCACGCTGATACAATTTCCAGGGCGGAGCAAGCCACAGCAAAAAGACAGCGGAGTGGACCAATCAGCGACGGGCAAACGTGACGTTAGTAAAATGGCGAGGGCAGGACGAGGGACTTGCGCGCGGAAGTAAACATACGAAGAGAGCGGAGTTTATTCGACATGGCAAGTGCGAGACAGACTGTTGTCAATGACTCGTGTCGATGTGTTTTAGTAATTTAAAACGGATTTTACCGTGTATTGGAATATATTCTCTGCTCTCCCGTTCACCATCTGTGTTGTTGAAGAGACGACTTTCGACGCGCAAGAGTGACGTTGCTCGTGAAGAACACGTCACGCAAATAAACGAATCTGATTTGTCGATTGATTTTGTACCTGCTCGAAAGGCCGTTAATGGGATGGTTCCCAGACTATTTCTCTCAGTGTTTGAAAAATACAGGGAGAATAGTCTGGCAGAGCCAGGCAAGCACGATGCTAGTTGGTAGCAGGTAGTGTCTGATGAGTCTCATAGAGATCACATGTATGTTGAACTAGATGCGAAATGACAGACTCGGCCGCGTCTGGGCAGCGTTAGTAAACAGCCGCCATCTTAAAGCAGTAGAGCGCTAAGCGCTAATAAAGAGCGCTAAGCGCTAATAAATAAGATTAACGTAACGTTAGCCCTGCGGAGGGCTAGGTTTCTATTAATTATGACCACTGTCGATGCTTAGCTCACGTGTCTTACATACATGCTTTAACATAACATAGCGATGTGGAGTGATGAGGGTGTAAAATAAAAACTCAATAATGCTAACTATCAATTTTAGCTCAGTAGTCATTGCTGGATAAAACACCAAGTAGGACTGGTCCCTAATGTGCTCCAATACAGCCTGCATCATACATTTATTTTGAACACTGCAAAAACTCAAAATCCTATCAGGACTTACAGTTTAGACTAACTTAAAACTTAACTAGAACTTAAAAATGGCTTGTCACAAATAGAAATTTAATGGAAACACGTGGGAAAAAAATCCTAACTTTTAAGTGATGTGTGTTATCAAGCGTAACGGCATTTTTAGGTATATATATATATATATATATATATATATATATATATATATATATATATATATATATATATATATAAAATTTTAGTTACATCTGAGATACAATTGTTGGCTGTTTTCAACAATATACATCGAAAATAAAGACATTGATTGACTGAAAATGGTTCAAGATTAGATGAAATGTCTTGTTTTCTCATGTGTATTTATAATTGCTCTTCACCCAAAAATATATTTGTTTTATCCGATTACTCGATTAATCGATAGAGTTTTCAGTCGATTACTCGATTACTAAAATATTCGATAGCTGCAGCCCTACACCCCAACCTCTACTGTAGCGTCTATTCGATGCGCCTTATTCGTGAAAAAGTTTTAAAATAGGCCATCCATTGAAGGTGCGCCTTATAATGAAGTGTGCCTTATAGGGCGGAAATACGGTAGTTGTTATATAGAACGATTTCCTGACCAATGTATTGATAATTGCTATATATCATCTGTATATCGCCATATCGTGAGATCATCGTTATCGTGAGCTTTGTATCAAAAACCGCATCGTATCGTGACGTACCAAGAGGTCCCCACCCCTACATATTAGTGTCTTACTTCTAAGGCTGCATTGACGGTCTTGACGCCCAATCCATGTAGATTGGGAATGTTCGTTCATTCGAAACCAGAGCATTCAGTCATTCTGTCCGATTTTCAGGGCATTTACAGGTCACTTGTTGTTAATTTTATGGTATTTACAGGTCATTTTCTGTTGAGTTTGAGTCACTGCCTATTCATTTGGATGATTCCCAGGTCATTTCCTGTCCTGTAACTCTAAATAAACAGGGAGAGACCCATAGAATACCCTAAAATCAACAGGAAGTAACTGAAAATCAACAGGTAAATGACCTTAAATGGCTCAGAATTACCTCATTGCCTGGCATTGGCTGCCACTACCCGTCATAGACATTCAATGAACATTCGTTCATTCGCTGCCATCCCTCCCACTTCAAACGGATTAGATGTCCACTAGTGACAAACTCATTCCAATTCACAGCAAAAGCTTGTTTTTCTGTTTATTCGTTGTTTGTAGAATATCCTAGAATGATTTCCTGACCAATGTATCAATAATCGTTGTATCACCATATCGTCAGATCATCGTTATCGTGAGCTTTGTATCGCGTATCGGATTGTGGGGTACCAAGAGATTCCCCCTCCGAATGTCCTGTGATATGACTATTGTGCATGCGCACATTGTGATGGGAATGTTCCAACAATATATTGTGCAGTCCTAGTGAATACCATGCATACCTGTGCTCCTTGTGAACGAGATAAATAATCATGCAAATAGGGGAGAGAATCTTTGTGAATGTTCTAAACCTCCGCTTCCATGCTTTGTAATGAACCATGAATGCTACAGTATGCTGTGATAATACAATCATTTTTACATCAGATTATGAGTTGCAACACTACACACTAGATGATGTTTGTTTTTGTAACTGCAATGGCCTTAATTGAATTTCCTGTCATTTTCTTCTTTCAGACTGCAGTGCTTTGGATACTCAGGTTTTAAGTCACTGTTTAATATCATTTAAATGATGTTCACGCATGTGCATGTGATTTTGTCAGCATAGCACGATCCCAGAACTGAATGTGAAGTAAAAAAAGAATGTTTAGGCATATCTGTCAGGTGACAAAAGGAAAACCCTGCATGTGTTAAAAAAATCCATGTCATTATCCCTTGCCAACCCATTTCAGTACTCCTTTTTTTTCCCTTTGGAATTTGTTTGGCATATTATTTTGGTCAGTGAACAGGGAGCATTACACAATAGGCTTATCTGGGCCTGAAGCACTAAGAGCGACATCATTTTCAGTCTTGAGCCCACAAATTACATTGATGTGGAATAATTTGGTCCATTTTTGCCTTTGGTGCTTCCCTCCCTTCCTGCTGTGCTCCTCCTCCTACTACTCGCCCATCATTTATTTTATCCCGGATTGACTCCCGAATGTAGGAGTGTTTGTTATGAATGAGCTGTTTTGTGATTGGCCACGTATCTGAGCCTGCGGACTTTTAACACAGATTTTTTTTTTCTCTTGCAGCCTCGCAGTATTTTGGACCCCAAAGTGCTCGGCTTGCAGTCTGGAGGGTGAGTGGTGGCTCACTTTCTCATCTAATTGGTTCACAATTTCTATTAAGGCTATTTTTTTTTTACCCTACAAAGGCAGCAATGTGACAGCAATCTTTTGTTTCTCTGCCAGGCAGCATTAATTAGTTAAGGCAGCTTGCTCCCTATAGTTTGTGAAATATGGCAAGTTTGCTCCATTTACTACTGGCCTATTTACTTCTGGATCAGATAAAAGAATTAAATGATCCTATCTAAAACTACTACGTTGACCTGTGAGCAAGTACTGGAATGTGAGTGGTTTTAATGTCCGTGTCCCGTATTCCTAAACATTTTCTGTGCAAAGGGTTATTTATAGTGGCCACATTCTAAGGAAATTCTAAAAAATCTTAACGTTTTTATTTTTATTTTTTTCTTGAATTCGAAGATTAATGGTTCCTTGCAAGGATAAAAGCTATTCCTAAAAATCCTAAACCTAACGAGCACTCCTACGGTACAATCTATTGAGAACAGGCGGGGTTTTCTCCAGTGGCTTATAAACCTGGCGGGCCCAAGACTTATTTTATCGTGCAAGTGAGCCATTACACACATTATGTAGGCTAATTTTAAAGTATTGCTTACTATTCGTTAACACTCTTATGGGCAAAACACACGGGAGGCGACGAGTGATGGCGAAATGTGAAAGTCATCACCGTTGAGCTGAAAGCCAACACACGGGACACGATACGACTGCAGTGGCAAGCGAGAGTGTGTTATCGCTCCTCTCTAATTGGCTATGAATTTGCAGGGCATTTGAAAAAAATTTAAAAAGTCTTTTCTGAGCACATACAACTTCCCATAAATGTTGCTGGTCGACAACTCCTCCATGTTGACAAAGATTTATTTCTTTAATGACAAGCAATTTTATACAATCATTGACATTTGTAAAGAACAGCAAACGTACAAGAGACATGAGAGAAAAATTAAATATCCATGTTGACAGTTTTTTTTTTCCCTCCATGTTGGAAAAGTGAGGCATTTGGATTAGGGCTGGGCGATAATGCCTTAAACATGTATTACGGTAAATTGAGCAGATTTACCTCGATAACGATAAATGACGATAAATTCGCCCAAGTGGACTGTTATATAATTAGAAAATCTGAATTAATGCATGAAATACAGATTATCCGTTTTTCCTCTATTTATTTACCAGCTTTCAATTTGATATATTTAACAATTGTAAATGCAGGCTAAACATTAAATATATAAAAGATTATTGTAAATAATAAAAAATCAAGTATAAACATTTATAACAGCTTGTATGGCTTGAACAATATACCGTATTTGCCCGAATATAAGACGGCCCTGATTATAAGACGACCCCTCTTTTTCAAGACTCAAGTTTGAAAAAAGACTTTTTGAACACCAAATTAATTTTTATATATTCATGATATTCCTACTCATATTCCATATTAATCATAATAATAATGATTAATATTAGATAAACTAGTATATATAGTTTATAAATAGATAGTTAATAGAGTAACAATTATTAATTATTACTCATATTCCATTCCTATTCATATCCAATTCCTCATTCAAATCTTAATGTCTGAACATTTAAATATGTAAATTAAAGTGCAATCACATTCGTAAATGAATGGCTTCTAGTTTTTGAAATGTAAATAAATCAATTTATTGTGATAAAACAACTAAATTGCAATGGAATTGCCTGGGGAGTCAACTTCAGCATTCGCTTCAATGATAATCTGGCGCCGTCTCGCTTCGTGAATGGGTATAATGTCTAGACCCCGAATTTAAGACGACCTACTCTTTTTCAGTCTTATTTCAATGCAAAAATCACTTATATTCGGGCCAATACGGTACATTGTCAAAATCAATATGCCTGTGCAAACATGTCATTGTAACACAAATGACTTACTGATTTAACAGTACACATCAGAATTGTTAATGGCTGTTGTGACATAAGGTTTCAGGGTTTTTTTTTCTCAGTGCATTTTTCAATACATGCACCCACACATGAACCCACACACAAACACACACAAGCACATAGAAAAATAGCTGGGGGCATTAAAAATTTCACTGTTGGATTTTACTTTATACTGACTGCTTTACCATCACAAAAGCTATCAGAGAAATCACACAGACAGAGATATAAAATAACGCGACAAACTAATTGCTAGATGCAGTCCATGCCCAATGCACTCATTAAGTTCAGCCATTTCGACAAGGTTAGAGCCGCTATCTGACTCCATCATGTTCATTTGTAGCGTTAACCGCTAGAGTTAGCTTGTGGCCTGGCTACCAGTAGAAAGCACTGAAAGCACCCTCTCCGGAAATCGTGAGAACAAGGGAGGACAGCGGGTGAAATCCCGTCTGGATGCCGCCAAGAGTCAACTTAATGTCGGGTGAAAGTTTGGCGAACCTCCCTTAAGCCACACTCCATCACGTTTGTGTGTAGTGTTAGCTGCTAGCGTTAGCCTACCGGGATTCTGTTTGGCTTCCTGATAACCACGTGACTCCCTACGTAAGCACACTGCTCTCTTAAAGGGGAAATAACATAGCCGAACAACACAGAGTCAAAGCGGGATGAAAAGACTATTTTCTTGTTTTATTAAATTACCGAATTTACCGACATGGTCAAAATGATGTCCGTCATCGCGAAGAATTTCGGTAACGGTAAATTTTCGGTTTACCGCCCTGCTCTAATTTGGATGTCAATTTCCTGGTTGGCCAGTGTCCTCGCACGTGATTTATCGATCAATAAATCCATTGCTGATTGGTTGTAGTGCCAGGAAACAGTGACAGGAATAGAACCATTTCCTATTTTGTTATATCGAGTCGCTGGTCCATGTTTGCACATGTACAAGCGCGAATTTTCACGTGCACGAACATTGCGTGTCGCTTCGCCGCAAGAGGGTTGGCGATTTTCACCTCATCGTGCTTGTTCCACAAAAAATGTATTGAACGCGAGCAACGTCGCCTCCGGTGTTTTGCCACTTACTGTAAATCATAGCTCGTTGCGTGCAAAATTTTGTTTAAAACAACGGTCAGACCTAATACGGATTTCTCCCCCCCCTAAACTGTTGCCCAGTGGTATTTACAATACACAGTCTTCATAAAATTAGATTCTATGGTTAAGTTTATCAACTTCAAGGTCAATCTTTTATCGCCAATTATCTGCAGGAGTAGATTTTTTAACTAGCTTAATGCTCAACCATTACAGCTTTTGAGATGATGACATCTTTTATAACTAACAACATGCTTCAACCAAAGCTCTATACAAATATAGGAGTTTCTGTCCATCTCTTGTTCATCGTTCTCTGAGAATGTTATGGAAAGCTGGAAAATTTTAGATTAAGTTAGGAGCTCTTCCCAGGTTTGCTGAGCTTAGCGATGATGAGAAATGATTGAAGCAATCCATATCTCTGAATACCTATACTGAGTTTTGGATTTTATACTTGCTACTGAGGACAAAATCACTAGTCAGAGTTGGAACTGACATGAAAGCCAGAGAGCTGCCAATGAGTAGAATAACAAACAGTTTTGAAGCAAAGAGATGATGCAATTATGTCAAAGAATACTTAGCTCAGATATGATTTTTGACCCTGATGACTCAGTTTTTTAACTAGTCAGAGTAGGGGTGTAAGGGTACACAAAAATCTCGGTTCGGTACGTACCTCGGTTTTGAGGTCATGGTTCGGCTCATTTTCGGTACAGTAAGAAAACAAAATGCAAAATATAAATGTGCTAGTTGTTTATTACACACTTTTGTGCTTTCAACAATAGGAACATTAGCCTGTACAAATCTAGAATTCTGCTCAAAAAGTAACGGGTATTTAAAGATAATAATCCAACAACAATTTGCCTGTCAGACCCCGCGTACTGGTCAGCTTTCTTTCTGAAAGAAAGAAAAAAGAAGTCCTGTGCTAAAGAGATGACAAAGATTTTAACATGTATTTTACAAATTAAATGCCTCAATGAATCTTTTTTTTTCTTATGAACGGTTTTCAAAAGCTTTATTGGTGGATTTTCTCAAGTTAAAGCGCCAAACAGAAATTAATAAATTTAACTGTGTAAGCAGGATCTGTGTATTATTCTTATTATCTAATTACAGGTGTTTAAGCTCATTTCAATTTTATTTAAATGGGCTATTATTTATTATATTATGTGTTAATATTTTACAAATGTGATGTAGTATTCACTTATATTGTATATTTTATGTTGTATAACTTTAGTACCTATGTGAATATTAGTTCCTACTTGTTTTGTTTTGGTAGGAGGGTTTTGTATTGAACACGGGGCCGTGTTGGTTATTAATATAGCAGAGAAGACAGCAGTAAATCAACAAAGACAAGTCAACTGTGCCCCGATCTACCACTCAAGAGATCTAATGGACTCAAACAGTGGGTTACGATTGCATATTAGTTTGAAAATCGACCGGATCCACCGTATATTTACACAAGTGACTTCCGGTCTGCCCGATCCTAGCTAGTAGTATTGACGCAGGAGGGCCGCGTCTCGCATCAAATAATAAACTCTGCCATTCTTTTCGCGTGTGTTGCGTTGAGCCGCTTCTGGGACGCGCAGCCGCACTGCGACTGGTGTGCATTGGCTGATTGACTTTAACGCCCGCGTTTCACTGCGTTCTCGTGGCGGCCACGTTGTCGCGCCGTTGACGTTTCTGGGTTATATACTGTCCTACCGTGTTGGTCCTCATTATAGTAGAGAAGATGGAGTAAATATAATCTACACAAAGAAACTGTAACCCGATCGACTCACAGCCTCGAAAAGTAAGGGTTACGTCAGAAACTCGTTCGGTACGCCTCCGTTCCGAACCGAGCACCTGGTACCGAAACGGTTCAATACAAACACATGTACCGTTACACCCTTAAGTCAGAGTCAAAAACAACACAAAAACCAAATTGTTGTCTACATGTGGCAACAGACCAGAGTCAGTGTACAAATGTTCGGCATAGCCTATACAACCACATTCCTAATACTCTTTGGAGGCTAGTATTTCTAAAGAAATCTGAAATAGAATGATCAATTTTGATTTGGTTCTTTAATGAACTAAAAATTCCAAGTTAGGGTGAAAAACCAAGCAGGTACAGAGTAAACATGAAATCTACAAAAAAAGGCTGAGCAAAGATTCTAACCTACAACCTTTTGGCTTGAAGCCAGAAGGGCTACCCACATGCTTCACCAGCTCTATTTGTACCATTACTACTGTTTAGCCTACATGAACCCCGGCTCACTATTTGGCCATCTGGTGCATGCCCTTTGCATAGAGCAAGTGAGAGTCAAGGGACCCTGGGGTGAAGCAAGGGCCCGCCCTTCCTCTCGTCATATTGTGCAACTCTGGGATATTACAGCCTGACACAAAGACTTAGTGAGCTTCAACAGTGTAGAGAGGAACTTGCTGGTGAGGTCATTAGACAGTCATTGAGTGACAGTTGAGGTGATTCCACCCAGAGTCTGGTGGCAAAGGAATGAGGCTGACGGGACACCGGAGGGAAATATGTGGAGTGTGAGGATAGAAAGAGCAAAGAGGTCAATATACACCTAAATGTCACAAGGACAAAACATATTAAAAATCCATCCACAACACGATGGAATCAGAGAATTTAATGTGTTTATAAGATATGTAACATACTACCCTGTTAGCATTCGTTCTGAAGCATGTTCAAATATAGATTACGGTGTCACTGTAGGAATGTTTATGTCTGTGTAATTTAGCAAAGTTCAATAGTCCAACAAATTCAAGATCAATTTTGCATAGAAAAAAATAGACCAAAAAGAGTTTCTAAATTAACAACCAGACCACCGATGGTGTTCATCCAATTAAGACAGATAAATAGCCTATTCGATTGTTCACTTTTGTTTACGTAGTTCATAAGACATCCAAGAGTTTAGTACCAAATCCATTTAAACTCAGCTGCAAACCGAAACAAAGGCACCTACTAACACATGCAACTAGGGAAACGTGCTGAGACTTTGTGGTCTCCCAACAGTGTTATGTGCATCCATGTTTATGCTTGCAGTAGCCTTTTGTATGAGTTTCTCTTTAATGTTCTTAATCTCTATAAATATATCTATATTTTAAATGGTTTAAAATCCTGCAACATTCACTTTCCACCCTACATCTCTTTTCTTGCCCATGTGAGTAGTAACTAGAGAGCGGAAGAACAGACATCAGCGTGATAAAGCACAAAAGATACTAATTATATATAGCTTGCCATGAATATAAAGTCATTGGTCATACTTATTTATTTGGATTTTAAAACAATTTAAATATTTTTTAGGGTTTTTAGGCATCCTTGACCTTGAATGCGTAATGTGACCTATTTGCACCTCTGAATAAAAAAAAAAAAATGATATGCCACTTTCTAACTCCCACAAAATCGATGCATCCATTTTCTGTCCAACTTTACATCTGTTACAATGTACCTTAGATGATCTAGAGTAGTGAGTGTCACAATGGAATGCAATGAAGTCGCATCCAAAGGTGAGGCAGGTAAAGGCAAGAAGATTGATCTATGGTTTTCATTGGTCCGTGTAAATCAAAAAAGGAATGTCTAACCTCCGCATGGTGTTATTATGATATTAATACTCTTTAAATCTGTCTGCTTCTCTAGGGCCGGCAGTATTCTTTACGGTATTGACAGCATGCCAGATTTACGCCGCAAGAGGACAGTGCCTCTTGTCCGAGACCTGGTGAGTCATTTGCCTCAAACGGGGTTGTATGTAATTTATGTCAAAGCTATCTGAGTGACCTTTCGCTGTGCCACTCTGATGGAACCCTGTGCTGTGTGAGTATCAGCTGAAGGAACGCCATACAATTGTTTCTTTTCTTTACTTGCCAGCTGATTGCGTTCTATAGGTACCAGATCAATAATAAATAAAAGTGGGAAATAAGAAGGTTGTTTCATTGAGACAACAACACATGGTCTCTGCAGAGGGGTAAAAGGCTCTAGGAAGATTAAACAAGAATTGCATTGGTTTTAGATGAACACATGTAACCCCTGGGCATCTGCAGACTTAATGATAGCCTTATAGTATATAGGTACAACACTCAAATATCCATGACATCACACAATTTTGAGCTTTTCTTGTCAGCATTAATGTCAACACAGCATAGATAGGGTTGGGCATTGTTTGAAATTGAACGATTCTGGTTCCGATTCCATGTTTCGATTCCGGTTCCGAACGATTCTCTATTCCGATTCTTTTAAGAGGCAGGCTAAAAAAAAAAAAAAGGGCAGGGTCAAAAAATCTATAGTTTAAAAATTTATTAGTTTATATTAATGTCTTAACTTCTCGATTTTTTTTTTTAATTATATGAATTTCAAATGTATTATTATTATTATCATTTATATAAATCTAAAATTTATAAATATATTATTAATAGAATTAATATAAAATGTATAAATTATATGAACTTCTCACAGGGTTATTTTTAAGCTGTATATAAATATCAGTCTTTGAACTTGAATGTGATGAAGTTTCTTTCCACAGGAGTGAACTTTCACAAAGATGTTTATTTGTCAAAGCTCATGGAGAAAACATTTACTCATATTCTTTTGCATACATGTACCTTAGCTGGGACCTACAGCGAAGCATTAGTATAAATTCTTCTATTGATTCTAATTTGATGTAGATGAGGCAAAATACTAATGTTTCCTTACTAAGAAAAACCGACTCTGTTGTGTATACAGACACATGCAATATTTACGTTGTGACAATACCAGTTAGGCCAGTGAGTGGCGCTGTAGGTGTGTGCACGTATAATGCGGAGAAGAAGAGATAAGAGCGTCTGGCTCGGATGCTTTGTGATGTGATGCTATGTTTTCACTGCTACGAGTTCATTAAAAAAGTAGTCAAATGGTTCATATGGCTGCTTTTTTCTAAATAAGCAACACAAGAGATTCCAAAACAAAAATCCTTTCAATACTGTTGATTTTAACAGAAGCGTCTACTGCTTTAAGTTTGCGGCTGTATACTACCGCCAGAGAGTCTGTCATCTTGCATCTTTCTCTTTATATGTTCTAACGCCACCTAGTCTGTCATTTTGCATCTACTGTAGTTCTATAAATATGATATCGACTATAGCCCAACGTAATAATACGACTTATTCTTGTACTATTTTCCGTCCGTCCGTCCGTCCGTCCGTCCGTCTGTCATCTACTGCTTAATCTGGGGTCGGATCGCGGGAACAGCAGAAGACAGACGTAATGTATTGTTTTACTTACCTGGTTCTGACGGCTCAGTGTGTCAATTACATAGCACTCGGCTAGCTTTGCACTTGGCACTTAGGCTATATTCCATGAAGCCGGTCATGCCTAATTGGTCGTGCAGCCACTTTTGTGTGATATAGCTGTGTTGCAAATGTTGCACTGAGCTGACTAGTCTTTTTTTTTTTTTCTAAAGTTAAGCCTAACTTTTGAGGCCCGCCACACCGTGTCCATGGTTGTAATCAAGTTGCAATGCACACACACGCTTCTTGTGGCTTCTTCTTCGTGGTTTTCAGCAACATTTTTTTCCCGCTCAGCGGTCAGGGCATCGAAACATGGAATCAAAATTTTAAAATTCGAACCGTTCCGGGAGAACAAGAGTGTTAGAATCGGGTCCCATCGATGCTCAATGCTCGATTCCCAACTCTAGTCATAGAGGTAAAAAGAGTACCATAATAGCCACACTCTATAGCACACCTGACTATAAGCAGCACTGCTCAAATAAAACAAGAATAAAAGAAAACCACACATAAGCCTCACCTGACTATAAGTCGCAGTTGTCCATCCATTTATATGGGATATTCACATGGAGAGATGTCACACAGAAAGGTTTGATTCATCTTTTTATTACGAAATTTAACATCATTTGGCAAAGTTGCAGTTCTCCTCTAGAATAAAATAGCCCTTTACTGTCTTTATACAGTTTTACATTGAAATTGTGCAGCATCTCCCTTTGTAGTGCAGGAGAACATAACATCTCAAAAGCGACTTGCAATAAAAATATCAATTCAAATAAATATAAAATGTGTATGAGGTAGTTCTATGTTCAGCCAGTGCAAATAATTGACAGTGAAGGCATTGAATATTGCACGTTAATATTGCACCTAAGTAAGTACTGCACATAGAATATGTGCGAATAGAAGTTAAGTAGCAGCTGTTGACAGTGAGGCATTAAATTTTCCACATAGTAAGCATTGCACATAGTACCGTATTGGCCCAATTTAAGACGGCCCTGATTATAACCCCCTCTTTTTCAAGACTCAAGTTTGAAAAGACTTTTTGAACACCAAATTAATTTTTGTACAGAAAATAATTACAGTACATCTGAAACAAATGATTATAAAAAATATATTTGAGAGAAAAGCATGTCAATTTTGTCTCATTCAAATCTTAATATCTGAACATTTAAATATGTAAACTAAAGTGCGATCACATTCGTAAATGAATGGCTTCTGGTTTTTGAAATTTAAATAAACCAATCTAGTGTTATTGTGATAAAACAACAAAATAGCAATAACTGCATTAACCATCAAAGTGAGGTCTAACTGTAACTGTAGTCTTGAAACAAATCTGAATGAGGAAAAACATTGCAATAAAATAATGCAAACTGGTTAAACTTGAGAGTAGCTGAGATCTGTCATGACAGAACACTACTCCTCAAGTTCAGCATTCGCTTAAATGATATCTGGCGCCATCTAGCGTCGTGAATGGGTATAATGTCTAGACCCCAAATATAAGACAACTTCCACTTTTTCAGTCTTATTTCAATGCAAAAAAACACCGTCTTATATTCGGGCCAATATGGGATATTGCATGTAAATGAATATTGGACATTGGGTGATGTGGTGTTACATACGGCTGTTCAAGGTGGAGATGGCTTGAGCAAAGAAGCTGTACTGTACTATCAAAATCACCATCACGCTTGATAAATTAGGCTAAGGGCGCCAGCATAGCAGTTTCGTCATAGCACACTGTGGGTATCCATCCTCTTTAAATCTGCCTAACCACCCATGGCTAGCCTTAAACTATTCTTCTTTAATGGCATAAAGCATCGGACGGACCCTTCGACAGCATTAAAATCATTGTAGTGCTCAGTATAAATGGTGTGTCTGTACTACCATAGCGGCCTCTCGTAGCAAACAGTGGAGTTCTACCCTTTTTAAATCCGTCTCACCCCCCTGTTAGCTTTAAAATGTTCTTTTGGAGCAACACAGCATTGGATGGAGCTCTATTCATCTATGAAGTCCCCAGAGTTGTTCATGAACACCATGTCATCACCAGCATAGCAGCCAAGAGCCACGTGGTCGGAAAATTTGGTTAGCCATTCTTTTAAAATAAATAGAAAAAAGTTGCAGCTTTTAGTCTGAAAATATTGGTACATGGCCCAATGTCAACAAAAGAAATGTCATACGATTAATGTATTATGAATTGTCCTTATTATTAATGGTTAAACATACACACATAGAAATAATGATTACTTAATATCCTAGTTGCCCTACCGGAGTTGACTATGTAGTATTGCACGGTGATTAATTTACCAACAGAGAGTGTTTGACATTGCGTCCCATTGGTGCCCCTCCTTTTTGCGTTAATTGGCACATAACATGTCAGAACATATCTGATGGTAACAACACACTCCAATTTAGCAACACATTGTTGTAAAACCGACAAGAAATGAATCTATTTTTGTTTGTCTGTGAACGTCATTTATGTATGTATGTTTCTCATCATCATGTATTTTTGGCAATAGCTGATATTTATGTTAAAAATAGTTTGGATGGTTATTTTAAGAATGAAGGAGAATGTAATAGAATAATACTATAGGTGCATTTGAATGCTTTAAGTACTATGGATGTTGATAAATGTTTATATCACAGTGAACAACATGAGTTGATGCTGTATTTGTCCATGTCTCTCATGAAATTAATAACCAACATTGTCTTGGTAAGTATGGGTTGTTGTCTTATTATTTTTCTAATCTCTGGGGATTTTGCGTGTATATTTTGCCATTCCTACATTGACCCATCCCAGCTATGGGTAATATTTTTCAGTGGGTTGTCAGATTTCAGACTTTTTGTGACTTTTTGTCTTTTTTATTGGCTTTGACTTGAAATGTTGACAACTCAACCCAAAAATATATATATACGGGAAAGACTTCATTGACTTCTGATTTAACGGTGTGAGGCTTTTAAATCATGTAAAGTGGCACTCGACAAGCCTTTTACACGTGGGATGAAGTCAGCAAAACAACTGGTGCCCCCCCCAGTCATGGCTCTCCTTTGTCAATGTCCCCTCTCTCCCCACCTACCCCCCATTTGCTGTATGATTGCTTCAGGGCAGCAGCAGCAGGGTTCACCCACATATCGGAATGAAGATGCATAGACAAAAAAAAAAAAAATCAAGGATAAAGTTCAAAATTGATTAGAAAAACAGTGATATCACCACCGATCAGATTCTATCAGTCATGTCGCATTGCCTGCAGCAACCTCAGCAGTGCTGGTGCATGTTGATTAAAAAAATAAAAAATAAATACTTACATCAACACTTGCAGTTCATGTAGAGGTTACTTTGCCATCCTCCATGGCTGTCCGTAGATCTTTACCATAAACGGGCTGCGTACATAAGAGACTGGTGGTAAAGACTGGTTCACTTATTGTCAGTCGTCAGTGTCTGCGGTGTTTGTTGTGTCACCTAAAGTTCTCCACAATGGGTTAAAAGTTTCCATGGATATTGATTTTTTTATTATTATTTTTTTTAATATACGTTCCATTTTCATGTCTGTGTGTGTGGGTGTGTGTGAGCTTCTACAGTATATTAGGGGTGGGACAAAGTATTTATTGTAAACATCAGTGAGTTGACATTATTGTTATAAGTATTGTTTGTTGGCCCTACGCAAATATTCTGTATTAGTGCATGAATGTAATGTTCTCATCTACTTTCAATCTGTTTTTTGTTGCCTGATGTACTTACTGGCAAATTTTACTTTTTTTTTTTTTTTTTGCTTTTTTATTTTTAATTCAGGCTTGGCATTGGAGTCGTAACTGAGAATTGAAGTCACATTGTCTGCTTGAAAGCCACTACATTGCCAATTGATTCAGAGATCAATAATTAACATGGATCTAAAACATCTAATTGAATGGCTGCCATTAATAAACCAACTGTAATTTAAAGTTACTGAAGGGTGACAGTAAAGCCATTTTGACTGATTAATGCATGCTAGTAAATTTGTCATTTTACCATGAACTATGGGGAATTCCATGTGGGAAATATTCTGAGATCAGATAGGTAAAAAGTAGGAGTTGGTCTTTAATGCGTTACTGCGATAAATTAATGACAGAAGGTTTAAAAAGTTGCATTTTTTAATATACATTTTAATCGTAGATCGCGTTCCAAAAACACTCAATATTTCTCAGTGCACTATTTCCTGGTACACCGATTCCCCTGCCTGACAGACGCATTAGCTCAGCTAACAGCTATATCAAAAAATTGAGAAATCTAATTAAATTAGCACGTTTCATTTAAAAAAACAAAACAAAACAAAAAAAAACATTAATTGGCTTCTAATTATTTTGATCATTTTTTTTAATATAGTCCCACCTATCTATATCTACAGTATGTATATATATATATATATATATATATATATATATATATATATATATATATATATATATATATATATATTCTAAATTATTAACTGAATTTACAAAAATAATCAATGGACACATTAGTTTTAATAATCTATTGAAAAATGGTAAATTAAGCAGAAAAATTATGAGTACAAAAAGAAATAAATGACAATCATCACCTGCCTGCAAAATCATTATATTGTTATTATCGATAACTGCCACCTTGCACAGCAGAAAGAACAATAATAATTATTACTAAAAAATATATATATATCATTATAGTCCACTGCATGTTGCGTTATGCATCATGTAATTAATGTGATCTCTACTGCTGAGATATTTTTAATCATTCCCACATTTTTTCAGAATATAAACTGAATGACTAAATACCGTCCCAAAAAAATGACCAACATGCAAAACAAAAGCGGCATAAAAATACTCTAATGCAGGGGTGTCAAACTCTCATTGGTGCGGGCCGCATTTAATTTGGGGAGTCATTATGTCTACCAGTAAGGGCTCCCTTAATTAATTGATATTTAATAGAAGAGCAATCGAAGTTACTAATGAATGAAGTGACTATTTATTTTCGTTTGTTTAGAGACATTGTTGATCAAAAAAAAAAAAAAGTCCAAATTGTCTTTTTTGGAAACTCTTAATAACAAATATTCGCTTACATTTTTCATGTTATTATTTTTTTTAAATGTTTTATTAATACTTAAAAAAAAAAAAAAAAAAAAAAAAAAGCAAAAAAGGTAATAAAGAAAAAACAAAACAAAAACAGTAAATACACTGCTCAGTTGTTTTTCGCGTTTAATGGGGACCGCTCAGCGAAAATCGAAAATCTGCAAAGTAGAGGCGGAGCTTATTTAAGTTGAAAAAAAAAAAAAAAAAAAAAATTAATTGGTGCGTTCAATGTTTTTATTCAGATTTAGCAGAATTGGAAAGAGATTCATAAGAGGCATTTTCCCCTTTTTTCCCCCCATAGTATAATTAAAAAAACAAAACACAAACAAACAAAAAAACCCTTACATGTATATGGGTATTTTTTATAAATGCTTTTTAAGCACTGAAAATGTAATGATTATGAAATTAATGAGATAAAAAAAAAAAAAAAAAGGACGCGAAGTTTAAAGCATGAAGTAGCGAAGGATCACTGTATTTAATGTTTTAATTTTTTTATTAAAAAAAATACTAAAGACTTTATTTTCATTTCTTTCATTTTATTTTTTTCTTCATATGACTGATTTGTATTGTAGCTGATCCTGCTCTCTTCAATACATTTTTTTTTTTTTTTTTTTTTTACAGAATTGTAGTTCGTTAAAACACCAGATTGCACATTTCTCCGTGATTCCCACCCCTAGTCTACATGCGTGTTTTCCATTCGTGCTTCTTGACAGTATTGTGTGTCTGTTACCATTCAAGGGGGTGAGTTTGCGCGTGTGTGTGTGTGTATACTTTATGTGTGAGAGTCCGATTTATGTGCCGCAGCTGGCTTCATCTATACATGAGTATGTCCGTCTGTGTTTGTTTGTGTCAAATGATTATGCAGAGCATACAGCAGAACATATGAGCAAAAAGCTTCACCCGACAGCGAGCTGAAAGAAAGTCAAGCATGACTGCAATCGAGTAATACTAGTGCATGGATGGATTAAAAAACAAACCCCAAAAAAATCATGCAATGGGATTCATAATCTCTGATGACTAGTTATCTGCTTAAAAGCTCTAAGCCATAACAATCAGCA
The DNA here is from genome assembly GCF_030265065.1 of Corythoichthys intestinalis. Lineage (NCBI taxonomy): Eukaryota > Metazoa > Chordata > Actinopteri > Syngnathiformes > Syngnathidae > Corythoichthys > Corythoichthys intestinalis. The sequence continues at coordinate 31,037,513 of NC_080395.1, read as the reverse complement.
GTCCTGCATGGCAGTTAAGACACTTGTACGCTCACTATGGAAAACACAATTACTCTGCTGTTAGTGCTTTTTAGTTCTAATTGACTTCCTGCAACTTGTCTAATTCTTTTTGTGTCTCTCTTTCACTCTCGCTTGGTGGCTTTCTGGAAACCACAGGCTTTGGTAAGTTTTCTTCTTTCTCCGCTTAAAGTGATCAATAGGGATGCAACGATACAGTTAAGTCATGGTTCGGCATGATTTTCGATACGATTCAATACATTTAATGCTCTGAAACAAAAATACAAGTGTTTTTTTTTTTTTTTTATGTTTTTTTTTTTTTTTAATTTTACTAACAAGCAAAAATAACAATGCCATCATATAAACATGCATTATAGTCAGGGGTGCACATAAGTGGTTCGTATGCACGCATGCGTACTGGACGTATACAAACGCGCTGGCCCTCAACGGCTTCCATACGCTTTTGCGTACCGATGGCTAACCACTGTATTTGCGGCGGACACGAGATAATCACTTCTCAAAATGTCGGAGGCAGGCCTCACTGAGTAATTATTTCCGTGCTCCCCCACCCCCGTCAAAGGACAGACAGCCGACAGAGACGTCACCGGAGCTACCGAATAAAGGACTTTTGCTGAAAAGTGGCTGCAGGAGGTACCATGGCTAGAAGTAAATAATGCTCGCACGGATATGTGGTACAAAATTTGCCGTGAGAATCCCAATGTCGCTGATAAGAGCAGCGCATTTTATGTAGGGTCAAAGAATTTCAGCCATACAAACTTTGAAAAGCACGAAAAAAACAGAGCATGTGGCAATTAAGCAAACTATCGATGTCAGGCAGCACCCCACTCGCCCTATGGACAAGTGGCGGAATAAAGTTAATGAAGAGCAGCGCCATGCACTGAGAAACGTGTTTTTGCTCGCATTTCACAAAGCTAAACATGCACGTTCAATGAGCTCTTATGAGGAGGAGGACATCCCACTTTTACAAAGGCTTGGAGTTAATGTGGGAGCCGCATAATGCCCTTTATTTTGAATTAGTACTGCTTTTATGTTTATTTCTTTACATTTCACTTCAAAGTAATGGCAATTTTGTTGTGCCAGTTGATGTTAATCAGGCATTAATTGTTAATATAATTAAAGGTATTTGGCTCTAACTAAAGCTTGTCATAATTTTATCGCATCAGGCGAGTCGGCTCTCAAGCTCAATGAGGACCAAGTCACATCTCCAGGTCCTCCTCTGAGAACCTGGGCAAAAAAAATATGTGCAGCCCTGATTATAATGCATAATATTTATGTGCTTACTTCTAACTGATCTGAAGAAATTTTGTATATAAGTGCTGACAATAATCTTACTGTTTGTAAAGTGAGGCGGGGCACACTGTTAATTGCTATTGCTCTCTTAGCAGGTATGTTTACCAAATGAGAAAAACATCCTATTTGTGGTCCGAGTCCATCTGTGTTACGTACTGAATTAACAATATTTGCAGCATTGTCATTAACCGCCATTCAGTCATGGCGGTTTTTAATTCATCGATGTAGTATATGGACTACGCGTCCCATGATCAGTCTGGGCTCACGCAGCCAATGGCATGGGATCTAACATAGCACATCTAGGTTGCTATTTGATGATATCTATTGTGTGCGGGCGAGCGCTGTCGGGCATTAAAAAAAGTTAAGAAACGCCACACAAGTCACGTCAGTTTACTACTGCACAACACCAGCATTTGACAATTGACTTTCATAAACAAGAGGAGTTTGAAGTACACCGCTCTTAATTTGCCACTCTTTGTTCATCATGTAACCGTGAGTTAGGTCTCTGTGACCCACACTCTTAACCTGTCTGTTGTCAAAGCGAGAATATTCGCAGCAGACAAGACATCAACATTATATTGGCGGTTTTTGTTGTACATAACCGAAAAGACAGTCTTTCTTTAATATGTACCTGTGGGGATAGCATATCAGCTCACCCAAAATGCTGCCAAACAACGGATCTGTACAATATCAAATCCGGCAAGCCGCCTCCATAATTTTCTGTCTTCCCTCACGAGCAATGATCCTCGTGCGCCACAGCTCCCACTTTTCATGCAGTTTGGGGGAGGAGTGGAGTAGGGGGGCAGCTCGCGGCAGGGTTTGGTTTTTCAAGGAAAAGCTTTTAGCTAGGGATATGAGAAAAATAAATTCAGAAAATACATTTTGGGAGCTTTTCATTTAGACCGAATGTTTTTGCATATTAAATCGAAGAGGGCGTATCGAACGGTTCAATATAAAACCGAGTAGTGTTGCATCCTTAGTGATCAAGTGTGCCTCCTCTAAAAATGAGGTGTGGAAGTATATTAGACATAGAGTATCATTGGATAACCTCCCAAAAGCTCCACATTTTAACTTTACGTTTAATACTTTTACAAAATGTAAGACCATTCACCTGCATGAGAACTGCAGAGAATACATCGTGGCAAACTGAGAGCCTGACAGCCTGATACCCTTCATAGTAAGCACGTAGTTGCTGGCTGGCACAGCTAAACACTACCCTTCCGATCCTCGCCTCTGTGGTGGCAAATAAGCTCCATTTTGACAAGCAAGGCGGGCAAGAGGTGGCGAAAGCTGCAATGTGTCAAGAAAGCAGGGAGTACATGACAATGCTAACTGCTAAGCTAACGTGAAATCCACAGTTTCCAACTTTAGTTGTGCAGTACTTATTCCACACAAGTATGGCAGAAACATATAGCAAAAATCAATTAACTACTCTACTACTACTACAAATTAGCTAGAAAATTAAGAAATGCGTAAAGTGAATACAATAAAAGAGCAAACATGACAATATGTGCAGAACTGTGAATCTTTGATCCCTTACGACACCAAGGACATGGTCATAAATGATGGGTTGTATCATCACAGAGTTGGATTGTGGGAGTTGCTGGGTTCCCTGTTAGCATTAAAGGTGCCATATGGAGTAGGGCTGCAGCTATTGAATATTTTAGTAATCAAGTAATCGGATAAAACATTTTTTTTTTAGGTAAAGAGCAATTCTAAATATACATTAGAAAACAAGACATTTCATCTAATATTGAACCATTTTCAGTCAATCAATGTCTTTATTTTCGATGTACATTGTTGAAAACCGCCAACATTAGCATCTCAGATCTACTGTACTCTCGGATCATAGAAGCACTGCCTCGCATCGAAGTCATCTGCCTTAGGTGCGCTATTTTCAGCTTGAACTCTTCAAGCTGAGTCCGATGGCTGGCTGGAGCCCTGGTGGCCATTATTCACTTATATATACCGGTACTTTTTTTTTTTTTTTTTAGGGAAGGGCAATTTTTATTTTTCTGAAAAGATTTCTTTTCTTTGATTGAAAATAGTTTTTTTGATTGAAGCAATTTTTTCTGGGATTGAATGATTTAGACACAAATGTCCTACCAAAATATGGCCCAAACAAAAAAGGATTGCTTCAATCAAAGAAAACAGTTTAAATGATAAAATAAGTGTTCAAAAGCAAATTTCTGAGTCTCAAATATTTTTTTCGCATTCAAAACTTTTTTTCTATGATTGAATTTTTTAAATTTTTGATTGAAGATATTTTTCTTGTTTTTTTTTGTTGTTGTTTGAAGCAACTTATTTTTTCATTAAATAATAAAGACCCAAATGTGGCCCAAATGCAAAACTACATTACTTCAATCAAAAAAGTTGTTTCAATCAAAAGAAAAATATTCAATCAGAGAAAAATAGTTTTGAAATGCATTTTTTGAGTTTCAAATTTATATTTGCATTCACATTTTTTTTTGATTGAAATGACTTTTTTTTAATTGAAAATATATATTCTGATTGAAGTGACTTTTTTTTTTTGATTGATTCTGATTGAAGTGACTTTTTTTTTTGATTGAAGCAACATTTTTTTGGATTGAATAAAGACACAAACCTAGCCATCTGCAGGGCTAACGTTACGTGAGCGAGTGACAGCTTGCGATATCCTATTTATTAGCGCTGAGAAGTGTACTGCTTTAAGATGGCGGTTGTTTACTAACGCCATCCAGTCTGTCATTTCGCATCTAGTTCTACATAGATGTCATATCTATGAGACTCATCAGACGCTACCTGCTACTACCATAGCATCATGCGGGCGTAATTTTTAACAACGTCGGAGTAGTTTGTACCGGCTGTCGGCTGCGGTAGGCTTTTTTTATTTTTATTTTTTTAAATGTTTCTTCCTCTACGCACGTGAAGTCAGTGCGTTGTCCCGCATTAAAAGTAGTCCGGGTAAAACGTGATGCTTAGAGCTGGCAAAATTAAACGATTCCTTGAGGTGAATAAAATTACTCGGACCAGTTTTTAAACTCAAGTTACTCGAGTATTCGTTTCAACTCTAATATGGAGTTTGTCACTTTTTTACTTGTGACTGCCACCTCCGGCGTCAAGCGTAACTGCACCCTGTGTTAAGGTTGTGCATGGTGCATGCTCGTCCGAGCACGAACATAAAGAAACGAGCGTTTGGCCCATCAAATCAGCACCAGAATTAATTAGTGCTAACATTCCGAAACCCAGTAATTCTCACACTGCAACATGCTACTTTTCTGTCATGTTTCTACTCAAGCCTGGCTAATTAAATTAGGACTTCTTGTTGGCTGTAGGTTCTGTGTTAGCCAGTAGAGGGCATGCACATTCTGGGCTAATAACATATTTAAGGAGCCGGGTGTTGGTTCTTCAATTTTACCTCGTTTTGTAATATTTTGCATCACCGACTGCTGAGATTTTCGAACTATTTCACAATAATTAGTCTTCAAACCAATATAAGGGACTATGTTTTTCTTTAACTTATTTAATTACATAAAAGAAAAGGCAGACAATGTTGAAATGAAAATGATGATGTGAAGTAAAACGGCCAATTCACAAATGCTTGCATTACAATTTTTGAAATTAAGTATTTCAACATCACTTAATGTTATTGTCAAGGGATTTAAATTCTATGAAAACATACATTTTGTTCCTGTTTTAGAATTGACATACAATCTTCCACTTATGTAAAATGCAAAAGTTTTATTTATTGTTTATAAAAGATATTTTTACATGTTGCATTATTTACAATTACATATTAACTTATATAGAAAAGCATCACTTCTTTTACTGAACCAATTTTAAAAATGCTTCTCACAGTGACTTTAATGCCCCTTCATTGTTAGAGAAATAGTTATAAATTGGACTGTTGATTTTAAAGATATTTTTGAATCAACACAAAATCACAATCTATGTCAGAAAAATTGTAATATGATTTATTTCTAAAATGTTTCATTCCTAGTTTGAATGCATTTTATTGTTGGACAATCAGCAATTACTGTTTTTATGTTGCACATTATTTACTTTGTACATCACAAGCTGGAGTTGTGGATAGATGCTTATTTTTACTCACTGTTGCAAATCCATTGTCTGTGATAAATTGCACAAGACCTCTGAAAATGGGTCATTGGGTTTCTCCCTTCTCATCACCATGCACCTTGTTCCACTTTTGCACCCAGACCCTCACTGCTCGAAAGGCAGGCATCTCGTTCGCTCTGGTGAATCGCTCCACCCTGAATAACGAGGACTTGGTGAGTACCGAGTGAGCATGCTTGGCCTTCATTGTTTGGTTACAGCTGAGCTCATTGGGGAACAGATGTGGTTCAGTATGCAGGATGATGTTGTCAGTACCACTAGGGCTATACAGTGGCTTATATTCCTTGGTTGCAAATGTTTGGTCAATATCTACACCTATTTCCACTACTGTGAAAATGGCTAGATGATGGTTTGGACAGCAAAAAAATGTACTCCTTGTAAGGTTCTAAAAATTAACTACTATCAAAAATTAATATGGATGTTTCCATGGCAGACGTTTTATCACAAATGGACATATTTACACTCGTCTCACAATTTACTTCAACGTGATATTCTGGCTTATTGTCGAACTTGCATAAAGGACATTTTTCTCCGATTTTGGCTCTCCCCTGAATCGATGTTGAGTCCCAATTAAGAGAAACAAAATTTTTCAGACATCTCCATTTTTCCATTAGGCAATAAACGGGTAGTCCTGCTGGGACTGTAATTACTTCAGTTCAAAGATGCCATCATTCATACAAAGACATTAAATAATTGAATGCTAAACCCATTTGAAATCTGTTGATAACTAAAACAATGCTACAGAATCATTAACCTTATGCTTGTTTTTGGCAATTCGTTGCATGTTTTCTTTGTTGTTTGTGCCCGATATTGAAATGTGCGTGCGCCATGTCAAAGTTTACCACATCTATCAATTTATTAATAAACACCAAGTAACCCTGGAAGGCTGAAATAATAGAGTACAGGTGGAATACAAAAGTCAATGGAAAGAGACACTTTTGTGGTGACCTCCAAAGCTGTCTCTGTATTAATTGATTGCAATTCGTCTCTCCCCGAGGGGGAGGCGGATTTACTGTAAGCGGGAGAGGAAGCCCTTTCTCTTAAAAAAACAAAGCTGGCAGACTAGTTATAACTTGGTGCCACATGAGGACTAAAATTCTTGCATAAATTATGGAACAATTTCTAAAGATAAAGTACAGTGGTACCTCTACATATGAAGTTTATTCGTTCCAGGACCCTGTTTGTAAGTGAAATGGTCGTAGGTTGAGCAGGATTTTCCAATACGAATACATTATAATCCGATTAATTTGTTCCACAGCCTGAAAACCTACACTAAATCCTTAATAAATGCTGCTGGTACTATTGCAAATAGCACTTACACAGAGAAAAACAAATAAATTATAAATAAAAATCATAATAATAATATAATAATAGCAATAATAATAATAATACCTGTAACAATGTAACAAATGGGATTCTACTGTGGCGGATGTCTTTTGCGTGGTGTACCTGAACGCACCGAGTGGCTGACTTGACAGAGTGAGGGAGAGAGGACTTTTTAACTTTGTTCAGCTGGGGCGGACAATAGGCATGTTGTGTTGCACAAGTTCTGAAATCAATGATTAAAAACCTGCTGGTTATTTTTTGGTTTTTGTTACGACAATAATAATTGTCACCTTAACTTATAAAGACTGCCGAACGGAGGTCCGAGGAGGACCGTCAAGATTCTAGACATTCTACGGCCGTATTGTCAAGTCAGTTCACGGGCGCGCCCACCATGCTCATATTTTTTAATCATTTCCATGGTGAGCCTCACCTTTTTCCTTTATACCACCTGCACTGACATTCTTGGAACCCATGTTGATTTCTCTCACATGAAAATCCGGTGTGCGTCTTGCGGGAAAACAAAGTAACTGTGGCGCTGTCATAAATCGTCGTATTTCGAGCATGTCGTCGGATGTAGAAAGAAACAGCGACTCAAATTTTACGTCGGATGTCAAAAAAATTGTGTGTCGAAGCGATTGTACTGTATGTCGAGGTACCACTGTGTTTTGGCTTCATTATGTCCTGTTGCCTAAGATTTATTTCAACATGAGCTTGGAAATGTGTTTAATGTTGTAATGTTAATGTTGTAACATGTCGCATGCAAATAATCTTTGTGGACACAGTGAATGCTCACATTTAATATGCTAACAAATAAAAGGAACATACGTAAAGACAGTGTGAAAGCAGTTTAGATAAAGATGTTCACTGTATTTGGTTCAGGCTACTAAGCTAAACTGATGAAATCTTACAACACTTACAGTCAGCGAATACAAAAAATACAGCGAGATTACCAAGGCATTTATCGATCAAGGCTGTACTATTTCTCATATGAGGTGATCAAATGCTAACATTACAGAGGATATAACATGAGTACAAAAAGTCACTTGGCAAACCAATAAAGGTTTTTCTCTGTACCTATTAACAGGTACTATTAGAAATGGACCATTTTATATCCGAAAATCAAGCGGCAGAATGAGAAGGATTTCACATCGTGTTCTGATGTCAGCTAATTTTTCCACTAAGAATTGCTACAATGCTAACTGCTAGCATTCTAATTTCCAAGCAGAAAAAGCAATCTGAGTACAAAAAAGTGCTAAGGCAAATGAAATAGGATTTCTCCCTTTATATTGAGATTATCATATAACAAATGACTGCAATGGTGGCACAGGTGATTGAGTGGGTCATCCACTGATTTAAGGATGGGGGATTTGAATGCAGCTCCCATTTATGCCAATTGTAGCTGTATCCTTGGCCAAGATACTTCACTCTACTTGCCTGTGTTAATGTCAGAATGAGTGGCTGAAGTATCTTACCACCATCAAGTCTTGAGTGAAACAATAATGCAATGTAAAGCGTCTTTGAGTGTCATGTATAGCATTGTATAAATCCAATGCAGTATTATTATTATCATCATTCAACTGGTATAGTATCATTTAACATAGTATCAACCCTCTAAAACTGTTATATAATAATTATTATTTTATATCTCATCTATTCAGATATCATTACAAATGAAAATTGCCACAATGCCGCAGGCTAACGACCGGTATGCTAACATGCTAGAAAAACGTTCTTACTTTTTCAAGAAAACAGTGCACTCAGAGACTAATTAAGACACAGCGTCTATTAAATTAAAGGCCACTAGTTCACGATATACTGTAGCCGTGAGTGAGATTAGAAGGATTTTAAGGATGGACAATCCAGATGGAGCAGAATAGACATGAAATATTCATTGTGTTTATTAGTGCAGCCGAGCTGCTCCCTTTATGAATTGAGACTGTGCATCCTTGTAATCAGGGGACCAAAAGGGGCAGCTGTTGAGAAGTCTATTCGAACGAAGGGGCAAACAGAGATTTGTGTATTTTTGTGGTCGAGTTCCCAGTAAGGCTGCAGATTGTGTGGTTGTGGTAAGTAGGCCGAGCAGATGTCAGAGTTTTATCTGCTGCGTTAAGTCCAGGAGAGTGCTTCCCTGTGAGGACTGGAGGAGTGGGCTGAAGGGCGAGTTGGAGGGGGGAAGTGCTCCATATAAACAATCATATGATGTTAGGGAGTGGAATCGGATCAACGAGGGTGATGAGAGAAGAATGGAAGGGACGGAAGGCAGCAAGTGATTCGTCATCTCTGTCATGTGGCGTTGACGTGAACAATTTGGCATCCACGTTAAACAAGCTGCCCACCACCTTCCGAGTAGGGATGTCCCTCCATCTTACACATCTTGACTGGTGTCCACCACTCTTATTTACTTTCTATACTTTACATGTTTCAACTCGCCTGGCATATAAGAAATCTGAATCAAACTTTCAATTTATTTGCTTTTTAGAGCAGAATAGAACATTGTGTCCAGTCCAGCACAATGCAGTTTATTAGTTGTGTTGTTAACATTACAGTACAATAAGAACTTTTTTTGTGTTTATTGCCCAGCAGTAGCTGAACACTTAAAGTTCTTTAATTGGAGCAGCACGAAGATTCGGCTCCAGTCATCAAATTGATTTTGCCCGAGTTACCGGGGAAAATTACAAAATTGTGGTTTGTTGGACACTGGATTATTGACTAGTTTTTAAATAAAATATATATTGCAAATTTTGACCACCTTTAGAAAACAATGTGTCTGACGTGGAAGTAGCTCACCATCAAGGAAAGAACAAAGCTTTGAGCAGCTGAGGTGAACCTGAATTTAATACTGAAAACAAGGAGTTCGAAACCAGTTGAGATCAAGACAAAATTAAAAATGCATATTGATACAAGTTGAGAACAAAGAATTTGAGAAGTCGAGACCAAGTTATGAAAGAGTCAGGGGCCATATGGGGAAAGTCGAGACCAAATAAATACCGAGACCGAAACCATGCAAGACCTGTATAGTGCCATGCAGGTAAAACAGTTTGAGAACAGAGCCAAAGACTTTGAGAACCTGAGATCAAGTCCAAACCGAGACGGTTAGGTTTTGTGTTGGTTTTCTCCTAGTGTGACTTGTCCCTGTGATTGCCCATTGATTTTACCTGTTGTGCCTTCTCATAATGTATCCTCCAATCTGCCTCCTCCTGTGTTACACAGCTGTTACTCGTTGTCACGTTACCCCTTGTCTACGTGTGTGTATATAGGCACCCAGTTTCTTGTCACTCCTTGTTGCTTCATTGTCAATGTAGATGTCAAAGTCCTGTCCAAGCCCTCGTGTATTAGTCCCTCCGATAAAGTAAGTTTTGTTTGAACCTTGCCTTGTTAATCCCCAGTCCTTTTGGTTGCACTTTGTGTTTTTGTTTGTTATTATTAAAACCTTTTTTGAGTTCAATGCCACCTGCCTTGCATTATTGTTTCCCTGCATTTGGGTCCACACAACCTGCCTGCCCACGCATTTCCTGACAGATACGTTAACAATGTGAGAACCATCAAATGAGATCAGGGCAAGTCAAAACTATGTTAAAACCAAAGTCAAATGCAGTCTTGTATGACATCATTTTCAGAAAACAAAATTTGGTGAACTAAACATGATGGCAGTTTGGTCTTCATAATGACACTAGTCCAGGGGTGGGCAAATCGGTCATCGAGGGCCCCAGTGGGTCCTAGTCTTTGTTCAAACCAATTCAGTATAGACAATGTAACTAATGAGATTTCTGTGGGAACAAGAAGTATCTGACTGCAATCAACTGATTAATCTTGTAGGACACCAGATTCGTGAAAGGTGTCCTGTTGATGGGTTGGAACAAAAACCTGAACCCTCTGCAGCCCTTTGTGGAATAGTTTGTCCACCCTGCACAAGTGCATAATGTATCATTGCTATGGCAAAAATTCAGAGTGGACTAGAGGCCAATCTCTATACCTGCAACACAACTAACAACCTTTGTGACTTCTGTACCTTTGTGTTTCGGGAGAGGGTGTTTGGACAGAGTGGCAGACAACACAGACAAGGGGTGGTGAAAGGGAGAGGTAAAGGGGATCCAAGATCTTGACTCTGTGCTCTGTTATTCTCACATAGATGTGGCGTCTGTCAAACACTTATGTTGTCTTGCACCACACAGCGAGGGTTACCTCAAAGGGTGACTCACACCAGAGCTCTTCACACTTCTGCTGGGTGGTGTGATAGGCAGCATTGGGAGAGAAGCTGAAGAGAATTCATGTACAGTGGGGCAAATAAGTATTTAGTCAACCACCAATTGTGCAAGTTATCCTACTTGAAAAGATTAGAGAGGCCTGTAATTGTCAACATAGGTAAACCTCAACCATGAGAGACAGAATGTGGAAAAAAAACAGAAAATCGTTGTTTGATTTTTAAATAATTTATTTCCAAATTAGAGTGGAAAATAATTATTTGGTCACCTACAAACAAGCAATCTCTCTGGCTGTCAAAGAGGTCTAACTTCTTCTAACGAGGTCTAACGAGGCTCCACTCGTTACCTGTATTAATGGCACCTGTTTTTCAACTCATTATCGGCATAAAAGACACCTGTGCACAACCTCAGTCAGTTACACTCCATACTCCACTATGGCCAAGACCAAAGAGCTGTTGAAGGACAGCAGAGACAAATTTGTAGACCTGCACCAAGCTGGAAAGACTGAATCTGCAATAGGTAAAACGCTTGGTGTAAAGGAATCAACTGTGGGAGCAATTATTAGAAAATGGAAGACACACAAGACCAATGATAATCTCCCACGATCTGGGGCTCCATGTAAGATCTCACCCTGTGGCGTCAAAATGATAACAAGAACAGTGAGCAAAAATCCCAGAATCACACGGGGGGACCTAGTGAATGACCTACAGAGAGCTGGGACCACAGCAACAAAGGCTACTATCAGTAACTCAATGCGCCACCAGGGACTCAAATCCTACACTGCCAGACGTGTCCCGGTGCTGAAGCCAGTACACGTCCAGGCCTGTCTGCGGTTCGCTAGAGAGCAGTGGAATAATCCAGAAGAGGACTGGGAGAATGTGTTATAGTCAGATGAAACCAAAATAGAACTTTTTGGTAGAAACACAGGTTCTCGTGTTTGGAGGAGAAAGAATACTGAATTGCATCCAAAGAACACCATACCCACTGTGAAGCATGGAGGTGGAAACATCATGCGTTGGGGCTGTTTTTCTGCAAAGGGACCAGGACGACTGATCTGTGTAAAGGAAAGAATGAATGGAGCCATGTATCGAGAGATTTTGAGTGAAAATCTCCTTCCATCAGCAAGTGCTTTGAAGATGAGACGTGGCTGGGTCTTTCAACATGACAGTGATCCCAAACACACAGCCAGGGCAACAAAGAAGAAGCATTTCAAGGTCCTGGAGTGGCCTAGCCAGTCTCCAGATCTCAACTCCATAGAAAATCTGTGGAGGGAGTTGAAAGTCCGTGTTGCCCAACGACAGCCCCAAAACATCACTGCTCTAGAGGAGCTTTGCATGGAGGAATGGGCCAAAATACCAACAACAGTGTGTGAAAAGCTTGTGAAGAGTTACACAAAACGTTTGGCCTCTGTTATTGCCAACAAAGGGTACATAACAAAGTATCGAGATGAACTTTTGGTATTGACCAAATACTTATTTTCCACCATGATTTGCAAACAAATTCTTTAAAAATCAAACAATGTGATTTTCTGTTTTTTGTTTGTTTGGTTTTTTTTTCACATTCTGTCTCTCATGGTTGAGGTTTACCAATGATGACAATTACAGGCCTCCCTATTATTTTCAAGGGGGAGAACTTGCACAATTAGTGGTTGACTAAATACTTATTTGCCCCACTGTATCTTTTCTTCCATTTTTATGCTGACTTTGCTTGGCAAACATTTCACCTGAGTCTATGGTCGATGGTCTCGGCACCCTAAACCAGAAGTTACTTTACACATCGAGACAACCAGAGATGAAAAATTTCATCATGATCAATTTTCATTTTTTCACTTTTGACCTTTCCAAGGTGACTTGGCGATGTTGGTGTGGTGCCCTTGTGCCCTCTATTGACCAGTTTCTACTGCTAGATGGGTTAGCAACAATTGGGGGAACAAATCTTGTTAAATCATCGAACAGAGGCAGTGAATAAATCTTAGACATCTGCTCCATCTCATCGCCCCCAGATTAAAAAACGGAAAATCTCTCGCCGTTTCCTTTGGCGTTTCATTAAAGGGTTTCAGCTCTTTGCATGAGTGACTCAGTCTCCGCATTTAACCTGGCCTTGTTGTGTCGTCATCTGGCATCATTTAATCATCTGGTGGTCTGAGTGGACAGTGCCGAGCCGCTCTAAGATTCTTTAACACATGGGGGACGAGAGGATGGCTGACACAGACAGAGATTTATCTAGCCTCCATGGAGCCTGTCTTTCTTCTGCTCTCACTCCATCTCAATCTGATCATTCCCATCTTTAAAACCTTCTTTACGACGCACATCGATTCGTCTTTCAGGAATTGGCAGGGCCCGCTCGTTGTTGATGGTGCCACTGCTGCAGTAAAGCATTCTATTTGAGCAGGTTTCTGTCAAGATGGGCTTGTCAACTCCAGTATTTGGTGTGGAGAAGCTTTAGTCCGCCAACCAGTCGATTGGAACAAAGCCTTCGGGGCTAAGGATGTTGTTAATCTGAGTTTAACGAGATGTAAGGCTGATTTTCTTTCATATGCCAGGACCTTTCCTGTACTTAGAGGGTAATCAGAACGTGATAAATAAAACTTGGGATAATTAATGACTCAGATCATGCAGTCTGACCTTTAAACGATGCGGCAATAATGACTGATAGCTGTCGTTTTTGGGATACCATGCCATCTTAGACTGCACGAACACGAACACAAGGTGCTAACTTCTGTAGTTCATTGTAATCCAACACCTCCATGGGTATTGACTATACAGTTAATCTCTTAAACTGCAGTTTTGGAAATTTGTGAATGTAGCAGACTATAGTCATTCATCGGTATTGTGTTATGTTTTAAAAGCTACTTTAGTTGAGACAGTCTGATTTCTATTTAGGGTTTCCCCAGTGCATCTGAGGGGCAGTTTACATGGCGACTATGCGACACAAAGACGCAATGACTGAGTTGTGTACTCGCCTCGCGTGCATTTGGTGTCGGCGAAGACGAAAAATTCTGAATGCTGCCTCCAAAGTGGAAGAATCCGATCGCGGGGGGTTGAGGGGGGGCTTCCTCGCCATGCATATCAAAGGCTCCTGCGGCGCGAGACCGCGTCGTTAACGTCAGCACTCGTACACGTCACATTGGGCGTGCGCAGCGGTGCTACTGAACATTAAAAACAGCAAATATGGCGGAATGTCGGCTTTAATTTACTGTTTTAATAATATTTTTAAATTAAATATGTTGAACGTTTCAATTTTTGTGGCTTTTTGAGTAAAAAAAAATGACATTGCTTCGAGTGGGCGGGCATATTTTTTTTCCGGGCTGAGGGAGCTTGGTGGGGTCAAAGGGCATCATTCTCTGTCGCCCGGTAAATCTGCACTGCTCCCTAGGGCCTGACATGAATACTACATCGTTTTCATGCGGAATCGCGACATTGTTCAAATGGAGACGCAAATGCAAATGCAAATTTGACATTTTTCGTATTCTCGGAGAGTCACCATGTAAATGGCCCCTGAGTCGAGCGGTCTGCTACGATTTTTTTTTTTTTTTTTCTTAGAATAACATTTATTGTTGCCTTATTTCATATAAAAGGTTTTAGGAGAATTTATCAAAAGGTAAGTCTGAAACATTTGTTCAATGTTATTCCTAACACTTTTTTTACCCCCCCCCAGAAACTTCACGTCTTTAAAAAGACACTTCAGGCCTTGATATACCCAATTTCTTCTACAACACCACATAACTTTGAGGTGTGGACGGCCACTGCACCCACTTACTGCCATGAGTGTGAGGGGCTGTTGTGGGGAATCGCCCGCCAAGGCATGCGCTGCTCCGAGTGTGGCGTCAAATGCCACGAGAAGTGCCAAGACCTGCTTAACGCAGACTGTTTACAGAGTAAGTCTCAAATTTAATTGTACTGACACGCAATTGCACTGATCAATTGAAAATACATAGTTTCACAAAGTACAAAGGCTACAATTATGGTTCATTTAACAATGCTCACTCAGGCACTTGTACTCATTATCATCCCTAATCAGTAGTTTAATCAGGGTTGTCCCTTTGTAACAGTGTTGGCTAATAGAAAAGTGCCGCAGGATACTAGTGCCTAGCACACTCTTAAATGGATTAGCTACACCGAAACACAATGTTTTTAAAGGTATTATAGTAGCATAGTAATCTTTCCTGAATCATTCTGCAATTTATCCTTGTCGATGTGATAAGGATGAATTGTCTCCCATTACACGAACACAGTGTTCCTGCTATTATAGCAATTAATTCTTTAAAGAATAGTTTTCTGTTCTTTAAAGAATAGGGGACATATTCTTGGCTACCATACTTATTTACTATCTTTTTAGGGGCAGTGGAGAAGAGCTCCAAGCATGGGGCGGAGGACAAGACCCAGAATATCATTATGGCTATGAAGGAGCGAATGAAGATCCGGGAGAAGAACCGACCTGAGGTGTTTGAAGTGATCCAGGAGATGTTTGACATCTCCAAGGAGGACTTTGCAACCCATCTCAAGACAGCCAAGCAAGCTGTGCTGGATGGCACATCTAAATGGTCTGCTAAAATCAGCATCACTGGTAAGCACGATATATTTTAGATTTTTGTTTTAGGGTAGTTACCAGTTGCTTTTGTCAGTTGCTTCACATGTTTTATTTATTTATTTTTTTTTTAATGGGAAGTAAACAAGTTAAATGAACCATTATGGACCCAGCCAACAGCCTTGACCTGGTTAAGACAATCTTTCAAGATTTTTTTTGCAAGGCTTCACAAACAATAAAACTACAATCCTCTGAATTAAGATGTTCAAAACATTAAGTGTCTGAATTTCCCTTACAAATTTAAACTATTACTATTAGTGCTGCAGCGATTAATCGATTAATTCGAGTATTCGATTAGAAAAAAAAGATTCAAATTAAATTTTGATGTTTCGAGTATTCGTTTAATTTAAGTGGCGTTTTAATGGTTTATTTTGAAAGTGTTTGCTTTGCCTTCTAGTCTGCTTCGTTTCACACGGCTGAATCCACGTGCTCCCTGTTAAGACCAACATAAGTTACGTTTTTGCTTGAGCTGATTTTTTTTTTAATGCATTCGTTATTTAGTATATAGGTACTTTTAGCCTATTTTTGTGGGAATATGAGTCTGAACCATTTGTTAAGAGCATTGTTTAAAATGTTAGCATTTTATAGCATTTAAACTAGCGGACTTTTGCTATGTAAGATAGCCAGTTCTTTTGTTGTTCATAGATCCTCATTTATTTTTTATACCGTTTGAGGCTCAGCTCAGGTAATTTAATTTGTCATCTTACTTATCCGATTACTTGATTATTCAAAGTAATGGTTCATCGATTAATTGACTACGAAAATAATCGATAGCTGCAGCCTTAATTACTATAGAAAATGAAAAATGCAGGGGGATTGTGCAATGTTGCTCAGTTGTCCTAGGCTGAAATAACAGTTCACACATGCCAGAAGTCAATTGAATTCCTGTAATACCAGAAGAAGACTCTTATGTACTCTGCAGCAGTGGTGCCCAACCTTTTTTGCACCACGGGCTGGCGTAATGTGCGCATTTGTTTCACGGACCAGCAATGTGTGGTGGAAAATGACAGTAAATATAAAATACCACAATGTGGCTAAAAACAAACTTTAGGTGCAGGGAAAATGTAACTCACCATACGCTGAATCAGCCTTTTTAACAGCGGCCCCTCCAAAAACATGACGGCAAATAAGGTTTCTTGACTTTAGCAATACGGTTCGCCACAAGGTATGATGCTTTCAGTGCATTTGCTTTTTTTGCCTTGTTTGCTAGCTTTTAGCTACTTATTATGCAGAATTGACTTGGTTGAAGGCTCCTTTTCTGGCTCAGCAGGTCGCCTTTTCCCTGTGAAAGAGCTGTCCAAAGATGTTGCCACCTGCAGCACATCCAGCAGCAGCTAACGTTACTGTTTACATGGTCTCACGCTGAGCTGTGCAAACACCCCAGTAATGGCGGCCAACCACTAGATGGCAATGTACACAAATCTTTACTCGGATTACTCAATAGAGTAGACAGGCATATTGATGTGTCAAGTGGCACAGGCAAGATTGCGGACGTAAACAAATGATTGATTATTTCTCTGCGGCCCGGTAGCAAATGCGCCAGGGACCGGTAACGGTCCCTGGCCCAGTGGTTAGGGATCACTGCTCTATAGTACTGTAAACAAATGCCTAATTTGCTTCCCTGTGATTACTGAAATAATGATTAGTTACGTGACCATAGCTCTATTGTGAACTGTTATTCCAGACCGGCATTTTCCATCAGTTTTCATTCAAAAATACAATTACATCTGATCGAAGTTTATTTATGTATTGTGAATAGAATGTTAAAACAGTACAGTACAGGACATTGCATGGAAACAAGTGGCATCCTTACTGTTTTTAAACATACCGCTGTGAAAACAAAAGAGGCACAGGGCCCTGCTTCTGGCAAATGTTAAACAAGCCTCAAATAAAAAACCTCCCGGAGGCACTGATGTGCGAGATTTTTGTGGAGTTCACTCTCAGGTTAATCCCACAACTGGAAATGCTCACATAAGTTTGCACAGTAAGCTCTGGAAATGAGCCCACCAGCATGCTCTTTGAGATGCCAATCAAAATGTCAAGCGCCTGAGTGGAATTTGACACGACAGCTCTTGAGTGCCCCTTCAGTTTTTGGGATTCGCGTACATTTTGGGATCACTCTCTCAATTTCATGGGTTATTTCATGCTTAATACAACCTAACATTTTCGGGTGGTTGTAAAAGGGAATTGATGATCCGTCCCTAGTCGTGAACTTTATCGTCTTTGCCAGCCTTTCTAGTAAAACAGAGTGATGAAAATGGCGTCTGTTACCAGCTCATGTCGTAGTGCCATTATATTATGTCATGATCATATTCACACACACACAAACAAAAATCTCCATTCACAAAAATATTACTTAATAGTAAATTATATGCCAAACCCATTCTTGTCCTTTTTTTGTCAGCTATACTTGGGCCAACAATAGAAGGAAGGTCAGCCTCATTCTTAGGACTCCAATCAATCCCTATGGTAACTGCTGTTTGTCAGGCTCAGCTCAGTTACTGCCCATCTTGCATTTTGGTGTCAATACATGAGTAAGCAGCAGAGACTGAGGCAGTGAGGCATTAATAGAGAGTGCCAATATTGGATTGTGGGGGGAAAAAAAGAAAGGTAGGAGAGTGAGCTTTTGGAAAACTCAGGGTTGCCTCTGTTGCTATCCCAAGGGCCTATTGAATGTCCCATTTTAGAATGCAGGTATTGAGCGGTTATTTGGTCATCATTCATTAAATAAGGAATGACTGGCAGTCTGGCACTGACTCCACAGCTCTTATGAGCTATTTTGCCATTATCCTTTGGAGGTGAACATCAATGTCCATGAAAACTTTAGCTCTCTAGGTGATGATTATGATTTTGCACCATTAGGAAATTCTCTAAGTTCTCCTTCTTGTACTGTTGAAAATGTGTAGTTAACAACGATTAACAGTATTGTATTATGTTGATTTACCTCTAGACCTTGCAAGGATCTCAATATGGCACTAATAAAACGTGCGATGCCATATGTACTCTTCCTTTCCATCCGCCATAATACCACAGAAGAAGAAAACATCCGCATACACGTAGTGTAGGGTACTAAAACGCGGTGCTAATTGCATTGGCAACTATTTCTGTCATAATCAGACCAAATTAAAACTAATAGAAAAACAGAACAAACCTATTTGTTCATAGACGATTGTCAAATCAATAATATTTTTGCTGAAAATAATCAGGTTGACGAATGAAGATCAGAAATGGATGGCTTAAATCAGTCGCAGATGTTCATTGACCCTAAAATAAATGTAAAAATATAGTTGTGTTTTGTGCTTTTGGGAATTGTGTGGGGGCGTTGGAAATGAGGGAAACACAGATGGATCCTGAGTAGGGTTGAGCATCAAGCATTGAGCATCGATGGGTCCCGCTTCTAACACTCTGGTTCTCCTGGAATTTCGATTCCATGTTTCGATGCCCTGACCGCCGAGCGGGAAAAAAATGCTGCCAAAAACCATGACGAAGAAGCCACAAGATGCGCGTGTTTGTGCATTGCAACTTAATCACAACCATGGATACAATGACGCAGCACTCAAAAGTTTGGCTTAACTTTATAAAAAAAAAAAAAAAAGAGCAGTCAGTTTAGTGCAACATTTGCATTACAACTATATCATGCAAAGGTGGCTGCACGACCTATTACGCACGACCACTTTTATGGAATATAGTCACGCCACGTGCAAAGCTAGCTGAAAGCTACGTAGTTGACACGCTGCGCCGTCAGAACCAGGTAAGTAAAACAATACATTACGTCTGTCTTCTGCTGTCCCAGCGACCCGACCCTGGATTACGCAGTAGATGATGGATTAATGGATGGAAGGAATAGTACGAGAATAAACCGTACTATTATCGTATTATAGAACTAGATGCGGAATGACAGACTCAGCGGTCGTTAGTAAACAGCCGCCATTTTGAAGCAGTATATGCCTCTGTCAAAATCAACAGTATTAAAAGGATTTTTGTTTTAGAAACTGTTGTGTTGCTTATTTAGAAAGATGCAGCCATATGAAGCATTCGATTACTTTTTTAATGAACTCATACCAGTGAAAACAAAGCATCACATCACCAGTGTTGTTAATAACGGCGTTACAATATAACGGCGTTACTAACGGCGTTATTTTTTTCAGCAATGAGTAATCTAATTAATTACTTTTCTCATCTTGGCAACGCCGTTACCGTTACTGAGGCGGGAAAGGCGTGCGTTACTATGCGTTACTAAGTTGGTTGAATAAAAAAAGTCTGAGAGAAACGGACTCACGGGGACGAGAGCAGAGCAGGAGTGGGGCCGTTGCAACCGCGATGCTAGGTGGCTCCAATAATACCTGACTGTAGCCATAGCCGACAAACTACGCCCACATGACACGGTAGATATCATATTATAGAATTAGATGCAAAAACTGACACAGCTGCATTGCCAACATGTTTTAAGGACTACATGTGTTAGTAAACAGCCGCCATCTTAAAGCAGTAGACCTCTCAGGAAGGCCCTGATGTTGAGATCCTTCCTAGCGAACCTAAGTAACTTTTTTTTTTTTTTTTTTTTAATCTAAAATGCTTCTAAATCGGCAAAATCTGAACTTAAATCTATCTTTAAATGATGAAACAGTTTTAAAACTTACACATGTTTAAAGTAGACAGAAGGGAACTAATGCATTAACAGGTGCAATTTTAACAACTTTAACGGTTGATTCACAACTTTAAATGACTTCCACACATAGCAAAGGTTACTAGCTAGTTATCGCAATACCCTTGTGTCTAGTTAAGTGGAGGGTAAAGGGGCTAGGGCCAATTGTCCCCCAAATCCTTTAAACTTCACATTGTGTGACCTGGTTTTTTTTTTTTTTTTTTTTTTTTTTTTGTTTCTTGTTTTTTTTTTTTGAGAAAAAAAAAAATTATCACTAGTTACTTTGCCAAGTAACTAATTACTCTTACATTCAGGTAACTGAGTTACTAACGCAATTACTTTTTGGGAGAAGTAATTTGTAACTGTAATTAATTACTATTTTAAAGTAAAATTAACAACACTGCATATACTGTATATAGATATAACTAGATGCAAAATGACAGA
This sequence comes from Corythoichthys intestinalis, assembly GCF_030265065.1. Taxonomy (NCBI): domain Eukaryota; kingdom Metazoa; phylum Chordata; class Actinopteri; order Syngnathiformes; family Syngnathidae; genus Corythoichthys; species Corythoichthys intestinalis. The sequence continues at coordinate 31,016,888 of NC_080395.1, read as the reverse complement.
CACGGCACTAGATGCATTAGTAAACAGCCGCCATCTTAAAGCAGTAGACCTTTTATTACGGCTCTTTTGTAGAGAACCTTCCTAACGAACCTAAGTAACTTTTTATCTAAAATACTTCTAAATTGGCAAAATCTTGACTTGAAGTCAAAATCAACAAAAAAAATCAACAAAAAGTCAAAATGAAAGTTTTAAAACTTTCATTTGTCGAAAGTAGAGAGAAGGGAACTAATGCAATAATGGGAGCAATTTTAACAACTTTTAACAGTTGATTCAGGGTGAAGGGTAAATTAGGGTAAAGAATTGGGCTCGGGCCAATTGTACCAAAAACCTTCACAAAAAAACTTCACATAGTGTGGCCAATGTTTTTTTTTTTTTTTGAGGAAAAAAAAAAGTAATTATCACCAATTACTTTGCCAAGTAACTAATTACTCTTACATTCAGGTAATTGAGTTACTAACGCAATTACTTTTTGGGAGAAGTAATTTGTAACTATAATTAATTACTTTTTTTCAGTAAGATTAACAACACTGCACATCACAGATAAATGTGCTATATAAGTACTGACCATTTACCATAGCATCCTTGCCAGACGCTCTCATCTCTTCTTCTCTGCATTATACGTACACTCCTACAGCGCCACTCATTGGCTTAACTGGTAGTGTCACAACATAAACATGGCATTTGTCTGTAATCACAACAGAATCGGTTTTTACAGGTAAGGAACACTAATTATTTTGCCTCATCTACATCAAATTATAATCAATAGAAGAATTTATACTAATGCTTTGTCATAGCTCCCAGCTAAGGTACATGTATGGCAAAAGAATATTTGGAAAGAAACTTCATCACATTCAAGTTCAAAGACTGATATTTATTAGTTGAAAATAGCCCTGTGAGAAGTTCATATAATTCATAAGTTTCATATTAATTGTATTAATAATTAATAATGATAAAAATAATAAATAATAATAAGTTTTAAACTTATATACCGTAATTTCCCGAATATAAGGCGCACCTGTGTATAATGCGCACCCCAAATTTACTTGTAAAATTTGGGGAAAATTAGTGTACCCGTTTATAACGCGCACCCTAATTTTAGCACCAATAAATAGAAGAATACAAGAAAACAGAGCTCGTGTACAGATACAGAGATGTCATTTTACTGACTGGTGAAACACAGCACAAGCATAGCACATTGGTAGTTCAAAACATTACCGTAAACTGACAATATTTACGGTAATAATATGATTTGACAACTTCTCCAACTTACCAGAATTTAGGAGAAAACAAAACGGATGTGACTTTTCTTTTAAAGGCTGCTGTATAACTTGCTCATTTCCTCATGATGAATAAATGTTTCTTCCATGGATTGATACGGTAAAACTACTGAACTATTGTTATTTGGGTTTGAGTTTCCCGAGGGACCGATATAGTTGACGGACACAGGAAGTGTGTGTCCTTACATTTGTTATGCTCCGAATTGTGGAGCTGCAATAAACGTCGACTCAAATGAGTTCAAGAAACTAAATTCTGTGCTTTATGAAGAGTGAAAAAAGCAGAATTTAACACAGACGAAATCATTCGGCCGATTAGTGTGAAGTATTACCGAAACAAAATGGTGACGTCACGTACCGTAATGGTCGGCAACGGGTCGCCGCATACGTTTCTTCAACACAACGTGGCCGTGTCAATGAAAAAAAATCGGTTTATATATATATGTAATACATATATACTTCTGTCTCCATCCATGTACCCGTTTATAATGCGCACCATGAGTTTACAAGTTGATTTTGGGGAAAAAAAGTGTGCGTTATATTCGGGAAATTACGGTAATTCATATAATTAAAAATCGAAAAATTAAGACATTAACGTACACTAATGAATTTTTAAAGTATAAATTTTTTGACCCGGCCTCTTTTTTTTATTTTTTGACCCTGCCTGCCTCATGTAAGAATTGGAATCGAGAATTGTTCGGAACCGGAATTGAAACATGGAACCGGAATCGGAACCGGAATCATTCAATTTCAAACGATGCCCAACCCTAATCTTGAGTATACAGTATATGATAGAAAGACATTAAATACAGTACATGCTTGTTCTCATTTGGACTATTATTCTTTGAAAATATAGTTCGCTAAAATATTTAATTGAGCATAGAAATATATAGTGTACACATATGTTTGAAGTGATAAAGCTGTCTACTATGTGCCATTTTTGGTGCATTTTTATGAATAAATGCAATTTTTGCTACAAAGCGAGGTAATAACTGACTGTACACAGTAGTTTGTCATGAGACAGTGACTTGAAAGGTTAAATTCCCAAAGGACTATTGTGAAACCTTCCATCCTGACTGTACAGTACTTCACTTAATATTTCAAACTTGACTGCTATCTGTGACTGAAAGCTTTTTTGTCAGAAAAAAAGACTTGCCTACTGTATGTTGGGTGTTTCTCAATTTGTAATACCTAAAGAGGTGCAAACCTGACTATGACTTCAGGAGACATTTTGATTTTGTGTACGTTCGGAATAAGCATGCCGCGATTGTACGACTCTCTCGAGTCATCCCTCACACTCCTGTATGCATTGGACTGGGGGTATATATGTAGCCTGAATTATTTAACTAGTCTCTTGCATATTTAATGACCCAGTGTCCCCATCACCCCTTCATGGCGTGGTGAAATACAACTGTCTTATTTCTTACACCTTCCTCAGTATATGGGGTATAGGATTCTGAATCACTAGTCCATAGCCTGGACAGGAGATTAATTATGGATAGACTTAACACTACGGGCAAAATGAAAGGAAAATCCATCCTGTCAGTGAAGTCAAAGCTGATTTTTTTCAGCCTCTGGCTATCTTTCATGCATTTGAACAAAGAACTGAATTGGTAAAAATACTGCTGCTTGACAAATACTCTCAAAACTCAATTAAACTATCTCTAAGGTGAAAATTGAGTTTTAGTCAATATCAGTTAGTTGGTCAGTTAGTTTCAGTAGGGATGAAATATTAAGAAACGGTGAAGAGTATTGTATTTCCTGTTTTTCTGAATTGTTTGGGGTTCCAGGTAATCTCCATGAAAACCATTGTGGTCCAGTAAATACAACAGATAGCCTTAAATGGCCATATGTTAATCTGGAAATACAACGTCCAAAGCTAATACCCAGCTTTAAAATCACGTATTGAATCCACTCATCACTGTTTCTCTGCAAACATTATATGCATCTCTGACATTCATTATAAACCTAACATCCAACCTTCTGCTGATGCTACACTCACAAGCTGGTTCATCAAAATGATTTAAAAAAAAAAAATGGAAATCTGCTATTCTATGGCAATTCTGACGAAAAACACTTCAATTATTAAAATCTTCATTTTAGCTTGCATGCATTGCACGCATATCCCGAATTTCAGTCGTTGGAAACATTTTCTAAGCATCTGTCACATCTCTCTACTCCAGTTATGAGTGCTCAAGGGCTCCAGGCCAAAGATAAAACAGGCTCCAGCGACCCGTATGTCACCGTCCAGGTGGGAAAAACCAAGCGTCGGACAAAGACCATCTTTGGAAACCTCAACCCAGTGTGGGATGAGAGATTCTATTTGTAAGTACCGAAAGAATTTCCCATTTCTCTGTCGGTATAGTTCCTGCATAGACTCTTTTTTTTGGTCTCAATCCATTATTTAGTATGTAAACCTGTTTTATTAATAGTTTAGGAGAAGTATAATTTGATAGAGCATGCAACACAGCAGCCGCAGCACAGCTCTGCAAACAGTCCTGTTGCAGTTTTACTGTATCATTCATCAGGGTATGCACCAGAGCTCTTATCCCTGTGGTTTTACCAACCGAATAAATTGTATGTGACATATTATGTCCTCCCTACAGTCCTACCCATCTGCCTCCTTTTCTTATTACTCTGAAAAGGTGTGTAAAAGTCTCATGATTTCCCCAAAATACTTGACTACCTGCTTCTGTTTTTGTTCTATTCTTTAACTGTTTTTTAAAAATGCATTCATAAAATACTGACAGGAAAAATGATTAGACTACACTTCACTGATACTTTCTGGAGAAAATTAATGAGCCATCATTTTTATTCTTTAATGCGGTGGGTGAAGATCTGTCATATTTTCCGAAATCGTCTTTCAATGCCTATTCATAATGAGCAAAAATAATCCTGCCTGAAGGAGTGCCGTAAAGGAAGTCTTTGTGGATATATGGGCTGAACTTTGCTATTGATGGCTTCAAAAGTACAGCATTTCTCCTGATTTTAGGGATGAGGCAAACAATTTTGATCCACCATCATATATACTGTATGGAACATAGGTTTCAAACTCTTTGGGGCCAAATCTAGCCCACAATATCATTTTGTGTAGCCCGCAAAAGTAAATCATTTTCATGTTTAATGATCGAGGACTAAATTATACGAGGATAAAATTACTGCCCCCCCCCCCCCCGTTTTTTTTTACATCTATAAATAAAATAATAAAGTAATAAAAAATAAAGAAAATATTTATCCATTCCCATTTTTTAGTTGTTTTTATTAAGAACACTAAAATACATAAGAGAATATTTACAATGTTTAAGCCTTTTTGTTCAATGAATAAATAAAAAGGACAAATAACTACCATATTTTTGGACTATAAGTCGTACTTGAGTATAATTTGCACCAGCCAAAAAAATGCACAATGAAAAGCAAAAAAACATACAAGTCGCACCGGAGTATAAGTCGCATTTTTGGGGGGAAATTTATTTGATAGAATCTAGCACCAAGAACAGACATGTCATCTTAAAAGGCAATTTAAAATACAATAGAGAACAACAGGTTCAATAGGTGTACGGTATGCTAACATTGCATGACGCTAGAAGTTAGACCGAGCCTAAAAAATCCAGCCCGACCGGCCCGCGGGTATTAAAGCCTTACCCACCGATCAATTACCGTATTTTTCGGACTATAAGTCAGTTTTTTTTCATAGTTTGGCAGGGGGTGCGACTTATGCTCTGGAGCGACTTATGTGTGAAATTAATAACACATTATATTATCATTTCTGTCAGGAAATGCGCAGGCAGGCAGGCTGTGTGGACCCAAATGCAGGGAATCAGTAATGCAAGACAGGTGGCAGAGAACTCAAAAAAGGTTTTAATTTTAACTAACAAAAAGCACAAAGTACAACCAAAAGGACTGGGGATCAAAAAGACAACGTTCAAACAAAACTTACTTTAACGAAGGGACTAATACACGAGGGCTTGGACAGGACTTCGACATCTACATTGACAATGACGCAACAAGGAGTGAAAAGAAACTGGGAGTTTATATACACACAGTGACGAGGGGTAACGAGACAACGAGGAACAGATGGGCGACAGAGAAGGATGCAGGGTCAGTGTTTCCCACAAATGAACGAGACTGTGGCGGCCCGCCACAGTCTCGTTTGCCCCCCCCCCCAATAAAAAAAAGAAGATAATAATCAGATGCGTCAGTCAGCCGATTACACAGCTGTAGCCCACTCCACTCTACTACCCGCGAGAGCGCGCGCGGGTAGTAGAGTAGCATTTTAGAGTAGTATTTTATTTATTTATTTATTTAAGAGACGCAAGGGGAACGAGTAGGAAGAATGGGAGAACGAGCGAGATAGCGAGAGATAGCGGTCGCATGTCATAGCAGCACGCTGTTATTTTGTTATTGTTTTTCTGTATTATTGTTACCACAATCAGGTGGGTATGCAAATACAGACTTCTCTCCTTCTTCCCCATATCCGGGGCATTACAATAGTTTGGATCGGACTTTTCGGCGAAAGTCTTGGACGTAAAGCAAACTTTGATTGAACTTGCGCGGAGAGGCGGGGCCCAAAATAAAGCCTTGCTCTATTTTCAGAGCGTTGGTCACAGTAAAATATTTATTAGTTCAAGCAGAGTAAAATGATACATATTCACGGTACAAGAACGTCGTTTCCGTGTCCATCGATTTGTAAGAAAAGGCTGTTTGTACGAGTGACGCGTGGGCGCTCCCGTCAGGGGGGGACATTTCGCGTGGAGTGGCTATTTTTCAGCACAACACCGGCGCGCCAACTTATCCTTGAGGTTTTTTAATGATACTCAAGTTTTTCGACATATTTTGCCAACTTTCTAGATTTAAAATACAGTACTTATATTTACATAAAATAAGAGTTGAAAACTTAATACCAATATAAATTAAGTAGATAGCTTCTGAAAGCCTGTTAACGAGGAAAGCTAAGTAAAGGCCGAGTTATACTTCCGCGTCAGACCTGCGCCGTCAAGGAAGACCCAATTTACAACCCTGCGCCGTAGCCTGATGCGCTCCTATTGATTTTTCAAACCCTAGCGTCATGTCAACGCGTATGACTTGGCGGAAACGGACTGTGATTGGTTCGCTCAGACTTGTTTCCGAAATCACCGCCGTTGTAAAACATTATTTTTGTACACGCAAAAATGGACCAAGCAAACGAGAGTATCATCGAAGAGCAAGTCTCGTCAAGACATTATTATGATTGCCAAATGCCAAGGTCGGCGATTAAAAAAAAAATAAAAAATGGTAGAACCACCGAGACGTGTGTGTTCGGAATGGGGTGGCCACACGAAGCGGTGACCCAGTCGGCCAAAAACTGCCAACTTTTTAACACTTTATTTCGTATTTTCGGTTGGTGCACTTCATCATTTATTGTGTACATATGTTTGCTGTGAGTCTGTGACTTATTTACGTGTCACACTTCAAGTATATGAAGAATAACGCACAGGTATGGTGTCAAAAGAGTTGTTTTGATCTTTAATTTTCAATAACAGACAGTTCACACACGATACATCATCACTGATTGAGAGTGCCTCGGTGCTTTTTATGATAACGTTAAAATCAAGGCTCCCAACGCAGTTTTGAAAGTTCCATAGACGCGAGAAATCTGCTATGGCTTCCCACTGGCTGGTTGTCGGACACGGCAAACAAATCGGGCTGGAGGGCTTTGCAGACCTTGGACGCAGTGCTCGACGCCAGCTTGAAGCTAGCCGCCACAGCTAGTTGTCTCCACCCGAGTCTAGAACTCTCTGTGCGGCATCAAAAGTCGGCCAGACCGGCTCGAAACAGTCTTCTGCATCGCCTGCCCCTCGACATTTGAATGATCAACATTTATTCAATGTTGATGAGCAGAAGATTTACATTCAAGCGTTCCATCTTGCATTGTTTATTTTTTCTCCGTTAAACTAGACTAGCGGAAGTCAACAAGCATCCCCCAAAACCGTACAAACATAACGCCACACCCCTCTAGTGGCTTGGCGGTGAATTACAGAGCAATGCATTCCCTCACCGCAGAACTATCGAATGCTCATTGACGCCGTAATCACTTCGCCGTCACCGCAACGCAGGAGTATAACTCAGGCTTAAAAAAAGGTTTTATTAAACTGGGATATGTATTTTAACCCACAGTATCTCATGTTTAATGTACATGAAATACGCTGCATGGTTTTATGACTCACAGCATTTGTGCATGGGCTAGTTGTCCTCAGTTGCTCTATGGAAATCTCCCGAAAGAATCAAAGCAGCTGATATGTTGATAAATCTGTGGCCTCTGAGACTTCGACTGTGTTTGTCTACAGCACATCCCATTTATATTCTCTGAGAATGCTCGAGAATCACGCAAAACCCAGTGAGCATCAGATTAGAAATCTACTGTTTTTTTATTCCCTTTGTATTATGAGACTGAGTAGGCCTCATCCTCTAGCATTTTCGTCCCTTGTTCAGTGCTGTTGCATTTCAAATTTTTATCATTTTGATAATACAAGTTATAAATTGAGGCGAGTTGCAGCAGAATGTGATCAGACGGCATTAATCAACGTGTAACAATCAACATAAAAACAAACGTGTCTTGCCTCCGACAGCAGATTTATAGTGACAAATCTTCTCATGCATTTGATGCCCAGCGCTAGACAGCAATATCACTTGGCGAGCCATTGTCACCGTGCTTCACCGTGATGAGTGCATCTTATCACAGCTATGAAGCCAGTAATGTGAGAGGCTGACAGTGTTTATGAATCACTGCGCGACCTCATCTGTCGTCACCTTCCCCCAATGTTTTTACTTGCCGCGATACTACGCTCGTGTGAAGGTCCTGGGTTTAATCGGTCCTCTGGAGGTTTCTATACCTCCCAATAGCTCTTTTATTTTATGCGCCACTCCGGCTGGGGCTTTAAATGCAATTTATTTCATATTTAAGATTATGATCAGAACATTAATATGAATTGTAATTCCAGATAAAGGCGCAAATGGTTTTAATATTTACGCATACTGTAGTTTCAAGACGAGCTTTTATGACATGAGTTCTCTTTGAAATCGCTCAAATTTGTATATTCAAATATTGTATAAAATACACAGAAACAAGTTTTTACCTCCAATTTTCTCTCTCGTTTTCTGGGTTCTGGCTTACTTAAAATAAAATATGATTGGTTGATTGACCACTCTCCAAATCAGCACTCAAACTTGGCCTTCCCTCAGATTCGTGAAGTCCTTGTCACTTAGGGGCAGTTTACATTGCGACTCTGCGACACCAAGACGCAAAGACTGTGCTGGGGAATGGCCTCGCCTGTATATGGTGTCGGCAAAAACGGAAGGCAAAGACGCAAACCTTTGAATCCAGGCTCCAAAGTGGAAGGATTGGATTGCGGGGGCTTGAGAGGACTTGCTTCGCATCCATAGCAATAGAAAGCTCACGTGTCGATAATGTCAGCACTCGTACACGCAGCGGTGGTACTAAACATTAAACAGCAAATATGGCAGAACGTCGGCTTTAATTAACTGTTTTTATAATTGCTTGGAGTTGGCGGGTATGTTGTCTTCCGGGCTGAGGAGATTGTTGGTGTCAAAGTGCATCACTGGCTGTCGCCTTGTAAATCTGCCCCTAAGAGGCAGTGTACATGGCTTCAGAGTCCTACAGTATATTTGCATACATGTGATTATAGATTAGCCCTTGATATAAACACTTTAATCATAAAATTATATTAAGGACTAATATAATTAAACTGATCGACAATGGACTATTGGGAAAATTAACAATCAGAGGGGATGATTAGAAAAAAAAAACAAAAAAAACCCTGTAATCACTATGAAATGTGAGTGTCAAAAATTGTTTATTCGATATTTTCTGCGTCCGATATGGTATACTGGGGGCGGGTTTTAATCGAGTTAATTACAGCTTAAAAATTAATTAATCGTAATTAATCGCAATTAATCGCAATTCAAACCATCTCTAAAATATGCCATATTTTTATGTAAATTATTGTTGGAATGGAAAGATAAGACACATGACGGATATATACATACAACATACTGTACATCAGTACTGTATTTGTTTATTGTAACAATAAATCCACAAATGGCATTATTAACATTCTTTCTGTTGAAGTGATCCACGGATAGAAAGACTTGTAGTTCTTAAACGATAAATGTTATAGTTACAAGTTATAGTAATTTTATATTAAAACTCCTCTTCATGTTTTCGTTTTAATAAAATTTGTAAAATTTTCAATCAAAAGTAGAGTTAATATAATGATAAGAAGAATAAAAATAGAGTGAAAAGTTTTACGTGTATTTTGCATAGCTAAATTGATATGGAATGCCAGTTTATTTAGCATTGTTGTTTAACTGTGTGTCAGAATAGGGTGTGGTGACCCTTTGTTGACATAATTCACCCACCGTACTTGTTTGTCTGATTGGCCGAGCGCGTTACCGGCTGCGTCAGTCACGTGACTAGACACTATAAAGAGCCGCGCGCGTTCCGGTTCATAAGAGAGAGTGCACGAGAGTTCACGGAGTGCAACACAGCAATTCGAGCAATAAAGACTTAACAAGCAAACCGCTTCAAGGGCCTCATTACTATAGATTGAAGTGCTTTTCTTTTTGAGAACATTATTTCTTTTTTTTAGAGACAGGAATATTATTTTGGTTGTGCTTTCACTAAACGACACTTATGTTTGTTGTGAAGGAGAAGCTTATGCCAATAAACGGTGCGCCTGTGTCCACTCGCCTTTACTGTATAACATATACAGTGGGGAGAACAAGTATTTGATACACTGCCAAAACCCATTGGCAGTGTATCAAATACTTGTTCTCACCACTGTATCTGTACATATCTAACCCAAAATAAAACAAGAGACACATAATTGCCACTAAAAGAAAGAAAACTTACCGAAATATGTGTGGAGCACAAATAGCAATTTGCATTGCATTGTGAATACAGCATAAACGTCTCACATCTACTAATTCTCCCACGTTTAGAAGACATAACATGAGTATGGAACGGCGCTGCCCCCAAGCGGCCGGTGGCATTCTCTTCACTCTTAATGTCCATAAACGGCCTCATTGTAATGTTTGAGGCAATATGCCAGCGGGTGCGTTAATTGCGTCAAATATTTTAACGTGATTAATTAAAAAAAATATAATTAACGCCCGTTAACGCGATAATTTTGACAGCCCTACTTTATATATAATTAAATAAAGTCTTAATTTCCTTTTTATGTGTACACATGCCTTGATTGGATCAGGGTGTATCTCACATGCCCTACCCGGCTCAGAAAAATGTATTTCTATCATTGAATCGATCATGTGTATACAGTGGCACCACGGGAAGTGGGGTGCTGAGGGTGCTGCAGCACCTGCTGGTGTTAGGGAGAAAAAATGTTTTGGTAAATTATTTTATAAAAAAATAAAGCCGCTCGTCTGCATGGCTGTTGCGCCTGGTGGGGCTCGCGTACGGCTGGATGTGATGGGGCGAGCTCGGGTGGGGGGGTCCCGGTGCTGGGATTGGCGATTGGGCGGCGTAGGGTCGGACGCCAATGGGCTTACACTCACAAGGGATTCACACAATTACTCGGTTCTAGATCACAGCGCTGATTTGTGTACACTCTACCCCTTTCAATCACTTAGCTTATTGACTCTCCCACCCCCATCCCCCTCGTTCCCTGGTCAACAGGCCCCCCACATGATGTCAACCGAAAATACTTCTAGCTGACGATAACACCAACATATTAGTAGTGTAGCCGTTCAATGTATTTCTTGTTGTAGTATGTGTTTCTTTTCTTCTGTTCCCCCATAGCCCCTTCCTGTTAATTAAAAAAAAAATATATATATTGTATATATTTTGTAAAAAAAAATACATGAATAAATAAATAAAAATAACACATTGAAACAATAGCATATTTAACTGTGGGGATTAAAAATATATATTGAAAAAGTTTTTGTTTGTGAATAACATTGTCACCACCTGACGCCTTGCTTGCTACCTGGTCACGTTAAATAAGGTGCATTGGAACGGAAAAGTTAACTGTTGACAGAAGAGCCTTTAACATGGCGCAAAAACATTTTTTTTGTTTACAAATTTTTTTTTTTTCTCGAAAATTCAATTCGGGGGTGGAAAATTAAGATGATTATGAAGATAGTTCTATAGTAGTGCTCAAATTTTGCTGCAGATTTAGACCGTGGAGTCCAGAAAAGAAAACCTATCTTTATGTATTCAAATAGGTAAGACATGCTTGCATTGTAGCCATATTAATATTTGTTTTTGCTGTTGAGCTTCTGCCGTCCAGAGCACTGTTGGTTTTTCATTTGCAAATGACCTTTGACTTTTCATTTTCAAATATATTCGTGTGTCATTGCGTCATCTAGCTGCGGGGATTTGCATTACAATCCACGGGCATTTTTATTTCCAATACAAAAACTCCAACACACACTGTAGGTAAAATAGAGCACTGTCTTTGTAGTAGCCTAGTAGTAGTAGTAGTAGTAGTATGTAAACTATCCTTAATGCATGTGTACTCCCATTGTCCATGCCTTGTACGAGAAAAACTGCGATCTTGACAAATCTGGACCAAAACGGCTGTTTTAGGATGGTAAAACCTAAAACACCTCCTCAGCACCCCCTGCTGTGAGTGACTTCCAATGCCCTTGTATCCATAGCTGCCATCTTCGCTCAAGAGGAAGTCATGTCGCTTTGCACATGCGCAGACATGTGTGGTCATAATCCGACCGCCAGTCGCAATCAGGTAGTGACAGTCCTAACAAAAAATGAGCTGAACGGGTCTATTTAGTCTGTTTGGATTAGGAGTGGGAACCTCGTGGTGCCTCACAATAAGATACGATTTGCAATACAAATCTCACAATAACGATGATCTGACGATATGGCGATACAACAATTATCGATACATTAGTCAGGAAATCCTTCTAGGATATTCTACAAACAACTAATCAACAGAAAAACAAGCTTCTGCTGTGAATTAGAATAAGTTTGTCATTAGTAGACGTCCAATCCATTTGAACTGGGAGAGTGGCAGCGAATGAACATTCGTTCATTTGCTGCCATCCCTCCCACTTCAAACGGATTGAACGTCTATGGCCGTCAGTGGCAGCCAATGCCAGGCAATGAGGTAATTTTGGGCTATTTAAGGTCATTTACCTGTTCATTTTCATTTACTTCCTGTTGATTTTGGGGTATTTTATGGGTCTCTTCCTGTTTATTTTGAGTTACAGAACAGGAAATGACCTGGGAATCACCCAAATGAATAGGCAGTGACTCAAACTCAACAGAAAATGACCTGTAAATGCTCTTAAATGAACAGCAAGTAACATGTAAATGCCCTGAAAATCGGACAGAATGACTGTGAATGCTCTGGTTTCAAATGATTGAACTATCCCAGTCTAAATGGATTGGGCGTCAAGCACCGTCAATGTAGCCTTAGCCTTAGAGTTAACTGAGACACTATTATGGTGGAAGATTTTGGTAGCAACTTGGTTCATTTTTATTTGTTTTTTTCAGACATTGACACCTTTTTAAAACGATATCTTGATTCTTGGCAGGAGCATATCGATAACCTTTTGGGATACAAAGTATCACGATACATCACCATTTTGATATTTTGTCACACCCCTAGTTTGGATAATATGATTTAAAATATTAACCCATTCATTACTGATGTGAACTCAACAATAGACATGACTACATCAGATATTACATGAATGAAAGTGTATTAATCGTTTAAATTTATCAACATTTTGTGATGAAATTAACGTAACTACAACAAACGCAACTGCACTGCCACTTACACACAAGCTCAACACCTGTAATGAGGCTCCGGCGGTGACTGTAATAAAACTCTTTCCTATTACTACAGGGATGTAGATTAATAGAGTGATACATTACTATGTGCTCTGCAAAGAGCAAAATCCCAGACAAGCACAGCTGCAAGTATGCAGGGCTTCCCAAAGAAAGAGATTAGCGCAGAAATACTGCGGCTAGCGTTCTTGTGGATTTTGCACCCAAGACATCATTAGTACACGACCTAATCTGTTGGTATTAATCGCGGGGTGGACATTCTGACCCCATCTAAGGCTATAAGTGCTCAGTGGTGTCGTTTCGACGAAGCGCCCGTTGGACAGAAGCGATGCTTATTTTACATAATGATGTTTTCACAAATAGATAATCCTCCTTGTGAATGCTACGTAGTCATTCTTGTGTAACAAGCAGCTCCGCTCTGATGATGTTCGCATGCGCTCAGAGAGTCATGCAGAGGAAAGGTCATGTAGCGTCTTGGGGGTGACGCACGACTCAGCACACACACATACACACAACAAGATGCATGCCTATTCACTCACAAATAGACTTTTATCTCATGACAGGCAAGAATTTTTCTAGTACTCTGTTTAAAAAGAAAAGGTAAAGAAATGTGCATGTCTGTGCGTGCCCAAGCTTATCTCCAATTGTGTGTTTGACATTAAGTCATTCTGCTCGGCTAAGCGCCCCGACCCGATGAGCTGTCAGCCGAACGCGATGCTGTAGAACACGATGCCGCTGATTGCTTTGACCGACATGCCTCTCCTTGTGCAATCCCCAGCGAATGTCACAACGCCACAGATCGCATCAAGGTGCGCGTGTGGGACGAGGATGACGACATCAAGTCGCGGGTCAAGCAGCATTTCAAGCGGGAATCAGACGACTTCCTGGGCCAGACCATTATTGAGGTCCGCACGCTCAGCGGGGAAATGGATGTCTGGTACAATCTAGGTATGTTATTTGAAACACAAGTTGTGACAAAGTTACCCAAAATATCGAACATCAAACACTATAAGAAGCACTGACCTACATTTACAACCCAGTTTATTACATTTCTTTCATGAATGGTATCAATGTACTCCCAAAACAATTCTCTTCATTCAGTGGAATTTCTCTTGTCTGCTCCGCATCCTGTACGTGTATCTGGATGTTAGATTTTGTCAGATCCAATTTCAGTCTTTATTACATTTCACTTGAATCTGATCAGGCTTTTACGAATCGTAAGTGCTTGCCAATGTAACTTAAACTATATTAGTGATGGGACTGTTTCTTCAACCAATCACATTTTAAACTCCGTCCTGAGATTGGCTGGTCAGATTTGCTGCTAACTATCTTCTTTTGCCTGAAACACTGTGGGTCAATTTTAACCCTTGACCCTACATCACAACTGTTCACTGAATGACAAACCGCGAAAAGGCTATAGAAACGCCAGCTTGCATAGATTTATAAATCTGGTTGTTAACTAAAATAATCCCTGGAATTTTAAAGAGGATACTCTTTGACTGGTGGAGTGCCGAGAGGGTCAACTACTATCTGGGGTCACATGTCCTTAAGGACTGATAAGATTGTTGGTTTATTATAAAACAACATTTCTTAGCTGTTAGAATATCAAGGCTAAGCAGTATACTGCTGAGAGGCCCCACTGACTTAAATCTGACCTTGGCTCTTCCTGTTCTTTTTCATAAAAAAATCAGAACTGGGCATCATGACCTGTATAGTAATTGTAGCCTAAGACCAGGTACTATTTTGATAACTGACTTCCGCTAACTCCGCCTTAAAGTTTCAGCTATTCTTTAAAATTGTCATACAAGACTTACTTACAGTACTTCGTTGACAATGAACATGATTGTTGTGAGGACATACGAAAAAAAGTAGGAAAATTATAAGTCAAATATACAGATTTTTTTCCACAGAAGCAGACTAAATTAGAAAAGCAGTAATGAATATATATACAGTGGGGCAAATAAGTATTTAGTCTACCTATAATTGTGCAAGTTCTCCCACTTGAAAATATTAGAGAGGCCTGTAATTGTCAACATGGGTAAACCTCAACCATGAGAGACAATGTGGAAAAAAACCCCAGAGAAAATCCATTCTTTCTCCTCCAAACACGAGAACCTGTGTTTCTACCAAAAAGTTCTATTTTGGTTTCATCTGACCATAACACATTCTCCCAGTCCTCTTCTGGATCATCCAAATGCTCTCTAGCGAACCGCAGCCGGGCCTGGACGTGTACTGGCTTCAGCAGGGGGACACATCTGGCAGTGCAGGATTTGTGTCCCTGGCGGCGCATTGTGTTACTGATAGTAGCCTTTGTTACTGTTGTCCCAGCTCTCTGTAGGTCATTCACTAGGTCCCCCAGTGTGGTTCTGGGATTTTTGCTCACTGTTCTTTTTATCATTTTGACGCCACCGGGTGAGATCTTGAATGGAGCCCCAGATCGAGGGACATTATCAGTGGTCTTGTATGTCTTGCATTTTCTAATAATTGCTCCCACAGTTGATCTCTTTACACCAAGTGTTTTACCTATTGCAGATTCGGTCTTCCCAGCCTGGTGCAGGTCTACAATTTTGTCTCTGGTGTCCTTTGACAGCTCTTTGGTCTTGGCCATAGTGGAGTTTGGAGTGTGACTGACTGAGGACAGGTGTCTTATATACCGATAATGAGTTAAAACAGGTGCCATTAATACAGGTAACGAGTGGAGGCTCGTTAGACGTCGTTAGAAGAAGTTAGACCTTTTTGACAGCCAGAAATCTTGCTTGTTTGTAGGTGACCAAATACTTATTTTCCACTCTAATTTGGAAGGAAATTCTTTAAAAATCAAACAATGTGATTTTCTGTTTTTTTTCCACATTCTGTCTCTCATGGTTGAGGTTTACCCAATTACAGGCCTCTCTAATATTTTCAAGTAGGAGAACTTGCACAATTAGTGGTTGACTAAATACTTATTTGCCCTACTCTATAAATATAGATTGTCCATTTCCTTTCGGTCATTGTCGTCAAGTTTATGCTCACGGGCAAATAGATCTCCATGTCTCCATGTCCACTTCAAAATCCCATTACACTCTAGCTGCAGTGTAACCATTACATCCACTCACTCCCATCCAATAACCATTATCCTTAAAGATAGCAGGATAAATTTATGGTCAGATCAAGTGTGTTTCAGTTGAGACCATCAATATTGTTCAAATACCAGAGATCACTAAATCTCTGTGGTTGCTCTTCCGAATGTTCTGCTATTTCCGCTCTCACATTTGCTTGAATGGCGGCTTAATAGGAGTGCCGACTGCTGTTGGAGTATTGTTTGTCTCTTTTGCTAAAAGGAAGCAATTTGCGCTAATAGTGACCCCACGACCGGTGCATTGGTTCAGTCTCTTTAAATACCCACGATGAATGTTTAAAAGGGCTTTTGCCAATGTGGATGATCGCCCTGCGGCTGCACTCCTCTTGAAGCCTCTTCAGTGCCTCTTCATTGAAGGGACTCATGCCTTCGCTTTGTCCCTTAATTATTTTTCACTTGACTGAAGAATGGAGTAGAGCGTCACTCATTTTTTGCATAAAATAGCATGGATGTTGAAAGTCGACTAAGAGATGAACTTAGTTTCGCTTCCTGTATATATGTTTGCATTTACACTACTGGCAAACATTTTGGTATATTTAGGTTTTTAGTGAAATTTCAGGATAAAACTTAATTCAAACCTTTGAATGAACGTATTATTCTGTTAAGTGTTTGGTACTTTTTTCACAAGGTGCTGTTGCATTAATGTTTTACATTACGTGATGTCGTTCAATCAATGATGCTTGACATTGATATAATGCGTTTAGATAATGTGATGCATCGGCGTTGATTTATGAGCTATTCTCTCTATAAGTCTTGTTGTTTTGATGCATTACAAGGACATACTTCCACCACAGAGGACAGTTACTGTACTCTCTGGTATTTACTTTGATGCACTTATAAATTCAGTTTTTCAAACAGGTTGGTATCAGTGTTGACGAATACAATTCAGAATTGGTGCTTCATTTTAAAAATGTTTTGTCTTTTTTGCACCGTGTAATTCTGCACGGTTGTCTTTTACAGATAAGAGAACTGACAAGTCTGCTGTATCCGGTGCCATTAGACTTAAGATCAGCGTGGAGATGAAGGGGGAGGAAAATGTGGTGCCACCTCACGGCCAGTACACCTGTTTACATGAGGTAACATCCATTATTTAATGTACAGTTGCTTTCAGAGTTCAAATTCAACCTGTTTAGACAGACAAATAATCCAATAATCCAAAAATTTTAAGAAATAGAAGGACTATCAAAATAAAATTGCTCTCATTATGACAAATGGTATATTTTTTTGTAAAACTTTGTAACTTTCAGTTCAGTCAGATTTTTTTCTGAAAAGCATATCTTGAAATCATTCTAAACTGGCTTTAAAGTGTCTATTTAATGGGAGTTTTTAATTAGACGGAGAGGCATTTATAGCCAGGGGCACTAGTAATCACTCAAAGCAGGGGGTGCTGAGGATATTTTTTAGTTTTTCCCCATCCCAAAACAGTGGTTTCGGTCCAAATTTGTTATGCTCGCATGTTTTCGCCATACAAGGCTTGCACAATGGCAGTACACATGCTGGATAGTTTACGTACTACTACTAGGCTACTACAACGAGAGAGTTCTATTTCACCTACAGTGTGTGTTGGCGTTTTTGTATTGGAAATAAAAGTGCCCGTGTATTGTACTGCAAATCCCCGCAACTAGACGGCACAATGATACATTTGAAAACTAAAAGGTCAAATAAGCCTCAGTTTAACGCGGCACCCTCAACACCACACTTCCCGCGTCACTGTTTGAAGCTTAAAGTAGAACAAAAATCAATTGTATGACATTTTACCTATCCAGACATGAATCTGAGAATGTGAACAAGGTAAACTGTTTTTGCTTGCATATTCACTTGTAAAAGGGATTTGATGCTGTGACTACTGTCACTCTTGACTTTTAAAACTACTGTTCGCATACTCTGGTGAGGCTTTCGTACCAGCATCATCAGCTCCAGATCATTTTACGAGGTGAAAAGTCAGAATCTCTGGTGGGTTAACAGCACCTAGCTTCATGCTAACTTGCTACTCAACAATTGTAACGTTGTGTGTGTCGTCCTATTGAAATCGGCAGGAAAAATACAAAATAATGATGGCCTTGTGAATCTATTTTACAAAGTTGCTTGAGGACATGTCACTGTATTACTGCATCTATGCATCTAATTCAAGTTAGAAGCACAGTGGGGTAGCAGTTAGCCTGTCTTTCTCACAGTTCGCTATATTTAAAGTGGAAATCCTTTCAAAGCATCCAAGGATGCTTGGGAATTTTCTTTCTATATTTTTCCTGCTATTGATTTGTAGTCTTACTATCACTCAGCTAATCCCCAATAGTAATTAAAGTGTCGCTCTATTCTTTCTATTAACAAACACAACCTATACTTTGGAAATAAATTGCAGGAATCCATTTCCTCATCTGCAGATGCTACCAACCCTATATTTTAAGCAAAGATACAGTGGGGTAAAGAAGTATTTAGTCAACCACTAATTGTGCAAGTTCTCCCACTTGAAAATATTAGAGAGGCCTGTAATTGTCAACATAGGTAAACCTCAACCATGAGAGACAGAATGTGGGGGAAAAAAAACAGAAAATCACATTGTATGATTTTTAAAGAATTTATTTGCAAATCATGGTGGAAAATAAGTATTTGGTCAATACCAAAAGTTCATCTCAATACTTTGTTATGTACCCTTTGTTGGTAATAATGGATGCCAAATGTTTTCTGTAACTCTTCACAAGCTTTTCACACACTGTTGCTGGTATTTTGGCCCATTCCTCCATGCAAAGCTCCTCTAGAGCAGTGATGTTTTGGGGCTGTCGTTGGGCACACAGACTTTCAACTCCCTCCGCAGATTTTCCATGGGGTTGAGAACTGGAGACTGGCTAGGCCACTCCAGGACCTTGAAATGCTTCTTACGAAGCCACTCCTTTGTTGCCCTGGCTGTGTGTTTGGGATCATTGCCATGATTAAAGACCCAGCCACGTCTCATTTTCAATGCCCTTGATGATGGAAGGAGATTTTCACTCAAAATCTCTCGATACATGGCCCCATTCATTCTTTCCTTTACACAGACCAGTCGTCCTGGTCCCTTTGCAGAAAAAAAAAGCCCCAAAGCATGATGTTTCCACCCCCATGCTTCACAGTGGGTATGGTGCAATTCAGTATTCTTTTTCCTTCAAACAAGAGAACCTGTGTTTCAACACAAAAAGTTCTATTTTGGTTTCATCTGACCATAACACATTCTCCCAGTACTCTTCTGGCTCATCCAAATGCTCTCTAGCAAACCGCAGACGGGCCTGGACGTGTACTTTCTTCAGCAGGGGGAGACATCTGGCAGTGCAGGATTTGAGTCCCTGGCAGCGCATTGTGTTACTGACAGTAGCCTTTGTTATTGTGGTCCCAGCTCTCTGTAGGTCATTCACTAGGTCCCCCCGTGTGGTTCTGGGATTTTTGCCCACCTTACTTGTTATCATTTTGTCACCACGGGGTGAGGAGGGAGTTAAAAGTCCGTGTTGCCCAACACATCACTGCTCTAGAGGAGATCTGCATGGAGGAAAGGGCCAAAATACCAGCAACAGTGTGTGAAAAGCTTGTGAAGAGTTACAGAAAACGTTTGGCCTCAGTTATTGCCAACAAAGGGTACATAACAAAGTATTGAGATGAACTTTTGGTATAGACCAAATACTTATTTTCCACCATGATTTGCAAATAAATTCTTTAAAAATCAAACAATGTGATTTTCAGTTTTTTTTTTCCCACATTCTGTCTCTCATGGTTGATGTTTACCCATGTTGACAATTACAGGCCTCTCTGATATTTTCAAGTGGGAGAACTTGCACAATTAGTGGTTGACTAAATACTTATTTGCCCCACTTTATGTCAATGTGTGTCAGTGGTAACCTGTGTATCTTTAATAACAGACTGACACCACTCTCCATCACATAACCTGTCCCACCTTATCTGCTGTCCCACCCGCAGAACCTGTTCCACTACTTGACCGAGGGCAGGAACAATGGCGTGGTGAAGATCCCGCAGGTGAAAGGCGAAGAGGCATGGAAGGTCTACTACGACGATGTGTCTCAGGAGATAGTGGACGAGTTTGCCATGAGATACGGAGTAGAGTCCATCTATCAGGCTATGACGTGAGTGCCACCTTGATCTATGGTCCTGTACCTCAGACATCGGTTACTGTCTCATCGGACAGAGTGGAGGGCAGAAAGAGAAGAGGAAGACTGTAATGTCTCCTCAGCACTATCAGTGCTCAGAGGAGTATTGCGTTTCCAAGTTTGATTTATTTATTGCTTGTGTCCAGGAAAAAAAATCAGAAATCTGCTTCAGTCACATTGTTTATGTGGACACACATAAACCTCCTGTCCAGAATGGGCCCTTCCATTTTCCCATCCATCCATTCATACCTCATAAGTGTTGTAGTGCTAGCTTGAATGGGGCTCTGTGAGAGAACCCTTTTGCACTCATACCAGGTCGTTAAATGGACCAAAAAAAGTTGTCCTACCTTTTACAGTTTTACACTGTAGGACATGTGCCAACAAACATTTTTAGTCTCTCAGTCAATAGAAAAATACTGTATATAGATTTTGTTCCATGCTGACAAGAAGCTTAAGAGCAATTCAAAGATTAGTCCAGTAGCCAACTTCACAAGGGGATGCAAATTCCCCCTACATACACCAATGATTGACTTTGCAATGGATTGCAGAGTTGCCTTTCCAAGGGTAGCTGCGTGTGTTGCAGCACAGTGGTTGAAAACCACTGCAGTAAGTCATAACTTTACACACATTTTTCATGAGGGAGGGACTTGTTGCGAATGCTACCTTGTTTCTGGAAAATGATGACAATGGCAATTGATCAAAGATTTAATTTGTTACTTCTGCATCTTGCCAAATGTAGTTTAACTAAGCACAACTGATTATGGCAACTACTGTGTGAGTAAGGCCACTAAGCATCACTTGGTATTTCCTGTTTTCCGTAGTAAATGGTTTTAATGACAATATACCTGCACCCTGAATATTAAAGACCTGTAGGCATCTGAGTGCTTTCCTCACAATTTTATTGATGACTTGTATTGCGCCATAAACACTGGGACAATTAGCTGATTAATGGGGTTCTCTAAGATTAATGGGTAGTGTACCCTATGTAAAAAAAAAAATGTTTTGGTCACACTCTGCCTGCTGAAAGCTCCTCATAAATGTTATCGACCAGTAGTGCTCATTGTTTTTTGCTCCAAAATCTACTTTTCGAGGAGACAACCTGTACCTTAACAGCGAGGCCAGGGTGGGGTGTAGTGCCCCCCCCCCCAAAAAAAATATATAAATATTTATTTTATGCCGACCACCACACTAGAGTATAAACTGGTCGATCGCGATCGACATAATGGGCACCCCCTGTTATAGACGATTGAGCAGGTTGTTTAGATACGCACAAGTAGAGCAGTAAATGACTTTAAACAGCATTTACGCTCAGAACCTGTTGAGTATGTTGGACCTGACAATACATTTATAAAAGGTTTCCACCTGTCCACCTGCTTTGAATGCCCTTCTGTCTCTATCAAAATAGCTCTCCTTGCACCGCAACCTTTGTTACAGTCAATGGGGGAAAAAGTCAAGATGGTGCAGCACAAAAGGGAGTAATTGGCTCTGGGGATTGAACTATCCAAGAACCATAGGACTTGAATGGACGCTATCATGAGTCATTTTACATCACTCTACTTTCTCGCCCCATCACAGCAAATGTTTCTGGGTAATTTGGAGTCCAAAAACAGAGTCATTAAGAAGGCATTTTGATCAGAACATGTTTGTATGGAACCGGTTTTGAGAATGAGACACCTTAAAAGGTGCTATATGAAGATATTTTTTTACTTACGACTGCTACCGCCGACTTAAAGTTTACCTGCTGCCTGTATTATGCTTGTGCATGGCACGCGTGCTTGTCCCCCATCAAATCAGCACCAGAAATGTATATCAGCAATCATGATTGTTTACTGTTGGTAGAAAGTCTTAAGTGGATTAGAAAAGTTGTTTTGCCCAGCGGAGACTAGAGGAGTTCCAAAAAATCGATTATTCCATGCATCGCGATTCGACACGTGACAGTTCGATTACGATACATAACGATGTTTTTCCCTCAAAACTTTATGGCAGCCGCTCGTAGCAGAACGAAATTCAAGACACGTCTGCCGCAAGGCACCGTTAACAGGTGGCCGCACATTATGATGGATGCTGCTGGTTACTAAGAGAGAGATCTACTCCTTTTTAAAAGACTGGAAAATAAATTTGTGTATGAGAGAGGAAGGTACAGAAGTGCAACCCGGTGGTCGAGCTTCTGTGCGCAAGTTATTTTTTTTAGTGCAAGAGCGGAAGAAAGATAGTTCGTTGCTCCTTGTCATTTAGATGTCCAGCAGTAGTTTTTAAGGCATTTCTATTGAAAATGTCCTGAGTGTGTTGCTAAGACCCGTGTGCATCTAAAAGAGGTGAATACACAAACCCTCTTGTACTGTTTAGCCTTTATTGTTGTTGTTTTTGGGACGTTAATAGTTAGCGCCGTGCGCTAAGCTAATGAGCTAATTTGCTAACGTGTAATTCATATGCAGAATGAGTAAAACCACGATTAAGTACAGCGGTAACACTACAAACATGCGAAATAGTACAGAATTCTGTGAAAACAAAGTATATTGGTTAAAAGAAGTCTTATTTCTAAAGACACTTTGTTTCCAGAAAATGTGGAATTCATTCCACCTGTGTAAATTTTATTGTTTTGTTGAGAGAAATAAGTACTCATTTTAAAATGGTTAATGTTTTTGCACTTTCTTGTAAAAAAATAAATACATTAAAAAGCAGCTTAGGGGCAGCTTTTTGTTGTATGGGCATGTTTCCATCGTTCCTGTTGAATCATTAGGATATTTTAAATACATAATTGACTTACATTTGTTTGACTACTGTATTAAGTAGTAATGTACGATGCATCGATAATCGTGATAACCGCTATCATCTTCAATACCGCGATCATCGTTTAATAATCGGATAGTAGCACCCTGAATCGTAATCGAATCGAATCGTGGGGTGCCTAAGATAGCACACCCCTAGCGGAGACTAGGCAGAGGCTTGGTGAAACAGAAAGAGTTTGACCTGACTTTTGAAGGGACAAAAAAGGCTTTTTGGTGAAGTCTCAGTTAAAACGTCTGAGCTCTCTGTACCTTTCATGGCATTGGTGGAGCATGCATGAAGTAGAAAAGTATTTTAAATTGGCACAAAAACATCTACATTATATTGTACACTTAAGCAATCATAAAATAGTACTATTTTCACCCTGAGCATTGTTTTAATGTCACATTCTTTATTCGTAGTACTCAAGTTGTTCCACACTTTTACTTAACCTTGTGTCATGCATAGGGATGGGAATTGATAGGATTTTTACGATTCCGATTCCATTATCGATATTGCTTAACGATTCGATTCTTTATCGATTCTCTTATCGATTCTAATTTGGGGAAAAAGAACAAACGTTTTGATTAGCATCGAGTTTGTTTAATCAGAACTCACAACCTTACAAACTCACAACGAAATCAAAAGAGGCCCAAAGCCTCAATGTTAACTGTGGCAATAAGTGGCAAATACACAAGAATGTGTAACATTTTACTGAAACATTTATCTAATAGAAATAAAAAATATTGGTATATATTGGCAGATAGGTTGTTGTTCTGCCTTTGGCAATATGTGTTAAAGCAGGGGTCCCCAAACTTTTTCCTGTGAGGGCCACATAACTTTTCCCTTCTCTGATGAGGGGCCGGGGTCAGTTTGTAACAGAAAAAGTGTGACGATTGCAGAAGTGCATAAATGTAAAAAATTATTGTTTTTCAGAAAGCCACAATCAAATAACCCTTTCTGGATTCTTCATGGAATGAAAGTAAATAAAATAAAAATAATAATATAATAATAATAATTAATAATAAAAACACTATTAATTAAATAGATAATAACCAAATAACCCTCTCTGAATTCTTCAAGGAAAAAGGCCAGGAAATAAATAACACGATTGAGAAAAAAAAAAATTCAAAATGGCCGGACCAAATGTGGAGGCGGGCCGTATTTGGGCCGCGGGCCGCAGTTTGGGCACCCGAAGAAATGCCGCATCCAAGCGAGTGAGCGAGCGAAGTGAGAGAGGGAAACACTTCTACGAGCGATGTTAATATCTACAGAGGCAACGCCTGTATGTATAATCTTTTGTGTTGTTGTTGTTGTGTTTCCACTCGCGATCGGACACTTAAATCCAGTTGTGTAGTGGTTTGAACGATGTGCTAATGCTAGCGAACGAATGCTAACCATACTGTTATTAGCAGCTAATCATCGCTGATTTACGTTAATGCAAACCTGTTTGTTATTGGGGACGAAATTGATTTGTTTCATTTCTATTCTTAGTTTCACTCTTCAAGTGATGGTTGAATAAAGTCAGTAAATTATACCAACGTCTTCTACATCGTCATTTGGGAGTTTAGCTAGCTGTATAGCCAGAACTGAGCTTTAGCCTCTCTGTGAGGACAGCGCAGTCGTATTCCCTCCCGATGCAGTTACCTCCACCTTGCAATGACTGCAAGTCGCTTTGTTGTAACTTTTCCTCGTGAAGTGAAGACACACTTTGGAGCGTTTGAACCTACGTGCTGTCATTGTTATGTTTATGGGTGCAATGCTCGTGCTTACCCGTCGTAACCTTTCATTTTCACACTCTTTCCTGGTGAAGTGTAGTCAAACTTTGGAGCGAGTGGTTCTTGGAGCCATGCTAGTTTGATGCGTCTGGACAACAAGACACGTCACGACGCAATACGAGTCTTTAGGAATCGTTAAAGGGATCGTTAAGGCTTTTTCATTGTGAATTCGAGGCCTCGAAAAACTCGGAACTGGTTCCGAATTGGAATCGGATTTCGATTCCCATCCCTAGTCATGCACTGTTACATTCTATTAGTTGTGTATGGAGATGTGCACTAACTAAAAAAAAAAAAATAATAATAATAATTATGTGCCCACTATTACAAAGTCAGGACAGAGTATAGTACTTCTCTCCAAGGTGGTGATATGTTCCACTTAATTTAAAGGATGTCACAGATATTTTTTTTTTAATGTGTTGTGCTCTTCTATAGTTAAATGACATGAAACAAAAAACCTAAAGTAAAGGAAAATCAATTGTAGAATTAATTGTTTAGATGCTACCTGAGCCCAAGGTTTTTTGTGACGACCGAAGCATATTTTCCGAGAACATTTGAGTAGCAATTCAAACTGTATGAATTAATAAATATTCTACTTAGGAGGTTCCTTCTTGGTGAGCGCATCTGTAAAGCAAAACAGCTATTTTCATGAGTTTTATTGCTTTCATCGGGGTTCTTCACCTTAGCTGTATTCCTTGAAGCATTCAACTAAAATTGTAGATGACTACACATTTACATTTTAATGCCCTGCAATGTAAATTGGTGCAAGGTTTATGTGCCGCACAAGTTGGGATGCAGCTGCTAAAGTGTTCATATTTTTGGATTAGCATACAGTCTTCACTTTTGGAGGAAATTTGTGCTCCAGCCAGCTTTCAGCAAGTCATTTATTTATGCATAATAGAATGTGAAGTTCATGCTCAGAATGGTGTTGCCATTGGAAACAAGTTAGAAAAATCAATAAATTTACCAAATGTAATCAAGTTATAATGCTTATTTCTGATAGCTTGTTTGAAAAGTAATTAGTTTGCATGGGGTTGAAAGTCAGGTCGTATGTGAATATACTAGCCTATTTGGTAGGAATAATAGCATTCAGAATGAAACTAAAACTACGATGTGGTCCACTACAAAGATGAGTTTTGTCACCATGCTATAAAGTATCTGTCCTGTGATTGGCTGGCGACTAGTCCATAAGATCCCAGGTCACACATGACATTAATGACAACAAGCACCATGATAAAAGAGATGGATGTCATAGTTTTTTGTTACGACAGTAAAAAGTACAAAATGATGTAAGCATCTGTTCGATGAAAAAAAAATACTTGAAAATAAATATAAAAATAAAACTGTGCTTATAGAAACATCCGAACAATAAGAAGCTTTGATTTACTGTCGTAGCAACTCCTATTCGTTTATCACTAATAGAATGACTTGTCTCATACCTTTGGTTTACAACAGCTCTGCATTATTCATTCACATCTCTTCATTCAGCATCTCTTCCTGTCTTCAAATATGAACTCTTTCATCGGAGGCAATTGCTTGGAATATCAATAACACAGTGAAGAGTATATTGATTCATGTAAGCATATGCCCACCAAAGTGTTTAGTTCAGTGGTTCTTAACCTTGCTAAAGTTAGTGAACCCCACTAGTTTCACACGTGCATTCATCAAACCTTTTGAAAGTTAGTAGAAAAACTTTGTTTTTTTCCAATTCAAAACCAATATAACTAAGCAAGCAAGCTAACATGTAAGTGAATTCCCATTCAAATTCCTTCAAATTTAAAATTTACTACAAATAATTTTGCCTTTTGCCTTTGATCACAATTAACTTGTTGCTGTATTTTGTTTTTAATGTATATATTCAAATTTTTTTGTCGCATTACATACTATTTTCATGGCATAAAATTTACCGGTCGATCTACATTCTTATCCCCACATATGGTCACGAGCTTTGGGTCGTGACCGAAAGAACGAGATCCTGAATATAAGCCGCCGAGCTGAGATTCCTCTGCATGGTATCTGGGCTCTCTCTTAGAGATAAGGTGAGAAGCTCAGTCCTCTGGGAGGGCCTCGGAATAGAGCTGATGTTCCTCAGCATCGAGAGGAGCCAGATGAGGTTGCTCGGGCAACTGATTAGGATGCCACCTGGACGCCTCCCTGGTGAGGTGTTCCAGGCATGTCCCAAAGGGAGGAGGCCGTGGGGAGATGCTGGGGAGACTCTGTCCCCTGGCTGGCCTGGGAACACCTTGGGATCCTTCAAGAAGAGCTGGATGAAGTGGCTGAAAAGAGGGAAGTCTGGGCTTCTCTCCTGAAGCTGCTGCCCCAGCGACCAGACCTCGGAAAATCGGGGAAAAATGGATGGATGGATGGATGGATGGAAAATTAAGTTGTAGCTTTTTTTTCCATTATCCGCACAATTCTTGTTGCCTGCAGGTCTGTTATACTTCCACATACCAAGTGCTAGTCAACGTTCCATTGAGCAAACCAGATTCACCTCCCATAAGATAGAGGGCTAACAGTTGAAAGAAATGGAATAAAGAATGTAAATTGGAAGAAAATCAGTCCAAAACCTAGTCTAAAATGACACTGACTTTGGTCAGTGTATGAAAATTAGGCCCTGTGTGTTTTAATCTTTGCCGGACCCCTTAGACCAGGGGTGTCAAACCATTTCCACAAAGGGCCAAGAGGGTCCTGGATTTCGTTCCAACCGATGAAGAGGTCATCTTTTCACTAGGAGTGCAACGGTTTGCGGTTCCTGTACGGTTCAATACGCCTTTATGAACCGCGCCTTTTCGGTTTTGCAATTAATTTATTCCGAACGTTTGTGGAATGAATTGGTCGAGCTCTGTGTGCCTGTGTGTGACGTGAAGCACAGCTGTGGAGAAATTCCCGCCCCGCCGCAAGTAAATGTCCGATCGCTGTCAAGCACCTGTGTAATAGAAGCCGAGTAACGCCCTCTCTCGCTTACGAGCGAAGTGAAAGTAAAGAAAGAAAACAAAAAGCTATGGCGAGTGGAGGAGTGGAGAGACCGAATTTTGAGGAAGCACTGGCTTCTTTCAAATCTGCGGTGTGGCAACATTTCGGTTTCCCTGTGGACTACAATGCGGAGGGAGAGAAAATATTGGAAAAAAAAAAAAAAACAATTTGCAAGCATTGCTCAGCGCTTGTTCCCTATGCTAATGGCAACACTTATAACATGACTCCGGCACCTCAGCCGGCATCACCCACAGATATCACTTTCTCAGAGCAGGACAACCCCGGAGATGACACCAGTGAAAACACACAGCGGGCTTCGTTAATTTATTTGCAACGCTTGACCCGTGTTACATTGTTCCCTCGCGGACATATTTCTCCAACAACGTATTCCCCGACATTTATGAAATGGCACGCATATAGTTTTGCCGTGACCACTGATAGTTGGACGTCACGTGCTACAGAGGGCTACTACCTAACTGTGACGGTCCACTATAATTCATACCTGTTAAGCTGTATGGTCTCGGCGTAATTTGTACAAGTGAGCACTGATTTTTAAATGTGTTCGCCGTACATTACGTTCAAAATCTGTACGTTTTTCGTGCATTACGTTTTTTTTCCTCCGTTCGTTAATACGTTGGTTGAATGACGCGAGAAAAGTCAGAGGCATGGAGAGGGAAGAGTGTTTGTTGTGACGCTGTAGCAAACGCGATGCTAGGCTAGGTGGCTCCAATATTTTCTGACTGTAGCCGACAGCCTACAACCTACGCCTAGATACAGTATCTCATGCATATAGAACTACATGCGAAATGACAGACTCGGTAGCGTTAGTAAACAGCCGCCATTTTAGAGCAGTAAACTTCTCAGAAAGGCTCTGTTGTAGTAACTCTTCCTTGTGAACCTAAGTAACTTTTTATCTAAAATAGTCCTAAATCGGCAAAATCTTGACTTGAGTCTATCTTTAAATGATGAAACAGTTTTAAAATTTTCACGTCAAAAGTAGACAGAAGGGAACTAATGCAAAAACGGGAGCAATTTTATCAACTTTAACGGTTGATTCAGAACATTAAATGACCTCCAAACATAGCAAAGGTTACTATGTTTTTGTTTTTTGTTTTTTGGAAAAAAATGAAAAAAACTTTGCCAAGTAACTTTTTTACTACTGTGTGTGTATTTCAGTAGTCAGTCACTAAACTAGCCAAAGAGCTAAGAAGCGTTTTAACAGTCGAACATGTTTACATTTTAAGTGTTTATTTCATTTTCTTGAAAGCAAAATAAAGGCAGTTTAAAAAAAAAAAAAAAAAAATGCAAAAATCAAACCGAACCGAAACCGTGATCCCAAAACCGAGGTTCAAACCGAACCAAGGGCTAACTGAACCGTTGCACCCCTACTTTTCACCAATCTAATCTCCTACAAGTGTAACAGTTGATTGCAGTCAGGTGCTGCTTTTTTCAGCACAAAATTAATTGGTTAATCTGTTTGCGCAGTCTTGGTTGAAATGAAATCCAGGACCCTCTGGGCCCTTTTTGGAATTGGTTTGACACCTTTGCCTTAGACTTGCTTACTGAACCCCTGGGGTTCCATCGAACCCAGGTAAAAACCACTGGTTTAGTTCATGTAGTCTAAAATAGTCTTCAGGTTTATTATTCTTAATTGTGTATACTTTCCTCAACAGTAATTACAGACAATTATCACTCATTTTCCATTGTAGGCATTTCTCCTGCCTGTCCGCAAAGTACATGTGTCCGGGTGTGCCGGCGGTGATGAGTAACCTGCTTGCGAACATCAACGCCTACTTCGCCCACACTACCACTACCACAACAACCACCGCCTCTGCTTCGGATCGATTTGCTGCCTCCAACTTTGGGGTAAGTACATGCATGCCAATGCAATTGCGCTGTTCATTCCAGGAACAATTTGAGCAGCGAGTCTATATATTTTTTTCAATTGTTTCACAAGATGATTTATCAGTTCCAAGAAAACGTCTCAAATATAAGCCCATTTTTGGTAGCATCTTTTTCCATGCCATTTAAAGGACTGGAATTTTTCATTTTATATTCTCTGTGAGCACTATCCAATTCCACATTGATTATGATAGAATTTGATGATGCACAGACTGAATTACATTTAACCTGCAGTCGTAAAAATATTTGGCTCGAACTCCGAGTCACATCTAAATTGTAATTGATTTCTTGTCTCGACAGAGGGAGAAATTTGTAAAATTACTGGATCAGCTGCATAACTCGCTGAGGATCGACCTGTCCAAGTATCGAGTAAGTCTCAGCATTTTGGTACCTTGTGCCAACCTTGTGAGCATTTCATTTCATTGTTTTTTTTTTTTTTGTGTGTCTTTTTAACTCATTCACTTCAAATCATCATGTCAAAAAGAGTCCTTTTTTTAAGAGCCACAGAATATTGTTTTCTATATCTACGTGATCACAGAACTTAAAAGACAGATTAGATTTCCATCTTTCATCATAAAAGAAGTTTGCTTCTACTCTTTTTTAATAGTTTTGTTTTGGGCAGTTGAACATCATAAACAACATTGTTAAACGTCTTTGGTAGTGAATGAGTTAAGCTCACATGCAGCAATGATATCTACTAAAGATAGTAATGCCCCATTATTTCACAGGACATTTTTCCATGGTGATACATGTCCGTTATTTTTATACATGTTATAAAATATATTCCTTGAGCCGTCAGAAATGTTCTATAAATGTCACTGTGAAACTGTATCTAATAACACAGAATCAAGGTTACAGTGTCTCACATTATAAACCCACATGTCCCCATAGTAATAAAGTCAGTGTAAGTAGTCAGTCTACTGTACCTCATTGCAGTGTGTCATTGCAATAGGAGAAAAATTGAGGTGATGCATCTCAGATGATGAATTACAATTTTATCTTGACAATTTATTGATGACATAAATGAATCCAGAGAAGATATAAGTCAGCCTGCCGGTCCAGAGAAACGGTGGTTTAACAAAAAAAATAAATAAATTGTTTCACCATATGATTTATCAGTTCATCAAAGTTATTTGGAATGTTTCTGTGAGTGGTTTATAAATCCATATACCATCTTTCTTAACTGTAAATATAAGAGATGTATTTAAAATGTTGCGTTTTGTGACTAAAACTAAAGCCAGTGCGAGTATTTTTTTCATCTACTCATACATGCACGATCAATAATATTGTGTGTGCATATATCAGTGTTTTTAATCTTACTTTAAAAAAGTAACTACAGTTACAAATTACTTCTCCCAAAAAGTAATTTAGTAAATCAGTTACCTCAATGTAAGAGTAATTATTTACTCTGCAAAGTACCTGACGTTACTTTTCATGTTCTACACGTTATTACATGATCCATTCTATAACATACAGTATTTCACATCAAATATGTACTGTATATATAAACTCAATGAATTGAACAAAAAAATAGGTCACACTCTTTAACGTTTTTTTTTTTTTTTAAATCAGCTATAGAAGAGTGTAATGGTATACAGACTTTAACTTTCAAATACTGTGAGAAAAAAAGCCTTTTTTTTTTTCCTGTTGTACTGAACCCGCACCGAACCGTGACCCCCATAGCGAGGGACGTACTGAACCGTGACTTCTGTGTACCATCACACATCTTTGCTTTAGTCTAGTTGTTTTGAAAAAAAAAAAAAAAAATCACACCAGGTTTATGGATACATCATTCAAGAAAAGTTAAGAGCAAGTGACTATTTATGGTAAAAAACAAATATATATATATAATTTTATTGTAGCATCTACAAGGAGGACGTACACTTGGTGATAATAATGCATACTTAACAGGAACCCAGTCCATTATTTTCAATTAAGTGTATCCATCTGAATGCCACGAACTGTTTGTTTAAAAAAAAAAAAAGTTCCCCGAGAGGTTATTATGACATATGCCATGTTAAATGCTAATGCTAGCGAGAACGTGAATGCTATGCTCACGCTCTGAGCTAGCTAACATCGCGTTTGCAACGGCGTTACAACCCCCTCCCCCCTCCTGCTTGGTTCTTTCCGTGTCTCCCGCGTCATTCAACCAAATTGTAGTAATGCACGCCTTCACATCCTAATTAACGGAAATGGTGTTGCAAAGATGGGAAAAGTAGTTAATTAGATTACTCATTACTGAAAAAAAAATAACGCCGTTAGTAACGCTGTTATACTCTAATGTCGTTATTAAGAACACTGGTATTTTTTTTTTTTTTTTTGCTGACAAACTCCTTAACGGTTAAATCAATTAGTTGACAGTAATGTAACGAGCTGGTTTGTCAAAGGAAAATACAACAAGAAAAAGGTGTAGGCGGATTATGTGTGGACTCTGTGGAGCGGGTTATAATTGGGGTAATGCGAAAAGTTGACAGCACTTGCGAACAATGGCGAAAAGGACAATAAGTGACTACATTTTTTTTTTTTTTTCAACAAACTCGCCGACACTGTATCAAAGGAGGCTGACGGGGGGAATAAGTCCGACTCAGGGGCTCTACAGACGGGAGACGATTAGCGATGGTTAAAGTCATCGCTATTGAGCTGAAAGCCAACACACGGGGCGCAGTGGGACATGCACTGCCCTCTGCCTGTGCAACATCGCTTGTCTCAGATCAGCTTTGAATTTGGAGGGCATTTTAAAATGTCCAGTCTTTTTTGAGCGCCAACAACTTCCCATACAGGTTATCTTTTGAATTTATGTTCCGGAAATCATGCTGAGAGGTATCATAAAGTACCGTAATTTCCCGAATATAACGCGCACTTTTTTTCCCCAAAATCAACTTGTAAACTCATGGTGCGCGTTATAAACGGGTACATGGATGGAGACAGAAATATATATGTATTACATATATATATATATATAAACCGATTTTTTTTCATTGACACGGTCACGTTGTGTTGAAGAAACGTATGCGGTGACCCGTTGCCGACCATTACGGTACGTGACGTCACCGTTTTGTTTCGGTAATACTTCACTCTAATCGGCCGAATGATTTCGTCTGTATTGAATTCTGCTTTTTTCACTCTTCATAAAGCACAGAATTTAGTTTCTTGAACTCATTTGAGTCGACGTTTATTGCAGCTCCGCAATTCGGACCATAACAAATGTAAGGATACACACTTCCTGTGTCCGTCAACTATATCGGTCCCTCGGGAAACTCAAACCCAAATAACAATAGTTCCTTTTGTTACTGTCGTGTTGACAGCTATGAGCTCTCACGGATTTCCGACTTACGTTCTCACTTTCATTTTACCGTATCAATCCATGGAAGAAACATTTATTCATCATGAGGAAACGAGCAAGTTATACAGCAGCTTTTAAAAGAAAAGTCACATCTGTTTTGTTTTCTCCTAGATTCTGGTAAGTTGGAGAAGTTGTCAAATCATATTATTACCGTAAATATTGTCAGTTTACGGTAATGTTTTGAACTACCAATGTGCTATGCTTGTGCTGTGTTTCACCAGTCAGTAAAATGACATCTCTGTATCTGTACACAAGCTCTATTTTCTTCTAAAATTAGGGTGCGCGTTATAAACGGGTACAATAATTTTCCCTAGATTTTACAAGTAAATTTGGGGTGTGCATTATACACGGGTGCGCCTTATATTCGGGAAATTACGGTATGTGCTGGCCGCACACTGCTAAAATGATATGCTCATCCATGTTCACAAAGTTTGCCGTGTGGATGTCAATTTCCGTTATTATAAATACCGTAATTTCCAGAATATAAGGCGAATTTACTTGTAAAATCTAGGGAAAATTATTGTACCCGTGTATAACGCGCACCCTAATTTTACCCTAAAAAAAAAAAAATCTGTCTTTATATACATATATGTATATAATATATTTATATTTTCGTCTCCATCCCTGTACTGGTTTATAATGCGCACCATGATTTTACAAGTTGATTTTGGGGAAAAAAAAGTGCGCGTTATATTCAGGAAATTACGGTATATAATAAATATAATAAATCCGTTGCTGATTGGTTTTAGTGCCATGTGGCAGTGACAGAAATAGAATAAAATAACCATGTTAACCTAGATTATAAGCAGTATACTGGTTGATGTCAAAACTGATAGAGAATGCAATAGTAGTAGTCATAAATTTGTTTTTTTTTTTCATGGATTTATTATGAAAGTATTTATCGGTTAAACTGTGAAAATTAGAGGAAAACTTTGCATGTTGATTTATAGTGTGCACTCCTGAATTGTCTGCTTGCACCCTTAAAATTTTAAGTTGGGGGAAGACTGTAAGACACATCACTGGTGCTGTAACAGACTGCCATATTCTGGGGAAAACACAGTAGAATAGTGAGAAAAGTGGCAGTGACACATTGTTCCACATAGGCCCCAAGCCAACATCAATGGACAGTTTATTTAAACGATTCAGTCTTTATGGTCAGTAGTTTGGTGACTTTCCAACATTTGCTTCCGAGCACAGATGTTCTACTGTATGTGGAGGATTTTCTGCTTGACCTGTTTGCAACACACTGCGTGTTTGATGACGAGTGCAGGCGCAGTGCCACTCTTACATGTTTTATACCCTCCAGACAGATCTAGTGAGGTGTGTTATTTACCTCGTAGGGCTTTCCCACGTGTTGATGTGATCTATTTGTGCAATAAACTGCAGTAATGTACAGTATAGTGATGCCACTGCAATTAGGACTTGGCCTCACATCCGGGGTGGTTTCTTGGCAGCACTAGCATCTGTCGTAACAGCCAACAAATCTTCTTTAACCTTTTCAGGAGTTATCATTCTATGCCAAAGTGAGAGCCCTATTGATTTTTCAATTGATATAGCACCTGAGATGGTGTGGTAGATTAGACCATAGGTCAAATTGATAGCATGATCATTGTCACTTCCCTACTCTTGGCAATGTTCAACAAACCAAACAGAAAAAATAAAAATAACAAAACCTAAAATCCAAACTAAGTCAGCAAATCAGGATGTTGGCCTAATTTGTCAATTGATTAGTCAGCTGATTTAGTTTGTTAGTGGCCAAGTCAGGCAATCAGTTTGTCACTCACTCCCCTTTCAGACATGCTCTGAAGACTGGAAGTGTTCTGGTATTTTCGGTGCCCACATCTAAACGTCTTAGATCAGGTAACTTGGACATAATCTGAAAATGTACCATCTTGAAATATAGTCACAAATCTGGCACATTCTCAGATTGGTGTATGTCTGTATAATGCATGTAATTTTTGACTTCAGAGCCCAGAGGTTGATATCATGTGGGTAGGTAGCTATCATGTGACTCCAGTGCGCTGCACTAGATTCGTCATTTTTCGTCACTGTGAGACAAAATCACAACATTTGACAAGCAGTAAACAAAGCACTTATCAACTATATAGATCAGACATGTCCAGAATCCGGCCCGGGGGCCAAATGCGGCCCTTGGTCAAATTTCATCAGGCCCCCCAGCCTCTGTCATAAAATCAATAACGTCTGGCCCGCACAGACTTAATAAATTGGTCAGCAGTACTGCTACCAGCATATGAAGTAGCTTACACACTAAATGCTGCTCCTCATTTACCCACTAAAAGGCAGCAGCACTCTAAGCAACATTACCCCGTGTGACCCCTTATTCCCAATTTTCTAAAGTGGCGACAATCAACACAAAAAAGAAAGTTGACTGCGATGGCCGACGCGTCAACGATGGAAATTAGAGTACTTCTTTACCAAAAGGCGCAACAACTGTGTCTGCCTAATTTGCAAAGGGACAGTCGCTGTTTTTAAAGAGTTCAATGTGAGGCGATATTACCAAACAAGACACGCTGACATTTACGACAAGATTACAGAGAAGAGACGTAGCGAGAAATTCAAGCAACTTGAAGCCAGTTTAATTTTACAGCAGCAGTATTTCCCAAGAGCCCGAGAGTCGAAAGAGAACGTCACAAAGGCTAGTTGCGAGATTGTAGAAATTATTAATTAAAAAAAAAATAAATAAAGCAAATGTGACACACGGAATGGCTTGCTAAAATTTGCTTCAAAATATTGTTCTACGTAAAGGACGTCAGCCAAGGTCGGCCCCCCACATTTTTACCGTACCAAATCTGGCCCCCTTTGCAAAAAGTTTGGACACCCCTGATATAGATAGTAACTTGGATTCGACAACCGTTCGCTGATCTTTAGGCTTATGACAATACTCTAACTTTTCAGTGGGAAGGCAATACTAGTGTTTATATTGGGTGTTCTTTATATTTAATGAACCCTGTGATTGAGAACGTGTTGTTTTCAGACTGGTCACAAATGAATGGGTCTGATCAGTACAGTAGGTTAACTTTACTTCTACAGCAAAATCTAAAAAAATAAACAAACAAACAAAAAAAAAAAACAGGCATGCTGCATGTCTGTAAGTATTTGACCTGAGTAAGGCCTGTTTTATGCTGCTGCGTTCCGTTGACGACTGAGCAACGGCGTAGACCGTACGTCGCCATTGAGCATTCCAAAGTTCTACGTCGAGGGAACGCGTTACTATGTAATCCACCGCCAATCCACTGGAGGACTGTGGCTTTGTCTTTGTACAGTTTTTGGGGACTCGAATTCCTTTAGTTTTCTTCCAGTCGTAGACAGCAATTGCGATGGAACGCGGGAATTTGGTGCTGCAGCTAATCAATATTCAACAGCAAATGTTGTAAATACAAACGTTGAGGCGTTGGCAACACAGAAGACCTTTCCGGGCCTCTTTGAATATTTGAAAATGGCGCCTTTGTTGTGCTGAACCGGACACAACGTTCTGAGGGGACCAGTCTTTTGATGTTCACGCCACGACGCGTTGAAGTGGCGCTTAGGTCAGGATTTTGGGAAGGCGCAGGTCAGGCTACGGCGTGGGGTCGTATATCGGGTCTGCGTTAACAGCGTAGGTCTGCCGTCACCGCAACGCAGAATCATAAATCAGCCCTAAGTTCCAGTTCACAGCTCCATGTCTGAAAGCCACCATCTGGGTAGATTGTAGGTCACATCATACGGTAACGTTGTGGTACATTATGTCTGAAAGCAACTTCAGTCAGGGAACGAAGTAGTTAGTTAGCAAGTGTGATGGATGGTCAGTTCACAAGCATTAGAAAATGCATTTACACAAACCACAGTTGTCAGGTGGCGATTCGACTGGGGCCAGTCAAGTAGAGCCTAGTTCGGGCCTAAAAAATCCAGCCCGACCCGACACGGCCCGCTGGTATTGAGGCCCGACCCGGCCCGAGCTCGACCACTTAACTAGATTTAGAGGCCCGAGCCCGAAAAACCCGTTTTTTTTTTTTTTTTTTTTGAGTGACGCGGAAAAAACGCAGCAGCAGCAATTTATTTTCATTTCTTCGAGTTGGCAGAAAAAAACGCAAGTTTTCTTAATGTTTAAATAATCTACATATTTTTTTTAGAATTATCAAAGCATTCACACAACGAAATAACGCTGGGAAAGTTTGTTAAACATATTTCTGAGTGTGTGGGATATTGTTCTCACATGGACGCGCCTCTCTGACAAGGAAATGAAAATGAGGGCGGCGCCTCGGCCGTGCGCAAACGATACAGCGGGAGGACAAGAATAAAGAGCGGCCGGCGCCACGGCGTTCGTGCACACGCACAAGCAAAAGCGCAATACAGAGAGCCTGCTCTCCATTTTTTTTAATTTTTTTTTTTATGAGTGACGCGGAAAAAAACGCAGCAGCAGCAATTTATTTTCATTTCTTCGAGTTGGCAGAAAAAAACGCAAGTTTTCTTAATGTTTAAATAATCTACATATTTTTTTGAGAATTATCAAAGCATTCACACAACGAAATAACGCTGGGAAAGTTTGTTAAACATATTTCTGAGTGTGTGGGATATTGTTCTCACATGGACTCGCCTCTCTGACAAGGAAATGAAAATGAGGGCGGCGCCTCGGCCGTGCTCAAACGATACAGCGGGAGGACAAGAATAAAAAGCGGCCGGCGCCACGGCGTTCGTGCACACGCACAAGCAGAAGCGCAATACAGAGAGCCTGCTCTCCATTTTTTTTTTTTTTTTTTTTTAAATAATTTATTAGTCCGGCATGGCGGCCCGACCCGAACTGACCCGAACGTGAATGCTTAAAATGTGGGCCCGACCCGACCCGACATTCGGGCACAAAATCTAACCTCTACAGTCAAGTCAGTCAACCATTTCAGGTCAATCTTATTTTTTATTTACCTGGCTTATCCCGCCAGGACTAACACATCCATAATGCCTAACCTGGGAATTTGTCTACAAACCGCTAAAGGAGGTGTGACTCATTGAAGTCTAACACTGAGAGTAAACCTTAGAGCACAGTTATGCTGATATCTGTAATGGTCTAGAAATCTCATTAAAAATATCTCTAGTCCACATTTGAGGGTTCTCTATCCAAAGTGCGTACATTACAGCATTTTTAGTTGATAGATGAATGTGTACATCCAAAAAGTCAGTCAGTTAGTTACGTTGTGATGTGGTTAAAGTATAGGCCTACCAGAATGTTTTTCAGTCACTCAGTTTACCATGTAGTCATTAAAGTGTGTACGGCAGGAGAATAAAAAAATTCTTAAATAGGATTATTATGTGAATTAGAATCGTATTTTGAGACGATTCGGCTAAAGACAACAATTTAGCAAAGCGCAGATGACCAGAAATTTGTCTTTTAATCTGCCGGTTAGCCACGCCTACCATTACAGGGCTCTAGCGACCCCAACAGTTGGATGACGTCAACGGAGTCACGATTTCATCTAATTTAGTATGGAGCCCATTGAGGGGGAATTATTCACAACGAGGAAAACGCGATGAAGAGAGCCGCAAAATGTCATTGTTTCAGTGGTCATGACAACAGTCTTGAGCTAAATGGAATACGAAATAATAAAAATGCACTTATTCAGGACGAAATGGCAAAATTACTCCATAATGGTCAAAATTGTCGACTTCACCTTTACTGTCGCACCTGTGGGACGATATTTTATGACACCTAAATCGGGCTTATGTCATTTCCCTTCCCCTGCTTCGGAGATTGTAAACAAACCAAGAGGCGTGACAGCTAGACAAACCAAGAGGCGTGACAGCTAGCCGACATGCTAACCCGAACCGAGTGATGTTTCAAAGTGTTTGAAGCGGAAAATCACACATAACTAGCCCGGTTCATTTGACATGACGACTGGGTTGTCAATTGTCTATGCTGATCGGCAAACCGCCCGGCGGGGAGCAATTTACAGCTCGTTCCCCGGAGGAGGGCGGCTGCAGTTGTTGTGCAGCTAACGTGCAGCTAATGTGCATGAGGAGAGCTTTTTACATGCCTATCTATGATCAAACGTAAGTAGTCCTCTATTTAAAGAAAGTTTGTAGTGTTTACTTTGTAATCGCTGTATTCGCGGCTATTTTTAACACAAAGTTGCAATTTCTGATCGGGTGGAAAATTTCACAGAACACCGGGCACACCAAGAGTGCAAAAGCCGAGTATAGTGCTCGCCTGGCGGGGGGATGTGCGACAAGCCGCCGGTTGTCGGCCAAGGGGACAAGGAGCATGTCAGCCACAAAATGCACGCCACCTCGGTATTAAAATGATCCCAGTATTTGACATATTACAAAACACGATGTTTACTCACTTCCTCGTAAGTCCCATGGTCCCACAGTATTAGGGCTTGTTTTGGCCAATATCCACCGGTGAATGCGAACCTTTTGAAACTCTGAAAAGGTGCACACGCCCCTCCCTCATACAGCAAGATTTTTCTGCAGCCATTTGGCTGGCGTGATGCGAAAAATAAACGTATTAATCCGCAAAATCAGCTGAATCCTTAGTCCTTCTCATACAACAGTACGGCTGTATAGTGAAGAGGACTCCTTCCTCCGTAAACGTCACAGTGCCCTCTTTCTCAACTCGAGACTGTTGCCGGAAGTCACTCATTTTCATGGCGCGGGATTAAAAAAATACAACTAAATAAATATAGCGATCGCTTCCACACACATCTAAGCGGTCCATATCATTCAGGAGCATAAAATATTGCATATATTATGAAATAAACATGCTTTTTCGTGTCACAGGCACTTTTAGTCAGTTCATTTTTTAGTTGAATAAGCAGACGGTTTATTCTTAAAGTTAGACAAACAAAATAAAGCCCATTTAGATTGAAATTATTCCAAGGTTGGTTAATGTCAGCTAGCTATCCAGTGTGTATGATTGGTTTGGCAGTCAGTTATTTCAGGTTATACAACCACCTCAAAACCCAATTCCATGGAACATAATGTGATTACTTAGGTAGTTGGTTAGTTAGACCTGTTTCCAAGAAACCTGTCAGAGAGATGGCACAAGGGCCAAAGAAAACCCTATTAATTCAAATATTTTCTTTAGACTTGACTAGTCACCATAAGATGTCAGAATATAAAATAAAAGGATTCTAGCAAATAAAATTTCATCCCCGATAGTTGGAGTTGGGAGAGCACGTTGGGCGCCAAAGGTGCTGCGCTGTTCTACTCAGGCAGATTGAATTCCTGACATTTAGTACGTAAGCTTCTAGAACAATCCCATGAGCGCTAATCCTGTTAGCCCCATCACACACACAAGCACAAGCCCACATGCAGGTACAAAATGCACTTTCACCCCCTTGCTCTTTATTTCTTACTACTCCACCTGAGCACCACACTCAGATAAAACTCACATCCAATATGTCCAGCTGGTGGCACGGCGCAGTCAACCATCTCTGACCCATTCGTCAGTGGTTGAGAACCTTGTTCCTTGTTAGCAGCTGATGCTGGAGCTACAAGAGGAACGAGGAGAGGATGAGAAGAGAAGGGATTAGATGGAAAAGATGAGAGGAGAAGATTGAAAGTAGGCATGCTGTTTGGGTGAGTGTGCTGAAAAACGTGACTCGGATTGGCAGTAACGTTCACACGCTGCGAAATCACAGAATATCACCTACCAGCACCACCCTGCTGCGTCCCTATCACAAGCACACACACGATTCATTCTCTTTTTCATTCTCTCTGAGCAGAGCCAGTGTGTCACAATTGGAAAGGAATACGATTCCCATCTGGCTCACCCTGTGAATGTCTCCCCTCTCCCCTAATGACATTCCGTGGGAGATTGAGTTTGCTTTTATAAAACAAGAGGCCTTGAATCACTGTCTTGAAACAGGCCTGATGTACGGCAACACAATGTATATCCAATCGCTGTCCCCCAAGGGATCTGCAAGGTTCCCCAGAATCCTGCTGTTGTTTGGACACATTGATATAAAGTCATGCTTGTTCAGTACACACGCATGGGAATTGCACTCAAACTTGAGGGAGTATAAGTGTCAGCTGTAGGAAAAAAAATGTGGTTTTTACTCGGTTAGTTGCTGTTGTATCCCCAGCAGTAAAAACAACAGTTATATTGTGTACACAAACAACATCAATAGATTTTTGGCCTAAACAAATATGATAATGTGCACTTAAATACGTTACGTTGTTTGGTACTGTTGTTTCACTCCCTGCAGTTATTTGAATGAACAAAGACTCATACTATTCCGATATAAATAGATACTATACAACACTTGTGTTTCAGCTTGGATTTTTCATTAACTGGACTCAAAGATGAAACACTTTTCGTACAGTAGGACACCTGTTGGATAACTGTACAGGTCAAATTAAAATTTATTTGCCCATAAATGACACGTCTGATATTTTTTCATGCAGTGTGAATAGTTCAATTCCATTCATCCATCCATCCATTATCTTCCGCTTAGTCCGGGGTCGGGTCGCGGGGGCAACAGCTTTAGCAGGGAAGCCCAGACTTCCCTCTCCCCAGCCACTTCAGCCAGCTCCTCCGGCGGGATTCCAAGGCGTTCCCAGGCCAGCCGAGCGACATAGTCTCTCCAGCGTGTCCCGGGTCCTGCCGGTGGGACATGCCCGGAACACCTCTCCAAGGAGGCGTCCAGGAGGCATCCGAACCAAATGCCCGAGCCACCTCAACTGGCTCCTCTCAACGCGGGGGAGTAGCGGCTCGACACCAAGCCCCTCCCGGATGACCGAGCTTCTCACCCTATCTCTAAGGGAGAGCCCGGACACCCTGCGGAGCAAACTCATTTCGGCCGCTTGTATCCGGGATCTTGTTCTTTCGGTCACGACCCACAGCTCGTGACCATAGGTTAGGGTAGGAACGTAGATCAACCGGTAAATCGAGAGCTTCGCCTTTTGGCTCAGCTCTTTCTTCACCACAACGGACCGGTGCAGAGTCCGCATCACTGCAGACGCTGCACCGATCCGCCTGTCAATCTCCCGCTCCCTCCTACCCTCACTCGTGAACAAGACCCCAAGATACTTGAACTCCTCCACTTGGGGCAGGATCTCATCCCCGACCCGGAGAGGGCACTCCACCCTTTTCCGGCTGAGGACTATGGTCTCGGATTTGGAGGTGCTGATCTTCATTCATTCAGTTTAATTCCATTTTATAAAATTCTGACCTGGGCTCATTCGTACATGGATATAAAACAATGAATGCAATATATTACCACTGTTTCACAAAACAACAAACTCGAACAAAGGAGCAAAAAAAAAAAAAGTTTTCCTTCTTGTCACGGCACGTGACCCTATCAGGTGAAGCAAATATCGTCTGATACCTCCTTA
Organism: Corythoichthys intestinalis; assembly: GCF_030265065.1. Taxonomy (NCBI): domain Eukaryota; kingdom Metazoa; phylum Chordata; class Actinopteri; order Syngnathiformes; family Syngnathidae; genus Corythoichthys; species Corythoichthys intestinalis. The sequence goes on along the minus strand of NC_080395.1, from coordinate 30,974,456 downwards.
AGGGATCTTATTTACTTCCGCAAACACCGTGACACATGACATTGTGCTACGGCGCGGCATGGATGTCCCATCATGGACACATTCCGTCCGCCTGCAAGTCACATTTATTTTTGCAATGTGAACGGCTACACACACCAAAAAAAAATCTAAATTCAATGGCTCTTGCCTGGAACTACAACAAAACATCTGTTGCACAGTTGGCTCACTGGAAAATAGGCTCGACCAAGTGTCAGTCGTTCAGTCCAACTCCCCACTGTCGAAGTGTCCATGGGCAAGACACTAAACCGTAAATTGCCCCCAGTGGGCATAGTAGCATCCACTGGTGTGTGAAGGGTGAATGTGAGCCCTGTAGGGTGAAGATCAAAAAGTACTGCATGAGTGCACTCAAGAGCAACCCCAACATGATCAACGTGTGGTATGGTAATACTGAACATGCAGCAACTGGGATGTTTTGAACTTCCAGTAATCTTGTCCTAATTGTTGAAATACGGAGGTGTGCAATTACTATACCATACAGCATAGGTCAGGAACTTATGGCTCGCGAGCCAGATATGGCTCTTTTGACGCCTGCATCTTGCTCGCAGAGAGAGCTTCAATTGTTTGAAAAAAAAAGGTTTTGTTATGTAATGGAAGGGTGCTAGGACCTCGGAGAAAACCTTACCAGCGTAAAGGCCACAGGGAAAGCGTTAAAAAGAGCAACCAGTAAGGGGCGATCACATTTTTTTCCAGGTCAGGCGACATTCAGGACAGGTACAGCAGTGGAGAACGTCTGAAAAGTCTGATGATGAGTGTGGCAGTCAGTTGAAATAATAGCTATGCATCTGTAGCGTGGTGCAGACAGAGATTAAATGCTTCAGTCTGTTGCTACACATTTAATTTTGTTTTTTTCATTTTTCTTGTACAGCTGAAACAAGTAGAAAAACAACAATGTCCGTCTCGCATTGCTGCACACAGACGGCTAATTTCTTAATCGCTCTAAAATACAAATTCTTATATAATTATATTAATAAGCAAATACAAGTTTTTGTGACAAAACATTTAACTTCTGCATTTTAGACACTACTAGCATTCACTCTTCCTCTACTTACCATTACGAACACATCTGCAGTCATACATAAACATACTTAACACTTAACATATTTCTGAACTATATTAACACATAGTAGACATCAAAAGCATCCTAAAATAAGGCAATCCGCTAATATACAGTCAAATTATACTCTTTTTCTCACCAGAGACAAGAAAAAAATACTAGTTTACAACGTCCATCTCGCATTGCTGCAAAGATGGCTCATTTCTTATTCGCTCTAAAATGCAAACGTTTATTGCCCATGCACGCCAAGAAGTGAACGATGCCCCCTGCTGGTTTAAAACCGTAAGTACAACAGTCTTTTCAGGCTGAAACTTGTGTGTATATTTTCAACAAACACAACAAAATAAGATGAAACATTTTAAACATAGAGTGAATCTATCTGTGGACACAACAAAATATTAAAATAACTATTTTAATATTATTTATTATTTAATTTAATCAAATCATTATTTAATTATAATTTATAAAAGTTATTAAAAAGGGAGGGTTACTGTACTTTAAAAGTATTGAAATGATATAAAATGCACATGTTACTTGTATTTTTAGTTTTAAACGTATTGTGTGGCTCTCACAGAATTACATTTAAAATATGTGGTGTTCATGGCTCTCCCAGCCAAAAAGGTTCCAGACCCCTGCCATACAGGTTTTATTCTCCGATTGGGCTTGCACTTATTGGCTCGCTTTATCCCATCCAGATGTTTTAACCCAAGGCTACCACCCTACCGTGCTAGATCATTTCCCATCAATCTTGATTTTGGTGCAATTTTTTAATCACAAATTTTAGAACGTCTGGGTAAAATCTTTCTGCCATTCACCCACTAAAATGTACTTTTATTTAATGTTGCATTGCATTATGTAAGACAGGAGATGCACCTACGGAAGTGGCTGACTAAAATTTGTATGTAAGACACACCAGACTTGTTACAAATCGTTCTCATTATGTGCATCGTGTCGACTGCTGGCTAGGAAAAAGAACTATACATTCAGGGCATGTTTTATTAGATGCACACAGCCATCTTCCAGGCATATATTGAGATATACAATTCACATTTTTGTTAATCTTGACAGGCGAGAAATGCAGTTTGTGGCAAGTCAAATACATTATGACTGTGCAAACAAAATCGAAGTAAATGACAGAACACATTTTTTGCACCATGACTTCGCACCCAGTTTATACATTGTTCAACTGATAGCGATAAAGTTGATACTGCTGAAGCGATTAAAGTAGCCTGTCACAATGTCACCGTCTGCAACATCGAATATGACAGTGTGAAGGTGATACAGAAAAAAAAAAAAAAAAAAGAAAAAAAAAAAGGCATCTTGACATCGGTTTGGAGATAAAAGCATCTTTAGTTCTTTGTTTGCTTGGAATTTGACATGATTTAGCCTTCTTGCATAATCCAAAGATATGATATGTGCATAAAGTCAAAGACAAATGTACACAAATCCGTGCATCTAGAAATCACAACACTTTGTATATCATGCTTTGCTACTTTAAGACCGAATCCAGACATACTGTATGTATACAGTATGTATAGTTCATTAGTTTTTAAATACACTTTGTGAACTCTTGGGTAGGAAAGAAAACAGGCAGGAGGAGGTCACAAACAATTTGAGCGCTTTTGGCTTACTTTCATTCACTCAAAGAAGAGGAAATCAACCAGGAACAAAACTTGTCTTTGGTGATCACGGCCAAGCCGTGGAATGCCACTCCAGGGGTTGCACCCTCATCCAGGAGGCAGAGAAAAGAAAGAATGCAAATAGTTGTCAGGGGTCCCAATCAGGGTCACACAACATCAATTGAATGCCCTAGCCACCACCAAGAGCTTCCACATACACACTTCTCATGACCTCCAGGTTGGGATTTTTTCTCTCCTTTTATATGCTAGGGAGAGCCCCTTGATTGGTGACCAGTGGCCATGTGCTTCCCGATGAGGCAATTGGCTGCAGGTGTGGTGGTCAACTCTGGAATGTCGCTTCCCATTATGCTGAAGATTCCGATACATTTTGTGATGTCCCAGTTGGTGCCACTGTCCATGGTGCTGAACCCCTATGTGAGCCCTGTGGAGCTGATGACTAGGGCACCACAACTTGTAGTGCCGATGTTTCAGCTGTGTCTAACAACAGCAGGGTTTCCCCTAGTGCGGTATAGACCCCAATCACCAACGTCACACAATCACGTGATCGCTGTATTGTGCCGCCATATTGTCAGTCATTGTGTGTCTGTATTGTCAATGGTCGTAGTTTCTAAAGGTGGATTCACTTGCAAATTATGGAAGCCCCGGTGCTTTCAGACACTGTAAACTCATTGGATGAGTTGCATAAAAGCTGTTATTTGGAAAAGCTTCGGTCGATCCATTCACCAGATCCATATTTGATGCCCAAACCGATGTTTCCTCCCGTCCGGTCCCGTCCCTTGCGTCAGCGCTCGTCCTGAGACCACAAAATTTCCAATCATACTCTGGTTTATGTCACGATGAGGAGTCGGGTACCCAAAATCGGCACCGGCCCGAATATAAACCGACATTTGGTCAGCTGAGCGTCACCGTTGTCACGATTGTAAAATAAAACTTGATCGAAACGGGCAGGTGTGTGCCGAAAAATAGCTGCCCCGCGTGAAATGTCCCCCCTGACGGAAGCGCTTATTTATAACGCTTTATTGACGTGAAAACATCAAATGTTTTCATGGACGCATTACAGTAATGGATTTACCACTGTAAGATCAGTTTTAAATAATTAAATTACACAAAATATTATTACTGTATTTAAGTAACAAATCGTGGACTGGGCCACATCTTTGAACAGAAATGTCTACAGGTTTTCACGACCATATCCCAATGGCAATAACACAGGTATGACATTTATTAGTTCAAGCAGAGTAAAATAATACATATTCACGGTACAAGAAAGTCGTTTCCGTGTGGGCGCTCCCGTCAAGGGGGACATTTCGCGCAATGCAGCTATTTTTCGGCACAACACCTGTTGTTGCGCTCACCCTCTTGCTTCGCGACTGTGGCGACGAGCTTCGTAGTCTCGTCTGATGATGTCTGCGATCGTGTTGGCATCATATTGATGTTTTCGCCGCTGTCTAACGGCTGTCGACACAAACGCATCATGGACCGAGATAAACAAACCGTGCTGCTTTTGAGATTTGCCCTTTTAACAATGGGCACACAGCAACTACTAAAATGACCGTTTATCTTCTCTGTTACTGCAACCAACCGCCACACATGTCTTCACCATTTTGATTAATCAATGTTAACGATTGTCAGGAAGGTTTTTGGGTTCGTTTACTAAGCGGTGATTCCTTAGACAAGCAGAAAAACACGCAGTAATTGGAGGAATGTACGTAGTGGTAATATGTAAACACGATGAGCTGACGGACAATATGGCGGCACCAGTCAGGGGGGCGGAGTTGTGACGTCACGTGATTGGGGTCTATAAGCCTGATGGGCCACCAGGCTTTCTTGATCCCACTCTACAAGGCTGAAAAAGTGTTAAACGAGTATAAAAATTTAGACTTTTTAACCACATCTGCTAGGGGTGTGACAAAATATCGAAATGGTGATATAACCGTGATACTTTGTATCACAAAAGGTTACCAAGAATCGAGATATCGTTTTAAAAGGTGTCAAATGTCTAAACAAAAAATAATAAAAAGGAACCAACAAGTTGCTACCAAAATCTTCAACCATAATAGTGTCTCAGTTAATTTTAAGGCTGGATTGACGGTGCACGACGCCGAATCCATTTAGACTGGGAACGTTCGTTCATTCGAAACCAGAGCATTCACAGTCATTCTGTCCGATTTTCAGGGCATTTACAGGTCATTTCCTGTTGAGTTTGAGTCACTGCCTATTCATTTGGGTGATTCCCAGGTCACTTCCTGTTCTGTAACTCAAAACAAACAGGAAGTGACTGGTAAATACCCCCAAATTAACAGGAAGTAACTGAAAATCAACAGGTAAATAACCTTAAATAGCCCAAAATTACCTCATTGCCTGGTATTGGCTGCCACTGAAGGCCATAGACGTTCAATCCGTTTGAAGTGGGAGGGATGGCAGCGAATTCGTTCATTTGCTGCCACCCTCCCAGTTCAAATGGATTGGACGTCTACTAGTGACAAACTCATTCCAATTCACAGCAGACACTTGTTTTTCTGTTTATTAGTTGTTTGTGGAATATTCTAGAATGATTTGCCTGACCAATGTCTCGATAATCGTTGTGTCGCCATATCGTCAGATCATCGTTATCGTGAGCTTTGTATCGCAAATCGTATCGTATCGTGAGGTACCGAGAGGTTCCCACTCCTAACATCTGGTGACAGGATGTCGCCATTTTGCTTTCGACTCCATCTTGGGTATGTGATTAAACCTGTCCTTTCCCAGTGCCATAGCACAAAAATTGTATTTTGTTTGTTAAAAAAGGCTTTTGAAGACTGCACCTTTTTTTTAAAGACTCTTAATAACATTTGTATTTATTTCTATTTTATTCTAAAACACGGTGGGCTGCCAGTGGGCTTCTCTACCGCTAGACTATGCGTGTTTTCTGGGGAAAACCCTGAACAGAAATCCTAAAGACCCCAAAAACAAAGCTCCGACAACACAGCTTCATGCATAGTACAAGACCAATTTTAGTGAATTACCCATTTTTTTTCAGTGATTTGAGCTGTAAAGAAGTCCCAAAAGGCACATAGTACAGAGCTGAATTGCACAGCCTTTTAGGACAAACCATTGTAGCATTATTAAATACAATGCATGTGTTGGCAGTCCCAGCATGGTTATTTCAAGAGCTATACCAGATGCCGACATTCAAGGCTGCCCTACCGAGTCTCAAGTCCATGTTTCGAAAGGACTGATGACTCGTATTGCAGGCGAAGGCTGTGTGGATGTGCACTTATTGTCAGGGGAATATCAGTGTCAGCAGGGAGAGAGTCTTGTGACTGATGGCACTTCTGCTTCAAACTGTGAAGCTGCGAACAATCCCAGTGCTGCTACAATGCAGAACTCGGGAAGGCATTAATTTACATTCCTAGAATTGAAGGACATATACAGTATCCAAAGGACTGTCACTGTGCCAGCGATGTAAGTTTTACCACATGTGTTCTTTCAGCATATACAGTATCATCACTGGATTTAACATACCTAAGGGGAGCTTTGCTAAATCAAATACAACAGAAAAGCCATATACAGTGGGGCGAATAAGTATTTAGTCAACCACCAATTGTGCAAGTTCTCCTACTTGAAAAGATTAGAGAGGCCTGTAATTGTCAACATGGGTAAACCTCAACCATGAGAGACAGAATGTGGAAAAAAAATAACAGAAGATGACGTTGTTTGATTTTTGAAGAATTTATATCCAAATTAGAGTGATAAATAAGTATTTGGTCACCTACAAACAAGCAAGATTTCTGCCTGTCAAAGAGGTCTAACTTCTTCTAACGAGGTCTAATGAGGCTCCACTCGTTACCTGTATTAATGGCACCTGTTTTAACTCATTATCGGTATAAAAGACACCTGTCCACAATCTCAGTCAGTCACACTCCAAACTCCACTATGGCCAAGACCAAAGAGCTGTCGAAGGACACCAGAGACAAAATTGTAGACCTGCACCAGGCTGGGAAGACTGAATCTGCAATAGGTAAAACGTTTGGTGTAAATAAATCAACTGTGGGTGCAATTATTAGAAAATGGAAGACATGCAAGAGCACTGAAAATCTCCCTCGATCTGGGGCTCCATGCAAGATCTCACCCCGTGGCGTCAAAATGATAACAAGAACGGTGAGCAAAAATCCCAGAACCACACGGGGGGACCTAGTGAATGACCTACAGATAGCTGGGACCACAGTAACAAAGGCTACTATCAGTAACACAATGCGCTGCCAGGGACTCAAATCCTGCACTGCCAGACGTGTCCCCCTGCTGAAGCCAGTACACGTCCAGGCCCGTCTGCGGTTCGTTAGAGAGCATTTGGACGATCCAGAAGATGACTGGAAGAATGTGTTATGGTTAGATGAAACCAAAATAGAACTTTTTGGTAGAAACACGGGTTCTCGTGTTTGGAGGAAACAAAAAAAAAAAAAAAAAGAAAAAAAAAAAATCAAACAATGTGATATTCTGGTTTTTTTTTCCACATTCTGTCTCTCATGGTTGAGGTTTACCCATGTTGACAATTACAGGCCTCTCTAATATTTACAAGTGGGAGAACTTGCACAGTTAGTGGTTGACTAAATACTTAACTGCCCCACTGTAAAATCATCCCAAAAAAGTCACATATACGTATGTCTATATTTACTGAATACTGTATTTTTTTTCTCATGTTTAGTCAAAGAGTATCAATGCGACCACAACATGGCTTGCCACATGAAAACTTACTTTTTATGTTGTTGAGTCAGCTCTACATAAACCCTTGTAAAATGTCAATGTCAAATGTCAACCCTTTTGAAATTTATCGGTTGTGTCAGATTTTCACCCCCTTGACTTCATGTCATGGTGCAAGGCGGGTACATCTTAGCAGGGTTATACCAAAGAGGGGAAAAGGAACCTAAAATTTAAAACCGTTTGGAAATGGAAAACCTAACCAAAAACAAAAACACTTGTGTGAAAATGAATGACGTGTTTTTGTCCTGCATGTTTCAGCAAATATAAGTTAGATATTTATTTTGCGTAATGGGTTGTCAGCTAATAGAAGTTAGGGTTATCATTAATCTGAGCTGGATGTCAAGCTGTGTTTTTTGCGGAAAAGCCTGCAGGCCACGTTTGAGAGTTTTCTCCAACTATTTATTGGCCGTGCATTCATTTAAAAATATAAGGGAGGCATAGAAAATATTCATTATTGTGTTAGAGCAAAGTGAGAGGGAGGGGGAACAGGCTGATATTGTTAGGGTGCTGGAATGCTGTGAGGGATTTAAATGTTCCCTGTCACGCTCCCTTGCACCGCCTGATGGCTTCATGGTGCTAAAATCAAAGTTTTCATCAGAGGAGACCTCCCTAGTCCACTAAATGGTTGGACACTCAATCTGCAATGATTGCTAAGTGTTAATAGATAATCCATTTTAATATTTTGGCCTAAATTACAGTGATGTGGTGGTTTCTTTAAAAGGCCGTTTTTTTTCTCTCTCTCTCGCTCTCTTTCTCAAGGACAATTTCCCTGCTGGAAACCAAGAACGCCTCCAAGATTTGAAGTCAACGGTCGATCTTCTGACGAGTATCACCTTCTTCAGGATGAAGGTACCAATTTCTTGTACACTGCTGTATCTTTTAGTGCAGTAATTCCTACTAGGGAACAATGACCTCTGATTATTGCAAGGTAAAATATGTACTGTACCTTAGCACAATAAGGGTTGAGAAACACTGGACTAGTCAGTTGCCTCTCAGAATCAATCAGAATAAAAAAGTACAGTACAGTAATTTGATCAAAACAGGATTGAAATATTGTTACACAGATCCGAAGAAGCACATTGCCTGGAGAAGTCAGCATTCTCCCACGTTGCTGTTCTTTAAAAATGGCTCCAACATGAGTGAATGAAGCGGGAGTAGACTCACTTCTGTGGTTGTATCACAAACATGACACCACCTGTGTCTGTGTTTTGTGCATTGCTGGGAATTGGGTGTGAAATTTAACACCTGATACTCCTACTACCCTGTCACATTGAAAGCAGTCAGACACCAGACAGTGACACAGATTTAACTGTAAAATGCTGGGGTTATCTGTGAAACCACATTCAATTATTGCAAAATCCTGTTTGTTGTTTTTTATAATTATCGATCCAGTTGTCTTCAGTTTCAAGTCCTGACTTTTTACGTGGTCACATATTTTCTTAGTCTTGATCTTAATTTTGCCTCAGATCCTCCAAGTCATCCTTGATATTGAGTTGGTGTCATATTTCCTTGGACTTGTTACACTTTTAAGAGGCTGGTTCTTCGACACCTGAGGACATCACTATCTGTATCCCTGGACTCGCTGCATTTTGCATACCCGCCAAACATTGAGTTGGTGGATGCTTTGATTTTCCTTATCCAAAGGTCTCTGTCCTACCTGAAGAGGCAGGGAAGCACTGTGAGAGTGACATTTTTTGACTTCTCCAGTGCTTTCAACTTTAAGGGATAAGCTGCTGGCGATGCAGCTGCGCTCCTACATTACAGCATGGATTTTGGACCACCTCACTAGCCGTCACTACTATGTCAGACTGGATGGATGTAACTCTGGTACAAGTAATAAGCAATACTGGAGTGCCTCAGGGTACAGTTTTGGCGCCATTCCTCTTCACCCTCTACACCTCTGACTTCCGGTTTAACTCTGGTTCCTGCCATCTCTAAAAGTTCTCGGATGACTCCTTTATTGTATAACGGACAGAGACTCAACATCAGCAAGACCAGGTAGCTGGTGGTGGACCATAGGAGGAACAGGTGGTCCCCTGCCCCAGTCATCATCCAGGGGGACGTGGTGCAAAGAGTGGACTCATACCAGTACCTTGGGGTCCACATTAATAAGAAACTGGATTGGTTTCACAACACTGACGCCCTCTTCAGGAAGGGAGAGAGCAGGCTGTTCTTCCTGAGGAGACATATTATTTAACATCTTTGGTAGGAAACTGAAAATGTTTTTACCAGTGTGTGGTGGCCAACGCTTTGTTTTTCGCTGTAGTGTGTTGGGGGAGCGGTGTCAAGGCAGGTGAGGTGGGCAGACTTAATAAACTGGTGAGGAAGGCCCACTCTGTGGTGGGGCTTGAGATAGGAAGTCTGGAGACTGTGGCTAGGAGGAGGAGGATGATGATCAAATTCAAAGCCATCTTGGATAATTCCTCTCCATGACGAGCTGTGACAGATGGGCAGCTCTTTCAGTCAGCGTTTTATACCACCTAGATGCAGAACTGAACGCTATAGGCATTCCTTTGTGCCCATTGCCATCAGACTTTACAACAGCAGAGGTTTGTGCTCTGTATGTATGTAAATGTACATGAAGCATAAGGACAATGACAGGTACTCTTTTTGCATGTTTCTGATACGCCGATCTGCTGTCATGTTAGTCCATTTGTACTTAATTTAATCGTAGGTAATTTGTATACGGTATACCTTTTTACATAGTTCTTATAGTTTATCTATATGTTATACATTTGATCGTACATTGTCTGAGCTGCTGCAATGCCTGAATTTAACTTAAATATTTACCCAGCCTTCGTCTTGGTCTTGCTTTGTAAAGTCTTGACCTTGACAGTGTCATATTTCGGTGCTCTTGTTCTTAACTTGATCGCATGTTGACCAGTAAGTGAGTAGTCTGCCAGTTGGCTTTGGATCCATCCTGTTACAACCCTGAGCTAAATAATTAGTCTGATCACATTTCCTTATCCTTGGACTTGACTTTCAACTCCTCCTTTGACTTGCTCTCACATTTCTTGGGTCTTGGTCTTGATTTGGTCTCAGATTTTCTCTTTGTCCAAACTCACATGCTGTTTGATAATCTCATCTGCTCATTGTCCTAGTCTTCGTCTACTTTCAACTTCGCAAATGCTTGGTCTTGACTTCGGCTAAATGTAAAGTCCCATCTTAATCTACAGTGCCTTGCAAAAGTATTCGGCCCCCTTGAATCTTGCAACCTTTCGCCACATTTCAGGCTTCAAACATAAAGATATAAAATTTTAATTTTTTGTCAAAAATCAACAACAAGTGGGACACAATCGTGAAGTGGAACAAAATGTATTGGATAATTTAAACTTTTTTAACAAATAAAAAACTGAAAAGTGGGGCGTGCAATATTATTCGGCCCCCTTGCGTTAATACTTTGTAGCGCCACCTTTTGCTCCAATTACAGCTGCAAGTCGCTTGGGGTATGTTTCTATCAGTTTTGCACATCGAGTGACTGACATTCTTGCCCATTCTTCCTTGCAAAACAGCTCAAGCTCAGTGAGGTTGGATGGAGAGTGTTTGTGAACAGCAGTCTTCAGCTCTTTCCACAGATTCTCGATTGGATTCAGGTCTGGACTTTGACTTGGCCATTCTAACACCTGGATACGTTTATTTTTGAACCATTCCATTGTAGATTTGGCTTTATGTTTTGGATCATTGTCCTGTTGGAAGATAAATCTCCGTCCCAGTCTCAGGTCTTGTGCAGATACCAACAGGTTTTCTTCCAGAATGTTCCTGTATTTGGCTGCATCCATCTTCCCGTCAATTTTAACCATCTTCCATGTCCCTGCTGAAGAAAAGCAGGCCCAAACCATGATGCTGCCACCACCATGTTTGACAGTGGGGATGGTGTGTTCAGGGTGATGAGCTGTGTTGCTTTTACGCCAAACATATCGTTTTGCATTGTGGCCAAAAAGTTCAATTTTGGTTTCATCTGACCAGAGCACCTTCTTCCACATGTTTGGTGTGTCTCCCAGGTGGCTTGTGGCAAACTTTAAACCAGACTTTTTATGGATATCTTTGAGAAATGGCTTTCTTCTTGCCACTCTTCCATAAAGGCCAGATTTGTGCAGTGTACGACCGATTGTTGTCCTATGGACAGACTCTCCCACCTCAGCTGTAGATCTCTGCAGTTCATCCAGAGTGATCATGGGCCTCTTGGCTGCATCTCTGATCAGTTTTCTCGTTGTTTGAGAAGAAAGTTTGGAAGGACGGCCGGGTCTTGGTAGATTTGCAGTGGTCTGATGCTCCTTCCATTTCAATATGATGGCTTGCACAGTGCTCCTTGAGATGTTTAAAGCTTGGGAAATCTTTTTGTATCCAAATCCTGCTTTAAACTTCTCCACAACAGTATCTCGGACCTGCCTGGTGTGGTCCTTGGTTTTCATAATGCTCTCTGCACTTTAAACAGAACCCTGAGACTACCACAGAGCAGGTGCATTTATACGGAGACTTGATTACACACAGGTGGATTCTATTTATCATCATCAGTCATTTAGGACAACATTGGATCATTCAGAGATCCTCACTGAACTTCTGGAGTGAGTTTGCTGCACTGAAAGTAAAGGGGCCGAATAATATTGCACGCCCCACTTTTCAGTTTTTTATTTGTTAAAAAAGTTTAAATTATCCAATAAATGTTGTTCCACTTCACAATTGTGTCCCACTTGTTGTTGATTCTTGACAAAAAAATTAAATTTCATATCTTTATGTTTGAAGCCTGAAATGTGGCGAAAGGTTGCAAGATTCAAGGGGGCCAAATACTTTTGCAAGGCACTGTATGTCTTTGATTTCCTCAGCCATGGTCTTGATTTGGTTTTAACTTGAAAAAAATTCTGCCTTAGTTTAGGGTAATGTAACGTTCTGCTGCTGGTCAGATTTTGTTTTGTTACAGAGCCGGCTGTTGGAGTGTTCCCGAGGTCGCACCTGCCGCTAATTCCAGCTCATCAACAGTAGTATATAAACGCAGGCGATCCTCCAGAAGGGTGCCGAGATATTGACTTGCTAGTCGCCATTTGACACCCATTACTCTCTAGTCCCGTGCATTTGCTAGCTTGTTCGTTTGCCGCCCTTGTTTTGAGATTCTCTACCATGTACAGGTATTTGAGTGTGTTTATTTTTAGGTTTTTTTATATTGGCTCTCTGCCCACCGCTCAGATTAGTTAGTTCTTTGATCCCGCCAACCTGTTGTTACGGACCCATTTTGTTATTCCCTATTTTTTTTCTCAGTATGTATTTTTGGTTGTATTTAACAAACCCTTGAAGGCATCCCTTGGTTGTTGTCTGCTTTTAGTTCAGTTAAGCTTCTAACCTTGTCCTGACCTCTGTCTCACTTTTTCTTGACACCTCAATGTAGTATTTGGCTTGACATAGTCTTAGATTGGTACATGTGCCCTTAGTCTTGACCACCGGTCTGTATTCGTGGAAGGTGTGGTGGTAGAGAATGGTCATTTATTTGAAATATATTGAAAGAAACATTAAGATTGAGATGAATGATGATGGAGTATGTAATAGCTTTTCTCATGTTGTGGCACACCCAAGCTTGTTGTGCAGAATCTTGACTAAGCTTCTAAAACACTCAATACTGATCATTACCATAAAATCAGGCCAACATTTCGTTGTAAACATAAACCCTCATTGATTTTGGTGCCATTTTATTTCACTGAAATCAATTCATTCTCACAATTCTGGAAAGGTACCCACGACTCCTCTCCCGTCCTCTCAACACCATTGACCATTCAAAAGTAAATGATCCTTGTCTTTGTTCACACCTAGTCCTTTTGACTGCAGGCTTATGCAATAGATCCTATACTGTAAAGTCTCTGTATTGAAAATGCTTGCTGCTTTCATGTTTTCTTCGCCCCCGCCACTCCAGACAATGACTGTATAGAAAAGGCCCATTCAGCTACCTCTTGATTGTGGAGGTGCTTGGGCGCCAAAGTGTAGAGGCATAGCTAAGAATGGCAGCGTAAGCAAAGGAATCAAATGAACCACTTGGGTTACCATAAGTTTTTCGCTAGTGTCATAACCACGCCAAGCATTCCTGCATGTGCACGAGTGCATTTAACATGTACAGTGGAAACACTTCGATGTCAAATGTCAATTGTAATGTAGATAATAGGGTGTAGTGGCTTGTTTTTTTCCACAAGGAATTCATATATAACCACACAGTCTTAAAATAGAAAGTGATATTATGACATTAGCAACACACTGATGCATTCGGGAGAAAAGGTTGTACTGCATTTACCACGCTTCAACTCTCATATGACGTTAACCTTTAAGATATCATTTAAATAACTTACGAATTATGATTACAGCTAAAATATGTAAATTACTTAAGATTGCTTTTCACTGCAAAGATACCCATTTTTCCCATACCCAAACAGAATGAATGTTTTCCCTAACACCCAGAAAGCTACCACCAAAGCAGTTGTTTGGTACCACTTCATTAGAATAAGGTCTCCCTATACATTTTCTAAACTTTTACAACTTAAACAGCAAAGGATTGTGAACTGAAATTGTTTAAAAAATCCCAGTCCATTAAGGGATTACAAAAAAAAAAAAAAAAAAAAAAAAAAAAACGTTGTGAGGCTCTGTTATCTAATTTATCTAAATGGGTTTACTTTTTGTATTTTGTCTTCATGTATTCTGCCGTACGTGCTCACAGACTGAGAGCAATATTGAAGATGGTGTACCTTTAAAATGGATGACAAAGGGGTCCAAGTTTAGCAAGTATTTGTCAAGTGTTCGCTCACATGTATTGTCCATGAAGTGATTTGATTGACGTTGCCGTATTGGCCAAGAGATGGGAATGATGCGATTACCTCTGGGGAAGGGCTTGGCCCTTTACCATCAATGCTGAGAGTGAGAGCCTTTACTTACAATAATGGTTGTGTGTGTGTGTGTGGGGGGGGGTGTTTCTGTGTTTACATGTAGGTCCAAGAGCTTCAAAGTCCGCCCAGAGCCAGTCAAGTGGTGAAGGATTGCGTGAAAGCTTGCCTGGATTCCACGTACAAATACATTTTTGACAACTGTCACGAGCTGTACAATCAGCTACTGGACCAGGTAAACTGTGGCAACATTGCCATTTATATTCAATTAATTTAATGCATTGCATTAGCCAGATGTTTAACAGATCTGCCTGAAAATGTTTGAAAACAATATTGGTCGCCATTTCTTTCCATTACATTACATTGTTTTGTCGTAATAGTTTGGGTTCCAAGAAGAGCAACACACTTGATCACTTACACTAAACACATCGTCATATAATTACAATTGTGAAATACTTAAAATTTGGTTATGTAGCGAGAAACACATGTAGAAATGCTTCTTCCTTAATAAATAAGTAACCGGAATGATCTCTCAGAAATTGGTTTGGAAATTGGTTAATTGTCCTACAAAAAGCAATTGCAGTGGAACACCCCACCAGAATTTCAGTTAGGAGTTTGACCAAAAATTTTGGTTTAAAAAAAAAAGAAAAAAAAAGTTTGCCACAAAAGTAAAATAAAACTCAGATATCAGCAAAGTTTTTAACATGACAGAAGTGCTCCAAAAAATCATTCTGCAAATACAATTAATTGGCATAAAATGCCATATTACATTGTATAAGAAATATTTTTAAAGATGTTTTAAATCATAATTTGGAACTGTGAAGCAGATATGTTACGTAATTACTAGGGTTGTTCCGATCATGTTTTTTTGCTCTCGATCCGATCCCGATCGTTTTAGTTTGAATATCTGCCGATCCCGATATTTCCCGATCCGATTGCTTTTTTTGCTCCCGATTCAATTCCAACCATTCCCGATAATTTTTCCCGATCATATACATTTTGGCAATGCATTAAGAAAAAAATGAATAAAACTCGGACGAATATATACATTCAACATACAGTACATAAGTACTGTATTTGTTTATTATGACAATAAATCGTCAAGATGGCATTTACATTATTAACATTATTTCTTTGAGAGGGACCCACGGATAAAAAGACTTTTGACTTTGTATATTGTGACTAAATATTGCCATCTAGTGTATTTGTTGAGCTTTCAGTAAATGATACTGGAGCCATGCCCAAATGCATGATGGGAAGTGGAACCATGACTGTGCGTAGTGCTACCAATTGATACATCTTGTCTGCGTTGGGAAATAACATTAGGTATTAAGAAAAAGGTCAATTGCTACCTTGCTTCCCCACATTGCTTCCCATGATATTTCTAATCGTAGGGAGAGGAATTGTAAGGCTTTAGCCAATTACAAAAAGGCTCCAAAGGCTACCAAAATTCACTCTACTCATTTTACGCTGCCTTTTATCTCTCTGTATAGGTAAAACGGCGCCATTACAGATTGAGCGCGACAATGCTTGAGTGGGTCGTGCAGCGCATGCATTAATTGCGTTAAATATTTTAACGTGATACATTTTTTAAAAAATTGATTACCGCCGTTATCGGGATAAATTTGATAACCCTACCTTAAGCCTAAACTAAAGACTCTGGATGAGTGTAACATATTATGTTTGTAACGTTAAATACAATTAGAAAACTATTTTAAATTAAATATATATATATATTAAAAAAAGGCATGGCCGATTTTTTTTTTTGCCGATTCCGATACTTTGAAAATCCCGATCGATCAGGACATCTCTAGTAATTACCTAATGTAGCCAAAAAATGTCACAAATAAATAGAGTCACTTATTTCATATACAGTACATCCTAAAGAAAATAAAAAGTTTTGAAACACAGTCTGATTCAGTTTGGTTGTTCGGCTATAATAAACAGTGTTTTTAATCTTGTTTTAAAAAAGTAATTACTGTAGGTACGGTTACAAATTACTTCTCCCAAAAATTAATTGAGTGAGTAACTCAGTTACCATCTTGTAAGAGTAATTAGTTACTCAGCAAAGTAACTGACATTACTTTTCATCCTCTACATGTTATTACATGTTACATTCTATAACATCTTTCACATCAACGTTTTAAAACATTTTTCACAATTGAATGGATTTTTTCACCCCCCCCCCCCCCCCCCCCCAAAAAAAAATGGTCACACTTTTTATATATATTTTTAAATTTCACCTATACTAGTATATGAATGGAATGGTATCCAAACTTTAACTTTCAAATGTTGTGAGAAAAAAAGCCTTTTCGTTTTTCTTGTTGTACTGAACCCGTTCTTGTGTATATCGTCACACCCCTAATAAAAAATGGATATATTTTTCAATATGCAGGTAAGGCTCTGAATATCCTGCCTTTGCTCTAGTTGTTTTGATTAAAAGACATCACACAATGTTCATGGAAACGTCATTCAAGGAAAGTGATATTATTTAAGCATATTATTTTGTAGCATCTACAAGGACAACGCCATCTTGGTGATGATAATGCATACTCAACAGGAAAAATGTACATTATTTGCAGTTATAACTGTACCCACCTAGACACCGCGAACTGTATGCAAAAAAAAAAAAAAAAAGTCTGAGAGTTAAAGAAAACACTCGCCACGCTAAATGCTAATGCTAACGGGCACGCGAATGCTATGCTAACGCTCCGAGCCACCGAGCATCCCGTTTGCAAAGGCGTCACCACCCATTCCCGCCTCCTCCCACTCGCTCTGCTGGCTCCCAGGCAGCTGAGACAAAATCAGACAACAAGCGGTTAATTCAACCAAATAGTTACGCAGGTAGCGTGTCCCTTCACATCATCAGTAACGGCAACGACGTTGCAAAGATGGGAAAAGTAATTAATTGGATTACTCACTACTGAAAGAAAAAATCGCCGTTAGTAACGCTGTTATACTCTTAACGCAGTTATTAACAACACTGGTAACAATGAACTAAAATTTAACAGTTATTACATCAAAGTAATACTTTGTGTCTCATGCCACAGTTATCACATCATTTTTCACCATCAGTTTTTAAAAAATGTGTTCAAAGACTTGAAGGCGGCCAGTAAAGCAACAGGCAGTGGTTAGTGATGTGCAAAAATAGCACCATCTCATGATGCCTTTTAAAGGCTTGCCGGGACCACCTAGAGGCTCTTAAATGAGGCAACAGAGACTCTGGAAACAGCATCACTTTGCTGCAGTAGGAGTTTTTGTGTGTTCTTGTTTATTTATCATGTCTGGATGGATCATAAGGCAACTTTTCCGCATTTTATGACTGCCACTGAACAGATGATAATGATTGATAGGCCCGGATAGTAGATTATTAAGACTTCCTTTTACTTAAATAGCCAGAGGTGTTACAGGAATTACCATACCAGTGAGATGGGCAGTTTTGTTAATGTGAACATCTTTTTTTCACGTGTTTCAATGTAGGCAGCCTCTCCATCAAGAAGAAGGAGAGGAAAAAAAAGACAATGCCCTAGAGCTAACCTCGCCGTGACCATAAATTATTGTGATCACAAACACGAGCTATCCTCGTCTCCGTGGTTACAACTCATTTGAGAGCCCCATCTTGTTACAAGGCAGGCCGGGACGTAGCCCTGCCACAACAAGGCATCTTGTGTAACATGACAACTGAGCATGCCACTTCCGCCCAGGCATGAAATAGCTAGAGGGGGGACGGGAAGTTGTTGGGGCATGGGACGCTGGCGTAATGGTTTCGAGAAGCCTCACAGTAAATGGGAGGATTTCTTCAAGAAAATCCAGGAAGATTAGTCATGGTAAAGGGCAAAGGAAGAAAAAAAACTTTAGTTCATCCAGTTTGAAGCTTGTAGAACTTTTGCAAAAAAGAACAACTGCATTCTCCTCCCGAAGTTTTGGAACAGTGACGGCAACTTTTCATGTTTGCCAAAGAATGTAAACCGTGTTTTCTTTCCACTTGATGAAATTTCAGATTTACTTGACTGAATTGCTAATTAACTTATCTAACTTGTGACAGGCATTGTTGGAAACTGTCATGAGCTATCTTAGCTTGTATTGTATGTGATTTAAAGGAATAAAGAGAGACAAAAATTAGAAAAAATACCCAGGTCAAGTAGGGGCTACAACTTTTTGTCCCATTTTGTCCCTAAACTGACCCCCGGGCCGCACAACTAAAGTGAATGAATCTACGTACATTAAGCTTTTCTTATGGGATGTTTTCCAGATTACTACTGCTGCCTCTGGTTACTTAGTTTTGATTTGTCTTTTGTTTTATCTCTTCTCTAGGAAGGAAAACTGTTGTTTCTTTAATATATAAATACCAGGTGGTCCCATTGAGATCTGAGATCTCTTTTGCAAAACAGCCTTTGCCAACAAGGCATAGGCATAAGTGATAGTTTAGACATTAGCAATGCTCAAGAAACATAATAAACATGATAAATAAAGCAAAATTACAATGTACAACAACACATTCCAAGGCAAGAAGTGAAGAAAAGTTCTCTAACTTTCAGTCTGCACAGCACACTGCCACAGTGGTCCTAAATTGGCTGCTGATGGCAATCACTGTCAGGTGCGTCACCATGGCACCGTCCACCTTTAAGCTGTTACTCTCTAACAAAATAGGTTCGAGGTCATTAAGCATAACCATAAAGCCTTGTTCAGACAGGCAGCCGAAATCTGACTTTTAGCCCATCCAGATTGAAACTGGATGGCTCTTTTGTAGTCTGAACAGTCACAAAGCACAGAAATCTGATTTTTGCAAGACTGATTGAAACCACGCACAGAGGTACAGTAGTTTCATATCAGATATGGACAAGATGCGTCTCAGTCTGAACATTTTAGATGGGATTTGACTGACTGTGACATTACTATATGCTGGATGTTGCCTTCATTGCCACAGCAACTTGTCAGGAGGGTCAATTACATCGCCCAGTCTGAACAGGCCTAGATCTGATTTGAACATTTGCTAAAAAAAATAGTGTGAACAGTCAGCCCTCAAAATCAGAGTTGAGGAGGAATCCCATTCGAATAAGATTATCAGATAATTGGATTACAAATTCACTGTTCATTTGGGGTGGAAAGCAATGTTTAAGTGTGCCTTATGCTGCGAAAAAGTTTACTTTCATATAAAAACACAATAAAACGTGGCCAATTAACACTAGAAGTCCCAGAGAATTCTTGTACTCCTACTAGTCCCAAACAATGGCTGATATGGCCTCTCCCCCAGAAAACCAAGAGGTGGCAAAAATGACCCAAGTGCTTTTGAATTGGCAAATCGTTGTCGGACAGACAACAGCCGTTCATATGGAAATGCAACCACTAGACATACATTAACTTCAGACACAATGACCACAATCCATACTCCATGTCCCTGATTCAGTCCTGCTTTACACTCAAATTGCAGTTCTAAAACACTTTTTTTTCTTCTTCAAAACAATGTACACATTTGGGCCATTCTTTCTGTCGTTATGTGTGGAGTATAGGAGAAGTGAATTAAAAAATGTGTAAAAAGTGTCAAACTTCATGAATAAATGTAATTAAATAAATGTAGCTTGACTTGAACTGACACAAATTATCACATGAGTCACAGAGGAGAGGCCAAATCGGCCATTTCTAGGGAATGTTAGGAGTGTTTGTCTTGGAAAAGGCCAAGTCGGCCTCTGCTGGGTTTTCTAGTGTTAAAGGGACCGACAACACCTAGTATACAGTAAATGACCTTGTGAAAGACAGTCACTGAAGTATTTAATTTTCTTACACATTTGATAATGGTGAAACTATTTAAACATAAAAAATGGCACTGCTTACGAATGCAGCCATTTTGTGACCTCAGTTATACCCACGCACAGGTGCATGTGATGCGTGAATGAGTATTAATAACATTACGAACAGGTGCAATCTAGGCTACTGACATTTGATTGGCTGAAATAGTACCAGTATTGATGAAATGTCTGCTCCCATGTCGGGGGCACTTCCTGGAAATACTGGCTTCAATTTATGTTTTTCACAATGGCACATCAGAAAAATGAAATTGACGGGGGGGACACAATTATTAAAACAAGATTATTTCCGCTGTACTCACATGATAAATATGTTGCCATTCCCTTTAAAGGGATCCACAGATGGAAAGACTTCTTTCTTAAAAGATAAACGTTATTATGAGTTAACATAATTTGATATTGAAACCCCTCTCGATATTTTCGTTTGCGTACAATTTGTATACATACAATACATCACATTAACTAATACATCACATGGTTACGCTGCCGAGCTTCCAGAGTATGACTCTAGTGACATATACATGTCATCTGTTCAACCCTTTCAATTTGAACCCGAGAGGAGCATTAATGAGCATGACAGCAATGTCGATATCGAACAAAACGAGCAGCAAAAGCAAAATGAACAGGAAAGACAAGATGAGACGAGAATACAATACGAAAAAAAAAAAAAACGGTGTTCTGCCAAGATGTGCTACACTGGCGAAACGTCCTACAAGAGGCAAATTTGACACGCAAAGTACTACCTTGCACTTTCAGCATGTTTTGTTTAGATGCATACAGACAGAACACACTAAAGATGCCTTACGAAAATACTTCAACGTAGTAATATCAAATAAGAGTGGTTTAAATATGCTACATGACTAATGTGGTCAACAAATCAACAATCTACTTTAAAGCTACCACAAGAAAACACAATGCTTAAAAGTATGAGAGGGAAACACATGCAAAAAGGATTTTGATGCAATGAAAAGGTAAATAAAAGACTCAATAAAAACACAAATAGTAAGTACTTGCCGCTTTTAAACGATGAGCGCATTTGTTGGACGTCTCGCTGTGTAGAAGGAATTGCAGTAACCCGGTAGTATTTGTCGACTGACAGTGACAGTCTACATCATCACCCCGAGCGTCCATTGCACGGTTAAAACATGGCACCCTCCGTAGGTCAAAACATGTACTATATATTAGTTTTTTAAATAAATGGCAATATTTTATGTGTTTCTAATAACATATTTTTAGTAAAAGAGAACAATTGTGGTTTATTAGAGCCTACAAGTCTTCAAGTCTGAGGTTTCTTTTAAATATTGAAAATAGTTGCTGGTAAAACTACTTTTAAGGGGATGTAGTAAAGTGCAAAGAATTCAGATGTATTCAACTTCAAGTAAATTCCGGTATGAGGTTCATACATTACAAGTGCTAATAAATGAACAGTTTGAGAAGTTAGTTTAAAGAACAAAAGCTTTTCAAATTATTTTTGAAAACATACTAAAAAATCCACGATCCAAACGATATGTTTTATATCCTTTGCTGTATTTCATTATCTTGCATAAACCTGCACATTGCCCTTTTCAAAACCTTTGCACATTCACTCAGATACCCATCACATTATCCGAGAGCATTACTCAATTTGAGACTCTAATTTGGAGTTGAATTGTAAAAATTGATGAGGGACTTTCATGAAGAGTGTGTTGCATGCAAATGTTGATGCTTACCACATAGGAACCCGGGAGCACCAAACAATGAACATAAAGCACTCACTAGCCTCTGGGGGAGCGATGCACTGCAATCAATCTTGCTGTTATTGCCTCAACCAAATGCAAGTTGTGGTGGTGCTATCTTCTATCGACATTCCATATTGCCATCATGCAAGTTATATTGGAACACAGGGTTTTCACATAAAAAAATAAATACAATTTTAAAAAATGCAACAAGCAGCAGCATGTAGCTTAATCACATCTAACAATATGTTTATGGCAACCTGATATGAATACAAATGAGCAAAGGGAGTTTTTGTGGAATGCATGCTGCATCCGATAGAGCCAACCTTCAAATGCGTCCTTCACTTTTGCACCTGCACGGAGTGCTTTTCCATGACTGACTTAACCCCCTGCAGGGACGTTCTCTTCATTATTCATTTTTCCAATTCAACATGAATTTAGTCACACATCTCTACCAAGTCCCATTGCTACGCTTAGTGGCTGTGTCAGTGTTTAAACCGAGCAGCACATTTGGAATTTCCCAGGATAGTATGGAAAACATTTTATCTTAAAGGAGACATATTGTGCATTTTTCTCACAAAATTTGAATAGTTCTTAGGTGTTTTCGTAATTTCCTTACCAGTCTTCTGTCAATATTCTCTGTCAATGAAGAATTATATCAATTATATCTTAAGAATCTCGGGAAAAATGCTCAGAAACATTTTCACGTTTTACAGCGGACGACAGCTGACCATAATTAAAAGTTTTCAAAAAAAAAAGCTTCTAACGGAATGACGTAAAGAAGTCATTACTCTGGCAAGCCCAAACCCGTAAGATTAAAATGAGGCAGCCTTGAATCCAGTGCAACACGAGCATCATCTGCGTCCTTGCTCATGTGAGATTAAACTGTGTCATCTCACCCTCCTCAATGCTGAAAAACAAGCAATGAAATCTTGTAACTGCGACACCTAAAACACAAAAGTTAATCATTGCAGGTGTCGATTGGATGTTGAGAGTAGATAGATACGTGTTGTAAATTCCCAATTCCAGAGCTCTCTTCCCAACAACGCCTCCTCAGTTTGCTGCATGAAAGTCAATATGCTGAAGGTTAATTCTCTCTAAATTATTCAGGAAAAGATTCGAACTGGTTTAACTATTTTCCTTTCATTTACAATAGGGCGCAATTTGCATACGCAAATGAAGAAAATGTGTATATTACATTCTTGGGATAGTATTTGTTATTTGAACATGGATTTGCATATATAATCTCATCTGTGAAACTACTTAAGTGAATGGAGAACATATATGGAATCAATGTAAAGTGACACCTAATTATTTTCTACCTACAATTAAAAACGTCACATTTTTTATATCTTAACCGATGACGTACTATGCCATACCAAGGATTTCCAACGCTAAGCTATTTATGACTATTCTTGCCAAGAGTCACCATGTGCCGAGGGGATGCAACTACAAGAAGAAACCAGAAGGATAGGAAGAGGGAAGATAGGTCAGATAGGAGAGTGGTAGGGAAGGTTAGTGCTATGAAAGTTAACCTGTGCCACCGGAGTTTGAATTTGAATTTCAAACACTGATTTTTTTTCAAGTATCAATATTTTGCAGCAAAAACTTCAATCATAAAAATTCTGCAGCAAAAAAATTTTAGCCGCAAAAATTAATTCACAACATCCGGGTAGCCAAGGAGAAGCATTCGATCCCCGTCTCATTTTATTGGCCGTCCAGGCAATCAAGTTAGGTTATGCTCACTTCACTGGTCATGTGACACAGACTCTAGGTTATACAGTATGTATCATCCCGTGGAGAAGAGGAAGTAGAAGAAGTAGCCGCAGCAGAAGAAATTCGCTCAGCCATTTCTTCATTGACAATGCCGACCTGAAACACATTAAAGTTGAAACCCAACTTAATTGCCTGGGCGTACTATAAAATGTGACAGAGATCGATTGCTTGTTCCTGGTTACCCAGATATTGCAACTGAATTTTCGCCATGGATTTTTTGTGGGTTAATTTTTGACTGTAATTTGATGCTGAAAAAAAAAATCTGTGTTAAATTTCCATTGACAAAAAAAAAATCTGTGTTAGAAATTCAAACATCGGTGGCCCAAGAAACGTTAGTAATATTTAGTGGGGAACCTAGTATTAGGACAAATCACCTCTGAGCAATAATGAGTCAAAATCCTACTTTTTACTCTTTAATCGACCTCTCCTTATTTATACATCACTTTCATTTGTCTTGCAAAATTATGTTCAATACCCAACTTAGTGATGTGGTAGATCATATCCTGAATTCCTTTTCTGTAGAGCCGGAAGCAGGAGATCCCACGTGAAGAGCAAGGACCATCCATCAAGAACCTGGATTTTTGGCCAAAACTCATCACCCTCATGGTGTCTGTTATTGATGAGGACCGGACAGCCTACACGCCAGTCATCAATCAGTATGTACAGTAACACACCAATCAATTAGCGGATTGTTTTTGTCGTGTAATTGATTGTGTTTTTAAGCAATTGAAGTAACATGGAGAAAGTCATAATTACTCCTGAATTGTCGTTTGTTTCTATGTGCACTGCGACTGGTTAGCGACAAGTCCAGGGTGTGTGCTGACGCTGATAAACTCCAATTCACCCCTGACTTTTATTAGTAAGAGTGAAATAGAAAATGGATGGATGGGTTGATTTTATTCCGTACTCAACTAAGGTAATTTAGTCGTATGGTCATTCCTACCCTCAGTGTTAAGACTTAATTGAATGACTTTTTAACAACGCCATTGATTAAATAGTAGATTGTAATTGCTTAGCATATGTTGTGCACGCCACGAAAAACAGTGGAATTCATTGTTGGGAAAAAAAAAAAATCATCATTTCTAATGCATTTCTGCCCCACTTATAAAAATTACATATCTTCTCATCCTTTGGTATGCATTCATATTTTTAGCTCATCTTCTGTTTCTTCTTGCATCTTGCTGATTTACGATGCTCATTACGACTGTTTATGCCCTGAGCTTCCTTCCCCTACCCACTCTCCTACACTGTCTAATGATAGTGCTACCATAATTGGATCTATTTTCTCCATTTTTCCTTTGCTGGTCAAAGAACATAATGACCCCCCACTGTTTTTTATGGTGAAACCTTAAAGTGGGTTTGATGCCAAATAAGAGGAAACTGCTAAATGTGTTAACAAGGCCAAAACTTTGAAAAGTAGGGTGTAATTTAACATTTCAACAACATTAGCAAAATTTGCAACAACAACGGATGCAATACACACCTTAGTTTGCGCTGAGGGAAAATACTTCCACACAGATTTAATATTTTGTTACATTTTGTTAAATGTTAAAGACATAATGTGTGTTAGAAATGAAAGGAAGAAGTAAGACTGTTCTTAAAGGTCTGTTTTTTTCCTTCGTTCACCACTCTCTTCATATATCCGCCTCCTCGTCTCACTTTGTGGTTATTCTGCACAGTGGAGCGATTATGCTTTTAGCTG
Source organism: Corythoichthys intestinalis (assembly GCF_030265065.1). NCBI lineage: Eukaryota > Metazoa > Chordata > Actinopteri > Syngnathiformes > Syngnathidae > Corythoichthys > Corythoichthys intestinalis. The sequence continues at coordinate 30,949,132 of NC_080395.1, read as the reverse complement.
AGGAAAAGTAGCAAGCGCGCACTTAAGATTTCCAGAAGAACTGACCTTTCTCCCGACCAGGGAGCTGTTCATCTATTGATGTCCACCTATCATTGTCTGAGGATATGGATAATTAAACCACTGACATTTCATGTTCAATTTCTAATTGCCAATCTCCAACATTTAAAGAAGCAGATTATTTGGCAAACAAGTTAGGTTAAATCAATTCAATTTTTTTTTTTTTTTTTTCATTATTTCACATTAATGTTTCCCCACTTATTTTAACCACATTTGTAAACAGCATATTGATCAGTTGTTGTTGTTTTTTTTTTTTTTTGCTTATTTGACTTAAGTACTGTATTTGTTTGTTAGTTTTTTTCTGTTTATATTACTAACTGATAGCACCATTTTACACTTCAAAGGGTATGATTCGATACAAAAACAAAGCTGCTGTCATTTGCTGTCAAACCGCTCGAAGTGTACAGACGCACATTCTGAGCTCCTGAAAGCACGCTTTAATGGTAGATTTTGGGAGCAACCTGATGTTTTTTTTAAATTTTTTTAAACTAATCTCTTTAAAACGATATATTGATTCTTGGTGAGAGCGTATCGATAACCTTTTAATGCTACAAAGTATTGCGATATATCACCTTAACGCTTGCAAAAAGAAAGCGCTGTATGAGTATGTTATCTCCCAAGGACAGGGCCTGCGAGGAGAAGTTTAAGAAATATAGAAATAAGCTAAACTCCCTACACCAACTTGGACATCAACTGATACAATGAACCCACTCAAATTGACAATATGTGAAATTCCATGGCAATCAGTGACTTTTGAATGATATGTGAAAAAAAAACAAAACAAAACAAAAAAACTGATAATAACTGGACTGTAACACATACATGCTTGACTGTGCGTGCCGAGCTGTTGGGGGACGGGTATCGATAAGCATTTGCTTTTTCTCGTCTTTCCTTTGTCTGTCATCGTCTTTCTTTCGGGCAAATTCCACACTCGGAACCTGTCAATGATTATGATGATGATGACAATGACAATAAATTCATTTATTCATTCATTCATTCATTCATTCAAAGACGTAACAGCTCGATTACGATTCAATTCAGTTAGGAAGCCATATAATGTGGGGAAAAATTGATTTATTTTTGTAATCTAGTATTTATTTTAAAGTTGGCCCTCTGAAGAAATCGCTTTAAACACCTAAAGGTGACTGCAGTCTTTATTAGAGGTGTTTAAAAAAATCGATTCTGCGATTTATCGCAATATTACATCTAGCAATTCCCATATCCATTTAAAATCGATCTGTATCGATCCTTAAATGTGTGTTTTTGGTAGTAAAAAACAATTCAGTGGCTGCACTTCTACTCCCGTCCAGTAGTTGGCAGCGCGCAGCAGCATTAACATTATCCTAGTAGAAATTAGTGTACGTTGTCCTCTAGTGGTTGCTCGGATTAGTCCTTCTATAAATCTAAAATCTTTGGCTTATTTTGGCCTTGACTGCAAAAACGGAGGTATGGAGTATTCAGAATCCTGCATTTAAGCAGGGTTGCACTAAAAAGAGAAAATATTACAATGAAAGCCATATGTTTTTCAAACATAAAAACATGTTTACCTGAGTGCTGGATGAGGTTTAAGGATTAAATTGATTTGAATGTATTTATGTCCATTTTGATTTATTTTTTCGAAAGTGATACAAAATCGCAAGAATTGTCTTCAAGTGTAGTATCGGGATGGAATCGAATTGTGACCTGTAAATTGTGATACGGATGGTATCTCCAGATATGAGGCAATACACAACCCTGGTCACTATAGTACTTCCTACCAGCTTGTACGACTGATCCGGTAATGCAACGAAGCAGGTGCAAGGACTGTTATTTGAGTACCTGTGGTGTTTTAAAAATCAAAACAACGTGAATTTTCAAGCAACTGATGACGAACGTTGTGATATATCTAGTGAACAACTTAACAATTGATGTATTTCAGGATTACTGGTGGATTTTGTATCGATTGAGGCGCCTGCTGTCGAGACATTTGTATCTGCTGCTTTCGCGAATCGTCTTTTGTCCCAATTCTAGTAGCAAAGTAGCAAGGCCTGATGGCATTCCAGTTTTCATTATAACAAGCTACCGGGTTGCCCTCCCACAAAAACAATAAGCCAAATCTGTTAATACTTTGATAAATTAAGGGTTTAAATTTATTTATTTTTTTTAAATAAAATGTCTTAATATTGCCATTTCTAGCAGATTAGGCCGCAATTTGTTGCATTGGGTACCTCGGCAACAGAGGTTGCGCTAGACTTTTTCGCTGTCTGTCATTTTGACTGACAGTGTCATAAAAATCCGGTCATAATCTATTTTTACCAGTCAATTACATTTTTAAAATGATAATAATGACATATTCTATAGTATTTAGTTTTCATTCATTTTTAATTAATATTCTGTCCGAATAAGCTTAATGTAGTGGAGAAAACTGGATTCTCGCTGATTCAGGTTGATTTTAGCTGTGTTCACGTCAGTGTGTTGGCCAAACACCACTTAAGGCCCACTCAAAGTAGAGGCAATCACGGCACTTGGACAGGTGGCTGGATTTCTCCTTTTTCTTTAATGCAAATCCTCTTAAATCAACTTTATACAGTCCATTCATCCCAACTGTCCATGTAGATGTGGAAATGGTTATATTCTTGAGTAGGTGTTTGTGGGTATATATGTGTGTATCTGTGTGTGTGGTTTATCTGTACAAAAGACATGAAAAGAAACAATAAATAAATATACATTGCTTAAATTCAACTTAATTACATTTAAACATGTAGATGGAATATTCGAAGTTAAGCTTGAACTATTTTCTACGCTCCAGCTAAGCACTTCCGGTTTCGGGAACTTATTGTGAAGGCGGATTCACTCTACTTCCGGTGCGCTATGCCGCAATTTGTCGCTATTTTAGAATCGCAGCATAGCAACACGCTAACGGACTACCTCGCAAAACAATCGGACGAACTATCATAACAACAGCAAAAGGTAATCATAACAAATTGTCTACGTAAATATGAATGCTGCTTGTGATACTCACTTTGCATTTACGCACAGCAATGAACAAACACACAATTAGACGCACGCTCATGTCGTGCATCCACCCGTGACTTTCTTACTATTGACATCCGCATTCTGGTACGGTGCATGCGCAATCCAACTTTTCACCTATTTACGTCAGCCAAATGTGGGAATCAAATGATGCTGAAGGCATTGAACGAGCAACTGTGAACATCTTAAGCAAACAATCACATAACTTTGTAGCCTTTTCTACACTTAACAAGAGGCAAACAGACAGCGGAGTTCACCAATAGGGAATGGGACGTACTACGTCATTGTTTGGACCCTCCTCCATGCTGGCAATATAATTCACTTCCGGGCCGGCAGAGTCAATGCGGATTGTAACGTGTGGTAGTGCTAAGCTAACTCTTTCGGTGTTTTAGAAAGAAAATATGGGTACTTATTGTTGCGTTACCGGGTGCAACAGCGTCTCCTACGACAAAAAAAGGGGTTAGGAAAAATGGACTCACTTTTCACCGTTTTCCTGCATGGAGGACCAAATATCAGATCACGAAGGTACGACGGATGGCTGGATTGCAGCGGTTCGTCGGAAAAGCATTTCTTATGATCATATTTCTGCTGGAATGAGAGTGTATTCCCCTCATCTCTACTCTTGTAAGTTGAACGATTTATCCGTTTTGGTTTCAATACGTTTTTTGTTTTTTTTCTTTACTGTTTTGTAAATCTGCCTCGGTAGCAATGCTAACCTACTCCTCCTCACCTACCTGTTGTGTTACTAGGAAAACCTGCATATGAAATGCTGACAACACATCCCGATTGGTCACCATATCTCTTCTTGGGTTATTCTGAGGTCAAGCGCACCACATCGGAGCGTTATGAGAGGTTGGAAAGGCGAAGAGTGCACGCTGAAACTTCAGTTTGCTCTGCTCTTACAAACACAATCCCAAGTGTTGTTATGAAAAGTCAATAAAATATGAATACCAAAACATGACTTGAACAACTTCTTGACAAACTGTAACTGCTTGTTGTTTACTTCAGGTCTTCATAATAAACAGGTGTAATAATTACAAAGTCAGGTGACTTAATTTTGTTATTCTATTTGGAATATGCATTGACAATTTTTGGACAGTGTTGTAGACAAGAACTGGGACTGATAAGTTGCAATAGATTTATTTCAAGTAATGCAATTTCTCCAATACGATATTTGAATTGACAGTTTTAAAATCTTTAAATTAGTGCAAACAAGGCCCACCCTCTGACGGTGGCAGCAAATATTATATAATTATAAGTAATACACAAATACAAGATCACAATAAACGTGTCTTTGTCAAAGCAGTTTAAAACACTATTTACTGGCCTTGGGTAAATTGCCAGACAGGATAAATATGTGCTTTAAAGTTCTTGCATTTCCATTTTAAGTATTGCAAGTACTAGTCTCCAACACAGTATTTGAACTGACAGTTTAAAATCATTTTAGTACAAAATGGCCCACACTCTGGCAGGGGGCAGCAAATATTATAATACATAATACATTATAAAAAGCTATATACTATATAAATACAAGATCACAACAAAACCTGTATTTTTCAAAGCAGTTAAAAAACATCCAGTGGCCTTAGGTAAATAAACGTGTATAAATATGTACTTTACAGTTCTTGCATTTCTATTTTAGGTATTGCAACTTTTCCAACACTATTTGAATTGACAGTCTAAAGTCTACATTATTGCAAATAAGAATATTATAAATTAAAAATAATAATAGAATATATAAATTCAACATTACAATGAAACGTGTCTTTGTCAAAGTGGTTAAAAAAAACGTCACTGGCCATAGTTAAATAGCCAGGCAGAATAAATATGTGCATTAAAGTTCTTGCATTTTACAAGTTAAAAGCCCGCAGTTCATCGACGAGAAGGGCAGACCCAGATGGCGTCTGCTGCAGGGGCTTGTTTGAGTCCGACACAGGACAAATGGAACCACTCCATTGAACAAATTTTCTTTGTCAAATGATCCAAGAAGAGAGATGGTGACCAATCGGGATGTGTTGTCAGCAGGTTTACCTAGGAACACAACAGGTAGGTGAGTCGTAGTAGGCGAGCATTGCTACCGAGGCAGATTTACACAACGGTGTAAAAAAACAAAAACGTATTGAAACCAAAAGTGGATAAATCGTTCAACTTACAAGAGTAGAGATGACAGGAACACACTCTCATTCCAGCAGAAATATGATCATAAGAAATGCTTTTCCGACGAACCGCTGCAATCCAGCCATCCGTCGTACCTTCGTGATCTGATATTTGGTCCTCCATGCAGGAAAACGGTGAAAAGTGAGTCCATTTTTCCTCACCCCTTTTTTTGTCGTAGGAGACGCTGTTGCACCCGGTAACGCAACAATGAAGCACCCATATTTTCTTTCTAAAACACCGAAAGAGTTAGCTTAGCACTATCACACGTTACAATCCGCATTGACTCTGCCGGCCCGGAAGTGAATTATATTGCCAGCATGGAGGCGGGTCCAAACAATGACGTAGTACGTCCCATTCCCTATCAGCGACGGGCAGACGTGCCGCTAGCAAAGCGACAAGGGCAGGACGAGGGACTTGCGCGCGGAAGTAAACATACGAGGAGAACGGAGTTTATTCAACATGGCTAGCGAGAGACAGACTTGTCAATGACTCGTTGTGTTTTAGCTTATTTAAAACTGAATTTACCGCGGATTGGAACATATTCTCGGCCCTCCCGTTCGCCATCCGTGTTGTTCTAGAGACGACTTTCGGCGCGCAAGAGTGACGTTGCTCGTGAAGAACACGTCACGCAAATAAACAAATCTGATTTGTCGATTGATTTTGTACCTTCTCGAGAGGCTGTGTCCCAGACTTTTCTCTCAGTGTTTGAAAAATACAGGGAGAACAGTCTGGCCGTGCAAGGCAAACACTCAGTTGCCTTAACATTTTTCCGAGTAAGGCCAACGACGTCATGCATCAAGAGAGACAATCGCTAATTAATATGCTCACTTGCCACCCTGTGGGTGTGAATTGCGACCTGTCAAAATGACGGATGGACTTCAGTTTTTTCCGTCACCGTTTTAAAAAACCGGTCAACGACGGAAAATATTCGGTTAACGCGACCCCTGCTCGGCAACCACATTGTGTCACAAAACCTTAGAGTTTCTTCGTGTGCCACTCACCGAAACATTTTATTTGCAGAAATGAGTTTGACAGGAATCCATTTCCACTAGGTTTCCGCAGGAGCTCAGCGTAGGCAAGATCAGCGCGGAGATAACTTGGAACCTCTTTGCCCTGGACATGAAGTACGCCATGGAAGGTGAGTCAAATTTCAAAGTTCAATAAATATTGAATTGATGTTTAGGGGCTATACAAGGTACCGGAAATCTGTGCCATTTTTGTTTTAGAATAAAGGATTTTGTTCGCCGAGCACAGATTAATGTGCTCATCATGTGACAAAACTGACAACAACACTTCCAAGACCTCAGTTCATTAACTGGTGGCATAAAATTATCATCTGCTTGTATTATCTTCACTGCCCACTCATTACACACTATTGATTCACACATTCCGTGGTGAACCCTCTGTACTTGCTCTGGTGAAGTCTTCTCTTGATTGTTGTCTATGACAAACATATGTCCGCCTCCTGGGGTGTGTTTTTGTTCTCATCAGCTGTTGTGAAGGTTTTTTTTCTTACTTGGGAAAAAATAACTTGAATAACTGAGGACTTTTCTTTATTTCCGTATTGATGTGTGTTAAGCAAGGGCGTAGGTTTGCATAGGGACATAACACAACCAACTTTTCAGAATGCTCACAAAATTTTTAAACAACCTTATATGCATGATATAATGAGTTCAGTTATGTAGGTCATTTAGATTGTCTTCCCATATGTTGTAAGGACAGAATTGACCCAACAATTAATGAGTGAATTATTTTCATTATGTTCTAACTTACATTTACCCCTTTTCACTTGCTGAATGTGCCGGTCCATTTTTCCACCCTCAAACGCACGTTTGATTGGCTGATGACCTGACCCACCCCTGACACACACACGCATGCTCACACCCACACAGCCCCGACAAAAATACATGTAGACAACATGCCGCCTCCTTCGAAGAGGAGGGATATTAGCTTTTTTTTTTTTTTTTTCGACCAGCAGCAGCCACTGTAAGTAATTTTGCTACTAAAAGTCTGACCTGCATCAGAGTTAGCATAACATTAAACTGTGTGAACTTGCTAACCTGCAAAACTCAAGTAGGAAACTGCTTAAAGAGAAGTGTCCTTCTGTTTGTGTTTTCTACTGTTAACGTTAATTAAACTGTGAGAAATGTTGTGAATTCTGCTGGAAACGATATAACTAGACAAACATGGGCAAGAAGCTGCTTAGAGAGAGAAGTGTGCTGCATAACCTCATATGCTGATCACACAACATAATATACTATATTATACTATAATTTACTATGTACATTAAAAATATATATATACTGTATATATACATATATAATATGTGTATATGGTGGAAAACACTTAGGTGACTTGGGGTCTGGGACCCCCGATTTGGCCAAATTTATGAATTGTCCGATATGCATGTGTGATATATCATTGGAAAGTTTAAAATCTCAATTTTGTGAAGGAAGAAAAATTGTGGACTGGAGGGCATTTAAAAAAAAAAATGTTTTATAAACAGTACAACCCTATCTGGAGGTGAGAGCACGCGAGAGCAGAATTACAGACGCCATGACTTTAACGAGATAATATCGTGTATTTACCTTGTTTCGATCCAAAAACTCCATGTCGCATGTATCACTGAGTGTCAAGACACAGCTGTAAATGGCCACAGCTGGATTTTGGCGGGATTTTATGGGTAAGACATTATAATATAACAAGGGTCGCCATGCAGAAATCGCAGACATCAATGAATAGTTGAGATTTTCTTTTTCATATATTTACCCTTTTAAACGTTTTTTTTTTTTTTTTTTTTTTTTGTCTTTGTTTGTATCGATTATCATCTAACATATCGGGAAAAATGTGACAGTAACAAAAAAATACAATTTAGCGATAGTTAGGAGGTAGATATCCGTGACATTTTACAGACGGCATTTTTTTCATTGTAACGTAATTTGTTTAAAAGTTTAAAATATGCGAGTGAGTAATTTTTTAGTGTTTTTTTTAAAAAAAAAATTTTAAACAAAATATTAGACATCAATTAATGATTCTATGCTAAAAATTACATTTGGAATAATAAATATAATTACTTACCTTGTTTTCATGGCTGGGTTGAAACAAAAACAGTTGCGCGACGTCTGTAAACGGGGGTTTCCAGGGTAAAACCGGCCAATTAAAAATAGTTTGGGGGCTTAATGCGCCATCAATCTGCTATGGCAGCATATAGACATATTTTTCTATCAAACACAACAGTTGTTTTGGCTTAAAATACAGCAGTTTCTTTTAAAGAGGAGTGCAAGAGCAGAAACTGTTTTCAGTCTTGTCTGTTTTCCGCCATATATATTTTGGATGCTGCAAGCTGCCCACGTTCGCATTGAGATTGATGTGATGAGCACCCCTGATTTAGCATGTCAATTATTTAAGGTTCATATTCATGAGAAATGTAGCCCTTCCGAGCAAAAAGGGTACATGCAGGTTATGCTTTTATATCTTCCCTACCAATGTTGAGACCAAACATGTCCTTGTTGGTAAAAAAGTTGAAAACAGTTGATTTGGTCAAAAGTAATGGTTTTGTTATCTCTGGAGGTATTTGGTATTTTTGCAAATGATGTCTTGCTTTACTGTGAATGACAGCTTTTCGCAGGTCAAAATAAAAGTTGACAGCAACAGATACCAAATACTAATGGCCCACGTGGATGAACTCTTTCGGCCCTGTTTCAGCAATAAGTATAAGACTTGAGCTGCGTACATAAGGTTGTTGGAAATGTATTTGGTTTTTAAAAAATTCTGTACTTTGTTGACACTTTGTTAATTTCATTAAAAACCCATAGTGGTGGGGATTAGCGGCAAATAGGTGAGAATTGCGCCCACATCCCAATACTCATGGACCTGACTGTAAGCGTTTCCGTTAAAAAGGAAGCCATCAAGCAACAAATCTCTTAGCTGCTTTGATGCTGCAAGGCAGATGTTTCAGGTTTAAATGTGGCTTCTGACTTTCGGTCCCAATGCGAATGCTCCTGCTGCTCTATCTTATTCCCCTGAAGACTGCAAATACCTCCTATAGATGATTGAGCAAGCTGTTCCTGTTAGGTAAGAGCCGTCAGGATCAACCTCACCTCAGGATATGTGGATTGGTGGAGTGTAGGTGGGATGCAAAAGGGAGTTGTGAATCAGTATAAGCGAAAATGTGTGTGTGTGTGGTTTCTTTCCTGTTTGTTTAACCATAAGTGAGTGCACAGATTTCTGTGAGTGACAGAATGTGTTTGAGTGTGTACACTGGAATTACGTTTATATTGCACTAGCATGGTGTCACAAGGAATTCAGACTCTTAAAAAAAACTGAGAAAATACTGGTAGTTCAAGAAATTGAAGCAAGGACAACAGTAATCCTGTTTATATTGAAAACGATTCTGGAGGTGAAAACAATGATAAGCAATCGGAAATATTTAATTATGTAGATTTTGCCATCTATATGGAGCTAATATAATGGTTTTGCCTGTCACTATATACAGTATAACTGATATCCAAATGAATGACAATTGTTTGAAGTAATTTGATAATTTCGGGACTCTTTCAGTAAAATTTAAAACATTTTCCATTATTACTGTTACGATCAGTGTTGTTTTTGGCAGCCCAATTTTTGTTTTAATCTTTTGCACGAAAAAACTTATCAGTCTTAGTCATATTTTAGTCATTTCAAAATATGTTCGTCTTTGTCTAGTTAGTCAAGTTACACAAAATGTTTGTCTTTAAAATTCAAAAGTTTTAGTCCAAAATAAATAAAGGTTTCCAACAGTTTCGAATTAACATAGACAGAGCAGCACATATTGTAGCATCTACAAGGAAAACGCCAACTTTGTGATGATAATACACACTCAGCAGGAAAAGCAGTACATTATTTTCACTTAAAACCACCAAGAAGCCATTAACTGAATGTAAAAAAAAAAAAAAAAGGTCTAAGCGTTTAAGAGGATGCTCACCACGCTAAAGTTGATGCTAATGCTAACACGAATGCTATGCTAACGCGACGAGTTATATTTAGTGTGTTATGATCACTCAGCGCAGACCTTTAAAGGCTAAAGCAACATTGCATATTCTCTTTTGCCAAGATAAGAAAACAAATTTAAAATCTGTTTCCAAACAAACAAGATGGAGCGCAGCCTAGCTTGAAACATATCCTAAACTGAGGAGAGTGAGGGGCGCAGCACATCTCACATGAGTGACACGGCCCAAACACTGCTACTCGGGTTTGAACAGTTCTGGTTCCGATTCCGATTCCATGTTTCTATTCCGGTTCCAAACGATTCTCGATTCAGATTCTTTTAATAGGCAGGGTAAAAAAAAAATTGCATAGTTTTTATTCATTTTTTGACATCGGTTATTTTTTAAATTATGTGAACTTTCAATTAAATTTGCTATGAATTTCCCACAGCGCTATTTTTAACTTGTATATAAATATCAGTGTTGAATATGATGAAGTTTCTTATCACAGGAGTGCACTTTCAGAAAAATGTTTATTTTTCAAAAGCTCACGGAAAAAACATTTGCACATATTCTTTTGCCTATGTTTTAGAGTGTCTTATGTGCAGGCATTTATTGTACTAGTATTGCACCGTTTGTTGTAGGAGGTATCTCTACAAGTTAGTTCAGGTCTTTCAGATATCAGGCGGGGAGTATTCTGTCCCCTTGATCTTAAGTTAAGTTGACTATGTTTTAGGTTTGATTTCTTTCTAAACTGATATATTGTTCATCCGTCCACTAGATGTCACTATTGTAAGTCCGGACTCTACACTTTTTCTTTTGTTTTGCTTGTGCGCTTGGCTTCTCCTAGTGGTGACTTACTGGAAGCAGCAGGCAAAAAGAACATTTCTTTAGTTGGAAAAAAATCCTTGAGGTGTACAGACGCTACACACCTCCTCTGCACTACACATCGTTAGGAACCGTTGATAAAACAAAATCTGTATGTTTGCTCATTTAAACAGAGGGTCTGATATCATTTCGGTTTGTTTATTCTGTTACTCTGTTGTCACTTATGTGAAGCGAAGTAACACGTTTTTGTGCTAAGCTAAATTAGCCACTTCATTTGATTTGCTCATAACGGAGCTGGTCTTCATGTGGCTTCTCCTTTGTGGTGTTCGGCAGCTATTTTTTTCCAGTCGGGAATCACAACTTGGAATCGGAATAAAAAAATTCGAACAGTTCCGGGAGAACCCAAGTGTTAGTCTCGGATCCAATCAATGCTTGATGCCCGACCCTAACTGCTACAATGCAAGCTGACGTGCACTTTACGTACAATATGAACATGTCACTAAATGTGAACATATGATTGAAACAGTCGCATTTTCGTCTCGTTCTCATCTCATCATTCGAAAACCGGCATTCGTCTCGTGATTAGTCTCCTAAGCTTCGTTGTTTGCTCGTCACATCATCGTCATGAAAAAAATAGTCGGTTGACGAAATATTTTTATCGTTATTGTTGACTAAAACAACACTGGTTACTCTTAAATGATTGTTAGAGATATTTTAGAATTAAGCTTGGTAGTTAATAAGCGGGGGGGGGGGGGGGGGGGGTTGTAATCAAATGATCTATTAGCCCCAAAACATTTTTTTATCCTCCATTTTTTACTGAGAAAGTGTGCACCGGGGAGCACATGCTCCGCACAGATGCACCTCATTTATCTTGTCGGCCTGATCCCCTCATGTCAAAGTCAGCCTTTATGTTGACGGAATGCCTGATGCTTCGGAGTAGCATAACCCCCCACCTTCCCTGCAAAGGACAGGTTGGCACCTTTAATACCAGATTTAATTGACTGAATGAAACGGTTACTTTTATTTATTGGGGTCGTCTTTTTGTCCTCTTTATCTGCCTAGGAATCATACGTAGTTACGTACTGTAAATGAGTATAATGACAGAAGAGGAAGAAAATTGTTATTATAATGTTGAAAATTGTAAGCAATTAAAGGTTGTTTCTATTTACACTATTTTTTACCCTCTGAGAAATAATGCTGTATAAAAAGGAATACATTTGTTTCAGGCTCAAACAGTCACCATCAAAACATTGCAATTCTGAGTCGAGTTCATAAATCGCTTTTAAAATTCACAGAAACCAAATACACAATAAACAAAATAGAAGTGAAGCGAGCATTAGTAGTGTAAATAAGGCAACGTTATCCACGCTTGCTGTTAGTAACATTGTTTATGTTACTGTTAGCTCAATGGCATATCAAGATACATTTTTGGGGAGTTGTAGGCATAGTTAGATGGGTAATTGCACACTGTCACTGCAGAAATGGAGTGAGGTTTTATCACTACATAACTTGCTTTTGCGATGGATTGCCACACGGCTGTGTGTATTTATATAATGAAAAAAGGAAGGGCTGACTCATGCCAGACGACTCAAGTGTGTCAGAGTCCTGATGAAAACCATTTTTATAGTCATACAATGCAATAACTCTGTACTTAATTTGTCTTTGAATATGTTATCAGCACTTGTCCTCGAAAAATGTTTATGGTGCATAAAATGAAACCATAATGACCAAATGACATATGGGAAAAAAAACTGATAAAACTAGAAAAAGAAAATTGTTCAAATGCACTGCAAAGTATGGGTTTATAGACACAGTGGGAACAGGAAAGATCAACTCTTAGGAAAGTGAGGCATACAGTAAGTTAGCAACCAGTACTATTGCTAGGAGTGCATTAATTAATGTGCTTTTTAAAATTCTTTGTCTAGTTGGTGTTCCATTATTAAAATTGTAGCTCCTTGCATCAAACTCTTCTGTAGTGGTTAAAAAAACCAAAGAGAAACTAAACCATGAAAACTAAAAGAAATCATTAAGCCTATTTTCCAACATTTTCCTCGGCGGTAATATTTCAGCGATGTTTTGGGTTTTCTCCCCATCGGACACGTTTGTCTGGAGTTTTCAATTGTAATCCATGCTTCCGAGTAAATTTGTCTTCTAAATGGATTTTCTCGCAAACATTTACCTTTATCATAAGCCTAAAAAGAAATAAAATTCTTTAAAAACCACAGATCGGGCAGAGCAAATGTCAAATTCAAATACTGAGAACTTAAAGCCCTTACAGCCAAAACATCTACCTGGTGCTGGTTCTTCCATTCCGCACCGTACTATGTAGCCATGGCAACCACATACCAAATCAACGCCCTACAAATTGTATGCATAACATACTCACACACGTTATTAGCACGCACAAATGCCATAATACAGCGCTGAGCTGCTCGACTCAGACATCAAATGGAAGTCACACAGAAGGAGGGACGAGATTACGTAAGAAGTGCTAAGTGAGACACCCCCAAGGATGCCGCCATGTTTGTCCACGCATCAATGTTGCATCAGCAGTAGAAAGAATGGCAAAAAGAGGAAGGAGTGTGAGTGTGTGCACATGTGCATGACTTAATCAAGGCTTTGATGCATCTTTTGATTCCTGCTATGAAGGGTTGTTGATGCTGCTGTTAAAAAAAAAAAAAAAAAAAGATGATGCTAATATTAGCAGCTCTGTGTGAATCTGAATGTGGGTAAGAGGAAGAGGGAAGACAAAGAGGCAGAAAAAAAGAAGGGGAGGGTGTGAAATAATGAATGAGTGCACTTTCTTGTACTTTTTCTCTCGTTTAGCAACCAATACTTTCTGACACGGCCTTATTTTTGGAAGTGTGCTTTTTACAGTTCTGCATTAGAACAGTAACCAGCCCTGAATAGACTATGACAAATTTTACTGACCATGCATGGCGTCATCTGTATCTAAATGGGGGGGGGGCTCTGTTGTGAAGTCCTCTCAAATCACAGTCCCAGAATTAGTTTTATTCAGCTTTAATGGTTTGACTATATTTTCTCGTAAAAGTACAGTGTAATAACAAAAAAAAAAAAAAAAAAAAAGATGGCAGGACTTGAAATACCAAGTCAACTACGGTCATTGTTTTAAAATTTTCAAGTTATGATCGAAAACCAACAATTTCTCAGTTAAAACTTAAAATTTTAAGTAAACTGCACTACCGTTAATTGAAGTAAAGTCCAGTTTACTTAAAATGTTAAATTTTAGTAAATTGTGGTCAAAAGTTTACATACACTTGTGAAGAACATAATGTCATGGCTCTCTTGAGTTTCCAGTTATTAAAATTTTAAGTAAACTGCACTACCGTTAATTGAAGTAAAGTCCAGTTTACTTAAAATGTTAAATTTTAGTAAATTGTGGTCAAAAGTTTACATACACTTGTGAAGAACATAATGTCATGGCTCTCTTGAGTTTCCAGTTATTTCTACAACTCTGATTTTTCTCCGATAGAGTGATTGGAACAGATACTTCTTTGTCACAAAAAACATTCATGAAGTTAGGTTCTTTTATGACTTAATTATGGGTTAACAGAAAAAGTGATCAAATCTGCTGGGTCAAAAATATACATACATGGATCTGAAAAAGCAAATCATTGACTTGAACAAGTCAGGAAAGTCACTTGGAGCCATTTCAAAGCAGCTGCAGGTCCCAAGAGCAACAGTGCAAACAATTGTTTGTAAGTATAAAGTGCATGGCACTGTTTTGTCACTGCCACGATCAGGAAGAAAACGCAAGCAATCACCTGCTGCTTAGAGAAAATTGGTCAGGAGGGTGAAGATTCAACCGAGAATCACCAAAAAGCAGATCTGCCAAGAATTAGAAGCTGCTGGAACACAGGTGTCAGTGTCCACAGTCAAGCGTGTTTTGCATCTCCATGGACTGAGAGGCTGCCGTGCAAGAAGGAAGCCCTTGCTCCAAAAGCGGCACCGTAAGGCTCGACTGAAGTTTGCTGCTGATCACATGGACAAAGATAAGACCTTCTGGAGGAAAGTTCTGTGGTCAGACGAAACAAAAATCGAGCTGTTTGGCCACAATGCCCAGCAATATGTTTTCGAGTTAGCATTTTTTTGTTTTTACAGTGTACGCCAAAAATGATTTGTCACGTACCTTGATTTTAAATCTCGGTCCAGTTCACATTGAATAAATTAAACCTGGTTATCTTTTACATGAACAGAAAGAGAGACTTAATTTTTGGAAAAAATGACTTTAAATAAATCACTGGATAACCATGGATAATCCAATTCATGATCCTCAGACATACATCAAAGCCCAAACAAATAGTTTGATACAACACTTTGAAACTTTTCTTTATAAGAAAGTACTACACGTATTGTTTGTCTTTGAGGAAATGATGCACGAAAGTACAACAATAACAGTTGGAACACTGTGAGTTATTATGTTATAAAAAACCCAAAGGCATTTCTTGCTTTGACTCCATCTAAAAAAGCCTGGGAGTTTAAATACAGCTTGCAGTTGCATTTTTGCAATTTTTCCTTTTATCTCCTCATTGGCATAATATTGACATTCATGGGATGTTGTTTAAATAAATAAACCAGTCTGACGTTCTGCCAAAAGCATATCACGAGTCATGATGTTGTCAAAGGCTGAGGTGCACTGTTTGTTTACGGCGTGAACGTGACTAATGATTTTTATCTAGGTTGGTATGAAACACCCACATAAGAATATGTTACTAATTCCATAGAAACAAATATGGAAATGTGAACTTTATATGCTTAAATGGGCGTTATTCGAAGTGTAGTTGTGATGAACCAAACTGTTCAGCATGATGGAAACAGGTCCACTCGACTTCAAACCTGTTTTTAAAGCTGAAAGTATAGCTACTGCAAAGCTATATATGTTTAATCGCCGTCACTAAAGTGTAGATAAAGCATGTCATTTCAGACCCCCAAACTCCTCTGGCCATTAACTTAGATCCTGTCTTTTGGAATAGCTTCATTAAATATCAATGAATGGCGTATTGCTGTAGCCATTGTAGCATGAATTAACCATGGCTGTGGTCTTGCCATATTTCATCAGTTTTTAGTATAATAGACTGCACTTCATCTCTTCTCCTTTCCCGTGGATGATACATGCCTCACCGTATGCATTGAATGGATTGTATTACCGTTTGGGAGTTGTTATATTCGGTTGCTGGCAGGTTACTATACAGAATACACTATAAAGTCATTTCTTTAGTCAAAAGTGCAACAACTTTGGTTTTTGATTCTGCACTTAAAAATGCACTCTACTCAGTTTCCAATTTTTGAATTGTTTTATGCATAAGAAGCATGAAATGGAAGTGTGCCTTTGGTTGAAGTGGTTCATCAAGTTCTTCAAGTATTTTTTTATTATTGTTATTATTTGATTGCAATCGCGTTTGGAAGTTAATTCCTCCTGCAGACGCTAGGATTTGAAATTGTGCATATTGTGACATAAAACTGCACAAATATGTACCCGCCCTCTCCATCCATCTTTTCCGGTAAGTATTATCAGGAGGACTGAGTTGTCTGGAGGTTGCTACTTCCTGCATAAGGTATATAATTAATACATTATTAAATCTTTACATTTGCAATTGCTGTGATTTAGTGCAACACTTTCATCGCACAACCAGTTCTTGTCTTTGTCACCTCCCAACAACCTCCGTCCTACAACGTTTTCTGACATTTATCTGGCCGAGAGCTACTTCCACCGGCTTGTTCACCGCCAAAAGTTGCCCTCCCAGTCTTGTCCGCGATTGACGTTAACCACCTCCCCATCCCGTAACGCTCTCCGTCATTTACCCGGTTGAGAGACACCTCCGCCGGTTTATTCACCAACTGCCAAAAGTCGGCTTTCTCATATGGTTCTCGATCGAGTTTTTCCTCCATAATGCTTCTCACCAAGAGCCGCCGCAGTCTGATCTACATTTACCCCCCACCCCATCTCCATTGCATCGTCTCCCGACACTCGCAAGTTGACAATGAACTCCACGCACCGTGAGATTGTGTTGGCGTCAAGTGAGTGAATGTTTTATTGTAGAAGAAATAAAGAATTTGTAAACAGGAAGTCATAGCGAAAGCTTACCTCTGCGCGCACAGAACCCCGTTGAAGCCAGACGTGTAAAGTGAGTCAATATTTTATTTTTGTATAATTGTGGTGTCACTATTCAAAAGATTGTAGTCCACATCTCATGGCTGGGTAAGTCACCCCAAGCATTGGCAACGCCAGTTAGCTTCCGACAGACACATCTTCCACACCAATGGCCAATAAGAGCAAAGAGTATGCAAATTAGCTCAGGTCAGCTGCATATTAATAGAAACTATTTTTGCACAGGAGCCAGAAAAGGACAACCAAAAATGGTTTAGAAAATGACATTTAGGGCCCTTTAACGCAAATTGCGATGCAAACCTTGTAAAATAACATTCATCATTAGGAAAAATAATGTACAGTAAAAATAAAGTCAAGTGCACCTTTAAAGTGATCCTCTAACTTAAATACACGTAGGCTCTAATAAACCACAATTGTTCTCTTGTACTAAAATATGTTGTTAGAAACACATAAAATGTTATATCAATGGCAATATTTTATAATATTTAGTCCATATTTTGACCGTTAGTTGGCGCCATGGTTTGCGGGCTCGCAGTGATGACGTCATTGGCATCTTTCCAAATGTGTAGCGTGTTCAACAATTACTTATTGCTGCCTAAACTCGCGAAGTAAAATGCCACGATGCGCTGCTTTTGGATGCAATTTCCAGTCAAATGGAAACAAGGGGAGTGAAGTGAGTGGACAAGGTGGAATTATTATTTTTAGTAGTGATGCACGATAATGCATTTTTCAACCGATACCGATAACCGATAATTTCCTCCTCATTCCAACCGATAACCGATAATGTCAAGCCGATAATTCTATTAAAAGATTTATGTAAAATTTTAAAGTATACACAAAAGAAAATATTACTGTGCAAAAATATAATTTATTGCTCTTTTTTTCAACACAATGTGTGAACAAGTCGTCAATTCAAACATCTAAATAATGACAGATTGTCTGACATTGTGTAATGGTAAACCTTTGGCAACAATTACTTGCAGAGTAAATACCCAAGTTGCACAAAAATGCGTTTAAAAGTAAGCCATTCCTAACATACAGGGTGACCCAAAAAGATGCGTACCCATGAAAATTTCAATTGTGACTTTGATTAAAAAGCTATTTATTTCAAATTACAACCACACATTATTCAGTTTATGGAAGACCATTCACCAGAGTTTCAGCTATTTCTGTCAATTTTTAGTCAATTTATGGCTTTCCCAAGATGTGTTCCAAATGTCCACCATTCCGTTGCAAGCAAACCTGTACTCGTCTGACAAAGTTGTCAATCACTTTTACACACTCCTCTTTCGGGATGGCTCTTATTTTTGCTGTGATGGCAGTTTTCAGTTCCTCAATTGTTTGTGGATTTCCCTGGTATACATTGTCTTTGAGGAAACCCCACAGATAAAAATCTGGGGGGTTAAGATCTGGTGAGTGCGGGGCCCATTCCACATCGCATCTTCTGCTTATGAGTCGCTCTTCGAACCTCTGCCTCAACCAAGCAATGGTTTCGTTGGCTGTATGAGGTGGTGCCCCGTCTTGCTGAAACCATTGTGAAGCTCTCACAACCCTTCCCAACCCGAAAGAGGAGTGTGTAAAAGTGATTGACAACTTTGTCAGACGAGTACAGGTTTGCTTGCAACGGAATGGTGGACATTTGGAACACATCTTGGGAAAGCCATAAATTGACTAAAAATTGACAGAAATAGCTGAAACTCTGGTGAATGGTCTTCCATAAACTGAATAATGTGTGGTTGTAATTTGACATAAATAGCTTTTTAATCAAGGTCACAATTGAAATTTTCATGGGTACGCATCTTTTTGGGTCACCCTGTATATAACATTAATCCGCTGCAAAACACACCTCCTTAAAACTAGTCAGTTTTAAGTGTAAATCTATTGGCAATAAGTGAAATTATCTGCCATCGCTTCAAGTGTATTTCTCTCAGATTTCTTGGAAGAGAAATAGCTAGCTGAAAATAATCTTAACAGCCTTGTTTTAAGCAATACATTATTATACTTAATCCTAAAAAAAAAAAAAAAACTTGAAGAAGGAAAGATTTTGAATAATATTTGTGGCTACAGAATATTGATTTAAGAATTTGATTATCTACTGTGACTGTAATTGAGCAAAGAAATAAGTTAAATAATTTGAAAAGTGATTGCTAATGTTATATGCTTTGTTGCACACTGTGAAAATGATTACCTCAAAAGAGCGAGATGTCATGTACCCATTCTGCAGCGCTTTGTTTACATTTGCGGCTTTCACGACATTTGCGTTACAGCAGCTAAACTGCTACACGGCAGTACTATTTAGACGGAGTTGGCGCTCGCATCCGTGTGCGTGTTGTTTTGTGCCTGAGTTTTATTAAGCCGAAAATAAAGGCAGCGTTACAAAGTCATCTGACCGCTCGTCATTTCACATTCTGAATGCATTATTGACTGGCTGACTTCGTTTTCTCCATGTTTAAATTATCTTATAACCACTGTTCCGTCATGATAAGCTTGCTTACCAGACATCACTTTTTCATGAAGAATGGTGGTCGTATAAACTGCATTATTTCTTTTATCCAGGGCTTTGGTTCTCGTGTCATTAAGGTAAAAAAAAACAAACTGTGTATCGTCTCGGCGGCAGCTACATTCGTACCGGATAATCCGCCCGCCCCGGCTGGTTCGCCGCGGCGTATTCGGGTCCTGGCTCTGCTCGCACGCCATGGGGGAACGCTCGAGAAACCGGGGTGTTCGCCGGAGGTCCAGAGGTCGGGGAACCGGGCTCGGCCCGCCCCGCCTATGGCGAGGCAGCGGCGGCCTGCCGGACTGGCCAAAGCGGCGGGCTCCGTCGGAATTTACCACCCGCCTTGGGCTGCATTCCCAAACAGCCCGACTCTGTATCGTCACAAGCCCTGTAGTTAAGCTTAGTGTTTACAATAGCTTTAGCATTCCTGCTAGCAGCAGCCTCGTATATGTTCCAAAATTCTTTGTGATGCAGTTTTAAATGGCTGCTGGGTTAGTGGTTTTGAATGAGGACGCGTTCTTTCTGCCTCGTGGAACTTGTACGGTACATGTTTCGCAGATGGCGAGAGCGTCGTTTTTTTAGTAACAGCCGCCATAATATTCAACTACTTCTTGTCTTGTAACTCCGCCTCCTCAACCCCTCCTCCCTCAGGGGCTTCAGAGAGGGGAGGGGTTGAGGAGGTGGCGTGCTGAATTCTTCGGTTGAGCACATTTGGAGGCAAAATCAAGTATATAATTATCGGATTGCATTATCGGTTGAATTTTTTTATTATCTGGATTATCTGTGTGACGTCATAATTGCCATTATCGGCCGATAATTATCGGTTACCGATATTATCGTGTATCTTTAATTTTTAGTGAATAAATGTGCATAAGTGGAAGCTTCACCCCCTTTTTGGTCCCTGTATGCACGTATCCTACCCACCACGCGTTACAACTGGCGCCTGAACATTTTTCCTGGATCCTCAGTCAAGTAAGGGATCCGTCTATTTTCTGGATCCGACGGTCCCACTGCGTCTGCAATATTGGTTTTGGATCTGTCCATTTTTTTGATTCGTCGGTCCCACAGCGGCTTTTCGGATCGGTCTATTTTGTGAAATCGACGGGCTGATCGCAGCGACATAGCCATGGGATCGGTCTAATTCCTGGATCTTCGAGTGAGTAAAAAACGCAGATTTGGATTACTATTGCTATCTTTTTAGTTGACTATTCTTCGTGGGAGTTTTCCCCAAATCATACTAAATAATTAAAGCACTATGGCACGCTACGGTGACGACAGTGACTCTGACATGGACCTTACAACAATGTTGGAGTTCGTCAGGGCTGAGCTCCTGAGTGAAGAGTAAAGAATAAATGTGCATAAGTGGAAACTTCTCCCCTTTTTGGTACTTTTATACACGTATCCTAGCTACCACGCGTTACAATGTACAAGACACGGATTACACACGGTGTGCTCTTTGGCCTGTACTGTATGTAAAGCACACGACAGCTCTGGATGCTAACAATCTACATAATTATATTGGGATAAGAAGTTTGAAAACGCAATATGCTTACCTTGAATATCTGCTAATAAAACCGGACAGCATACACTCTCGCTCCCAACCGGAGTTCCCAACAGGACTCTCTCGCATCACCAGTTTTGCCCAACTTTTGTCTTATCAGGTATTTGCTGCATGCATTTTTCCCTGAAGCTCGTCTTGTGAACGACCGACAGTGCGGTCCTGCTCTTCAATTATCAGATCTGGTTGAAATAGGAAGGGTAGAACTGACGACATGTTGGGAAAGCTAACGAGTGACACGCTGGAATTTCGTCAACGGGACCAGTGACGTCACGCACTGCGACGTAACAAGAATGGCGACCTATCACTTTAAATAATTTTACAAACTTTATTAAAACAAAAACATTAAGAGGGGTTTTAATATCAAATTGTTATAACTCATACTAACATTTATGTTTTAAGGATTACTTGTCTTAAAAATAGAGGATCCCTTTAAAAGTTTTCGTTACCAGTATAAAACAAAAATAAGTTTTTTTTGTGAAATGTAGGCTGACTTCAATCAACAAGGCTGTACGTCATGTAACTCTTTGAATAAGCATTGCTGGAAACGACATTGTGAAGGGACCATGTCACTCTCCTGAAACAGAAATTCCAGCTGAGCTTCTGTGTTATTAAGTGTTGCTGTTTTGGTTAGCAACAGAAATCCAGAGGGCTCAGTAGTAAACACTTTCCATCATTCTGTGAACAGTGGAATTTATGACATATCTACAGTTTGTCTCCATTCTGACATTAAATACAGTGTTTCCCCGAGTGCTTTATGAGCCTGGCAGGTTTAAGGAAGATGTTTATTTGTATTTTATTTGGATGGCATACCGAAATGGTGATCAGTGGCACATATTGCCACCTCTTCAGGAAAAATTATCTTTGCAGCTGCTCCTTGTCTGACTAATGGTACGTGGGGCAACAGCTTCATTAAGAATCCATTTCTCCCGCAAGCTAAATTTTATTTCAATTTGCACAAAACAAATTGATGGCTTATTACTTTGCGTGTGCCTCCAGACATCCACATCCAAGTTTATAAATGTGTTGCTGAACCATCAAACTAAATTTTAAACTGTCATAGGGCACTCATTTAACTCATTGGCTGCCATTGACGGTGCTAGACGTTCAATCCATTTTGATTGACGGAGGCTGGCGGCAAATGATCGCTGCCAGCCCAGTCAAAATGGATTAGACGTCTAAGGCCATCAATGGCTTTGATAGATGAACGTTCACAGTCAGCCCTTGCAGTTTCAGGGTACCCATGGGTTATTAAAAGTATTAAAAAAGCATTGAATTTAGTTTTCCATTATTAAAGGTATTAAAAGTATTAAATTAGCTGTTGTAAGTCTGGAATTTTTTCACTGTGGTCTTAATTTTCAAGAACATCTCAGTGCAACCTAAATTATATCTGTGACGAAGTTTTTATTTATATATATATTTTTTTTTTGAATCCATAGCGAAGATGACGCATAGAATTTTTACGATGCACTGCACTACAAATCGAAATGCAACTCGTGCGTGCCAAACCACCACAACCGGCAAAACGGAGAATCCATCCACCTCTGCATCGGGAATGCGTCCGTTTGTCGGTGGAACGAAAACCCTGCAGGCAGAAGTATTGTGGATTCTGAACACCAAAACAGACCACCATTCATATACTTCAAATGAGTCCATTGGTGATCTGTTTCGGATATTACTTCATTTTTGGTCGGTATCGGCTGTCACAATGTTGGTCATATTGCATTTTGTTCCAGAGGGAGCGTCCCCGATGTCTTAACTGTCTTTTGTAACGAATTTTCAGGTGGCAGAAAAAAAACGCACATTTTTTAATGTTTAAATAGTCTATATATATTTATGACAATTATAAATGCATTTACACAATGAAATGACGCTGGAAAAGTTTGTTAAACATAATGCTGCTCAAATCGTATTTTTTTTCCCGGAGGGAGCATTCCCGACTTCGTAACTGCAGCCAATTTAAGCTCATCAAGACTTTTAGAGCTAAAATCGGGCCTAAAAAGTCCAGCCCGACCCGAACTGGTCCGCGGGTATTAAAGCCCGACCCGCGTTTTGTGTGATAACATTTGTGACGATGTCTGCATAAAAGCCTGTCTTTTATAACGAATTCTCAGTTGGCAGAAAAAAAACGCACATTTTCTTAATGTTTAAATAGACTACATATTTTTATGATCATGATAAATTTATTTACACAACGAAATAACGCTGGAAAAGTTTGTTAAATATAAAAAAAAAAAGTCATCAGCCATCTGCTGTGACCCGGGAATTTAACGCCTGCTTTCACACACACTGCTTCCCATGTCAGTCGACACGGGAAATTGTTTTCACACACAACTGCTGCACGGTTAAGTCCCGCGATATTCCCGTTGTTTTGGAGTATGTGATAGGGGCTCAAGTTACATCCAGATGCTTTAGGTTGCAGTTTATGGGTCACGCGAAGGCGGTGGACCTGCTTAAACATTTCGGTTTGCCTTTCGAATAAATGAGAATTTCACTGCTTTAACTCGAGAGTTAGCCATGTTCACTTGGGTCTTGGCAGGTGCACTAGCGGCTAGCCTTTTACAGAAGATGGCTGGTCTGAGTCCTGTCCTCCTCCTCTTTTTGTCCATAATTATTGTGTGCGTGTGTGAGTGTTTAAAAAATTCTGACTTTATAATGTTACTATAAATGTGTTTTAATTGTATCTTCAATATATGTGCATTCTTTTGTCGAACACACTTAGTAATTGAGGTTAAATTTGATGTTCAGTGCTTTATTTATTTAATATGATTCAATATGATCTTAATAATGGGTGCGAGAAAAGTATTAATTTTCAGTTGAAATGGCATTAAAAAAGGTCTTAAAAGTCTTGAATTTAGATTTATCAATCCTGGGGGACCCTGGTAATTGAATTGGACGACGAGGGCTGTCAATGGCAGGCAATGAGGTAAATACTATAAGATAAACAACTTTCGAGTGTCTTTGTGAGCCATAGCCAAAGTGTATTTCTGTTTTTAGTACCGTATTGGCTCGAATATATGACAGCCCTGATTATAAGACAACCCTTTTTTCATGACTTAAGTTTGATAAAACTTTTTGAATACCAAATTAATATTTATACAGAAAATAATTACAGTACATCTGAAACAAATGATTATAACAATATATTTGAGAGAAAAAGAATGTTACTTTGCCTCATTAAAATATTAATATCTAAACATTTAAATATGTAAACTAAAGTGCAATCACATTCGTAAATGAATCGCTTCTGGTTTTTGAAATGTAAATAAACCAGTCTATTGTGATAAAACAACAACATTACAATAACTGCTTTAACCATCAAAGTAAGGTCTAACTGTAACTGTAGTCTTGGAACAAATCTGAATAAGAAAAAACATTGCAATAAAATAATGCAAACTGGTTAAACTTGAGAGTAGCTGAGATCTGTCATTACAGAACATTACTCCTCAAGTTCAGCATTCGCTTCAATGTTATCTGGCGCCATCTAGCGTCGTTAATGGGTATAATGTCTAGACCCCGAATATAAGACGACTCCCACTTTTTCACGCTTATTTCAATGCAAAAAACACTGTCTTATATTCAGGCCAATACGTTAATTTAATTTTTCGTTTAGTTATTTGTTAATTTACTCATTCATTAAAACTAATTAAATACAATAATTATACGTATAGTTTTTGGGTGGCAAAGTGGAAGAGTGGATAGGCCATCCGCCTCACAGTTTTAAGATTGTTTGTTCAATCCCAGCTCTGGCCTTCCTGTGTGGAGTTTGCATATTCTCCCTGTGCTTGCGTGGGTTCTCTCTGGGTACTCCAGCTTCGTCCCACATACCAAAAACATGTATGGTAGGCTGATCGATGACTCCAAATCGTCCGTAGGTGTGCGTGAATGGTTGTTTGTCTCCATGTGACCTGCGACTGGCTGGCACCCAGTGTAGGGTTTAGGATAATCTCCAGCACCTTTGAGAAGATGAGTGGGAGGGAGTGGGGTTTTTGATGGATGGATTTTTTTTTTAAATGAGAAAATAAATAAAATACATAATGAATATAAAATTGAGACGTTATGTCCACATATGTGAACATCACATTTTGGGTCATTTAGACACCACGCGTATACCAAATCTTAATACTATAGCCTACCTACATGACGCAAAATGTGATGTCCACATATTTAGATGACAAGTCTTTATAGCGTTAGGTTTTATTTTTGAATTACCAAAAATGGTCTCTTGTATACTAAGGGAACACTTCCTAAATATTAAAATTCTCAAGAGGGACTTGTATATTATTTAATCCTTTATTTTTCTGTTTTAAAAGGAAGCTAAGTGACAACTGCCCCGACACATATTACCCTTGTCCAATTTGTGGATGGTCAGCAAATGGTTATTTTAGCGAGCTGCTGCACTTTGTCGTAGAACTATCTATTTTTTTAAACTATTCACGCGGGGCCTCAGAGGGTCCCCTGTGATTCACTACGCCCTGGTAGGGGGGCATCAAATAAGATGACACCCTCACCAGGGACCCTGAGCCTAACTGTCCCTAAGGATAGTCAGCATTGTTTAACCACAAAAGAGCTTGTTTCGCAATCACAGGCTTAGCAACAAACGGAACAATTGCCTTTTGTCCACCGGCATGCAGCCAAGCATTTTGAACAACCACAGTAAAGCAGGATAAAAACGATGTTTAATGTGTTTATTAGTTGAAACCACACTAAAAACAGTGCAAATGGCAAGTATAGGGACTCCTTGGTTTATTCAAATAGCTACAAACTCTAAGTAACAAAGTAAATAAACCTCAAAGAGAATTGAGGAAAATTACAATATGAATAGCACAAGTGTTGGGCAAAGAAATAGCATGTGTCAGCTTGTCCTTCTGTTGTCTTTGTTCAACATTTATACATGCACATTTACAGGCGGTCGGTTAGCCGTGTTGCAGCGGGAGAAGACCTCATGAGAATGGATTTGCATAAGCAATATGTATTAATATGCGGCGGCTGACCTTCACGAGCGACAGATATGCAATGATGAGGCATTGAGGACCTAGCTTATTGGACACTTCATTAGGTACTCCCTGCATTTCCATTCGTGAGATACGGTGTACTTTGCAGTAATTCAACGATGTAAAGACAAGGAACTTTCATAGCCGTGTTTAATTATACGATGTTACAATTTGTATAAATAAATAAGCTAGTCCCTGGGTTACGACGGACCCGACTTATTCGATTTCGACTTTACGATGCCTGCGTCTCGTCGTTTTTTTTTTTTTTATTTGGAAATGTTGATTTTTGTTTTGTGATGCATGCTTTTATTTTGGCGCAGGAAGCGAGTTCATGTACAGACACGCCCGCCTACCCCACACACGCACACACAGAGCAGCAAAGTGACAGAGGAGACAGTCTGCGCGCACATTTGTTGCTTGTGAAGCATCCAGAGGCGACGGCTGTATATATAACCCCTTTTGTACTGTTTATTGTGCATTTTCAATTGTGGTTGAACACTTGGGGCCAGTTTATGTGATTGTTTTTGATGATGTGCGGACGCTAACGGATATATGCTAATCGTTTGTTATTGCCATATCAGCAGCTACTTGTAAACGTAAATTTGAATTTTATTGTTATTGAAGATGAGACTGATTTAATTTCATTTTATTTCAGTTTATTTCTGCAATTGTTGATGTCATGAGCAGCTGAATAAAGTGAACAAACCACACAGACGTCTGACATCATCATTTCGGAGCTTAGCTCATTGCCTAGATAGGACTTAGCTCCAACGTCTTGTCAAGGACAATACAATGACGTATAATACATGCTTTTGGGTAGTTTTTTTTTGTTTGTTTGTTTTAATTTAGAGGCCATTTTGAGGTATTTAAAGGGTTAATTCCGACTTACGCGGAAATCAGGGTTACATCGCCAGCGCAGGAACGGAACTCGTTCGTAAACCAGGGACTACCTGTACTAGTAACGGGACTTAAACACATTCATTATTCATCATTATTATGATTAATTGCAAAAAAACTAAGTACCGTATTTTTCGGACTATAAGTTGCAGTTTTTTTTCATAGTTTGGCTGGGGGTGCGACTTATACTCTGGAGCAACTTATGTGTTAAATTAGTAACACATTATTATATCATTTCACATGTTATTTTGGTGTTTTGGAGTGACACTGATGGTTTGGTAAACTTGTTAGCATGTTCTTTATGCTATAGTTATCTGAATAACTCTTAATAGCTATGTTACGTTTACATACCTGCCACGTTCGCATTTCGTTATTCATGCATCATGAAACATTATCATACTGTACACTTATTCAGGATGTTGTTCTCTAATGTATTTTTATTTTAAATTGTCTTTCAAGATGACATATCTGTTCTTGTGTGTGATTTTTATCAAGTAAATTTCCCCCAAAAATGCGACTTATACACCGGTCCGACTAATGTTTTCTTTTTCCTCTTCATTGCGCATTTTTGGGCTGGTGCGACTTATACTCAGGTGCGACTTAAGGCCGAGTTATACTTCCGCGTCAGACCTACGCCGTCAAGGAAGAACCGAGTTACGACCCTACGCCGTAGCCTGACGCGCACCTCTCGAATTTTCTAACCTTCGCGTCCTGTAGACGTGTATGACGTGGCGAAAACGGACTGTGATTGGTCCGCTCAGACTGTTGTTTCCGGTTTAGCGCCAAATCACCGCCATTGTAGAATAGAATCAAACATTATTTTCTACACGCCAAAATGGACCAAGCCGACGGGAGTATCATCGAAGAGCAAGTCTCGTCAAGACATTATTGTGATTGCCAAATGGCAAGGTCGGCGATTGGGAAAAAAATAATAAAAATGGAAGAACCACCGAGACGTGTGTTCGGAATCGAGTGGCCACACGAAGCGGTGACCCAGTCGGCCAAAAACTGCCGACTTTTTATCACTTTATGTCGTATTTTTGGTTGGTGCACGTCATCATTTATTGTGTACATATGTTTGCTGTGAGTCTGTGACTTATTTACGTGTCAAGTATATGAAGAATAAAGCACAGATTTGGTGTCAAAAGAGTTGTTTTGATCTTTAATTTTCAATAACACAGTTGACACACGATACATCATCACTGATTGAGAGTGCCTCGGTGATATTTATGATAACGTTAAAATCAAGGCTCCCAACGCAGTTTGGGAAGTTCCATAGACGCCAGAAATCTGCTATGGCTTCCCACTGGCTGGTTGTAGGACACGGCAAACAAATCGGGCTGGAGGGCTTTGCAGACCTTGAACGCAGTGTTTGACGCCAGTTTGAAGCTAGCCGCCACAGCTAGCTCTCTCCACCTGAGTCTTAAACTCTC
The DNA here is from genome assembly GCF_030265065.1 of Corythoichthys intestinalis. NCBI lineage: Eukaryota > Metazoa > Chordata > Actinopteri > Syngnathiformes > Syngnathidae > Corythoichthys > Corythoichthys intestinalis. The sequence continues at coordinate 30,920,605 of NC_080395.1, read as the reverse complement.
TGTGCGGCATCAAAAGTCGGCCAGACCACCTCGAAACAGTCTTCTGCGTCGCCTGCCCCTCAACATTTGTATGTTCAATATTTATTCAGTGTTGATGAGCAGAATATTTACTTGAGTTCCATCTTGCATTGTTTATTTTTTCACCGACTAGCGGAAATCAACAAGCATCCCCCAAAACCGTACAAACATAACGCCACATCCCTCTAGTGGCTTGGCGGTGAATTACAGAGCAACGCGTTCCCTCACCGCAGAACTATCGAATGTCGAATGACGTCGTAGTCGCTGCGCCGTCACCGCAACGCGGGAGTATAACTCAGGCTTTAGAGTCCGAAAAATACGGCATGTTGAATCTGTTTCTTTTGACGCGTTGCACCTGGCAATCAATTTTGTTGCTTTGAAATGATTGATTCAGATATTGTTAGCTGATTAAAATGTGATGAATCAAGACAAATTAACTGATTGGCTACTACTGTCGCAGACAGGCGAACCTGAATTCCTCTAAAGATGAGCTACTTTTACATTGAACACACAGCAAGTTTCTCAAATTACACAACACTGAAACTAAGGGAACAGAGCAACAACCGCCCTACTGTTCAAATGGTTTTAAAAAAATAAATAAATAAATAAATAAATCACTCAATGGATTTGATGTCTCTTCATGTCTATGGCACTGAATTATTTATTTATTTTTTTTAATTGAGTCCCACATCTAATAAATACACAAAAACTTCATTTGTCGTTTCTTTTCCCCGGTCGAAATTGTTGGATGTAAATCATTAAAGGCCTTTCTAAAAACAACGCTGATGACTCAGTCTGAAGATGTCACGCAGCTTCGCAGTGTTTTACTGCGCCGCTCCCACTGGACTCGTTTCATTTCCCTCGGATTCTCCTTCTATTCCAGGCCCCAAGCTGTGTTGGCAATGAATGGATGAAGTTTCCTTCAGTAAGTCAGGACTGCTTCTAAGATAATAAAGGGGGTGTTCTCCAGGTAACACATCAATTTAGGAAATACAAATTAAATAGTTTGAAGATTGAAGTGTTAGTTATTTCATGAAAAAAAAGACCATTTCCTCTTCAGAGTTTCAACTTGTTTTATTGACTGCAAGTGGATGCGGTGTGTTAAATGGACTACAAGCTAGATATTGCAAATCTTATTTTAAACGTGTGCCACAGTAGTTTCATTGGTGACAGTAAATCTTCCAAAGGTGCAAATGTGAGTAATTACTTATTGTGTATATGTGCTCTGCAACTAACTGTCAACCAGTCCAAAGTGTTGTGTGACTCTCGGACCAAGTCCAATAAGATGAGCTCCAATTAAATACCCTAATGACTGGGGCTTTGTATTATCCCTTGATGCATCTGCGATATATCCCTTTCATAGCTTATAAACATTATTTTCAACGATTGCAGATTAATAAAAACTGAAAAACAAGGTTTACCCAATTCTGTTTAATATATGCTACCCCAAACAGGAATTATAGCTATTCAGATGTCGCTAGATAGCTAGATTTACTTATGTCACTTTATAACAACGGTGTGAAAATCACAAGGTGATTATTGCAGTTTCGTCTGGCACGTTCAATTCAATGAGGAGTCTAGTGTCCATTGTTTATGATTGAGGCTTGCTTAAAATGAGTATCACGCATGCTCATGACTTTGACCTGTCATGTCACATGGTAAGATGTGTTACATACAGTACATACATAGATTTATAGGGTTTTAGATACACTTATTGATATTATGATAAATGTACAAAAAAATCTGTGTTAAAAATGGGGGGAGGAGGGTCTAACACTGTATAAATATATGTATGTAGTATGTATCATAATCTATGTACATAGAGTATTTGGTCAAACAATATTTTGTAAATTAACTCATTCACTCCCAGCTATTTTCACCGGAGCAAGGCCCTTCGCTCCCGGCCGTTTTACTGGATTTTGACTGATTTTGCAAGGACCACAGAAAGTTCTGTTCTATTGCTGTATAAACATGGAACCCACCAAAGGAACAATTAGACTCTTTTCTTTCAGCAGGAAAAAAAGTAAGTTAATATCTTTTTCCGTTCTTTAGAAATCAGCATTAGAAAATAACTTAGTTTGAGCAATTTTCCAATTTCTGATGAAAAAACAGAGAAATTTAGCTTTTTGTGAAAGCATACATTTCAAACATAACTGACTTTTAACACAGATGCGACAAACTTTGTCCCTACGTCACACATGAGACCAATGTTTACATTTGAAGTAAATTAGGTGCTTTTTTGCTTCCATTTATTTACACTCTTGCAGTGCTTCATATTGAAGAACACATGCGAAGGATGGTGGTATTTTGGACAATTATTTTTCACGCATTGTTATGAATGTACTTAAAAATGAATGAATGTGTGGAAGTGGGTGTGGAAGTTTTTTTTTTTTTTTGCTCTCTACAAACGTGCTGGTGTGGACGCAATTATTTTTTCCTAATGTATTAGGGCAGGCTCCGTGGTTTTAAAAAAAAAACCCTGCTAGGTGTATATATGGCCTCAATGCCTCACGAGGCTTCATCTCACCATCACTACTGACAATCCAATCACGTAAACACAGAAAACACTGGTTGTATGGATCTCTCTACTTCCAAGAGGCATCTGAGAACTGCCTCTGCCTCCCTTATAAAGCCAGTCCAGCAATTGGCAGCAGCTGAGTAGCAGCTCCACAGCTGCATCTTGTTTGGTTCTAACAAGATGGCGTAATATCCGCTAATCCAAAATAATTCATTACACCCATAACATAACCATGTGGAACACGTTTTGAGTACTCTCCAAGAACCATTACAAAGCTAAAATGTACTGACTAAAGTGGGGTGAAAAAGTGGAAGGATGGCACAAAACTAAAACATTTATGCCATTGTAACATGTACAAACACACACTTTGCAAACACCTGCTGACCTTTTTTTAAATAAATGGCATCCATCTGCTTCCTGTAGATAGCCAGATGACCTAGTGTTTATATACAGTATGGGCTTAAGCAACCTGACAGCATGGCGCTGTAATGGTTTAGACATCTGCTTCACAGTTGGAGGTTTGGATTTTTAACCTCAGCTTTTATGTTTGGAGTTTGATTATTCATCAGTACTTCAGCTGCCTCCCTCATTCCAGTTACAATTAGCTCCATAAATATTGGGACAATAACACACTTCTCATCTTTGGCTCTAAAGACCACCACAGTGGATTTGAAATACACAATGAACATTTTTTGTTTGTTTGTTTGTTTTGTTTTTCTTTTAACATATTCCCACAAGTTTACAGTTGGGGAGAACTGGCTTGTTTGTCACATTTTTCACTCTTTCTTAAATATCTTCCTATCAACACATTTTAGAATATCATTAATTTATTAACCCCTTCAGACCTGGGCATGCTGCTGAAGGACATGACGCGTTCGCGTCCCTAAACCAATAAATACACAGAATTTAGTTGCTATTGCCACTTCTGGAAGATGACTGGACAAAACTTTACCCATCAAAGTCAAATCATGAGGTTTAGCACGCCCTCTTTGTTATTTTTGGCTTTTTGAAAATGAATGAGACAAAAGGTAACTTCGAAAAGGCAAACTTAAGTGCTAATTTCTTATCAAAACACGTTAACGTGAACCCTTTAACACCGAACGTATCGGCGCTGACGTGTTTACACATTTAAATCTTTAAAGCCTTGTCACGCTGTAATTACGTCACCCACGTGCCGCTGGTTGCTCTCATTTGAATTTGCGGAAGTTGATGTCCACACCAGTTTTTATTTGAAGTCAATCGACCAAGTAAAACAGGAGATAATGTCATTTGAGTTATATAGTTTTATTGCACTCATAAATAAGCATTAAAACGCTGCATGGACCATGTGGTTATCTCCATGTTTCTATCATTTCTTGTCCTTTTTCAAAACCGAAAGCAGCACGAAAGACTACATAACCCAAGAGCCGTTGTGAGGTCAATTGCAGAGCGAGGCGCCACCTAGGGAAAGGGACACATGCGAAGCGATCACCGGCTGGTTGGAATGAGCGAGTGACTTTGAAACGTGCGGAAATTTAGCGCAAGCTAATGCATTATTTCATTAACTCAAGGAAGGGGATGAGACGTTTTTGTCGTTTTCCTCGGATCAGTCGGCGTCTCGGCGAGTAGAAGTGACAGCGCGCAAACGGCGGAAGAGTGGGCTGTGAGACGTGTGTGACGTAGCTCCGTGTCCTGTTCTTGTTATCATTTTAAACACCACGGGGTGAGGAGGGAGTTGAAAGTCCGTGTTGCCCAACGACAGCCCCAAAACACCACTGCTCTCGAGGAGTTCTGCATGGAGGAATGGGCGAAAATACTAGCAACAGTATGTGAAAAGCTTGTGAAGAGTGTTTGGCCTCTGTTATTGCCAACAAAGGGTTCAGGGTCCTAATACTTATTTTCCACCATGATTTGCAAATAAAAAAATAAAAAAATCTAATAAAAAAAATCAAACAATGAGATTTTCTGTTTTTTTCCACATTCTGTCTCTCATGGTTGAGGTTTAGCCATGTTGACAATTACAGGCCTCTCTAATATTTTCTAGTGTGAGAACTTGCACAATTAGTGGTTGACTAAATAATTATTTGCCCCACTGTAACCTGTTTTGACCATAGTATGTGTAAAGGCCAAAAACGCCTATGACCATACCTGCTCTTTGTGTTGACTTGTCAAACATAAAACTATTCAGTCTTATCTTTTTCTATTGCATGTTTAATTTCACAAGTTGAATAAATATTATCAAGCTTCAAAACGGTTGGTCGAGCATGTTTGGTTGTCAATTGGACATCAACATGAAAAATTTTGAAAAAAGATTTTTTGATTTTTTTTTTTTGTCTTTTTGTCCAAAATGTTGATTATAATTGGTCAGTGAAGAAAACAACAGATTGGACATGGAGGTTAGGGTGTCCTGAGAAAGACCCCCAACCTGGCCATTGAGAACGATTTTTTCTTTGAAATATAAAGGCAACATAAGAAGCATGCACATTCGGCCAAAATAGGCTTAGGTGATAAAGGGTTAAAAATAACCAATTTATTTATTTATTTACATAGCACAATTCAACACAAGGCAATTCAATGAAATCCAATGAAAGCATTAAATATCCCCAACGAAAAAAATTGCACTTTGTTCTGGTGTTTGAGTAGAGTAAAAATCAGCGAATATTATATTTTTTTGCCCAGGAGAAAAAAACGTGGGTCTGTAGGGTTTAACTGAATCTTAAATCTCTTGGTTTGGATTTGACATCCCTTTTGATTTTCAAATATTTTTTTTAACAGTGATTTATTATCAATCAAAGACAGTCTGACAGTTGGTGTCTACCAAACCCATTGTTGGGATGGTTGTCACACAGTATGGGGTTGTTTGTCACTTTGAATTTAAAATTTGGATTTTCTTAGCCTTAAGCTAAGAGAACATCTTACGTTCTAATGGCTAGCTAAACAATGTGAATCAGAACAGTAAATGTGCCCTAATACATTTGAATAGTAACACTTCTGTACTTAGAAAACTATTGTGCAAAAGCCTATTAAAAGAATAAAAATAGATAAATATGTAAGGTAAATCGCTAAATCGACCCTGAATAAAGTATTTAATTGCTTCTTACATCAAAGTGGTGTGTGACTTTACAGTAAAAACAATGATTTAGCTATTTTCTAGGCATAATTATGATCATTATTGATATTGCACTACACCGCACCCTGGTGGTCAGGTTATTGCAAGTGTGACAACCAACCCATGGGACAACAAACCACATTCTACCCTAATACATTTGAATAGTAACACTTCTGTATTTAGAAAACTATTTTGCAAAAGCCCATTAAAAGAATAAAAATAAATATGTAAGGTAAATCGCTAAATCGACCCTGACTAAAGTATTTAATTGCTTCTTACATCAAAGTGGTGTGTGACTTTACAGTAAAAACAATGATTTAGCTATTTTCTAGGCATAATTATGATCATTATTGATATTGCACTACACCGCACCCTGGTGGTCAGGTTATTGCAAGTGTGACAACCAACCCATGGGACAACAAACCACATTCTACCCTTTATCTCTTTGCTTCTGCATTGAGGTCAAGATGTGGCTTCTAGAAAGATAACTTGCTATTCAAACTGCCACCAAGAGAAACTTTACATTTCTTTGTGTAGTCAAAATCCATTCACCCTTGACAGTTGGGTGTAGATGGGAGCAGCGATCCCAAAGGAAAAGTAACTGTAAGGCGTTGTCTGGTTTCATTTCAGGAAGGATATTGCAGTGCCTTCAAAAAAGGTCTTTTACTTGGGCTCTGGGGAACCCTGCCAAACTGTCAAAATCCATACAGAAGTTGAACAAATTCAACAGTTATAAAGTTAAAAGGAAAGCTTGGAGTAAACAGAAAAAAGGTTTCTGCTCGGCAAGATTCAGAGTGAGCTTTTTGTTGTGTCAAAACTCAAGGATTAATGATAAAATGAAAGCCAAAACAAAGACGACATTTGCTGTGCAGCTTTTTGTGTCTGTGTGCTTGAAAACCACTCATCGCTTTCAGAATCTTCCTCCTCATTGAAAGCAAGGGAGATCCAATATCTCTTTGCTTATTTGAATTCAACAAGCATGTGAATGGGCAAAATATATTTAAACACCTGGCAATATTTCCTGAGAGCTTAAAGAACGGTGTCGGATGGCAGGCTTAGTTAGCACTATTCATCAGGCTAAGCACTCGTGGTTCTTATCAGGATTAAGGCGTGACAGCCAGGTTGCGTTGAGCTGGATTCAAAATCGTCTTTTCCGTTATAGTCGGCTATTTAGTTATTGTCGAGGTAGTGTGAGTTAAGTGGAAGCAGTCATATATCAATTTCTATTGTTGGCTTCTTAAGCCCCATTTTTGACAAGATGTTGTATCCATATATATTTAGTCCTCACCTGACCTTGTATGGAACAAGTATGGCAATATTCGCTGTGTGAAGGTCATGATGTACAAGAGATTATGAATGTCACAGTCAGTTACGACTGTTAGTGTCGTTTTTTTGTTTGTTGTTCCATCCGTCCTTGAATTGTGTGAATTGGGAACAGAGCAAAGTATCTAGTTCTTCTACGGTACTGGTGTCAAAATGGTGGCCCGGATGCCAGATCGTACCTGCCATATAATTTTGTGCGGCCCGCGAAAGTAAATAATGTACATTAACTTTGCCTTTCTGGCTAAAACAAAACGTATATAAAGAAAGACAGCGCGTGCATGCTATTATGAACCACAGAAACTTTGAATACAAGCCTAAATGGGGATTACCGTATTGGCCTGAATATAAGACAGTGTTTTTTGCATTGAAATAAGATTGAAAAAGTAAGGGGTTGTCTTAAATTCGCAGTCTAGACATTATACCCATTCAGGACGCTAGATGGCGCCAGATATCATTGAAGCAATGTTCTGTCATGATAGATCTCAGCTACTCTCAAGTTTAACAAGTTTGCATTATTTTATTGCAATGTTTTTCCTTATTCAGATTTGTTTCAAGAATACAGTTACAGTTAGACTTCACTTTGATGGTTAATGCACAATTTTGTTGTTTTATCACAATAGATTGGTTTATTTACATTTCAAAAACCAGAAGCCATTCATTTTCGATTGTGGTTGCACTTTAGTTTACATTTATATAAATTAGGGCTGTCAAACGATTAAAATTTTTAATCGAGTTAATTACAGCTTAAAAATTAATTAATCGTAATTAATCGCAATTAATCGCAATTCAAACCATTTATAAAATATGCCATATTTTTCTGTAAATTATATATATATTCTGTAAAATAAATTGTTGGAATGGAAAGATAAGACACAAGATGGATATATACATTCAACATACGGTACATAAGGACTGTAGTGGGCATTTCACTCTACTGTCATTTAAATCTGTCTATGCTGTCCTCACTCCGAAGCGTCTACGTTTTCCAAAGCTAGACAGCTAGTGAACGACGCCATAATAATCAGACTTCTTTCTTTTTCATCTGATTTATTAATAAAATGGCCTCAAACCATTGTCCTCTTTAGACCGTCGTAAAACTACAAAAAAAAAAGTACACAAGCATTGCATTAGCAACAACGTTAGCTTAGCACGCTATACAGGTTCACAAAACATATACAAAAAGTGTCTCATGCAAAAAATATAACATTTCGCTTACTAACATAATATGTACATTCTTTACAACAACTATACTTACGGACAAATCTTGTCCAAGGATCATATAAGCACAACATTACAACGTAGGCGTCAGCCCGAGATGTCGTGCAGCCATATTGAACTGGCAAGACAACAATAAACCATGTCGCAAAGCGACCACAAGAGTTCGCTGTTAGACAGCACAAAAAGCCTTGCTGTAAAACTTACCAAAAGGCAGAATACTGTCTGAGCGGGACATGTGCGTTAATTGCGTCAAATATTTTAACGTGATTAATTTAAAAAATTAATTACCGCGCGTTAACGCGATAATTTTGACAGCCCTAACATAAATGTTCAGATATTAAGATTTGAATGAGGCAAAATAACATGCTTTTTCTCTCAAATATATTGTTATAATCATTTGTTTCAGATGTACTGTCATTATTTTCTGTATAAAAAAATTGGTGTTCTAAAAGTCTTTTTTCAAACTTGAGTCATGAAAAAGAGGGGGTCGTCTTATAATCAGGGCCATTTTATATTCGGGCCAATACGGTATTTATGTCTGTTATTTGTGTCCTCTTTTTGGAGATCAAATTATTGATCGCACTGGAATGACGAATGACAGCCAGCATGTGTAGTGTTTTGTTTTGTCGCTTCTGCGCATGCGGGTCTTCTTGCTTAGCGCATGTCGGACTGCGAATTAGTGCGCATGCGTAATACTTGAACGGTCTCAATGGACAAAGGCAGTCTGAATGGGCACGTCAAAAAAATACAAATATGACATAAAATCGGATTTGTGCATGAAGACCTGCAGTATGAACGTAGCCTGAGATTCCCTGGTGGCTTTTATTTTTAAAGCTTTCTGAATTTCTTTCCCTCTCAATAACATTGTGAAGAGAGACAGAAGACAGAACACTTGGCTAGCGGGAACAATAAAAGATATAAATTATACCGCAAAATACATAGAACTTAAATTACCAAATGATCACATTAAGATTAGGGCTGCAGCTATCGAATATTTTAGTAATCGAGTAATCGACTGAAAAATTCTATCGATTAATCCAGTAATCGGATAAAACATTTTTTTTTAGGTAAAGAGCAATAATAAATATACATGAGAAAAAAAGACATTTAATCCAATATTGAACCATTTTCAGTCAATCAATGTCTTTATTTTCAATGTACATTGTTGAAAACAGCCAACAATTGCATCTCAGATGTGACTAGAAACAAAAAATCCACTGCTTTCACTCAAAAAACTTCTAGATCTTAAAAAAAAAAAACATTTCTTACCTAAAAATGTAATTACGCTTGATAACACACGTCACTTGAAAGCTACGTGTTTTTCCCACGTGTTTCAATTTAATTTCCATTTTTGTCAAGTTATTTTTAAGTTCTAGTTAAGTTTTAAGTTAGTCTAAACTGTAAGTACTGATAGGATTTTGAGTTTTTTCAGTGTTGAAAATAAGTTTATGATACCTGCTGTATTGGAGCACATTAGGGACCAGCGCTACTTGGTGTTTTATGCAGCAATGACCACTGAGCTAAAACTGACAGTTAGCTTTATTATGTTTTAATTTTACACACTCATCACTCTACACCGCTGTGTTTTTACAGATTAAATAAAGCCTGTATGTAAGACACGTTAGCCACGCATCGACAGTGGTCATAATCAATAGAAACCTAGCCGTCCGAAGGGCTAACGTTACGTGAGCGAGTGACAGTAACGTTAAATTTATTAGCGATGAGAAGTCTACTGCTTAAAGATAGTGGCTGTTTACTAACGCTGCCCAGACGCGGCCGAGTCTGTCATTTCGCATCTAGTCCTAAATGCATGCGATATCTATGAGATGCATCGGACACTACCTGCTATCACACTAGCATCATGCGGGGATAGTTTTTAGCTACGTGGGCGTAGTTTGTAGCGGCTGTCGGCTGCAGTAATTTTTATTTATTTATTTATTTATTTTTAATTGCTTCTTCCTCTACGCACATAACGTCAGCGCGTTGTCCCGTACTAAAAGTAATCCGGGCAAAATGTGATGCTTAGAGCTGGCAAAATTAAACGATTCCTCGAGGTGAATAAAATTACTCGGATCAGTTTTTAAACTCGAGTTACTCGAGTTGCTCGAGTATTTGTTTCAGCTCTAATTAAGATTCATACAAACACTGGAATCACAGACAATTTAATAAAGGTACAGATTACAAATATTAAATTTAAATTATATAAATGTGTACCTTTCTAGATAACTGTTGAAAAATACAAATATGGTTGCGATAGAGAGTAGAGACACATGGATCGAAATAGCCATGGGGGGGACTCCTCACCACACACCCAGGTGAAAGAGGAAGAGCGTGCATGGGGGGGTGATGCGGCAGCCTTGCGGCACGCAGACGGCTTTTTTTTTTTTTAAAGGTGTTTTCGGTGTTCAGCACACACTTACGCACCAAAAACAAGCCCGGACAAAAGGGGCACTTTGGGCATGTAGGGGCAAAGGGGCAGGCGCAAAGGGGCAGGCGCTCAAGTAAACCCTCCAAACCTCCCCCTCTGCACGTGCCAAAACTACAATGTGGCTCAAGACAGATGACTTTGACACTCCTGTTCTAGTGTTACCACCTGACAGCAACTATATGATTAAACCGCATTCTCCATGCCTTCCAAGACTGGTGGTGGCTAAAATTGTTATAGCTCAGTAGTCAGCACACTCGACGGCCACTGAGATGTCACATGTTGAAGCCCTGGCCCAGTGGAGGCGGGGAGCACCACCATCAAGACTGGTTGTTTTGATATTCATGTTTGGGTGACGTAGGCTCGAGTCATGCTTCAAATATTTCATTAAACAAGTGGCAATACAAACTACAACCCTGACATGCATATAATAGAATTTTCAAGGTTGTTTATCATTTTGAGTATTGTGATCTGTACGTAACTATACTAGCAAAAAACATTTGCATTCACTAGATGTTTTTGTAAAAACATACTCTTGTAGGTGTTTGTGTTCTTCAGCAACACTAAACATCGCACGTATTCTCATTTAAAATGAAAGCGCTGTCTATACAGTTTGCTTATCTTGACTTTTCATTCACGCCTCGTGCACACATGTGTCAGCGCTCCTTTCACTGCGTTTTTAATCTCATCCTGGAGAATCTTGACAGAGAATTTACTCTCGTCTTGTACCGCTCTTCTATTCCGTGACTGCTTTTTTTCCCCTCCTTTAGGTTTCAGGGTTTGACGCTGGCAAACATATCTAGGTTTTTGTCTTTTGAAAACAAATATATGAAGAAAAATAATTATTAGAATTTGCTTTTTTTTTTTTTTTAATCACTTGTTTATTTTGACAGCATCCTTTGTTTCAATTATTAAATCATGATAAAGGGATTTCATTGAAGGTTTAATTTTTCCCAAATATCTAAAGCAGGCCCGGCGGAATGACTCAGCAGCAATTCAGCCAAAAACGGATTTCTCTGGAGTTTCTCTGGAGTCATTCAAGGGCTTTTTCTTTTCCGAAGGGAGCTGCTGGCCACTTTTTGTTGTTTAATGCCTTCAGTAGCAGCAGAGTGTTGGCATAATTGTGCCTGTGAAGATTTTTGTTAAAAGCGAACAGTTTCCCAAGTCTCTTATTTCTTATGAAGATTTCTTTACACTGGTCTCTTTGAGTGACTTTTTAAAATAATTTTATTGGATGATATTAACCATTCTTTTCACCATTCATGCATAAACCTCGCTAACCGGTTTCCTTTTCTTGTATTTTAATCTGCATTCCAGAGCACGATAAGCACCGCTTATGCAAAAGCACTGAATACATGAATCTTCACTTCAAAGTCAAATGGTTCCATAATGAGTATGTGCGCGAATTGCCAGCCTTCAAGGGGGTTCCACCAGAATATTCTCTGTAAGTAAAAATCACCACTTTCCTACACATACACACACATACAATCACCTAGTATATGGCGGAAAACACTCAAGTCACTTGAAGTTCCGCTCTGAGACCCCCAATTTGGCCAACTTTCAAAATTGTCCAATATGCATGTGTGATACATCATTGGAAAGCCTTAAAATCTCAATTTTCTGGGGGAAGAAAAAATTTGAACAGGAGGGCATTTAAAAAAAAAAAAAGTTTTTTAAACAGCATAACCCTATGTGGAAGTGAGAGCACGCGAGAGCAGAATTACAGACGCCATAACTTTAACGAGATATTATCGCGTACTTACCTCGTTTCGGTCCAAAAACTCCATGTCGCATGTATCACTGAGTGTCAAGACACAGCTGTGAATGGCCACAGCTGGATTTTTTGGGGGATTTTATGGGTGAAACATGGTAATATAACAAGAGTGGCGATGCAGGAATCGAAGGAATGATGGTGATTTTCTTTTTCATATATTTACCCTATTAAACTTTTTTTTTTTTTCTTTTTCTTTGTTTGGATCAATTATTTATTATCCAACATATCGGAGAAAATGCGACAGTAACAACAACAACAACATAAAAATACAATTAAGCGATAGTTATGAGGTGTTATGACGGCAAGCCGTTATTGTGGATCCAAAAACACAGACCAGGAGATCAATAGAGCAAATGTTTGTGTTTAATTAGTATAACAAAGGGCGCACGCTAGAAAGCGCGGATATAACAAGTACAACTTAGGACGCACGCTAGAAAACGCGGATATAACAAGTACAACTTAGGACGCACGCTAGAAAACGCGGATATAACAAGTACAACTTAGGACGCACGCTAGAAAACGCGGATATAACAAGTACAACTTAGGACGCACGCTAGAAAACGCGGATATAACAAGTATAACTAAAAGAGCACCCAAGATGGCGTGAATATAACAGAGTACAAAATCCTAACTACAAAATCCAGAAGAGCACAAAAGTAAATAAGATCAAACCAGAACACGACCGAAGAACGTCGGAAGGCACCGAGGATGACGATGAGCACACAGCGGTAAGCAAGGCAGGAACAAGCATATGCAATAGTCCGACACTCGCAGACGGTGACAGGAGTCCTTAAATAGTGAGCGCTCCTAATGCGCCACAGGTGTGCGGCCACAGCCCCGCCCATCCAGCTGAATCAGATGCTGGAAAGAAAAAACAACTGAGAAGGCATACAGATATGACAGAACCCCCCCCTCAACGGACGCCCCCTGGCGGACCACCTGGTTTCGAGGGATGAAGGGAGTGGAAATCCCGCAAAAGCGATGGATCGAGGATCCAGGAGCGGGGGACCCATTGGCGCTCCTCAGGGCCATAACCTTCCCAGTCGACCAGGTACTGCACCCCCCTTCCCCGCCTCCTAGAATCGAGAATAGTACGCACCGTATATACCGGCCCACCGTCAACCACGCGAGGGGCAGGAGGAGGCACTGGTGGAGGGTTCAGGGGGCTAGTGGAGACCGGCTTGAGCAGAGACACGTGGAAGACTGGGTGGATCTTCATTGAACCGGGAAGCTGTAGCCTGACCGCGACGGGGTTCACCACAGAGTCCACAGCAAAAGGGCCCACGAACCTAGGGCCCAACTTCTTGGAAGTCCCAGCAAGGTTCAAATCCCGCGTTGATAACCAGACCATCTGGCCCGGACGATAGACCGGAGCGGGTCTTCTGTGGCGGTCAGCAATCAGGCGGTTGCGGGCTGCAGTGCGGACTAGTGCAGCCCTAGTGTCCCTCCAGACTCTATGGGCCCTCCGCAGGTGCACTTGGACGGACGGCACGACGACCTCGGCTTCCTGAGAAGGGAACAGTGGTGGTTGGAACCCGTATGCCGACATAAAAGGCGACCTCCCAGTGGCTGAGCTAATGAGGGTGTTGTGGGCATATTCCACCCAAGGCAGGTGTGAGGCCCAGGAGGCCGGATGCAGTTGGCAAACGCAACGGAGGGCAGCCTCCAGCTCCTGGTTGACCCGTTCTGTCTGTCCGTTGGACTGTGGGTGGTAGCCGGAAGACATACTTGACGTGGCCCCCAGAGCTTTGCAGAATGCTCTCCAAACCCGAGACACAAACTGGGGTCCCCTGTCAGAAACTAGGTCAGACGGAATGCCATGGGTTCGAAAAACGTGTGTTACCAGCAGGTCAGCGGTCTCCAGAGCTGAAGGCAACTTGGGGAGAGCGACGAAGTGCGCCATCTTGGAGAATCGGTCAATCACTGTCAAGATGACGGAATATCCCCTTGAGCGTGGAAGGCCAGTAATAAAATCGAGTGCAACATGGGACCAAGGACGAGATGGAACAGGCAACGGACGCAGAAGTCCTGCTGGAGCTTGATGGGCCGATTTGCCCCGAGCGCAGATGGAACACGCAGAAATGTAGTCCATGACGTCCTTTCGCATACCCGGCCACCAAAACCTCTGGGAAATGAGGAAGAACGTGCGGGACACACCCGGGTGGCAGGCGAACTTCGAGGTGTGCCCCCACTTTAGCACTCCTGCACGCTGAGCGTCCGGAACAAAAAGTTTGCCAGCAGGGCAGCCTCCGGGCACCCTAACACCCCGTAGAGAGTCTTCCACTAGCCGCTCAACCTCCCATCGGAGTGCGCCGATGATCAGGTTCTCTGGAACAACAGGCTCCTCTGAAGACATTTCCTCCACCGGTTCATGAATTCTTGACAAGGCATCGGGCTTCCCGTTGCGTGATCCCGGACGGTAAGTAATCACATAGTTGAAACGTGTCAGGAACAGCGCCCAACGGGCCTGGCGTGTGTTGAGGCGCTTGGCAGCCCGGAGGTACTCCAAATTCTTATGGTCGGTGAGTATTTGGAACGGCACCTCCGTCCCCTCCAACCAGTGCCTCCATTCCTGTAAAGCCTGAACTATAGCGAGCAGCTCCCTGTTGCCGACGTCATAATTTGCCTCCGCGGGGGTGAGGCGGCGGGAGTAGAATGCGCAGGGGTGTAGTCTCTGGTCGACTGCAGACCTCTGGGATAGGATGGCCCCCACTCCGGAACTCGACGCATCAACCTCGACCACAAAAGGAAGATCTGAGTCAGGGTGAACAAGGACAGGTGAGCTAGTGAATGCCCTTTTAAGACCTACAAAAGCGGCTTCCGCCACAGAGGACCACACAAACGGGCGTTTATTAGAGGTCAACCTGGTAAGGTGCTCGGCCCTCATACTATAGTTCCGGATAAAACGCCTATAAAAATTGGCAAACCCGAGGAACCTTTGTAACTGCTTACGTGAAGTGGGGGTTGGCCAATCCGCAACTGCCTGAATTTTGGCTGGGTCAGGCCGTAATTGCCCTTTTTCGACGATGAAACCAAGAAATTGCATTGACCCGCGGTGGAACTCGCACTTCTCGGCCTTGACAAACAGCCTATTTTCCAGAAGCCTTTGGAGGACCATGCGGACATGTTGGCGGTGTTCCTGCAAGTTTCTAGAAAATATTAAGATGTCATCTAAATAAACAAAACAGAAAACATTTAGCATGTCACGAAGCACATCATTTATGAGGCTCTGGAAAACAGCGGGTGCATTAGTCAGACCAAAAGGCATGACTAGGTATTCAAAATGTCCGAGCGGGGTTTTGAAAGCGGTTTTCCACTCATCTCCATCCCGAATCCTAACCAAGTGGTAAGCGCTGCGCAAGTCTAACTTGGTATATATGGTGGCTGACTTTAACGGTGCGAAGGCCGAATCTAATAATGGCAGCGGATATTTGTTTTTAACAGTAATCTCATTAAGGCCCCGGTAGTCAATGCACGGCCGAAGACCCCCATCTTTTTTGCCAACGAAAAAAAAACCCGCTCCCAACGGTGAGGACGAAGGGCGAATTAGGCCAGTTGCCAAGGAAGAGGTTATATAATCACTCATAGCCTCCTGCTCAGGTTTAGAAATTTGATATAACCTCGAGCTAGGTAGTGGGGCATTGGGCTGCAAGTCAATGGCGCAGTCGTAAGGGCGGTGCGGAGGCAGGGTCTTAGCCTGGTCTATACTAAAAACCTGTTCGAGATCATGGTACTCGGCAGGAACATTTACTAAATTTACAGGCTCGGCAACTGTTTGGGCTTGATCCGGAAGTAGGCACGCCGAGCGTAAGCAGTGCGCGTAACAGAAGGAACTCCAAGTCACTACTTGTGTTTTAGTCCAGTCAATATTAGGGTTATGCATCTTTAGCCAGGGGAGCCCTAGCACAACCGAAGCCGATTTACATGGCATAACCAAGAAGCTACGAACCTCAAAATGGTTCCCGGACAGCTTTGTTTTAAGCGGGGGCGTTATAAACCTTACGTCCGCCAGGGGTCGCCCATCGAGATCTAGAACCTTTTTAGGAGTAGAGAGTCTTATTAATGGGCATTTAAGAGCATCAACAACACTCTGGTCTATAAAACATTCATCTGCCCCTGAATCTATTAAAGCAGTGAACCTAAAATTAACCCCCCCATGCGAAACCTCTCCCGGCAATTGCAGTCTCATTTCACCTCGAGTTTGTTTTAGTTCAATCGACTCGTTGCGAGGCAAATCATTTGACTGATTGCCATAATGTACGAACCTGGTCCCCCCTCTGGCGAGAGGAACCCCAGGGGCCGAAGATCCAGGACGACGTGAAGAGATCGCGTCACAGGCGGCAACGTGGTGCCCCGGCAAGCCACAGTAAAGACATAAGCCCGCCCTCATCCGTCTCCGCCGCTCCTCCGTAGAAAGACGACCGCTGCCGAGTTGCATTGGCTCCTCCCCCGCCAGGACCGGACTCCGCGTCGGCGTAGAGGTTGGTGGTGATTCGACGAAGCCGTCTGCACGTAACGTTGCCGGACCGTACCGCGATGACGACCCACGACGGCCCCGCTGCTCCAAGGCTCGTTCCCTCTCGCGCTCCTTCAATCGATTGTCCAACTTCACGGACAAGGAGATAAGGTCTTCCAGGCCCGAAGAATCCTCCCGGGCCGCCAACTCGTCCTTCACCGCAGACGACAGCCCCCTCCGAAAAATTCCACACAGCGCCGCCTCGTCGTAACCGCACTCCGCGGCCAAAATGCGGAATTGGATGGAGTAGTCCGCCACGCTAAGCTCGCCTTGAAAAAAATCCAGCAGGCGGCTGCCTGCCTCCTTGCCTCTAACCGGGTGATCAAACACTCTCACAAACTCTGTTTTAAAAGTCTCGAATGACTGACGGATTGCGGGATTAGCGTTGCTTACCGCCATTGCCCAAGTGGCCGCTTTACCGGCGAGGAGACTCATGGTATACGCTACACGGGACCTGTCACTCGCGAACGTATATGGCTGCTGGTCAAATACAAGGGAGCACTGGTGCAGAAATTGTCGACAAGCACCGGGTTCTCCCTCGTAACGATGGGGGTGTGGTAACACTGGCTCCCGGAAAGCAGCCGGTGGAACAACCGGAGACGGGGCGGAGTGATCGGGCGCCGCGGCAGCGTTACCTACGCCACCGGACTGTGCAGGTGGGGCCATATTTTCAATTCTAGTGGTTAGCGCGGTGATCACGTTCACTAGTTCATTTAACGATTGTTCATGCTTGCTGATCATATGACCATGACCGGCAAGCGCGTGGCGAATACCCTCCGAGTCTGTGGGATCCATGGTCGGACTATTCTGTTATGACGGCAAGCCGTTATTGTGGATCCAAAAACACAGACCAGGAGATCAATAGAGCAAATGTTTGTGTTTAATTAGTATAACAAAGGGCGCACGCTAGAAAGCGCGGATATAACAAGTACAACTTAGGACGCACGCTAGAAAACGCGGATATAACAAGTACAACTTAGGACGCACGCTAGAAAACGCGGATATAACAAGTACAACTTAGGACGCACGCTAGAAAACGCGGATATAACAAGTACAACTTAGGACGCACGCTAGAAAACGCGGATATAACAAGTATAACTAAAAGAGCACCCAAGATGGCGTGAATATAACAGAGTACAAAATCCTAACTACAAAATCCAGAAGAGCACAAAAGTAAATAAGATCAAACCAGAACACGACCGAAGAACGTCGGAAGGCACCGAGGATGACGATGAGCACACAGCGGTAAGCAAGGCAGGAACAAGCATATGCAATAGTCCGACACTCGCAGACGGTGACAGGAGTCCTTAAATAGTGAGCGCTCCTAATGCGCCACAGGTGTGCGGCCACAGCCCCGCCCATCCAGCTGAATCAGATGCTGGAAAGAAAAAACAACTGAGAAGGCATACAGATATGACATGAGGTAGATATCCGTGGCTATTTTACAGACCTAATTTTTTTCATTGTGACATAATTAGTTTAAAATATGTGAGTGAATAATTTTTTTACGTCTTTTTTTTTTTTTTTAAACGAAATATGAGACCTCAATTAATGATCCTAAGCTAAAAACGACAGACATTTTGAATAATAAATATAATTAAGTACCTTCATTTTATGGCTGGGTTGAAACAAAAGCGATTGCATGACGTCTGTAAACGGGGGTTTTCAGGGTAAAACGGACAATTTGATAATAGTTTGGGGCCTTAATGCACCATGAATCTGCTATGGCAGCATATAGACATATTGTTCTATCAAACACAACAGTTGTTTTGCTTAAAATACAACAGTTTCTTTAAAAGATAAGTGCAAGGGCAGAAACTGCTTTCAGTCTTGTCTGTGTTTTCCGCCATATACTCAAAACGTATCATGTGTGAAATACTGTTGTCACTGTGATATACTGTATTAGTGCTGAACAGTCTAATTGAATTCCCTTTTAACCTACCGTGGCAATATTTTTGCACCTGTTAATTAAGAAACCACTTAAAGGCACCATAAAAAAAAGTGGTCCTTCAATATACGTTTTAATGTGTTTCCATGATAAGAGAGGAGTGAAATGTCAAACAAATACTTTGCCGCACCAGATTTATCGACCCAGTTGGACAACTGTAGCAGACGCAATATTGTCTGAAACTTATCACTGATGGCTAGGGAAAGATCAATTAAATTGTGTCTGTTTTCAAGGGGACAAACAAAAGGAGTGACAAATGCACGTTAAAAGCTGCAAGGTGACAAGATTTCCCAAAAATTGCCAACGTTCTCAATATGATTTGAATGGCTGCTATGACCTGAGTACAACGCACCAAGAATTTACCGGAGAAAAAAAACAGCTAATGTATATGTATCAAACTGAAAGCCTGACGAACAGATTGGGATCAGGTAAATCAATCGATGTGGGAGGCTTGGTTTGGTAAATGGCGCTGTCAGGCAGAGGTGCTAGAGGTCACTCACAGCAGGGGGTGCTGAAGATCTTTTTTAGTTTTTTCCCATCCAAAAACAGCCGTTTTGGTCTAAATTTGTCTTGCTAATGTGGTTTTCTCAATACAAGGCATGCACAATGGCCAATCTGTTCAGCTGCATTCATTGGATAAACAACAGCATCTAAATAACCACAACGGGAGTATAACAAACTCCCAAGTGGCACATTAAAACTGCTGAACAGGACAAGAAAAAAACAAAAATAGTTTTTACTTTTTTCAAAAGGTAAAAATACAATACTTAGTTTTTTTTTTTAAGGCAAAAAGTGTCCGCCACATTTGAATCCGATTCGTTACATTATTTACAGGAATAATTACTGATTATTATTATTATTATTATTAAGATTTTTTATAACTTATTTGTTTTGCTATGTTTAATTGCCATTTGTAATAGTACCAGCAGTATTTATTAAGGATTCAGTATAGGTTTTTGTGCTCTGGAACGAATTAATGGAATTATAATGTATTCCTATGGGGAAGTCCTGCTCGACATACGACCATATAGACTTACAAACTAGGTCCTGGAACGAATTAACTTCGTATGTAGAGGTACCACTGTATTTATTTCCCGCTTTTTTGTTTGCTATAGAAAAATATAGATTAATAAAAAGAGCTTTAAAAGGATCCTCGGACTTAAAGACTTGTTGGCTTTGATAAGCCACAATTTTTCTCTTTTTCTAATAATTCATTCATTCATTCATTTTCCATGCCGCTTTTCTGTTATTAGAAACACATATATTATTTCCATTGACATGTTTTGACCTACGGAGGGTGCCGTGTTTTTGCACGCTGGGGGTGATGACGTGGTTGGCCTGGACTGGGAGAAAAGCTGTGCTAGCTAGCAAGCGAAGCTAGTATGATGACTGGCATGATTTTTGTCACTTTCCGCTGCTGGTCAGATTGTTTTGTTACAGAGATGTAGGATGAGTTCCCAACGTCGTACCTGCATTCAATTCCAGCTCATCAGCAGTGTCTTTAAACCGATCCTAGGCGGCTTGTATTGTATTGTATGTATTGACTTGCCGCCATTTGACAGTTTGTTCATCCCTTCGTTGGTAGTGGCATCATTGCCTTGTTTTTTTTCATTTGTCTGCCTCTCACTACGTTTTTCCCTCTTTTTTTTTTTTTTTTAATTGATCCCGACCTACTGTCACATACCCTTTTGGGTCTCCCTTTTCGCGATCATGCGTTTTTTTTGTGTGTTCAATAAACCCTTTTACCCAATCCCTATGTTCTTGTTGTCTGCTTGATGTCTCTTTAATTCCGTGGTCAAGCCAGCCACACTTTCGTTTCCCGTTGCGTTTCGTTTTCAGGTCTTACCGCACAGACAGGCAGCACATGTGGGTTGCGACTGCTTAATAAGGAAAATCATGACTCTGATATCATGCGGAAGTGTAGTCCTTTGGTCTAAGTGCTCGTCTGTTGCATGGGAAACGCGGGTTTGAATCCCGCTAGAGACTTTAATTGCTTTTGCTGCTCGTTTTGTGAAATATCGACAGTGCTGTCCTGCTCATCACTTATCCGCTCGGGTTTAAACTGGAAGGGCAGAACCGACAACATGTTAATGTAGCTAACGAGTGACACTGTGAAAGTAAGGCAGCGCTGCCCAGTGACGTCACCGCATTGCGTCGTCAACAACATTGGTGACCTACTGGTCAAACTAATTTTTCAAATTTTATAAAAACGAAAACATTGTGAGGGGTTTGAATATCAAATTACAATAACTCCTATTATCATTTATCATTTAAGAACTACAAGTCTTTCCGCAGTTCCCTTTAAAAAGAATATCTTTTTTTTCTCCATTTTTTAAAATTAAAAAATGCAAATACATTGAAAAAGAAAAAATGTACATATATATATATATGTTACTGAATATTTGGATTACGTTGCTCAAAAAAAGACGATTCAGACACTTTTCAGGTCAACTATGTCACCAAAAAACTATCGACTATCAAAGTAGTATTTTTTATTCTGCCCTATTGGCAGATATGCATACCTTTTGGAGGGCCATTATACGTAACTCAGATGTGGTCAGCGGCAGACACGTTTAGAGTTTAACACCACTGAACTGATGGATCCTTGAGAAATTTAGTTTTTACTGTCCCCAAAAAAGTGGAGTTGGTTTCACAGTGGTGAAATATAAATAATAATAATAATAAACACTGTAATTCAACAGTGCTTTTTCACATTTAGTTGAAGCAAAGTAGTTTTCAAAAAAGTTACACTGAAGAGATATTTGTTGTGATTAAGGGCTATATAAATAAATGTTACTTGACTTGAGTGAATTGTAGTCAAGTCAAAATTAAGTAAAATGCTCTAAAATAATTCTTTACAAAATGGGAAACGACCTTATGAAGTTTGGTTCATCAAACTTTTTCGACATCAGGAATCTGTACAGATGAATATTGATGGTGGTGGTGGTATCAGTCATAGTAATACAAATAACAGACACCAACTGTGCAAATTTGTTCGAGATGACACAAACTTCCTTACCTGACTTCACCCAAGCACTATAGTAAACAACATTTTGAATGGGTATTTTCTCTTTCAGATGGTTCGAGCCGTTTGTCATTCAATGGCTCGACGAGAATGAGGATGTGGCCATGGATTTCCTCAATGGGGCTCTGGAGAGAGACAAGAAAGATGGAGTGAGTAAAAAAAAAAGAGAAAAGGAGGGATAGAAAGGCATCTGTTAGTTCTCAATGTGTTACGTGCTTCATTTAAATCGGCCAAGGACAGCCAGCATAGAATTCCGCTTCTTCAGAAGGGGAGAGAGTCGGATAAAAAGGAATTCTGTATAGAAGAGAGGCACTCTTTGCCTGGGGTGGAGCACAAGGCAAGAATATGAATGGGACTTAATAAAACAAAAACAAACTGATTTCAAGGTAAAATGAAAAGGAACTATTCGTATAGTGGAGTATGACAACTATGAACTATTCAATTTTTCCTTTGGGCATCCTTTTTTCTGTATCAATCTGCATATGTTCAATATTGTGCAAATAAAATGTCCTCGTATTTCCATTGAATAACACAGATAAGTCATCATTGTAAATATTTAAAAGTAATTAAGACACTTTTATTAAATTAGCCGATCATCTGATATAATCTATTATGTTTTGGTTTTTTTTTTTCTGGTTAACTGCAGTTCCAGCAGACGTCCGAGCATGCTCTCTTCTCCTGTTCGGTGGTGGACGTGTTTACACAGCTGAACCAAAGCTTTGAGATCATCAAGAAGCTGGAGTGTCCGAACCCTCAAGCTCTGGCTCACTTCATGTGCCGCTTTGCCAAGGTCAGTTGTTTTTTTATTTTCCGAACAATTACATCCCGTGGAAACTCTAAAATACATTCATGGGATTGGTTTTTGAAACCATTTTTCTTGTCCAAGGTAGAAATAATGGTATCTCGAGTCAAACTGCCATCATAAAATCTTACCTCTATTACCTGTAGAAGCTGTGTTTGAAGGAACGTTTTGACATTCTCGATGGTCATAACGTTATAGAACTAATTTAACCCACGTGTGTCAAAATTTGCAGCGTTTTGATGTGCTTCTTGAAAGTAAATCACATGTATGTTTTCTGCTAAAATGAAATTTAAATACATTTGCTGGAATCCTCGATCAAAGCTTTAGGGCCACAGAAATCACAGAATACGTAGGGTTTTTTGTTTGTTTGTTTTTTTTGTTTTACTTTTAAAAATAAATAAGTGAATACTTTTTTAATTTTAAAATATAAATGATATGTTCTCTATTCTTTTTTTCTAATTGAAAGATGAAACAAAATGGGATTAATAATAAATGTACATTTAAAGTGTTTTTTAAGATTAATGAAAACTAACAAAAGCAAACACAAATATTTAAAAATTCAAAAATTAGAAAATATTCACTCTTTTCTCTGCCTCTTTTGAAGACGTTACACAAGAAAGCCCGCCCGTCTCATCAGACCATAGGACATGGTTCCAATAATCCATGTGCTTTGTTGACATGTCTTGGCAAACTGTTTGCGGGCTTTCTTGTCTACAGTCATCAGAAGAGGCTTCCTCCTGGGGTGACAGCCATGCACACCAATTTGATGTAGAGTACGGCGTATGGTCTGAGCACTAACTAACCCCGAACCTCTTCAATCTCTGCAGCAATGCTGACAGCACTCCTGTAACGAGTCACACGACATTTTGGAGGGAAAATGACAAGCAATACTCAATTTGGAGATTTAGGGATGTGCATTTTTTCATAAGGGTGTACTCCCTTTTGTTGCCGGGGTTTAGATATTAATGGCTATATTTTGAGTTATTTGGAGGGGAAAATAAATAAATTCTGTTATATAAGCGGCTCACAAACTACTTTTTATTGTGTCGAAGTTTCATTCCGTCAGTGTTGTCCCATGAAAAGATATACTTTAATATCTGCAGAAATGCGAGAGGTGTACTCACTTTTGTGATACACTGTATAAGAGAATCATTAGATTAACTGCCAAATGACTCCATGGAATTGAAACGCATGGAACTGGTTCTCTATAGGAAGTAGGAAAAACAACTCGCAATAGAATACAATACAGGTAGTCCCTGGGTTATGACATACTTGGCTTAAATGTTTTCAATTTCAACAGTGTCATCCGCCATTTTGTCTCCAGTCGTTTTTTTTAAGTCGCATAATGTGTCTTATTTTTTACTTGACTTTTATCTTACGTGTTTTGTCTTTAATGAACGTGAAGTTGTTTAGCTTTACAGACAACAAACAAGGCAAATATGCCTTTTGAAGCTTTTTGCGTCCTTCACTTTTGACAATTTGTAAAGCTGTAATGTACATATGTGCAGTTATATTCAAAACGACATGCATTTTGACAATAAAACACTTGGAACAAAACAATTGGTGTCCAAACGTTCATCTAGTTTAATCAAATTGTAAATATATTAAATTAGCCTAATTTGCCTAACAAAAGTCCGCTATCCTAAATGCTACTAATGCTAATGTATTTACAATTCTAATAGCAAATCACTCACACATAACTCCACAAACTGTAGCTCTAAACTCAATTATAAGTGCATTTACAAGCATATTAGCTGAAACAACTTACAGCCTGATGTAGGTCAAACCAGAGCACAGCTATCCTTTATCCATGTGAGATGTTTGATTCTGCTTCTCAGTCATGCAAGGTAACCCAAGCCAGACCCAACGCTGTGTGTCCTCCATCATTAAACAAAATACAATACTTTTGGACTTTTTGGATAGTTAGTTTTGAGATTTAGAGGTCCTTAAAGGGACAATGTGCTCGAGATGTCACGATCGATCGGGAGGCCGATCGATCGGGTCCGATCACGTCATTTTCAAAGTATCGGAATCGACAAAAAAAAATCGGCCATGCCTTTTTTAAATATATATATACTTTGATTAAGTCGTTGTCTAATTGTATTTAATAAAAATTGGCATTACTTGAGTAGAGTGACTTTTGGCAGCCTTTGAATTAGTCTTTTATTTGGTTAAACCATGCAAACTCTCTCCTTATGACTGGAAGAGTCATGGGAAGCAATGTGGGGAAGCAAGTTGGCAATAATTCATTGTCTGTACGCCATAGCTTATATTTCAAAGCACAGATGGTATATCCATTGTTAGCATGACTCACAGTCATGGTTTTACTTCCCATCATGGTTCGACTTTCCCATCATGCCTCGGGGCATGCTGCAGTATCTGAACTGAAAGCTCAACAAATACACTAGATGGCAGTATTTAGTCACAATACACAAAGTCCCAAGTCTTTCTATCCGTGGATCCCTCTCACAGAAAGAATGTTAATAATGTAAATGCCATCTTGAGGATTTATTGTCATAATAAACAAATACAGTACTTATGTACTGTATGTTGAATGTATATATTCGTCCGAGTTTTATTCATTTTTTTCTTAATGCATTGCCAAAATGTATATGATCGGGAAAAATTATCGGGAATGATCGGAATTGAATCGGGAGCCAAAAAAAGCAATCATATCGGGATCGGCAGATACTCAAACTAAAATGATCGGGATCGGATCAGGAGCAAAAAAACATGATCGGAACAACCCTACAATGTGCATTTTCTCATTCTCATAGCTTTTTTTTTGTTCAATATAAAAACAACCATATTGATCTTTTAAGCTTTTTTTCCCTATATATTCCATTTCTATTTAATGTCGACTGTCTTTCTCCTTCATACAGACTATCAATAAAGTTCTTCTGCAGTATGCTGCTATCATTTCCAAGGACTTCCCTTTATATTTGAACAAGGAGAATGTGGTAAGTACGATCTATTGATGCAAATACTTGACAAAGAGTTGTTTTTTACCCCAGGATAAATATTTTAAGCCATCCAGTAGATGTTTTAACAGCAAATGGAAGTGTTGTCAGCTGAGTCTAGCACTGTAGGCCGTAATGCACCTTAAAGTGTAATTACTCATCTCTCGACCGGCCCAAAGTCGTTGTATTTTTTGCCCTCTGCGTCAGATGTTTAATGTGACAGATGACCAGAGACTCAACTCAGGGGTGCCCCTTCCAGCACCCTAATTACACCCACTGGTCTTTGCTGTGGCACACATTTCTTTATCGCTTAACGCTGGAAAAATACAGATATCCTGCCCCACAAAAAATGAAAATAAAAAAAAGGAAAATGGCATCTGAGTCATGCAGCGGCAATAATACATCAAACGAAATTCAATTGCTATAATGATATTTGTTTTCTTTGCATTGTGACGCAGAGCTGACAAATGCAGCGATGCAATTAGATGACTCAACGACATGCTTCATTTATATTTTAGTATTGTAGCCGACCAAACCCCTACATATACTCAAACTGTCATGAGCACAGTGTGTAGGATAATCAAAGAAGATTTAGAGTTGTGATTTATAGAGTAGCCACTAACATTTTGTCCTTTTTAAACTTAACTTAAAATATTAATGTTCACACACCGCACACGTTTTAAATCATGCTACAATGAAGTCATTTGGGTGGGTGTGTTAAGGGAGACGTTTGCAAGGGGACACTGTTGGAAAAGAAAATAAGACTTTTACAGAAAGTTCTAAGGCTTACAACAGAGTACCATTCCGATTAGAGTTGTCCGATAATTACTTTTTGACCGATATCCCGATATTGTCCAACTCCAACACTCCGATACCAATATCAAACCGATACCCTTTATATGGGGTCGTGGACATAACATAATGGCTATTTGTATTGTGATGCCACTCTGGAGGCTTTAATAATGATAAATGTAAGAACATCAAGGTTTTTGCAAAGCAAACGTCTGTGAAAAATAGACAACTTCAACGGAAGTTATGGTTAAAGGTGGCCTATAAAGGGGCGGCCGTGGCGCAGTTGGTAGGTGGAGTGGTCCTTGGACCGAAGGGTCAGCGGTTTGATTCCTGGCTACGACTGCCCACTGTCAAAGTTCCCTTGGGCAAAGCACTGAACGCTAACTTGCCCCCAGTGGGTTGGCAGCGCCTTGCATGGCAGGAGCACCATTGGTTTGTGTGAATGTGTGCTAATGTAAAGCGCTCTGGGCATGGTAACCATGTAGTTAAATGTGCTATATAAGTACTGTCCATATATAGCACCACTATATTTATTGTTGAAATCAAAATAGTGCAAACATCAGTTTTTGGGGGATCAAGTGAAAAGTGCCAATAAGGCACAGCCATATCACATATGCACAAGCGTATTGACCTAAAACTGATAATGAAAATCCGATGTCGATATTACCCGATATCATTTTAGAATGCTTTTATCAGCCGATAGTATCAGTTAGCCAATAATATCCGCCAACTCTAATGAAAAAAATGTAAACAGAATTTGTGCATAGCAGACAATAAACTTCTGGGACATCAAAGCAAAACAAATCAAATGAAAAACGGTAAGGAAAGCAGGAAATGCGACATGAAGACAAATTCTTACTTTTTTGAATAAACTAGTTCACGTTGTTTCATTTTAGTTTGTAACCTCAAAATGTCATGTTCAGCAATCATACAGTAATTAACTGAGTACTGGTATATCAAAATAATTAGTTGGCTGTCTCACAAAGTACAGATAAATACATGCATATGTCAAGTACATGCGTAATATGAGCTTGGCCAGTTCAGTATTTAAAGCTTCTTACCAGGGTCACCGTCGTTGTGTGTTGCGCTAATTTGCGCTATCAAACTGCACTCACACTGTAAAAATAAAACTTTCGGTGACACTTTATTTGAACTCTATGTCATGAAACTGTCA
Organism: Corythoichthys intestinalis; assembly: GCF_030265065.1. Classification (NCBI taxonomy): domain Eukaryota; kingdom Metazoa; phylum Chordata; class Actinopteri; order Syngnathiformes; family Syngnathidae; genus Corythoichthys; species Corythoichthys intestinalis. The sequence continues at coordinate 30,893,024 of NC_080395.1, read as the reverse complement.
TAATGGTGACATGACACCTGTCATGAATATGAATGATGGCTTATGACAGATGTCATTGAGTGTCATTTTGCAAGTCATGTTAGTTTTGATGCAATATTGAGATTCTTTCAAATGTATTTGGGTTTGGAATCATAGTTTAGGAACTGTGTTAGGGTTAGGACACTTAGTGACATCCAGTGTTGTTAATCTTACTTTAAAAAAGTAATTAATTCCAGTTACAAATTTCTTCTCCCAAAAAGTAATTGCATTAGTAACTCAGTAACCTGAATGTAAGAGTAATTAGTTACTTGACAAAGTAACTGGAGAAAATTTTCATGTTTTTTTTTTTTTCCCTAAAAAAAAAAAAAAAGTCACACAGTCTGAAGTTTAAAGGGTTTTTGGGACAATTGCCCCTAGCCCAATTCTTTACCCTAAACATAACTAGACACGGGTATTGCGGATATTGCGATAACTAAATTTGCTATGTGTGGAAGTCATTTAATGTTGTGAATCAACCGTTAAAGTTGTTAAAATTGCTCCCATTATTGCATTAGTTCCCTTCCGTGTATTTTTGACATATGTAAGTTTTAAAACTAGTTCATCATTTAAAGATAGATATACGTTAAGTTTTGCCGATTTAGTAGCATTTTAGATAAAAAGTGACTTAGGTTCGCTAGGATGGTTCTCTACAACAGAGCCCTCATGAGAAGTCCACTGCTTTAAGATGGCGGCTGTTTACTAACGTATCTAGTTCTTTATTATAAATGTTGCCAATGCCACCGTGTCTGTCATTTGCATCTAGTTCTGTATATATGTGACATCTACCGAAGCATCATGTGGGCGTAGTTTGTAGGCTATCGGCTACAGTCAGGTATTATTGGAGCCACCTAGCATAGTAGCATCGCGTTTGCAACGGCGTCACACTCCCTTGCACCCTCCCTGCTCCTGCTCTGCTGTCTCGTCTACGTGAGGCCGCCTTTTTCCAGACTTTTCTCGTGTCAGTCAGCCAACATTGTAACACATAGTAACGCACGTCTTTCCCGCTTCAGTAACGGTAACGGCGTTGCCAAGATGTGAACAGTAATGAATTAGATTACTCACTACTGAAGAAAATAACGCCGTTAGTAACGCCGTTATTAACAACACTGGTGACATCCGTGTAGAGCTGAAACGAATACTCAAGCAACCGAGTAATTCGAGTTTAAAAATTGATCCGAGTAATTTTATTCACTTCGAGGAATCGTTTAATTTTGCCAGCTCTAAGCATCATGTTTTGCCCGGACTACTTTTAATGCGGGACAACGCGCTGATGTCACGTGCGTAGAGGAAGAAGCAACAAAAAATATATAAAAAAACCTTTTCTGCAGCCGACAGCCGCTACAAACTACTCCGTCGTTGCTAAAAACTAGCCCGCATGATGCGGTGGTGGCAGGTAGCATCTGATGCGTCTCATAGATATCACATGTATGTTGAACTAGATGCGAAATGACTGAGTCAGCGGTGTTAGTAAACAGCCGCCATCTTAAAGCAGTACACTTCTCAACGCTAATAAATAAGATTAACGTTACTGTCACTCGCTCACGTACGTAACGTTAGCCCAGCGGAGGGCTAGGTTTCTATTAAGACCACTGTCGATGCGTGGCTAACGTGTCTTACATAAAGGCTTTATTTAATCTGTGAAACAGCGCTGTAGAGTGATGAGGGTGTAAAATGAAAATATGATAAAGCTAACTGTCAATTTTAGCTCAGTAGTCATTGCCGGATAAAACACCAAGTAGCACTTGCCCCTTATGTGCTCCAATACAGCGTTTTTCTTTTTTTGGAACTTGTGGAACGACAACAACAACAGGAAGGCACGTCTCTCGCTCTCCCGCACCTCCTTCACCCCCGCACGTCACGCGGTGCATTCAGGAACGCATGCAAATATCCCCGCCATATTATAACCTGATATGTTACAATACATTTATTTTGAACACTGCAAAAACTCAAAATCCTATTAGGACTTACAGTTTAGACTAACTTAAAACTTAACGAGAACTTAAAAATGGCTTGACACAAATAGAAATTCAATTGAAACATTTAGGAAAAACACTTTTAAGTGATGTGTGTTATCAAGCGTAATGGCATTTTTAGGTAAGAAATATATATATATTTTTATAAGATCTAAAAGTTTTTGGAGTGAAAGCAGTGAATTGATCTTTTTTTTTTTATTCTAGTCACATCTGAGAGGCAATTGTTGGCTTGCCTGGCACAGCCAGACTATTCTCCCTGTATTTTTCAAACACTGTGAGAAATAGTCTGGGACCCAGCCCATTAACGGCCTCTCGAGCAAGGTACAAAATCAATCGTCCAATCAGATTCGTTTATTCGTGTGATGTGTTCTTAAAGTGTAACGTCACTCTTGCGCGCCGAAAGTCATGTCTACAACAACACAGATGGCGATCAGGAGAGCCGAGAATATGTTCCAATCCACGGTAAAACCAGTTTTAAATTACCAAAAACACATCGAAACAAGTCATTGACAACAGTCAACATGGCTCGCGCTAGCCATGTTGAATAAACGTCTCCATTCTCCGCTCAGGCTAATTACATGTCGCGTCTGCCCGTCGCTGATTGGTCCACTCCGCTGTCTGTTTGCTGTGCCTTGCTCCGCCCTCGGAATTTGATTTGCCGGACGGTCGCCAGACTCAATCGCTGGAACAGCGGTGAGTCTGGTATACCAGGCAAATTGTTGGCTGTTTTCAACAATGTACAGTACATCGAAAATAAAGACATTGATTGACTGAAAATGGTCAATATTAGATGAAATGTCTTTTTTTCTCATGTATATTTATAATTGCTCTTTACCTAAAAAATATGTTTTATCCGATTACTCGATTAATCGACAGGATTTTCAGTCGATTACTCGATTACTAAAATATTCGATAGCTGCAGCCATACATCTGTGATAGGCAATGATTAATGTTTATGACAGTGTCATGCAGGGGTCGCGTTAACCGAATATTTTCCGTCGTTGACCGATTTTTTAAAACGGTGACGGAAAAAACTGAAGTCCATCTGTCATTTTGACAGGTTGCAATTCACACCACAGGGTGGCGACTGAGCATATTAATTAGCTATTGTCTCTCTTGATGCATGACGTCGTTGGCCTTACTCGGAAAAATGTCAAGGCAACTGAGTGTCCGAAGTTTCTTCAAAAAGCCCCAAAACGACGATGGTGTTGATAAAAGAGGTGAAAAAACAGGGACTGCACAAGCGGGCACGCAATTCAAGTCCATGCGCACCAGGAGGAAAGTGTGAGACGACGTTCAGGCCACAGAAGGTGAACTGTTAATTTCATTGTTCCGTATGCTACATATGGTAGGCTACCTATCTACTGGGGCCACAGTCAGCTGTTTTTGTCACTGCGGAGAAAAAGTTACATATTCATCTGCTTGATGTGTGATGGCACGGTGTGGATTCTCTGTTAAACTTGTTCGGACAGAATATTAATTTAAAATGAATGAAAACTAAATACTATTGAATATGTTGAAGCGGTATGCAATGTTAAGAGTCTTGTTAGCTGTAGGCGCACTATCCTATTCCCCTCACTATCCACTCGCGGGGGCCTGCGCTTGTCAGTGACGTTCCTTATTCTCGCTATATGATTATACAACTTTAACATTTGTTAATAATACGCTCTGTGTGTAGTATCATCCATCGCTTTTCCTTTTTAAATGGGCACTTATGAGCGAACGCAAGAAGTAACAATGGGAACATTTTTAAACAGGCATTTCACGGGAGAGCATCTCGACTCTTCGGCCAATCATATAGCGAGAGCGAGTGGATAGTGAGGGGACCGCGCGCGGCTCTTAAGTGTCTCTGTCACGTGACTGTCGTAGCCGGTAACGCGCTCAGCCAAATGGACACACAAGTACGGAAGGTGAATTATGCCAAACAAAGGGTCACCACAGTGTCATTATCATCATTTTAAAAATTTAAGTGACGGGTAAAAATAGATTATGACCGGATTTTTATGACCCTGTCAGTCAAAATGACAGACAACGAAAAAGTCTAGCGCAACCTCTGGTGTCATGTCATAATTATGACAGTCTTATAACACAGTTTAAATTAAGTGTTACCAAACTTTCGACTATTAGATTCAGATTCATATCAAGTTCTCTTAAATACTTTATTTTGTGAATTTCTAACTCATTTCATCAAGTTAATATTGTGAACTTGATTAATTAAGAGGAATTTAGTGGCATGAAAAAGTCTGCGGGCCATAATTAAAAACTGAAATTGAACTGAATTTGAAACGATAAGTTCTGTGAACTTAGAATGATTGCTACCAACCTGTCCCAGTCAAAATTGATTGGACAATTGTCACCATCAATGGCAGATTAATACAGGCAAAGTATAAATAAGTCAAAAGACACATTTTACACACTTTACCTGTCACTGTATTAGGTTCCTGTATTAAAGGGCACTTTCAACATTTGTCATCCTCCCACAAGTTAAGGAACCAATTCTGTTTCTGCGAAATCTTCATTTGCTAGATTCACTTTCTAATCACCTTATGCAAATTTGCTCATAAATCCAAAGTGGAAGTCATTATGAATGTTCTGGTCTGCTTTTAGGGCTTTGAAAAGCACCAATCATTCTTGCTCTACCCATTACCACTGTCCTAATTTTTTAAGCAAGTACAATGTATTTCCTACTATTTAGGACAAATAATGCACGTCATGTTCGTGTGGGTAAAAAGGGGGATAAGAATTACTGGCAGGCCGACATAAAAGGTTTTGTGATTAATGTTCGTCATCTGTTAAATTTGTCGGGGAACCGAAAAAATCGATAATGTCCGATTTATTCAGCGCAGGCATTCCTCTCCCTGTAGTATTATGTTGCTCTGCAGACTGACAATGTTGTGTAGACGGCTTGCTTCTCTTGTATAGATGATGTGTCAAGAAATCAAAACTGATGGATGTTTGCGATCCCTGCAAAAATTCTTTTGTTGACGTTTTTGCAATGGATTTCCCGTTTTATGAGGAAGTCGAAACCTCACATGCTGCTTCCGCGCAATCGGGGTTGTCATTTATTTTTGTGAGACGTGAACATTAAATATGTATTGTGTGCTGACGGCCATTTATTTCCAACCTATTTTGACAGCCCTGCATTCTTCTCAACAACATTCAGCAGCTCAGAGTCCAGTTGGAGAAGATGTTCGAGTCCATGGGAGGCAAACAGGTTAGTCTTATTTAGCAAATGTGCTATCAGTTAGCCACAGAGGCTTAAACTCTCACATTCTCACACCAGTGCTCAGCCCGAGGAATAAGCGCTAGGTCATGATTATGTAAATTATAATTTCGGGTGACATTTATTGGAAGTGAAAAGGCATTGACCCTGACAGTGTTGCGCTATAATCCTTCTTTCAGTCTCCCTTGTATAAGTCCTGTCGACTAATCTGGCTTGTCAGTTTGTTAATATTGAATTTCCACCTCTTATCTCTACTTGCTACCTCAAACCTTCAACCTGACCCCCGTTTATCCCACTTGTGAAGATGACAGTCATGACAAAAAGCCTTGTTCTGTGCAATTGTTTTCAATTAATCATTATTTTCAACACTGTAATATAGACTGAAATTTGGGTTGTTGGTAAGGGTGTATGGTACATGTATTTGTATTGAACCGTTTCGGTATGTGGTGCTCGGTTCAGAATGGAGGCGTAACGAACGAGTTTCTGACGTAATGTAACCCTTACTTTTCGAGGCTGTGAGTCGATCGGGTTACAGTTTTTTTGTGTAGATTATATTTACTCCGTCTTCTCTACTATAATGAGGACCAACACGGTAGTACAGTATAACCCAGAAACATCAACGGCGCAACAACGTGGCCGCCGCGAGAACGCAGTGAAACACGGGCGTTAAAGTCAATCAGCCAATGCACACCAGTCGCACTGCGGCAACGTGTTGGACGCATCCGAGAAGCGGCTCAACACGACGCACGCGAAAAGAACGGCAGAGTTTATTATTTGACGCAAGACACGACCCTCCTGCGTCAATACTACTACCAGTTGCTCGGATCGGGCAGACCGGAAGTCACTCGTGTAAAAATACGGTGGATCCGGTTGATTTTCAAACTAAAATGAAATCGTAACCCACTTTTTGAGTCAATCAGATGAGTGGTAGATCGGGGCACAGTTGACTTGTCTTTGTTGATTTACTGCTGTCTTCTCTGCTATCGTAATAACCAACACGGCCCCGTGTTCAATATAAAACCCTCCTACCACAACAAAGCAAGAAGGAACTAATATTCACATAGGAACTAAAGTTATACAACATAAAATATACAATATAAATGACATCACATTTGTAAAATATAAACATATAATAAATCATAGTCCATTTAAATAAAATATGAATGAAATGAGCTAAAACACCTGTAATTAAATAATAAGAATAATACACAGATCCTGCTTACACAATTAAATTGATTAATTTCTGTGTGGCACTTTAACTTGAGAAAATCCACCAATAAAGCTTTTGAAAACCGTTCATAAGAAAAAAAAAATATTCATTGAGGCATTTCATTTGTAAAATACATGTTACAATCTTTGTCATTGGGATTGCTTTTCTCTTTAGCACAGGACTTCTTTTTTCTTCTTTCTTTCAGAAAGAAAGCTGACCAATATGCAGGGTCTGAGAGGCAAATTGTTGTTGGATTATCTTTAAATTAGGGCTGTCAAACGATTAAAATTTTTAATCGAGTTAATTACAGTTTAAAAATTAATTAATCGTAATTAATCGCAATTAATCGCAATTCAAACCATCTATAAAATATGCCATATTTTTCCGTAAATTATATATATATTCTGTAAAATAATTTGTTGGAATGGAAAGATAAGATACAAGATGGATATATACTGGACTGTCTCAGAAAATTAGAATACACAATATTCTAATTTTCTGAGACAGTCCTGTATATTGTTCTATGTAAAGGACGTCAGCCAAGGTCGGCCCCCCACATTTTTACCACGCCAAATCTGGTCCCCTTTGCAAAAAGTTTGGACACCCCTGCTTTAAATGGTGGATTAATGTACAGGACTGTCTCAGAAAATTAGAATATTGTGTATTCTAATTTTCTGAGACAGTCCAGTACATTCAACATACGGTGCATAAGGACTGTAGTGGGCATTTCACTCTACTGTCATTTAAATCTGTCTATACTGTCCTCACTCCGAAGCGTCTACTTTTTCCAAAGCTAGACAGCTAGTGAACGACGCCTTAATAATCAGACTTCTTCCTTTTTCATCTGATTTATTAATAAAATGGCCTCAAACCACTGTCCTCTTTAGACCGTAGTGAAACTACAAAAAAAAAAAGTACACAAGCATTGCATTAGCAACAACGTTAGCTTAGCACGCTATACAGGTTCACTAAACATAAACAAAAAGCGTCTCATACAAAAAATATAACATTTCGCTTACTAACATAATATGTACATTCTTTACAACAATCATACTTACGGACAAATCTTGTCCAAGGATCATATAGGCACAACATTACAACGTAGGCGTCAACTCGAGACGTCGTGCAGCCATATTGAACTGGCAAGAAAACAATAAACCATGTCGCAAAGCGACCACAAGGGTTCGCTGTTAGACAGCACAAAAAACCTTGCTGTAAAACTTACCAAAAGGCAGAATACTGTCTGAGCGGGACATGTGCGTTAATTGCGTCAAATATTTTAACGTGATTAATTTAAAAAATTAATTACCACACGTTAACGCGATAATTTTGACAGCCCTACTTTAAATTCCCGCTACTTTTTGAGCAGAATTCTAACTTTGTATAGGCCAATGTTCCTATTGTTGAAAGCACAAAAGTGTGTAATAAACAACTAGCACATTTATATTTTGCATTTTGTTTTCTTACTGTACCGAAAATGAACCGAACCGTGACCTCAAAACCGAGATACGTACCGAACCGAGATTTTTGTGTACCGTTACACCCCTAGTTGTTGGATGTACAGTACGTCTCAAAAGTTTGCTGGTTAGCCAATTGGATAGATTCTTGAAACAAGATTGCAAACACTTTCCGGCCACTGACCTATTGCAAATTCCAAACAAAACAGACATGCCAAAAGCAACAACAGGAACGCAAAACACTTCTCGGACACTGTACAATAAACACGATCACCTTTGGAAGGGGGATTGACTGTGATCATTAAGTAAGTTCATTAGTTGGCACCAGAGACTTCTGTGTGATGGAGCACCAATAACATTAATAATGTTGGAGGACATCTGAGAGGTACGCGGACCCGCCTTTAGAATAGGGATCAAGTTTTTGACTCTTAAGGCCTTTTCATACTAGCGTCAGTCCTAGGAGTTGGAACCTCTTGGTACCTCACAATACGGTACGATTTGCGATACAAAGCTCATGATAACGATGATCTGACGATATGGCGATACAACCATTATAGATACATTGGTCAGGAAATCATTCTCGGATATTCCACAAACAACTAATAAAAAGAAAAAAAGTTTCTGCTGTGAATTCGGTGAATTCGAATGAGTTTATCACTAGTAGACGTCCAATCCATTTGAACTGGGAGGGTGCCAGCGAATATCATTCGCCGCCATCCCTCCCACTTCAAACGGATTGAACGTCTATGGCCGTCAGTGGCAGCCAATGCCAGGCAATAAGGTAATTTTGGGCCATTTCAGGTCATTTACCTGTTGATTTTGGGGTACTTTATGGGTCATTTCCTGTTTATTTTGAGTTACAGAACAGGAAGTGACCTGGGAATCATCCAAATGAATAGGCAGTGACTCAGACTCAACAGGAAATGACCTGTAAATGCCCTAAAATGAACTGAAGTGACCTGTAAGTGCCCTGAAAATCAGACAGAATGACTATGAAGGTTCTGGTTTCGAATGAAGGATCGTTCCTAGTCTAAATGGATTAGGCGTCGAGCACCATCAATGCAGCCTTAGTGTTAACTGAGACACTATTATGGTGGAGGATTTTGGTAACAACTTGTTTGTTCCTTTTTATTTTTTTAGACATTGACACCTTTTTAAAATGGTATCTCGATTCTTGGCAGGAGCATATCGATAACCTTTTGGAATACAAAATATTATGATATATCACCATTTCGATATTTTGTCACCCCCCTAGTCAGTCCAGTGTGAAGAGCGGTCCACGACAAGTGCAAAACAGGAGGAGCCACATAGCCTGACATAGACACTGTCAGGAAGTGAAAAGCAGCAAGCATATTTACTATAAAACCAACACCAATCTTTTATATACCCGTGTAAAGAGTTTTTTTGTTGTTTGTGAACTACATTTCCACCCAAACACACTTTGAGGTACCATTAAGCTTAGCAAGGAGAGGTATGAGATTTGTTTTTCGAGTGTCCCGGAGCTCGCCAATCTTTAAAACAGCGCATTAATCAAGGTTTCGTTGGCCATGATTTGCATATATCCGTCCGCCGAAACAGCCTGATAACAGATATACTAGTAATTATGCCTGCCCCTCTGCTTTTGGATGCATTGTTCAAAATAGAACAAGTCTCTATTTTGGGCCCCTCCCCTTGGTGAATATTCACTGAAGACTTTCCGCTCCGTCCAAAATGACAGCCCCTGCTAATCACTTTCACTGAGAAGTCCCCTCCCACATACATAATGAATGGGTTGCAGCTAAACCCCTCACACTAGGCTGCTGCTAGTTTGAAACAGCTTTTAGGCCACGCTCAGATTACAGGTTTAGAGCACAAATTTGTTTTTTGTCATTTCCAATGTTTTTGTGTGACCGTTAAAACCACCATTTTCTGTAGCTACATGGAAATTTGCATTCATGCATAGAAAAGAAATCTTAAGTCGTCCCAACAATGCACTGAGTAAAGTGAAATATGTTACAAGGTAATAGCAGAAACGTGCTAACAGCATAGCATATGTAACATGGAGGCCTGTAGATTCAATGATCAAGGATTTATCTTAAAACTTTTGAGCAATAAAAGTAGATAGCTCATTTTACAGACTTCGAGGAGTCCGTACTCCCTGCGTGTTGTGATTTCCCTCTACCTCATCTCACCCCTCCCATTTCACTCGTTCCGATTTTGGTGCACTTGACATTCCGACCACAGTCAAACCCCAAAAATGTGGCACGTATGTGATTTAAATACGCATAGAAAGGTTGCCTGCACCGTATTTGAAAATGTCCACTTCAATGTGACTGATCACATTAAGAACATCAACAAAATATTTTACTAGAATCGGATGAAGGCAAAAAAAATTGGAATTGAACGTAGCCTGGGTTTGAAGTGTAAACTCAACCTGTACTACCCCATCAGTCACATATCCTAAAAATGCCCATGCATTCTGTTACTACAATTATATTCAATATCTAGCTACAAAGTCACAGACCCCTTCTCTTTGGAGTTGCTATCAGTGTGCTAGTTTTTACTCCTCAAAGTTCTGTGACAAATTGGTATAAGTGGGATGGCAAGCAGTTATGCTGTTCCTGACCCCGAAAGAAACTTTGGGAATTGTCACCCGAAGAGACGAGTAAGACACTAGAATTATTAGAACGGGGCACCTGTTTGGAATGAAGACCAGCAATAATGTCCCTGCAGAAAAGAAAATCCATGTGACAAAAGTCATGTCACTTTGATTGTGGTACGCTGAACACTTCCCTCAATATTCTATGCAGCTGTCTAGAAGACAAATCTGCATTACCCATTCTCTAAAATCACAGCTTCAGCAGGTTTATTAACTCAATAAAATTCAAATCCGCATTGACAAATGGTGTCCTAATCAGAATACCAAGTGTGAAGATCAAAGATCGGTAAAATGTGTGGAGGATTGGTCGGTTTATAAAAGTGGGATTCAGTGTGACAGAGCACAATGGAGATTTTTCACCCAATCCACTTGGATTCCCAAAAATTTTCAATATGGTGCATTAAGATAAAATGTGTGTGGGGTGCATTAAGATAAAATGTGTGTGGACCACATCGTCTCACTGCCAATTTTGTGGATTCTTGTGACTTCAATGCATGTTTCTCTTTAAATATCTAACACTTTGTCTTGCCTTGCATTTTGTCTCCTGTGGTAATGCCCCCATGTCCCTGACAACCACCTTTCCCAATATCCCTTTCTCCTCTTCCCAATTTTTGTGCTCTCTCTTCAGGAGGAGGGGGTTGTGTCCTTCTGTAAGGTGTGTGTAATAGGACCCGCCAACAACCCTTTCCCACCATTTACCGAATGATGTCAAAAAGCACGAACATGTTCCCCTTCTCTCCTGCCACCTTTCATATGCCTTTTTTTCACTCCAGCCCACCCCTCCACTTTGAAACCCTTCCAGCAGCATGTGCCACGGAGCATACGGAATCTGAATTGCCCATCACCCCTTAGGAAGGCTGCTGTAGCTCACCATCACCAGCAATGTAGGGATAGTGACTCAAAAAAACATGCGTTCCCATCTTTTTTATTTTTAGCTTGCTTCTTGCCCCCTTTCCCTGTTTGCCAATCTTTTAATCATGGCTAATTTAGAAATGTGTCTTTATAACCTGTTGCTCTCTCTTCCCTACACATGTGCACACACTCCTTTAGATTTGCACTGGTCGTGGTTTTGATCAGGTCATTCTGCCTGCAGCTAGGTCACATTTTGTTTTCAAGAGGATGGAAAATATTCACATAGCAAATTAATGTCCCTAGCATTGGTCATGCAGATCATGATTTGATTCGAGTTCCGATTTTTTAAATATCTGACCTTAGCTCATTTGTATGTGAATAAAAATTGGGATGTTGACAATGCCTCTGCAGTATGAACGCATATCTGCATGAACGCGACCCATGTGTCATCAACATTCGTCATCAGCGTTGTTACAGATTACTTAAAAGTAATTTAACTACTGATTACCAAGGATGCAACAATACTCGGTTTTATATTAAACCGTTCGATACGCCCTCTTCGATTCAATATGCTAAAACATTCGATCCAAATGAAAAGCTCCCAAAATGTATTTTCCGAATTTATTTTTGTCATCTCTCATGCTAAAATGTCCGGCGTAGCTTTGCCTTGAAAAAACTCTGCCGCTAGCACCCCCCCTCTTCCACTCCTCCCCCAAACTGCATAAATGGTGGGAGCTGTGGCACACAAGGATCATTGCTCGTAAGTAAAGACAGAAACTTAAGAAGGCGGCTTGCCTTTGCCAGCATTTTGGGTGGGCTTATATGCTATCCCCACTCATACATATTAAACAAAGACTGTCTTTACGGATACGTACAACAAAGTCTGCCAACATATCGTAGCAGACTTGGCTGCTAACAAATCCCCTCACTTTGACAACAGACAGGTTAAGACCGTCAGTCACAGAGAGCTAACTCACAGTTACATGATGAACAATAAGGGGCAAATTAAGAGCTCTGTACTTCAAACTCGTCCTGTTTATGAAAGTCGATTCTCAAATGCTGGTGTTGTGCAATACTGAGCAGACGTGACTTCTGTGGCGTTTGTCAACTTTTTTTAATGCCCGACAACACTCGCGCGCACACACTAGATGTAACCAAATAGCAGCCTAGATGCTCTACGTTAGATCCACCCCCCCAAGTCCCATGGGTGATCATGGGACACGTAGTCCATATACTACATTGATGAATTAAAAACCGCCATGACTGAATGGAAGTTAAGCAGGCCAAATCAATCCATACCATAGATAATGCTGCAAATATTGTTAATTCAGTACGTAACACAGATGGACTTGGACCACAAATAGGATGTTTTTCTTATGTGGTAAACATACCTGCTAAGAGAGTTATAGCAATCAATAGTGTGCCCCACCTCACTTTACAAACAGTAAATATTGTTCTCAACACTTTTATACAAAATTTCTTCAGATCAGTAAGAAGTAAGCACATAAATTATATGCACTACAATGCACGTTTACATGATGGCATTGTTATTTTTGCTTGTTAGAAAAATAAAAAAAAAACATTAAAAAAAAAAAAAAAAACGTATGTTTTGTTTCAGAGCATTAAATGTATTGAATTGAATCAAGAATCGTACCAAACCATGACTTAACTGTATCATTGCATCCCTACTGATTACGCCTTAAAAAATTAATCTTGTTACATTAGTGATTACTGTATTATCAAAGTAACTAAGCTAGGGAGAGAGAAGTCTGGGCTTCTCTCCTTAAGCTGCTGCCTCCGCGACACGACCCCAGACTTGATGGATGGTAGATGATGGATGAATGGATTTTTACCAATTTTTCTCCCTTTTCCGCCTCAACATAAGAATGACAACAGAAATATGTCATCACATGTAATTGACTTTCCGATAATTGAATTTAAAGAGGAAAATCACAATTTATCACATACAGCTTAATCTTCCGAGTTAGCTTAGGTTTAATTAGTCGATGGAGTTGATTTCAACCACCATTGACTCGCGCTAGCTAAGCCACCCCGGAGCCCTGAAACTAACAAATAACTGACAAACTGCATGGAATTTTTCAAATCAACTCCACCGACTAATTAAATCCCACCAACTCAAAGATTAAGCCTAAAGTAAAAAATTCTGAATTTCGGGTTAGGGTTAACAGCATATCAGTGCCAATGTAAAACAATGCAAATTGACTGCACAATAATCAAAAATGCACAATTGAATTGCACAGTGCAATAAACACAAAGTTGGTGGCGGGCGCGAACGCACGCGTACAACCCGGAAGTACGGCCTATACACACTCGGTCAATTTGGCCACTACCCGCCGTTGCCACGGCAAAGCTACAAAACTCCACGGATGTAGCAGCTCCAACCTATCTCTGGAAAAATACGTTCATTCACGCACACAGATCAACATTCCCTTGCACAACTCAAGGCTGCACTTGGCTCGAATGTGCACCCGCCTTTCTCAGTCCCAATACACTTAGCGCGTGTGACTCGAGACCAAAACAGGAAGTAACTGAGTGGTTACCATGGAAACGAATGCGTAGTGCAAACCTTTCTTACATTTCCTTTTCAAAATGCTCTTCGTACATGACTACAATATTCTTCATTCTACATACATGATGATGCAATGACAAAATAGTAACGCACCGACACTAAGGAAACTAATTTTAATCAGATTACTGATTTGGAAAAATGAACGCGCAAGATTACTCGTTACTGAAAGTAGGTAATCAGTGATCAGATTAGTGACAACACTGTTCGTCACCACTGCTGGACAAAACAAACAGACGCAAACAAATAATGGCAGATGTACGTGTAGAAAATACCACTTCCTTCTATATATTGAACGCGAAAATAACAGGTAAAAAAAAGTTGGCTCGACTACCATAAAATGTGTAATATCAGGACTTCAAATACAGATAGCTTACCTTTTTTTTTTTTTTCATCGTAGTTTCCCAGCAGCTGAAACGTGGCTCCATACACATTTCACATTCTCTTACAAATTTCAACTAGTTTGCATCCTTCATCGACCAAAAACATGATAAGTGACTGCTGTTTAATCATGAAGCATGCTTCTTGGTCAGCCATTTTTGTTACTTGCCAAAACTTTGATTTTTTTCTTTTTTCTGCAAAAAAAAAATATAATAATAATCCATTTGAAATAAAACAGAAAAATAATTTATTTTATTATTATAATTATAATAATAATTATTATTTTAAATAAAGTAAGCTTCTATCTGTATTAGTAGAAGTCCTTAGACTGGAAAAGTCACCTTATTTAGTGAACGACACTCGTATTTGCTGTTTTTTAATTTTAAAAAATGTAAATAATAACAGTTTTTAACAGGTAAAAAATAATTTTGCTGGACTCGTTATGTCACGGAAGACTTCAGAAATGTTATTAAAATTTTAATTTAAACATGAAGTCGATGCACATAAAATACTTTAACTGGCTACGCAAAATTTTGTTGCGGGAATTAGCCCATGAGCCATATGTTCGACACCTGCTCTCTGGCGTATTAACTGCTAGTCGATTGACTGCTGAAATGTTTGTGTGTGCCGATGTTTCTCGACAAACGGGTTCATCTCAGGAAAAGCTAATTGCATCATAGGCGTATTTTTGACAGTTCTCCATTAGTTATTTCCTCTGTAAAGATGACGATAAATTACATAATTGCTTTCAGTTTGCAATGAACTTCCAAAGTGCCACTATAATTATCAGGTGCATGACTACACCAGCAATAACCATCACAAAACTTGCATTTATAGATGCCAGACTGACATCCGTTGATTGATTTCAGTCTCAAATTGCTCCCAATTTTGTTGGTTGCATCTTGTTTACGCCAGTGGTTTATCGACACATCATTTACTCATTAATGTTGGCTCAGAATTACCACACTCAAACAAGTGTTGAAACATTATCCGAAACTTGACATTTCACAGGAGTAAGACTTGCTGTTCAGTACCTACATATACTTAGCTTAGAAATGATATGGAAAATTCTGTGACTATCTATTATTAGACAGGATTACGTTAAAGAATGTGATCTGTGACCTGAGCATCAGTGATGATTTAAAATCAGAATTGGAATTTGCAGCTCCCAGGGTATGTCAATGGCATTGGGTATCAAACACTTGCATTTTTCCTCACTCATATTGCCATTACAGTGAGGATTCTTAGAAAAGAGGGACAACAGTTCCAGGGGTCAGGGAAAATTTTCCAGGCCACTGAAACTAATGCTTATCTCTGCTATCACTTATACAGAGCCTTCACTTGTTTTATGAAAGAACAGGTCCAACATTCATGCAATTTTCTCGGGTGACAGAAAAATCTTTCATGCCTCCATGTGTTGTGTTCGGGTGACAGTGGAAGCAACGTGTTCATGAGTGAGCATATGAATACGTAAATCAATTACGCTCATGTGCAGATAAAGCGATATCTGTGGGGTAAGCCAACCAAATCATTTCTCAATGACACATTCGTACAGCACAGACGTTTTATGTTTGTGTTTATATTATATAGAGACCGGTTATAAAATTGTTTATTTATATGCTTATGTAAATGAATGTACTCCATATGCATATGTAGGTAGATTCTGGGGAGAACCTTCTGGTGAAAGCTTTCCAAGTTCAGTTCAAGGCCGACTACCAACATCTGCTACTCGTGACCGTCTGTCACCCAGGCATCAAATACTGTATATGACTGGCAAGCTGCAGGCATCAAATCAGAAATAAATATTGATATTATCGGACAGTGTAAATATGTTGTTTAATTTTGAAATCAAATTTCATCATCTTTTTTTTTTTGTTTTGTTTACCCTGTCCATCATCTTGTTAAGGAGCCAGTGATGTTTGTCCTGAGACATTTTTTCATACCGAAGCAACAGCTCACACCCTCACAGACTTGCCAATCAAATGCAACCCCATGAGGCCCCGCCTCTTAAAGCCATGAACAATATCCACAGTATTTCTTATACATTTTTATTCATGTAATTTATTGGTATTTAACAAAGCATTTGAGAGGAGTAATATGTGTATAAAGTGTGTGTCAGACTAGATTGGATATTTTGACCTGATGTAGGCGAGTGTGGAATATGACTGCACTGCATCAAGTGGGTCGAAATAATGCCACAAACATGTTCATCATTTACCGTATTGGCCCGAATATAAGACTGTTTTTCAATTGAAATAACACTGGAAAAAAAGGGGGTCGTCTTATATTCGCGGTCTAGACATAATACCCATTCATGATGCTAGATGGCGCCAGATATCATTGAAGCAATGTTCTGTCATGACAGATCTCAGCTACTCTCCCCATTCACGACGCTAGATGGCGCCAGATATCATTGAAGCAAGCAATGTTCTGTCATGACAGATCTCAGCTACTCTTTTTAGTTTAACCAGTTTGCATTATTTTATTGCAATGTTTTTCCTTATTCAGATTTGTTTCAAGACTACAGTTACAGTTAGACTTCACTTTGATGGTTAATGCAGTTATTGCAATTTTGTTGTTTTATCACAATAGATTGTTTTATTTACATTTCAAAAACCAGAAGCCATTCATTTACGAATGTGATTGCACATTAGTTTACAGATTTAAATGTTCAGATATTAAGATTTGAATGAGGCAAAATAACATGGTTTTTCTCTCAAATATATTGTTATAATCATTTGTTTCAGATGTAATGTAATTATTTTCTGTATAAAAATGTGGTGTTCAAAAAAATTTTTTTTTTTCAAACTTGAGTCTTGAAAGAGAGGGAGTCGTCTTATAATCAGACCCGTCTTATATTCGTGCCAATACGGTATATACTGTAATATTGCAGATGGATCATACATTATTATGAATCATGGTTGTTGTCCAAACTGGGTGTGACAGAGAATGAGCTCACACAGTAGTTTATAATATGACTAATAGTTAGACTGATTCGTAGACTAATTCATTACTGTGTCCCATTTTCCTTTTTGTATTGTTAATCTAGTGTAAAGAATAAATTGGGGTGCATATTATTATTTTTACATTACATAAAAAAAAAAAAAAAATCCTTCAGGGCTTCCCTCAATTCTTCATATTCCCGATGGGCCAAAAGTCTTAAAAGTATATATATATAACCTCGTCCGGTTATAGATTTGAAAGCATTATGGTGGCATCTTACGGTCAATACCTGTCCCAGCTCTCTGCCATTGCACTGAAATGCATTGTATTATTTGTTAAACTTTAAGAAATGTTAATAAACTACTTATAACAGTCATACTTTCAAAATTGTTGTCAAATTAACATTTTTAAATTTTCATTTCCAATATCATAGTGGGCTTTTCTTCCACCAGGCTTTGAAAGTTTCCTGGGGAAACCCTGTACTTTTTTTGCAGTTTTGATTGTCAATTTAAAATGAAAAGAACATAGAACACATGAACTGGTGCAAGCTTGCCCATACAGGAATACTCTTAACCTTTTTTTTTCCCCCCTTGATGCCATTCTCTCTCAGCTGTGACTACGATATGGTATGCATTAGTGCACGCAGCATTGCCCAAGTGGGCGCCTGCTAGCTGGCTGCTTCTACTTTGCCAACGCCATGTCTTGTGGCCGCGCTTGGCTCAAAGCCATTCATTTGTATTCAAAGCGATGCTCGGCGCAGATGGTACGCAGAACGAACGGGAGGCAAACAGGTTATCAAAAACTCCCCTCCCTGCCGTCCGCACACATGGCCCCCGTTCCTCATTTCAGCCCAGGCATCTGCAAAATTGTAAGGTGGTGTGGCAGCTCTGTGGAGTGCAACCGTGCAGTAACTGTTCATCTTTTTCTCCAATCATGACAGCTGGATGCAGAGGCCAGTGATCTGCTCAAGGAGCTGCAAAACAAGCTCAACACCGTTTTGGATGAGCTCAGCGGTGTCCTGGGCTCCAGGTGAGTGTCAGCGCAGCCTGTGTACAAATTTCTCAATCAGACTAATCACACTACTAATCTAGTGCACTCAACTCAATTTACAATTGACTTCAGCAGTTCTAACAATTTTATATCTAGCCAAAAAAAAAAAAAAAACACCCATCGTTATACTTTTATGGCCAGCATTCGTGAGTTAACGACATTACTTTATGGCCTTATGTCCACCAAGCCATACTGTTGAGTTTGGTTCATTACATTATGTTTTATACCCTGATGTGGAATGTGTTTCTACTTCAGGGTAGATGGATCGATACTTACCAAGTCATCAACAATAAAAAATACCTCAGCCTTACTCGGAAAAGTGTTTTTGTTAGTTCATAGTTTTTCGACAGCAGTGATTCCAAACTACTGTGCTGGAAAAATAACCAATTTTACATTTTTGATGTGAAAATGACTATTTATTATGCATCTTTGTTCATGTACCTATACATGATGTAGAGGCATGCACAACAAAAAAGAATAATGTTGGGGAAAACGTTCCGTAGTGTGTAGCAAAGCTGGAGCCTTTCCCAGCTATTTTAGGGAAAGAGAGAGTTGATGTACACCTATGATTGGTCGCCAGCCATTTGTAAGGCACATGAAAACCAACCATTCACACTAATATTTACACCCATGGACAATATAGAGCACAGGTGTCAAACTGGAGGCCCGGGGGCCAGATCTGGCCTGCAACATAATTTTGTGTGGCCCATGAAGGCAAATCATGTGCTTCGACATTTTGTTCCTCACAAAAATGTACTTTTGTAGTCCTCAAAAAGATATTGAGAGGTACAGAAATCGAATATATTTACCGTATTTTTCGGACTATAAGTCGCACCTGAGTATAAGTCGCACCAGCCATAAAATGCCCAACGAAGAGGAAAAAAAACATATATAAGTCGCACCAGAGTATAAGTCGCATTTTGGGGGGAAATTTACTTGATAAATTCCAACACATGAAACAGATATGTCATCTTGAAAGGCAATTTAAAATAAAAATACAATAGAGAACAACATGCTGAATAAGTGTACAGTATGATAATTAGAGGCGTGCGAAATTTCCGATTCTTAGAATATTCGCGACTCGGCCGTGGAAGATTCGAGAATGATTCACAAACATCCAAATTCCGATTATTGAACTATACCAGGTGAAGCGGAAATAAAACACAGTCAGCGCGGTCTTCAGGACGCAATGAGGAACAGACTGAGAGTAAATATCATGTTCAACTCATGCCGCTAGATAAAAAAAAAAATAATAATAATACCTGACTGCGGCCGTTAGCCGCCACAAACAGCGCCGAGTTGCTAGTTGCAACTAACATACGGCAACATACGGCTATGGTAGATATCACATATATCTAGAACTAGGTGTGAAATGACAGACGACGGCCGTGTTAGATCATATACCAAGAACTAGATGCGAAATGACAGAGTTTCCCGCACTAGTAAACATGGGCCATCTTAAAGCAGTAGACTTCTTCAGAAGGCTCTGTTGTAGCGAACCTAATTACTTTTTATCTAAAAAAAAAAAAAAAAAAATCGGCAAAATCTTGACTTGAATCTATCTTTAAATGATGAAACAGTTTTAAAACTTCGTCGAAAGTAGACAGAAGGGAAATTATGGAAAAAACGGGAGCAATTTTAACACTTTTAACAGTTGATTCACAACATTAAATTAATTGAATGGAGTTTAAAGCTGCCGACACAGAATGGGGATTTGAGTATTTTATTTACTGTTTTTAACGGTTAACTTGATACTGAAATAGTAGTTTGTTTAGCCCGAGACGATTTTTGAACAAATTTGGAACTAGTGTACAAAAAATTAAAAGCGGGGGGGTTTGTGGTGCGTCAATAATCGATTTATAATCGAATCGGAGCCTCTGAATCGTAATCGAATCGTTAGGTGCCCAAAGATTCCCACCTCTAATGATAATGATACATGATGCATGAACAACGAAATGCGTATGTGGCCGGTATGTTAACTTAACATAGCTATTAAGAGTTATTCAGATAACTATAGCATAGAGAACATGCTATGAACAAGTTTACCAAACCATCAGTGTCACTCCAAAACACCAAAATAACATGTAAAATGATATAATAATGTGTTAATAATTTCACACATAAGTCGCTCCAGAGTACAAGTTGCACCCCCAGCCAAACTATGAAAAAAAAACTGCGACTCATAGTCCGAAAAATACGATAGATTTTATTTGCCTTTTTGAAATGTAATTTTTGGAAACATTTTGTCCTGTTTTTTAATTGCATTTTCTAAATAACAGTATTTACTTTTTACCCCGTTAAATTCAAAATGTATATTTAAAAAATGGAAAATCATTTTGAAAAATCAGTGTAAATAAAAAGAGTATTTATTTTGTTCATTTTTCTTGTTTTTGTTTTTATATATAATAAAAACTCTTATTAAAATAAAAAACAATTAAGAGGCTCAAAAACAAGGAATTGAACTTTTAGGTCAACAAGGTCTGTAAATCATTCATTGACTATCAAAATATTTGTCAATTTATTTGATAATCGGTTAGTTGTCGATTAGTTGATTTATTAGGACACCAAAAGAGACCAAAACTATGATGTAGACTACATTAAAGATGAGTTTAACACTCCTGCATTTTAAATTACTAAAAAAATAAATAAAAGAAAAGAAATTTGTGTCCTAGAATCGGGAAACCACAAAAACCCACATAAGCAGAGAAATCTCACAAAAATGAAAGCTGGGGTTTTGACCATAATCATCAGATTTGTGAAGCAGATATGCTAAACTCCATCACGGTTCTGTTCGTATTTAAATTGGTTGAAAATTTAAGATTTTAGACTGCTGTTGAAAATGAGACCAACTGCTATTCAAAAAAATACCTTTAGTGACTAATCTTTTCTATAAAAGTTTTAAGCCTTTTAAAGTTACCCAAATGTTACTGCATATTATACAGAAACAGCACTAAGTACATGTTGTATTTCTATTCATCAGTTTCAAACCGGTGATTGAGGACTGTGTAAAGCAGATGAACCAAGAGCTGATCCAAATGAAAGGTTCCGCCAAGGGAAGTAACGCTGCCATGGATGCAGAAACCGTCCTCCGGCCTCTGATGGACCTTCTGGATAAAAAGTAGGCGTCGTCTCCTTCTGTTCATTGGTTGCTAGTGGTTAACCTGACTCTTAAGCGGCATGAATGCTGATACTATACCTCTTTGTAACACTGTACTCAAACCAGAATAAAAATAAATAAATAATAATATATGAAAGACACTATTCCTGAAACAGCCACGAAGATTTAAACGCTACAGCTGAGGTTTATAAATCTCTCTCAGTCATTGTCAAAGGAGCATTTAGGTCAATGAAATTTTACAGGGGGAATCCTCTTTCTGGAATGGAAATGATAATCCTTTCTCCCATCTGCACAATGTACTGCCATAAATAGGGGTACAGTATGAGTTCATTTCTGTCCCTCAAGGTATCATTCATTGAATTCAGTGACACGTTTTAGGATTACAGTAAACCCCAGCTATTTGTGGGGGATGAGGACTGAGCCCTTCCATGAATACCAGAAAAAACACAGCAACTCACACACTTTTAAATATCTTCCAAAACATTTCATGTCAAACTCATCTTACAATATTAACCTGATGAATAAATGGCTTACATATGATTTAATTTTGCATCTTTTTGAAAAATCAGCCGTATATACGGCAGTTGTCTGGCAATGAAATAGTCAATATATTAACAGTAATGGTAATATTGTGATATTAACTTAACCATGAATGATGCTTTGAAAACTGTATACAATTTTGTGTATCTTTAACTGTTTCCATTACCTCCATGTTTGAGGTAACAAGTTCAAATGAAGTACGACAGCGTGGTACCAAACAAGATGTGACATAACACTGCAATCTTTTGGATAACTAGAGAAAACTACATAACAAATTCAGAATTAATCAATCTACAAATAATTATTGTTAAGTCCAATTTTACGGCCCTCTGAATAGGGTTCGTCACTCAGCCTTGATAGATTGATTACTCGCCGTCTACTCTTGATTATTTTTTACTGATGGACCTAGAGTAAACATGAGTACATAAAACAAAATGCATCAGTAAAAAACGTACATGATGACCAACAAAATAAGCATGACTTCATTATCTTCATTTTAACAATTATGACAATATCAAACATATAATATTAATCATGATTTTACTACAACAAATTTTAGAATTACATATTATTATTGTCAGTAGTAATTATTTTAGATTTCTCATGTTAAATGTATTGTGTAAAGCAATCAAACATATTTACAAATGTATTTTCGTACACATCTACAATGTGATCCATAGTCAAACATAATGAGATAATACAGGCAACACCGTTGAGTAGCAGGGACAAGTGGCTGCAAGCGGAACTACACACACACACTCAAGTGAAACTACGCAAATGGACTATAACTCCCACCAGCCAAACCAGTAAGGAAAGTGCCGGTATTAAACGTGCAGTAACATACATTAAACATTTTCCCAACACAATGGGACACACACAACGTGACAATACACCAACCAGATTATGGAATGGGCATCACCTTAATTGTAAGTTTCAACTTTATGACTTTTGCCCACGTTGTTCAAACGCTACCACTGAAGGCGATTTCTCCTGTGGTTCTGACAGCAATGGTCAACATAGCGGACACGGACATAAAGCAAGGAAGACATTCAAAGGGAGTAATCAAGCAAGCAAGGGATCTAAAACGAATAATATGGATCTAACAAACGCGAACATAAAGCAGCTTACCAGTGGGGTCATGCTGGTGATTCCTACTTCAATCAAACCCTGGTGTGTTTTTTTTTTTTTTTTTATATGGCACCGAAATGGTCACCTGTCAGTGGCCACCCTGCCCCATTCTAACACCTTAGGTAAATCCAACAATCATTCAGGAGGGGCGCAACATTTCTGCAGATATTTAAATATATCTTTTCATGGGACAACACTGACAAAATGACACTTTGACACAATGAAAAGTAGTCTCTGTGCGGCTTATATAATAGAGTTAATTTATATTCCCCTCAAAATCACTCAAAATATGGCAACAAGAAAACCCGCCCGTCTCATCAGACCATACGACATGGTTCCAGTAATCCATGTGGTTTGTTGACATGTGACATGTCTTCAGCAAACTGTTTGCGGGCTTTCTTGTGTACCGTCTTCAGAAGAGGCTTCCTCCTGGGGTGACGGCCATGCACACCAATTTGATGTAGAGTGCGGAGTATGGTCTGAGCAGTAACAGGCTGATCCCCCCACCTCTTCAATCTCTGCAGCAATGCTGACAGTACTTCTGTAACGAGTCGCGTGTCATTTTCGACGGAAGATGACAAGCAGTACTCAATTTGGACATTTAGGGATGTACATAGTTTCTAAAGGGTGTACTCACTTTTGTTGCCAGGGATTTAGATATTAATGGCTATATTTTGAGGGGAAAATAACTATTATGTAAGCTGTACACAGACTACTTTTCATTGTGTCAAAGTGTCAGTGTTGTCCCATGAAAAGATATACTTAAATATCTGCAGAAACGCGAGGAGTGTACTCATTTTTGTGATACACTGTATAAATATCTGACGATCAAGTCCCTAGTATATCCCTAACAAATTACATTCTGGTCTATCCACGAATAATAGTGAAGTAGCCATTTTAGTTAGCGAGTTAGTTCACCAAGAAGAAGAAAAACAAACCGAATAACTTTCTGAGCCCTCCCTCCGGGCAGTTTAAGAAGGCATATGGCACGCAATTTTGCCTGTTTTAAGGCGTGAAAGCAGTAGTTTTCAGGTTACAGCTTTAATTACAACTCAAGACAATTTGTCCCTCAAGATTTTTTTTTTGCAAATGCAACATTCCCTCAGCCTGAATTTGGAATCCTTCCACTCCACCTGGTTTGACTGATTGGTCAGCCATGGTGATATTAAACAGCAATTTCTTGGCTTGGACAAAATTGATCCATCGAGCATTGTGTCGCGGGAATGGCAAGCGGCCAACAGACTGCAAACCCTTTTAACTCTACGCTCTTGTTTGTTGTTACTGCACTCCACATTCTTTTCATTCCATTGTTGACTTATAAAATGATTTGTTATGGAAATAGAAGAAATTCTGAATGGTTTGCAGCAAGGAAATTTTCAAGCCTCTACATCCTCCATGGGAATTAGTCAGAGTAAATGTCAGCCTGAAAATGGGAAATAGCGTAACGAGTTGACTATTTACTCTCATATCAGGCTTATTAACGCAGACACCTAATCCAATTATTCCAGTAGATGTCTTGCGGAGCCGTTTAAAAAACATGCTTCAAATGTTCATTCATGATTTTCTTACAACTCTTTTCAGTTTGATGCTATTTGCCAAGATTTGTGAGAAGACAGTGCTGAAACGTGTCCTCAAAGAGCTATGGAAGATCGTGCTGAACACCATCGAGAGGACCATTGTTCTGCCGCCGCTGAATGACCAGAGCGTAAGTTCATTCAGAAATGCAACTTAGTTTTATTTAATCTATTGTATATGCCTTGAAACACATATTTGGATAGATAAAGTATACAAGAAATTATATCATTTTTTGGGGGGGGATGCTCTCTTAATTGCATCATTTTTTTCTCAATACGTTTCATTTCGATAGTTTTTTCCCGATTTATTATAATTTCCCTGTAAGCATTCCCTATAACAGGCATGAAAATCACTCACCTTTCGGCGAAATTCGCCGTTTTGAAGTCAAAAAGGGTAACCTATGCGAATTGTGTATATCCAAGGAGAAAATTTTTAGGGGGCGGAGGGGTCGTAAGTCCATCTAACTAACTAACGACATGTTTTGTTGAAGTTGCTAAGCCTGTCGCGATATGCAATGAGTCCATTTATCGCAAGGTAAATAAAAATGAGGGTGGTAATTTTCACGGCTGCGTGCATACATTTGTGCGTGCGTGTAGATGACATCTGAGACTCCAGTTGTTGTGTCCAAATGTATATTGGTCAACAACATGCCGTAGAATTACAGTTCACACAAAATAAGGAAACATCTATATTAAACACTGTAAACGTTAGCATTGCGACACTGAGACGAATGGGGGAAAATGACAACTTACTTTAGCCTGCTATAAAACATTGGCAGTCTTTTCCAAAACGCAAACTTGTGGTTAAAAGGTGACACTTCAAAAATGAAAAATCGCTGGTTAACAGCATTTACAAACAAAAAAATGAAAACAAAAAAATATTAGTGACACCACTAGCAAAGACGAAAAATGCTTTTTGCGGAGTGTAAAGTTGATAGCGGTTTAGCGAACGTACTTCCGGTGAACATTTCAAAATAAAAGCATGTCACGTTTGTCATATAAATAACAATTTCTTGAGTTAATCCCACATATTTCAGAATTAATACTATAATATGTAAATACTAGAATACTAAAAAAAAATCTGATTTTACACTAAGAATAACTTTAAAATGACCCTCTTTTTAAAAAATATGATTGGCAATTAATATTATAATACTATTATATACTGTTTAGTATCATACTATAATAATAATGCTAGACATTTATTCATAAGAATTGTTTTGAATAATGTTGGAAAGGCGAAGTCAATGTTCTGAATCTGTTTAAATTCCATTCTTTCGCACTAGTAAATGGTATCAGCTAAGCCTGCACAATATATCGTTTGAACATCGCCATCGCAATGTGCGCATGCACAATCGTCAATCGCAGGACGTGCCTTTTTTTTTGTTTGTTTTTCAACATTTAAACTTTTTTTTTTACTTCATGAACGCAGCAAATGTGCAGATCCTGGATTAAACTGAGTTATAAAAATTAGGGCCAATGGCGCTATTTTTCAGAGCATCAGAATTTAAAAACAACATACATTCATGTTTTTCTGCTCCATGCTCATACAGCACCACAGTGTCTCACTCTCCCTCCTGCTAGGCAGCGAGACCAAACTGTTTTTCTTCGTCAACAGTGCAGCTATCCCAAACGGAGCTATTCAAGTTATTTGGTGAAAAATTTCTCGTTTTAATATCGCAAACTCCCCAAAAATCGCAATGATCGTTTTTTCCAATATCGTTCAGGCCTACTATCAGCATTTGACCTCAGTGTTCATGTGTGATTGATTATTAATATTTACATGTTTATTTGTACTTTAACGAAGAATTTAAGTGTTCCAAAATGTTTTAGTGACTTAATTAGTGTCAACAAAACTTTCATTGCTAAATTAGTAAAAAAAAAAAAAAAAAAAAAATTATTAGTCGACTAATTGTGAAAATAGTTGGCTGACAAATCGGGAGAAAATTAGTCGTTTGGGACAGCCCTACCGGAACATATTTGCTCCACACCCTTCTCACCTTTTTAACTGCTGACCCATTTTCATGCCTGCTATAAGATATATAATGTTATGTTATCATCAAAATGTATTCTGTCCTCCAGCAACAAGGAGCTCAGATGATCTTCAATGCTGCAAAGGATTTGGGACAATTGTCCAAATTGAAGGTAATCCACTTTGATCATTTCGTTGCCTATGCGGGTTTGCTTCATAAAACATTCTGGCGACAAGAAGTATATGACAAAGGAATTATTATTATGGTCAGGTAGAATATGTCTACCGCTGTAAGCTATCCACTTTAAATGCACTGGTCTGTTCATATATTCATAATAGACAGGAAGGAAGTGGCCATTCGACATAGGGGCAGACATTTGATCAATTAATGTGAATTTATATAACGTTAAGTCACACACACGCACACATTCAATTCATGTGGTCTTATGACTATATTAGGTCAATATTCTCCTCCATGTCCTGAAGGATTTTACCGATAGATGCAGCAGTTCAACATCGAGTCCATGTGTAATATGCTTCACGCTTGTTTTCACACTGTGCCCAGAAAGATTACGCAACGTTGAGGAATGGTAGCTCCCGACATCTGTTAAAACCAAAACATGTGTTTGCCACTGCTGCAGCGTCTCAATGTCGTCCATCCAGGCTACACGTCTAATTGGTGATGTGACATTAAGACGAATCATGCCTCAAGCTTCATTAACTTGCGCTTTTACAAATCTCTGCGGCTAGCCGATACCTGAAGTATTTAACTGCACCAGACGTGCACCCAATGTATGCATTTAACTTTGCATTGCTTGGCTGACAACCGTCCTCGTTGTATGGGAGACTCTGTTACGCTTAAGGCATCGACATCTGGAGTGGAGAACACAGATGGGCGTGTGTCTGTATCCTTCCTGGAGCGTTAAAGTCGTTTATCATCCTCTTGTTAATGCTGGTCATGAGTCATAATCATCTCATTTAAGGGATTTTCGGAACGTGCACATGTCCACTTTACAGTATAGGAGCAAATGGTTGGCAGAAGCGTTGACTACAGATGGAGAACGGAGATGCAGTTATTGGTACAGAGTAGTTACAACTTTCATATTGGGCAGACCTCATTAGCATACAAACCATAAGATAAACATGGATACTACGTAATATTGAAACACACAGACTCTACTTGAATGCATGCTAATTTTCATCCCCGTAACATGTAATAATTTTTATTCAAAGCAGGAAACTGTTATGATGCTACTATTAATCTGTGCGTCTTCTATTTTGGTTCGTAGCTGGCTTGAAATAGGCTGAACGCTAAGAAAATAGGTGTTAAACTCAAGGCCTGGGGGCTTTGTTGCTTTCTGTTGTCTGTGAAAGTAAATGTTTTTTTTGTTTGGTTTGTTAAAATAACATTTTGATTAGGGTTGCATCTAACGATTATTTTCATAATCGATTAATTGAACGATTATTCGATTAATCGGATAAATAAATTTTTTTGAAATTACCGTCACAATTTTACTTGAACTTAAATTTAGTTTTAGGCATGTTGTAAGTAACAATGAAGACAAAATGGATGACTATTTACTTCAAAAATATTTTATTACAGATTCCTAGCTTCACTGTAGTCTACAACTGTACTGTATAGTTATGTATAGTTAACTTTTTAATAAAGGTTCTGAGTATAAAACAGTCCACAAATCAGATAAAAGTGCTGTTTATTGAAATAAATATGTGCTGCTGACTGACATTTGCCACATGTAGGCAAAGTGCTGATATAAATTGTGTCAATGTTTCAAGAAAATGAGTCAAACAACAAAATCAAATAAGGAGGAGGCAGACTGTAATGAAGGTTTTCTTTATCCAACAGTTGTTCATAAATACAATCCAAATTCAATTTCAAAGCCTTGTCACTTGTATGAAAATTTGTAGTTTGAATGGGAGTTTGTGTCCAAAGGAGTCTACGTTGTTATATGAATGTGTTTATCTGCGTGGGTTCCTCAATAAAAAGAAATGAGAGAACTTTACTATTTAACAATAACTCAAGTAACAATATGCTTCACCAAAACACAATACAAATGGGCACTTAAAACACTGATTAGCATAATTGCTATTAGCTTAGCGCTCCATGCTAAGTAGTAACATCTGATCAACAAAAAATACAAACAATACAATTGGCTTCATTTACCTATCTGTGATGGATGCACACTGGATCCAACATCACACACGATTATTGATTCAGCAACTCAACCTGAGTGTAGCAGTGAACTCTCTCTCTCTTGCTCTAAACTCTGGAGCGCGTGCAGGCTCACAAACAAGGACCCAAACAGGACTGCTCATAGCTGGCAGCAAAAATCGATAATCAAATTCTTTGGCAACAAATTTATTAATTGATTAGTTGTTGCAGCCTTAATTTTGATATTTAAAAAAAAATCAGTCCTCCCCAATAAAAGAACATAAAATACATTTTAAATTTAAATTATTTTTTAAATGTATATTTTTAATGATCTGATCATTGGCTGCCATTGAGATTTCTAGACATCCAATCTATTTTGAGTCAGATTGGATTGTATCTTTATCACCGTTAAAAGGCAGTGAAGCATGATCACTCAATGCCAGCCCATTCCAGTTCAGTTCCATCACTGGCAATGGTGGTGAATGAGTTACAGTAAAAAATGAAAATCAATCAATTAAAATAAAACAAACATATTATATATATATATATATATATATATATATATATATATATATATTAGGGCTGTCAAAATTAACACGTTAACGCGCAGTGATTAATTTTTTTAATTAATCACGTTAAAATATTTGACGCAATTAACGCACATGTCTCTCTCAGACAGTATTCTGCCTTTTGGTAAGTTTTACAGCAAGGCGTTTTGTGCTGTCTAACAGCGAACTCTTGTGGTCGCTTTGCGACATGGTTTATTCTTTTTCTTGCCAGTTCAATATGGCTGCACGACGTCTCTGTAGTGCTTATATGATCCTTGGAAAAGATTTGTCCGTAAGTATGGTTGTTGTAAAGAATGTATATATTATGTTAATAAGCGAAATGTTATATTTTTTTTATATGAGACGCTTTTTGTTTATGTTTAGTCAACCTGTATAGCGTGCTAAGCTAACGTTGTTGCTAATGCAATGCTTGTTTACTTTTTTTTTTGTAGTTTTACGTAAACGGTCTAAAGAGGACAATGGTTTGAGGCCATTATATTAATAAATCAGATGAAAAAGGAAGAAGTCTGATTATTAAGGCGTCGTTCACTAGCTGTCTAGCTTTGGAAAAAGTAGACGCTTCGGAGTGAGGACAGCATAGACAGATTTAAATGACAGTACAGTGAAATGCTCACTACAGTCCTTATGTACCGTATGTTGAATGTATATATCCATCTTGTGTGTTATCTTTCCATTCCAACAATTTATTTTACAGAAGATAGATATAATTTACAGAAAAATATGGCATATTTTATAGATGGTTTGAATTGCGATTAATTGCGATTAATTAATTTTTAAGCTGTAATTAACTCGATTAAAAATTTTAATTGTTTGACAGCCCTAATATATATATATATATATATATATATAATATATTCCCCTTAAGTGTTTTTTTATTTGTTATTAAATATAAATAATAGGGCTGTCAAACGATTAAAATTTTTAATTGAGGTAATCACAGCTTAAAAATGAATTAATCGTAATTAATTGCAATTCAAGCCATCTATAAAATATGCCATTTTTTTGTAAATCATTGTTGGAATGGGAAGATAAGACGGATATATACATACTGTACATAAGTACTGTATTTGTTTATTATAACAATATATCAACAAGATGGCATTAACATTATTAACATTCTGTTAAAGCGATCCATGGATAGAAAGACTTATGGTTCTTAAAAGATAAATGTTAGTACAATCATAGAAATTTTTTATTTAAACCCCTCTTAATGTTTTCGTTTTAATAAAATTTGTAAAATTTTCATTAAAAAAATAAACTAGTAGCTCGCCATTGTTGATGTCAACAATTGCACAATGCTCATGGTGCTGAAACCCATAAAATCAGTCGCACCCAAGCACCAGCAGAGGGTGACAAAACACCAAAAAACACAAGTAACAAGTGGACATGACACTGTGCTGTCATTTTAATCCGTTTGAGCATGGCATGTGCGTTAAATGCGTCAAATATTTTAACGTGATTAATTAAAAAAATTAATTACCACTCGTTAACGCGATAATTTTGACAGCCCTAATAAATAGATAAAAAGTCAAATATTTCAATGAGCGTTTGCTATTTAAGAGACTCAGAAAAAGAGGATTCCGACCATTTTTAGGTCAACAATACTAAAGCATTGACATTTGACCAATGTTCATTTTTACTAATATTAACCTAAGGGACTGCTCCCTCTGAAGGGGCTGCTGTTGTGGTTATCATCAAAGTTGCAAATATTTTAAACTCTTGTGTCTTTATATAAGAAAAATTGGCATTGTGTTTTTTGGTTTACCTTGCCAGTGCTCTCTGATAAAATCAAATGGGTGCGGTGAAATTTGGCACCTGACTCGCGTTTTAGCAGCGATGTTGATGAAAGTGCTTTCAGTCTGACGCTGGCTCATGGAAATCAATTTAAAGCTGACGCTGACGATTGATTAAATGCGTATGCATAAGAAATCGGAGTGGGTTTCGTGTTTCATCCGCAGGATCTAATTTTAGGGATGGAATGTACTGTATATTTTTTCCGCACTGCATCATAAATATTGGCATTGGTGCGTTAATGGTTTGGTTAATGCTAATTAATTTGAACATCGAGACATTCCAGTGGGTTCTGTTATATTTTTTGGGGCTATGCTGCTTGTAATTAGAAATAGATTTTCTAATTCAGACATTATATGGCAACGTTCCCGTTCCCGTCGACTCAAAATCTGCATTTCATGCCCGCAGTGTGTGATTACTGAATTGCATAGCTCCTAACTTTCGTTTTTCTTGATGTTTATGTCCACCACAGGAACATGTCATCCGTGAAGAAGCAAGGAGTCTGACTCCACGTCAGTGTGCGGCCATGGACCTTGTGCTTCCCACTATCAAGGTGTGTATTATGTCAGAGAGGCAGCTGTCCAAAGAGACCGAATGGGTGGGTAACTTAAAACTCAGAAGTTTTTTTTTGCTCCTGGGCTCCCCCTGTGGCAGCTAAATACAGTTCATATTGAAAGGCACGGTTTATGCAATATCTACAAATGGTTTATGATCCATTTGCTTTATGCGATGCAGCAACCTCCTTTTGCTCATTAGTCATCAAGTTTTAGGCCAATTTTACAGCATATTTAATGTTGGCTTCATGACTAAAAGCACAAGTATCTATTTTCCATCAAATATTGATCAGTTTATTTTGATGGTCCAATGGTTTATTTGAACAGTTGGTAGTCTGCATTTTTGTTTTATTGGTTAATTGGTTCTTAGTTGAGAATAGAAACACTGTTGCATGATTAGTTCAACTTTGATATAAGTAACAAACGAATGAGTGCTGATTTTCCTTTACATTGAATCTAAACAACACTGTGCAAAGATATTGTAAATAATTGTTTTAAAAAAATGTGTTTGCAAATCTTTTCCCATTACCTTATACATTTTTGAGATGGTTTTAATATTGTCGTGGTGCTATACTGTAGTTGGGTTCACAGAAATGAGGCATGGACACGCTGCTTCCAACAACCAAGTAGTTAACATGTTTCCTTTTCTCACCTCCATTATGTTTGAATGCCAAAATGAAGGGCTTGGCAAATTACTGTTGTGGTCGTTTTAATTTAATTCTCCCATAGAACAAAGGCTTGATGGCTTCATTAAAGCGGTATTGTTCTTGTGCGGGTACTTCTGGCTGCTGCATTGTGTTTTTATGATGAAAATGTTTATTTAGGTATTCTACAACAAACCCAGCAGCATCGATATGTCGGCTTGACCTCACAGTGACAATAGAATAGGATAGAATAGATCTTCATTTTAGTTTCAAAATTGCTTCTCATTTATCCGTCTTCTTGTTACGACTTTGACTGTACATAAATGCTAAACTAAACTAGATTATTTATGTTCAGATTAGGGCTGGGCGATATGGCCTAAAGTACGTATCACGGTAAATTGAGCAGCTTTACCTCGATAACGATAAATGACGATAAATTCGCCGAAGCGGACTGTTATATAATTTGAAAATCTGAACCAATGCGTAAAATACAAATTAACTGTTTCTCGTTGATTTATTTACCAGATTTCAATTTAACATATTTAAACAATTGTATATTAAGTACAGTGGGGCAAATAAGTATTTAGTCAACCACTAATTGTGCAAGTTCTCCCCTTGAAAAAATTAGAGAGGCCTGTAATTGTCAACATGGGTAAACCTCAACCATGAGAAATAGAATGTGGGGGGGGGGGGGGGGGGGGGGGGGGGGGGGGACAGAAAATCACAATTTTTGATTTTTAAAAAATTATTTTGCAAATCATGGTGGAAAATAAGTATTTGGTCTATACTAGGCCATAACACATTCTCCCAGTCCTCTTCTGGATCATCCAAATGCTCTCTAGCGAACCGCAGACGGGCCTGGACGTGTACTTTCTTCAGCAGGGGGACACATCTGGCAGTGCAGGATTTGAGTCCCTGGTGGCGTACTGTGTTACTGATAGTAGTCTTTGTTACTGTGGTCCCAGCTCTCTGTAGGACATTCACTAGGTCCCCCGTGTGGTTCTGGGATTTTTGCTCTCTGTTCTTGTTATCAATTTGACGCCACAGGGTGAGGAGGGAGTTGAAAGTCCGTGTTGCCGAACGACAGCTCCAAAACATCACAGCTCAAGAGGAGATCTGCATGGAGGAATGGGCCAAAAATACCAGCAACAGTGTGTGAAAAGCTTGTGAAGAGTTACAGAAAACGTTTGGCCTCCGTTATTGCTAACAAAGGGTACATAACAATGCATTGAAACTTTTGGCATAGACCAAATA
Source organism: Corythoichthys intestinalis (assembly GCF_030265065.1). Classification (NCBI taxonomy): domain Eukaryota; kingdom Metazoa; phylum Chordata; class Actinopteri; order Syngnathiformes; family Syngnathidae; genus Corythoichthys; species Corythoichthys intestinalis. The sequence goes on along the minus strand of NC_080395.1, from coordinate 30,859,378 downwards.
CTTATTTTCCACCATGATTTGCAAATAAATTCTTTAAAAATTAAACAATGTGATTTTCTGGGGTTTTTTTTCACATTCTGTCTCTCATGGTTGAGGTTTACCCATGTTGACAATTGCAGGCCTCTCTAATATTTTCAAGTGGGAGAACTTGCACAATTAGTGGTTGACTAAATACTTATTTGCCCCACTTTGTATAAAAATTTTTGTAAACCACAAGAATTCAAGTATGAACATTTATAACAGCTTGTATGACTTGAACAATGTACAACATTATCAAAATCAATACGACGACTTTGCAAACATGTCATTGTAACACAAATGACTTTTTTTCTCCAGAGCATTTTTTTTAAACATGCACCCCCCACACAAACACACACACACTCATACCCCCCCCCCACACACACCCATTAAAGGTATATTGCTCTTTTGCCAATGAAACATTTAAGATTTTATCATGGCAGTAATGACGCAGAATGAAGAAAGCACATACAGAAAAATAGCTATGGCCATTAAACGGTCATATTCTAGGCTTCACTGTTGCATTATAGTTTATGCTGAATGCTTTACCCTCATAAAACATTTCAAAGAAATCACACACACATACACACAGATACAAAATAAAGCAACATACTAATTGCTAGATGCAGTCCGTGCCCAATTCACTCATTAAGTTCAACTGTTTTGACAAGGTTAGAGCTGCTATCTGACTCCACGTTCATTTTATAGCATTAGTCGCTATGGCCTGTGGCCTGGCTTCCAGTAGAAAGCATCCTCTCCTGAGATCGTGAGAACAAAGGAGGAAAGCGGGTGAAAGCCCGTTTGGAGGTCGCCAAGAGTCTACTGAATGTCGAGTGAAAGTCTGGCCAAGCTCCCTTGAGCCCGACTCCATCACGTTTGCTTGTAGCGATAGACGCTAGCGCTAGCCTAACGGGCTTCTATTTGTTATTAGTTCCTGATAACCACGTGACTTCATACGTAAGCACACTGACTGCTTTCTTAAAGGGGAATGAACATAGCCGAATAACACAGAGTTAAAGCGGGATGAAAAGACTATATTTTATTGTTTTATCAAATTACAGAATTTACCGACATGGACAAAATTACGTCGGTCACCGTGAAATATTTTGGTAACGGTAAATTTTCGGTATATCGCCCAACTCTAGTTCAGATCTTTCTCAAAGAGGGTTTGGAGACTTTTTACATCGTACATTTATATTTGTACATATATATTATTTCCTTTATGGCACATAAATTCCCAGCCAGCTAAAGTATGCAATGTGCTATAATCCTCTTTTATTTGACTCTTGGGAGCAGTATTGTCTTGGTCAACGATGACGACGATGAAAATACTTCATCAACCAACACTTTCTCATGCCAGAGAGAATATTTAATGTTGCTTTAGCCTTTAAAAGGTCTGAGCTGAGTAATCATCACACACTAAATGTAACTCATAGCCAGGGGTGCACATAAGTGGTCCGCATGCGCGCATGAGTACTGGACGTAGACAAACGCGCTGGCCCTCAACGGCTTCCATACGCTTTTGCGTACCGATGGCTGACCACTGTATTTGCGGCGGACACGAGAAAATAACTTCTCAAAATGTCGAAGAGGCAGGCCACACTGAGTAATTACTTCCGTGTTCCCCCACCCTCGTCAAAAGACAGACAGACGACAGAGACGTCACCGGAGCTACTGAAAAAAAGGACTTTTGCTGAAAAGTGGCTACAGGAGGTACCATGGCTAGAAGCAAATGATGCTCGCACGGAAATGCGGTACAAAATGTGCCGTGAGAATCCCAATGTCGCCTTTAAGAGCAGCGCATTTTATGTAGGGTCAAAGAATTTCAGCCATCCAAACTTTGAAAAGCACGAAAAAAAAACAGAGCATGTGGCAATTAAGCAAACTATTGATGTCAGACATGACCCCACTCGCCCTATGGACAAGTCGCGGAATAAAGGTAATGAACAGCGACATGCACTGACAAACGTGTTTTTGCTAGCAATTTACAAAGCTAAACATGCACGTTCAATGAGGTCTTATGAGGAGGACATCCCACTTTTAAAAAAGCTTGGAGTTAATGTGGGAGCCGCATAACGCCCTTTATTTTGAATTGGTGATTTTATGTTTATTTCTTTACATTTCACTTCAAAGTAATGCCAATTTTGTTGTGCCAGTTGATGTTAATCAAGCATTAATTGTTAATATAATCAATTAAAGTTAATTGGCTCTAAGTAAAGCTTGTCATAAATTTATCGCATCAGGCGGGTCAGCTCTCAAGCTCAATGAGGACCAAGTCACATCTCCAGGTCCTCCTCTGAGAACCTGGGCGAAAAAATTATGTGCACCCCTGCTCATAGCGTTAGCATAGCATTCGCGTTAGCAAATGCTAACGATGAAAGTCCTTGAAAATAGTTGAAAACCTTAATTTTTTAAAGTTTTTTTTTCACAGGTATTATTGTCCAAAAGACTAAGACAAAAATTAAAAGGGCTGCCAAAAACAACAGTGCTTGGGAGGAAGGTCTGACAATTTAGCAGTTAGCTAAAAATTTGGGAAGTTATGGGGGGGTGCGCCACAGCAAAGAAACCGATTAATTGTGCCGTCTCTGAGGTGACTACTTGCCGTTTTGGATCAATCTCGTTTCTGGGATTATTGTCATCAGCATTACAACGGTAATAGTCAATTAACAAAATTCAGCATTGCTTTTTGGAGTTGTGAGAAAATCAATTCTCTGCACCTCCTCTTTGTAACAATCTCATACTGTTAACAAAAACAGAAAAATGATCAAGTGCCCTGAGATAAAATGGAGCAGGGTGGGATTAAACTCTTAAAATGAGATGTATTTTGCATGCGAACAATTGTATTGAACTTTAAATCCCTGTGTACTTAGAGACATGATAACAGACAAATGAGTTACACATTGTGAGGGTCCATAAAAGACAGGGATGCTAGCTCTGCAGACATATTTCCAATAATGCACATTTGGTGCTGTCTGAACTATGACCTGTAAAGAATGATAGCGAGGCAGTGGCTCCATCGCAAAAACCAAGTTAGATGTGCTGAATATGTATTTTACGAGCATTACTGCTAATTTAGTGTATGTAGAAACACAGGAGTTTATGAAAAAATAACTACAGATAGAGGTAGGACCCTCTGTATAGTGTTAGTGTAATAATTTCTGGCTCCTAAAATGGCTTTTTTATCTGGCCATAACTTGGACATTACTTCTGCATTTACATGCTTTACATGCTAATTAGTTGCAAATGTGACTGAATGGGTTTGCTGTCTCGTCTGTCTAAGGCTACGTCTACACTAGGACAGATCATTTTCTCCGAGGTATTTTGCCGATTATTTTTATACCTGTCCACACTACGTTTAAGATGCGTTTAAGGCAACCCCAGCTTGTGCAAAGTACACCTGCATTTGTGCAAACTACCCACGCATAGAAAGGAGCAGCCTCATGTGTTGCGTCATCATCCACGCGCTTTACCTCTGAACTGGAAACTCGTTACTCTCCAGCGGGAAATTACTACGCCTTCTACACCAGGGCCATTATCCGTCCTAGTGTAGACGTAGCCTAAAACTGCAACAGTTCCACATACTGTATCCCTGAGCCATTTGCAACATTAAGGAAACGTTTTTATTTGTTTGTTTTCAGCAATATTTCCATGCCGGAGGAAATGGGCTGAAGAAAACCTTCCTGGAAAAAAGCCCTGATATGAAGTCCCTAAAATATGCTCTTAGCCTTTACACTCAACCTACAGATGCCTTGATCAAGAAATTTATATGCACCCAAACCTCTCAAGGTAAGATGCCCAAAACAGCTATGTAGTCCAATTTTCTTTTGAGTTATTGTTCGTGACCAAGGGCGTTGGTTTGGTCTCAATACTGGTAGGGACTATATAACGGCATAACCCACTTTTTGCTTGAGACGGGACATTAAAAAGACCGAGCAGATTGGGTGAAGGCGGTCAAATAAATCTGTTAAGAAAAATACCTAGCTGAAAATAAGCTTATTTCAAGAAATCTAAGTGAGTAAAATTTACTTGAAGCCCTAGCAGATAATTTCACTTATTTCTAGTAGATTTACACTGAAAATGAGGGAATTTAAGTTTTTTTTTCTCAGTTTTAAGAAGGTGGGGTTTTGCAGTGCCTATGTATTGGTTTAGGTGGTACACCGTTCGATTCAAACCTTTGTTTTCAAAAACTACTAAACAAACATTTTGAAAACTTCCAGAATAAGTGTCTGGATTTTATAAGCAAATTTAAATTGCAATATTTAAACGCATAGGTGGGTAGAGTAGCCAAAAATTTTACTCAAGTAAGAGTAGCGTTACTTCAAAATGATATTACTCAAGTAAGAGTAAAAGTAGTCATCCAAAAAATGTACTCAAGTAGAAGTAAAAATGTATACAGTGAAAAAAACACTCAAGTAAGAGTAACATTTTGAGTAACTTTTTTTTTTTTTTTTTTAAACAATGGTATATGAACTTTTGTTATAATGACATTGCATAACCACATTAAGCCAAAGAAATATATATATATATATATATATTTTTTTTTTTAAATCATCGAATTCCAATGAGAGTAAAAAAAAAACTTAAATGAGGCATTATTCGTCCAAAGAGCATGAGTGCCCTCTGGTGGAAAAAATAGTTCCTAGTTTGAATAGTGAAGCGTTCCTTCATAATTACTATTTAGAAATTAAAAGGAGCATATATCCAGTTTTCCTTGGTTAATTAAAAACTGGGAGAGAGGTAGAAATCCGCACTTTCGAGTCATGTTGAGAGCAGCGCTCAATATCAAATACTTCATTTTTATATGGTGGTAAAGACACCACTTTATTAAGCAGGCTGGCGTGAAGCTAGAATGGCAAGCTTGCGTCTGATTGGTATAATGGAGTCATGTGATTATTCTTGCGACGTCTCATTGGTGAAATCGGTAGAGCTGCTTGCTACTACTACAGCTGCTCTGCATCTCTGGCAAAAAATAATCTATTTAATAATCTCTTTTCTTATTTAGCACCTTTGAAAAACTTTGAGAGTCCAACTGAATGTAAAAGAGTGCTTATACACCACCACAAAAGCTTCGGGAGAAAATAGTATCAGGGTGAAAAATTTGAAAGAACACCGGCTGTGAACACGTGTGTGAATGTAGGGGGGCAGTGGCGCCACCAGGGGGTGGCCAGGAGTGGCCACGCCCCCCCCCCCCTATAAATTTGTTGGCCACCCCGCTTGCCAGTATATAGTTAGATTGTTGTAGCATCAGTTATGCATTTCATCCCAAATGCACCTGCTTTTCCCCAGTAATTATTTTGTTTTGTTAAATGTACACCTTATGCCTAATATATTCATAACACAATAAAACAGAATTGTTGTGGAACTCAAAATGTTGACTGGACAGTTATGGACAATGCACATTAAATCATTAGTAACATCAAATATTACACAATACACCAAAGTATATCAGTAGCCGTGTCCTTAAGTCTTTCTGATAGTTTTCCCCTGACCTTTTTACCTCAATAATATAATGAAAACCTGAAATTATGGCTTTTAGTTTTGGTGTGCCACCCCAAGATTTTAAGTGGTACCATCTGGCCACCCCAATGAAAAATTTCTGGAGGCGCCACTGTAGGGTGGGGTAAAGTCATCAGCCAATCAAACTTGCGTTTGAGGGGAGGGAATGGACTAGCACATTCAGCAAGTAAAGAGGGGTCAATGTAAGTCTGAACATATTGAAAGTACTGTAATTCACTTAATAATGATAGGGTTAATTCTATCCTTACAACACGGGAAGACAATTTCGATTACCTATATCAGGGGTGTCCAAACTTTTTGCAAAGGGGGCCAAATTTGGTGTGGCAAAAATGTAGGGGGGCCGACCTTGGCTGACGTCCTTCACGTAGAACAATATATTTAAGCAAATTTTTAAGCAAGCCGTTCTGTGTGCAACATTTGCTTTATTATAGGACTGCAGCTATCGAATATTTTAGTAGTCGATTAATCAATGGACTAGTTAGTTCGAATAATTGAGTAATCGGATAAGGAACATGAAAAATTAAAACACCTGAGCTGAGCCTCAAACGATATAATTTTTTTTTTTAAATGAGGATCTGTGTACAAAAAAAGAACAATTGGCTAACTTGGAGAGAAAAAGTCTGCTAGCTTAAATGCTATAAAATGCGAAAGTTTTTTTTTTTTTTACAATGCTCTTAACAAGTGGTTCAGACACATATTCCCACAAAAAAACCCGGATAAATATACCTACAAACTAAATTAAGAATGCATTAAAAATCATAAAAAACAAAAGTTTAGCTTATGTTGGTCTTAACAGGGAGCAGTTGGATTCAGCCATGTGAAAAGAGGCAGACCAGAGGGCACTGTATCCACCCCCATCAGTAAAATTAAATGCAAACACTTTTAAAATCAACCATTACAATGCCACTTTAATTAAACGAATACTCGAAGCAACAAAATTTTGTTCGAATATTTTTTTCTTATTGAATACTCGAGTTAATCGATTAATCGTTGCAGCACTACTTTTTTTTTTTTTTTTTTTTTAAATTAATAATTTCAACAATTTTGCAAATAGCCTTTGTGGCGTTCTCTTTCAACTCTAGGGCTCTTGCGAAATACTGCTGCTGTGAAATTAAACTAGCTTCAAGTTACGCGCTACGTATCTACCCTGTAATCTTGTCGTACATGTCAGCGTGTCTTGTTATTGAACTCTTTAAAAACAGCGACTGTCTCTTTGCAAATGAGGCAGACACAGTCGTTGCATATTTTAGTGACGAAATAGTCCAGTTTCCACCTATCCTTGAAGCGCCAGCCGTTGCAGTCAACTTTTTTTGTTGTTGTTGATTGTCGACATTTTAGAAAATTGAGAGTAAAGGGTCACATGTGGTAATGTTGCTTAGAGTGCTGCTCCCTTTTAGTGGGTAAATGAGGAGCAGCATTGAGTGTGTAAGCTACTTCATATGCTTGGAGCAGTACTGCTGATCAATTTATTAAGTCTTTGTGCGGGCCAGACGTTATTGATTTTATGACAGAGGCTGGGGGCCGGATGAAATCCGACCACGGGCCGCATTTGGCCCCCGGGCCGGACTTTGGACATGTCTGACCTATATAATTGAAGTCATGATATAATGCAGATAAGGTATGGTAAAAGTTGGTGGGGACAATTTAATCATCCTGAAAAGTTGGTAGTGTTATGTCCCGACCGTCCCTATGCAAACCTACGCCCTTGTTTGTGACACACTCAATTTAGTGTTGTTGTTGTCTATATGATTATCATCATCAGTGTTTATGTGACAAAACCGTGTCTGTAGCAGAAACATGGATGAAAAACAGATCTGATACAAGGTTGCAGGGCTCTGTAATTATCTGTATATTAGTGTTCTGAAATCTTAAAAGCAATACATAATTTGGTCAAATTTGGCATTCTTTACAACAAAGTTAGCTAAGATATTTTTTTAACCTGATGTTGTTTTTTCAAAATTATTTTTCAGAAGACTAATACAATTACGAATGCTAAATCTGTTCAATATTGAAACACCGCAAATCTTTGTGTGTGGTTAATTTGTTAATTAGTTAGGCTGAGCCACAGAATCTTTGACTGTTACGTGAAGCAGAATTACAGCCAATCAGGAAACAACCTGAAATTTTCACTGTTGGAGGACACATAAAGAGTACCAACATTTAGTTTGAGGGTCTGTAAAATGTCTCACAAGCCATTCACTATAGCAAGAATGACAAAGGAAAGAACAGATGAGCTAATATTTAACCTAGCTCCTTTTTCCATCTCCTCCTTTCTTTACTTTCTTGTCCAAATTTAACTATTGTTCCATTTTTGTATCCATAGCGGCTCCCTCTGGATTACCTAAGCATTCATTCCAGTGCAATTGACATTAAACATGTTACCTTTGCTAAAAGAACAAACCCAAGATGTCTTTAGGTGAATAATTGTATGCAGTGGTTAAAGTGGGATTTGACAGGGGTAGAGCGGGAAGGGGTCCTGAAGTTCAGTGTTGCGGCACAGTCGGGGAAATTACATACATGATGGCAAGAAATTGTATCAGCTTTATTCTCAGAAGAGAAATACAAGCCGCAATAAGGAAAAGCACACATAGCAATCTTAAATGGATAAAGAGCTCAAAGAAACAGCATCCCAACAGTGTAACACAGTTTAGACTAAAATGAAAACCAGACCTATATCGTAGAGATGGTTTCAGTGCCGAAAACTTTCGGCTGAAAATGGCTAAAATTACATTTTAGGTTAAAAGACCGAACGTTTACGACCAAATAGTGTGAAGAACTGTAATCCTCTTGTGATGACCTAATCAAAACATGACGAGAAGCAAAAAAGCCAACATGGTATTCTGAGGAATCAAAGAAATATATAAATTATTAAATGAAGGAAAATAAATTTGCTTCATCACTGCTATACACGTGTTCTGAAGTTGCTTTCCATTGATTTCCTGCATCACATCGAGTACGGTGCATTTGAGCCGTGCATGAGTATTAATCAAGTTTCTGAGTTTAATCAAGCGAACAGTATGTAAATAAAGTAGTATTTAGTATGCATAGATGTGCATTTGCTGTGGTTTAATACATTATGTTTATAGCTCTTTTTGTCACATTTTTTTCCCATGACTTTCACAACCCCTCTTCCAGTTGCCGCTTCAGCCGGCTGGGAGCGGCAATCCATCCGGTCACAGCAACAGCCTCTACTTTTAAGATAACTGGGATAACCATTAGCATTTTGCCCATACAGAAGTCATATAATCTAAAGCAGTTAGCCAATTTAAAATTTTAATTTTTCTTATTGGATTAATGAATTACTGAACTTCTTCAAGTAAATTTACAGTCATTCACTTCCATTGCTTTAAACGCCATTTTAGAATCCTGCACGGACACATTTGAAACATAGACAAATCAAGCGAACAAAGGTGGCTTGACTGACTCGGTAGATGATGCATGTTAAAGAAGGTGGGGCTAGCAGAAAGTGATGCTGCGCTCTGATTTGTTGAGCAGGTCAGTGCTAATATTTGAGAGAGCCATGCATACTGTGCAAGCGAAAATATGTAGTCCGCGGCGCCACCGTTATATACATTCTATGTGCGTGACTGCCAGTTTGAATTTAACTATTTGACTAAGGAGGTGGGGCTTAGCTCCAGAGTGGTGGAGCTCGACACGGAGGTGGCAGAGTTTGGCACATTAACCCCTGATGGTATGTGGGGAAACTAACAAATATATATATATTTTTTTTTTTTTCCCATTGAACAGGATTTTTATTTTACAAAAAATATGAGCAAATTAGAACATAAGTATAATATTTAGTTAAAATATTAAAAAATAACTGAAATATTCTAAATAAAATTAAAATAAATGCAGTCCATTATGTGAGCCTAAACCCACAGCTCAACATTATTACCATCAGAACAAAAATAATTATTTTCCAGAGAAAGCATGTGTGTATGACTCGTATCATGTTTACATTATACACACACTCACTTTCTATACGCAGACAGTTGCCAGAGAGAAAAAAAAATTGTTTTACCTGTGCTCGACACACTAAACACGCTGGAGTTACTAACCTTTAATTTTATATAAATGCGAAATCATATTGGAGTCCGCAGACATGTTTTACATGTCGGCTGGCCCTCCTCCTCTAAGCCGCGGCCGTCTGTAACTTTTCTGTAACCAAAGTATGCCCATACCAGTGATTTCGTTTTCTTCGATGGTGGAAAAAGTTCAGGAGTTTTACATCCTCCAGCCACAGCACAGCTGACTCACTAATACTGAGCAAAAACCGGTGGAGGGAGGGTTGAGCCTTACAGCTTGCAAGGGAGGGATTTCTCCATGCATTTTTTGGGACATAAAAAAAGGTAATACTTAAGATATGGTATGACGGAAAATTTTTGCGGTTTTGAAACCTTGACATTTTCATACCACTGTATACCTTGAAACCGGTAATTGGCGCATGTTTAGACACCACCACCCACTAATTCCAATAAAATGATAAACAAAATAAGGACGGACAAAACAAAGGGGAAATGGATGTGGACACCAAAATATGGACTGAATATGCTTAGATTCTGAACTGAAAATGTTTCAACTCTAAATCTTAAGAGTCAGAATAAGGTCTGACGATCTGATCACACACAAAAACACAGAGACCACTGGTGGTGTAAATCTCTACTTTCAAAAGGCCACACAAAACTCAAAGAGTCAGTTAAGGGCTGACAATGTGAGCCCTAACAATACCAAAACTCAAAGACCACTGATTGACTGAATATCTGGACTTCCAAGAGGGCTCTGCCTCCTTTAAAAAGCCAGTCCAGCAATCAGCAGCAGATGAGTGGCAGCTTCACAGCTGTAAGCTTCTGAACTGAAAATGTTTCAACTCTAAATCTTAAGAGTCAGAATAAGGTCTGACGATCTGATCACACACAAAAACACAGAGACCACTGGTGGTGTAAATCTCTACTTTCAAAAGGCCACACAAAACTCAAAGAGTCAGTTAAGGGCTGACAATGTGAGCCCTAACAATACCAAAACTCAAAGACCACTGATTGACTGAATATCTGGACTTCCAAGAGGGCTCTGCCTCCTTTAAAAAGCCAGTCCAGCAATCAGCAGCAGATGAGTGGCAGCTTCACAGCTGTAAGCTTCTGAACTGAAAATGTTTCAACTCTAAATCTTAAGAGTCAGAATAAGGTCTGACGATCTGATCACACACAAAAACACAGAGACCACTGGTGGTGTAAATCTCTACTTTCAAAAGGCCACACAAAACTCAAAGAGTCAGTTAAGGGCTGACAATGTGAGCCCTAACAATACCAAAACTCAAAGACCACTGATTGACTGAATATCTGGACTTCCAAGAGGGCTCTGCCTCCTTTAAAAAGCCAGTCCAGCAATCAGCAGCAGATGAGTGGCAGCTTCACAGCTGTAAGCTGTTTGGCTCAAACAAGCTGGAGTCTCCATTCGTGGTAACAACCAGTACTCCAAAAATAATCCATTACACACATGAATAATACTTGGCACACAAATGAGACAAGTCGTCCTTTCCATGAAGCTTAAAACAATCGTGGTATAACCTCTACATGCTATTTTCTAGGGCTCGCATATTGAGGTGACCTACTCGAGCTTCTTTGTTACCTCCTTATAAATATATGAAGTAAACAAAAAGAGAAATGACTGTTACCTCCTCGCCCCCTTTCCCTAAGGCTCCCATACTCCAGTGGGCCCTGCTTTCTCACACTCTGTAGCTCTGTCATCAACAAAAAAAAAAACACTGTCAGACCCAATGGCTTATTTGAAAAGCATACTGGCCCACTTCTGTGCCTGGTTTATCTGTTTATTCCAACCTACGTCCCTCTCCCTCCTGTGAAACCCCCTGGATGAAACAAGCCCATGTGTCCGACTTTGTTCAAGTGGGAATTCAGCTCTGGTTTTTTTAAGTTAGTGCATTACACACCCACGGGTTGCACTGTACTTGCTAACTGGAGATCTGACTCTTTAAAACTATAGCTCTATACACCAATCAGTCTGTGTCGTATGAGAAGTAGCCTAATGCAATGCCTATGAGGGAAGGTGGTGAGGTGGCTGATGTACATTAGGTCAGCAAACATCGCAGCGTAGCGCAAGCACTTGAATGCGCCTTCATTAATCACAGACTCCCCGTTGTTTGTGACAGCGACACATTTAGAGCACGGCATGCACTAGTTTACTGTACAGAAGCCCTCTCCTTGTTTGGAAGCATGCTGAGGTCGTATTATGACGCCATTAGGCTATTATACATCTATGATCGTTTCATGCATAGGGATGGGAATTGATACAATTTTTACGATTCCGATTCCATTATCGATATTGTTTAACGATTCGATTCTTTATCGATTCTCTTATCGATTCTAATTTCGGGGAAAAGAAGAACAAACATTTTGATTGGCATCAAGTTTGTTTAATCAGAAGTCAAAACCTTACAAACTCACAACGAGGTCAAAAGAGGCCCAAAGTCTCAACGTTAACTGTGGCATTAAGTTTTACTGAAACATTTTTCTAATAGAAATAAAAAATATTGGCATATTTTGGCATATAGGTCGTTGTTCTGCCTTTGGCAATGTCCCCAAACATCTTCCTGTGAGGGCCACATAACTTTTCCCTTCTCTGATGAGAGGCCGGGGTCAGTTTGGAACAGAAAAAGTGTGACGATTGCAGGAGTGCGTAAATGTAAAAAAATTATTGTTTTTCAGAAAGCCACAATCAAATAACCCTCTGTGGATTCTTCATGGAGCAAAAGTAAATATAATAAAAATAATAATATAATATAATAATAATAAATAATAATAGCACTATTAATTAAATAGATAATAACCAAATAACCCTCTCTGAGTTATTCACTGAAAAAGGTCAGGAAATAAATAACAATACTGAGGGAGAAAAAAAACAAAACAAAAAAAATTCAAAATGCTTTCTGGAATTGTTCAGGGGGCCGGACCAAATATGGAGCCGCGGGCCGTAGTTTGGGGACCCCTGTTTTTATTTAACAGTATATTGAAATGCATGCCTTTTACTTTTTATGGTGCTTTCCCGCTCAAGTGGTGGCGCCCTTGCGCTCCCTCACGCAAAGAAGAACGCGCTCACGTGAAGAGAGCGCGCTTACACGCGAAGAAGAAGAAATGCGCATCCAAGCGAGTGAGCGAGTTAGTGAGAAAGGGAAACACTGCCACGAGCCTAGGTTCTTTGTTAATGTTTGTAAAATATCTACAGAGCCAACGCCTGTATGTATCATCTTCTGTGTTGTTGTATGTTTCCACTCGCGATCAGACACTTAAATCCAGTTGTGTAGTGGTTTAAACGATGTGCTAATGCTAGCGAACGCATGCTAACTGTTTGTTATTACTGTGTTAGCAACTAATCAACGCTGATTTACATTGATGCAAACCTGTTTGTTATTGGGGACGAAATTGATTTGTTTCATTTCTATTTTTAGTTTCAAGTGATGGTTGAATAAAGTCAGCAAATTATACCATCGTCTTCTGCATCGTCATTTGGGAGTTTAGCTAGCTGTATAGCCAGGACTGAGCCTTAGCGTCTCGGTGAGGACGTGAAGTGAAGACACACTTGAGCATTCGAACCTACGTGCTGTCATTGTTATGTTTACGGCGGCAATGCTCGTGCTAAACTATCGTAACCTTTCATTTTCACCCTTTTTCTTGGTGAAGTGTAGCCAAACTTTGGAGCGAGTGATTCTTGGCGCCATGCTAGTTTGATGCGTCTGGACAACAAGACACGTCACGACGCAATATGCGTCTTTTGGGATCGTTAAAGGGATCGTTAAGGCTTTTTCATTATGATGTCGAGGCCTCGAAACACTCGGAACCGGTTCCGAATTGGAATCGGATTTCGATTCCCATCCCTATTCATGCATTTAAAAAAATAAATAGATAATTAAAATATAAATGTTAATGCGATTTAAAAAAACAAACAAAAACAAAAAACAAAAGGAACTTGTGCACTGTTGAACGCGGTAACTGTCTTGCAGCAGTGTGAATCGACTTAGTAGGCGAACAAGCAAAGGCTTGTGAAAAATGATCGATATTTTACTCAGATGTTTCTGGTTACCAGCTCCTCCCTTTTAACCGGCACTGTCCTCGTTTCAATAAATTCTTGTGCCATGGACGAATTAAAGAACATGATGGTGGATCTCTTCCCATACTTAGTTCTGATTATATCTCAATAAACCAGGATACACGTGTGCGTTTTCTTGCGTAGCCATTTTATAGGAGTTCGGTTTCCATCAATACAGTATCCAAAACACACAATTTTAATGTGGATAAAAAGATAGGTTTGCCATCGATCAATACAGTATCTGAAATAGAGGACTTTATTGTGAATTCAAACTTTAACAAACACAGATTAAAATTAAGGCTGTCAAATGATTAAAATTTTTAATCAAGTTAATTACAGCTTAAAAATTAATTATTCGTAATTAATCGCAATTCAAACCATCTATAAAATATGCCATATTTTTCTGTAAATTAGTGTTGGAATGGAAAGATAAGACACGAGACGGACCTAAACATTCAACATACGGTACATAAGTACTGTATTTGTTTATCATAACAATAAATACACAAGATGGCATTAACATTATTAACATTCTGTTAAAGCGATCCATGGATAGAAAGACTTGTAGTTCTTAAAAGATAAATGTTAGTACAAGTTATAGAAACTTTATATCAAAACCCCTCTTTCGTTTTCATAAAATTTGTAAAATTTTCAATCAAAAAATAAACTAGTAGCCCACCATTGTTGATGACAATAATTACACAATGCTCATGGGTGCTGAAGCCCATAAAATCAGTCGCACCCAAGCGCCAGCAGAGGGCGAAAAAACTCCCCAAAAAACAAGTAACAAGAGGACATTGCACTGTGCTGTCATTTTAATCTGTTTGAGCGGGGCATGTGCGTTAATTGCGGCAAATATTTTAACGTGATGAATTTAAAAAATCAATTACCGTCCGTTAACGTGATAATTTTGACAGCCCTAATTAAAATCAAATCTAGTTAAGAAAGCTCATCAACTGCCTGTACAAAATTTGTTTTAAATTGTAAAGATACTTTATGGGCACCGGGTGTATTCTTATGGTTACCAAGACAACAAAAGCCAGTAGGCTACAGTATGCTTCTTATTCGATGAGACTGCAGGCTAAAAAAATATCTTACTGTACATGCTTTTTTTGTGCTTCAGTCATCTTATATAAGGATATAAAGTACAGCCCTGTATGCGATTACGAACAATACTGTCATTATATCAGCACATTATATGAACTGCAGTAAAAGTACTGTAATGTTGCTTTGTTTTACTCAATTTCTCTGCATAATTATGCAATGCTGACTACCCCCTCTTGTTGGAATATCATTACAATAAATCACATTTCTTGTTCACTAATGGCATAACACACGCAGAGTGTTTGGAACATATCAATCAGCTATCGGACCAGCCAGCTCCTTCATCATCAGGACCACTTGCAGCCTTCCAGCGTTCGCCATCCATCCTCACTTGGCTGCAGCGCAAGCTGACAACGTGCTCAGCAATCAGATCTATATAGGTGGTGTCTAGGTATTTCACTTAGTAGCGCACAAAAATATACTAATATTTCCCATTACCTTGCGATGAAGATATAGTAAATACTGTAGCTAGTCTTACTGTTAGATATATTAATGTATGCTATACACTATGTAGATATATATTTCGATTTATTCACTTGAAAATATATATCTGTTCATTTCACATTGTTGCATATAATCATTCTCTCTTCTCATAACTGTGTTTATCTACAGTACTGCTTGGTACAAGGACTTCTGCTTCCATTGTTTTGTCTTGGTAGGGGCGGCACTATGCTGCCTGTTTTTTTTCCACTTTTAATGTAGACGGCAGATATAAGCTGTATGATTTCTAAGGTCGAGGCAGAATCTGTCACGGCCAATCGGCTTTTAATTACTCTTTCCTTAATAAATGTATATGTCTTAAGTGATTATTGCTTTCTTTTGTTCCTGAATTGTATGTCGTCAAAGAAAATCAACTTTTTTCCTACATGCAAAATTGTGCTGTTTTCGTAGCCACCCGAGGCAAAGTGTCTGGAGGTCAGAATATGTATTTTCACTGCAAAAATGATCAAAAATTATCATAATAGCGCAAAGTGCCTCATTTTGCCCATTAAACCCCAAAATTAGGTTTCAGCTGACAACGAGGATTTCACCCCGACTCTTTGAGGCAGCATGGCCGAAAATATGGGAGTGGCACGTGTTGCCTGGAAGTTCGACGGTGTATTTTCGTCAAACTAGTGCGTGGAAAAGCCCATGATTAATCGTGCATTATAAAATTAACAGTGTCAAAGAAAATTTGAGTTGACGCCGTTTTAAAGCATTAAATTGACAGCTTTAGTAATTGTAAATCATCAATATATTTCATCAGTGTTGGGAAAATTAATTTTCTACATGAAATAGTTAAAAAGTCGGTTCACAAATTTTCAAATGAACTAGTTAACCCGTGTTACATGCATCTTCGGTATACAAAACTGCTGTACAGGCAACGTGAGAAGGACAGACTCCACTCCAGCCATGGGTCAATCAAGCAAGGCGATACCATCCGCTGAGTGTGTTATCTGAATAGGGATGGGAATTGATAGGATTTTTACGATTCCTATTCCATTATCGATTTTGCCTAACGATTGTTTTTTTTTTATCGATTCTCTTGTTGATTCTAATTTGGGGAAAAAGAACAAACATTTTGATTAGGAATGTCCCGATCCAGGTTTTGCACTTCCGATCCGATACCGATATTGTTTTGCACTTCCGATCCGATACGATACTGACCGATACCGGCCTATCTGAGCATGTGTTAAAGTTTAAAGTTATTTAGCCTCCTTACTTAGTTGTCATACTCATGTTGAAAAAGGTTTTAGTACTCTTGATAACAACTAGCCAGCTGAATTAGGTGAGTTTGAAGAACACACAACGGTTGGTAACAAGAAACTGACCTGTTTATTCAGTGACAAACACAAAACATTATAAATAACAAACAGAAAGGGCATAGTCAGTCGATAAAACGTGCAAATAATATTGTAAACTGTCTTCAAAAAGCAAAACACAAAAACAACTTCAGTGGAAAATCCCACAAACCCCTCAAGCTATTAGATGCTTTTAATGTTTCATGCATTAGTTACAAGAATTGTATAAAGAGCCTCTCAGGTTTAAATAAACGACTATTTCAGTATAAAGTTAACATTTTAAAACAGTAAATAAAATACTCAAGTCCCCATTCTGTATCAGCAGCTTTAAACTACATTCAATTCATTTAATTTTGCGAATCAACTGTTAAAGTTGTTAAAATTGCTCCCGTTATTCCATAATTTCCCTTCTGTCTACTTTCGACATGTGAAAGTTTTAAAACTGATTTGAAGATAGATTCAAGTCATGATTTTGCCGATTTAGGAGTATTTTAGATAAAAAGTTAATTAGGTTCGTTTGGAAGATTCACAACAGCCTACTAGGGAAGTCTCCTGCTTTAAGATGGCGGCTGTTTACTAACGCAACTAGTTTTCAATACTTCAATGTTACTAACGCCGTCGAGTCTGTCATTTTGCATCTAGTTCTATGTACATATGATATCTATTATCTACAGTAAAACGATGTTGACGTAGTTTGTAGCGGCTGTCAGCAGCAGTCAGGTATTCTTGTGTTTTTTATCCAGAGTTGAGCTACAGCCGTGAGTTGAGCATTGGCATTACCCGGGTCTATGACAAGCATGATGTTTACTCTCGGGACGCAATGCGGTCCGTTTCTCATTGCGTCCCGAAGACAGCGCTGTGTATTAGTTCCGCTTTACTTGACATATTTCAATAATCGGAATTTGGATGTTTGTGAATCGTTCTTGAATCTTCCACGGCCGAATCGCTCAAGGATGTAATGACGGCTGGGCATGTTTTACCGTGGTTCTAAGTGTTGGATGGTGCGTCTTTACTCACGAGCAGTGTTGGGCGTAACGCCGTTATAAATAACGCCGTTACATAACGGCATTATTTTTTCAGTAACGGGGTGATCTAACTAATTACTTTTTCCGCCGTTACAGTTACTGACGGTCAAAAGCGGTGCGTTACTTACTCTGAATAAATTGAAGAAACTACCAGCCGTGTCGAGTCGACTCTCTGCTCTGTTGATTTGTCATCCAAGACTTGGGGCGCGTTCAGGTTCTAGAATAGCGCATGTACTTTTGACTCCAAGCTGTTTGTCCCTGCTCATTCACTTAGACAATGCTTTCCAAAGTTTGGTAACGTTTCTGTGTTTGCTACACCTGATGCTAGCCTCGTTCCCATCTCCCACTGCTTCCGCTTCCATCTTGAGGACGGCAGATGCTTTGAAGGTGACGTGAATTGTCGGGAAACGAGCCTACCTGAATGCCGCCCCTCGAGAGATGCGATGGAAGTGATTGTGATTGGCTGAGGGTTAGTCATGTGTCGTGGTAAGCCAGTCAGAGCCGGGGATTTCACAAGCAAACCGGAACAGCGCGTGCGGCAAACACACACACGCAAAACAGATGCACAGGGTCGGGATGGCAGAGCATTCAGAAGAAAAACTGTCCTTTAAGAGGTGGAGATATAGACACTATTTCAAGTTTGTCGAAATTAAAGGAAAGAACCTTCATGTAATGTGTAATTTATGTCCCGGGGCAAAGCTTTTGTCGACATCTGTGGTAAGCAATTCAAATCTGCTGAAGCACCTAACAAGTTAACTACCTGTCTGTTCTTCTCTATTCCACGCACTCGAATACTGCTCAGAAAATTTCAAATTCTTTGACATACAACAAGTTCTTTTTAAAGTAACGGAAATAGTTACTTTCCCTGGTAACTAGTTACTTTTACTATAGAGTAATTCAGTTACTAACTCAGTTACTTTTTGGAAGAAGTAGTGAGTAGTGTAACTAATTACTTTTTTAAAGTAACGTGCCCAACACTGCTCACGAGAGACAATGGCTCGTCATCCAAAATGAATTCTTCGGCAATGACTCTTGTTATTCCCTGGGCTTTGGGACTGTCGAGTGCCAGTTTGTCACGCATAGCAAAAGTTTCTGCCAGTGTTAGTTGCGTAGGACCTTTCTTTTTGTCTTCGGTTTTCTTAACATACTCCTCATATTGTTTTTGGTGGTATTTCGCTAAATGCTTGATTAGGTTGGTTGTATTAAAACTTCTTACAGCTCTACCACCACGCTTGACTTTATTGTGGCATATGTTGCACTCTGCCTCTTCGTCTTTGTCGTCCTTTAAGGTGAAATGATCCCACACAGCTGACATTTTTACCCATAAGTCTCTCGGTAAATTGGGAGACGGTAAAGTAAATGTAGTGTGTTGAAGGTGTACCGTAAAATGCAGACCGGATTTTAGGGAAACCGAAGCAAAAACTGGAATGGATTTTGTAAATCGGTGCGCTGGAAAACCCGGACCTGACTTTTAAAAAAAACTGGATCGGAAGTCTGGAACGGAATTTTTCCGTGTTGGCCGATCCGATAACGATGCGCATTTTTTTGCCCATATCGGTGTCCGATCCAATCCAAATATCGGATCGGGACATCTCTAATTTTGATTGTCATCTAGTTTGTTTAATCAGAAGTCACAACCTTACAAACTCACTACGAGGTCAAAAGAGGCCCAAAGCCTCGATGTTAACTGTGGCAATATGTAACTGCGGCAAATAGACAAGAATGTGTAACATTTTACTGAAACATTTTTCCAATAGAAATAAAAAATCCTTCTTAAAAGGACATATGAGCTGATAGCACTCAAAAAATAATAATAAAAAAAGATAAATACTGTCAAATGAAACAGAACAGTGCGTAGTGCAAATGTGCAAAATTAACAATTCTTTTGCAGAAAAATATCTGTTTGCTGTCTGCTTTTTCATACGTGATCTTTCTGGACTTATGGTTTCTCCAGCATTGGAGAACACACTCTCAGATGGGGTGGAGAAAGCCTGCACACACAGAAAGTGTTCAGCTACGGCAGAGTATCTCTTTTGTTGTCCCTAATATTAACAAGTTTATAATTAGGTTGGTGTGATTACATAAGGACGGTTGGATCTCATACAATATAAGAGGAATTTTAGCACAATCCTCCGTTAACTTGGATTTGTTAACTTCCTAGTCATAGTTGGGGTACTCTATGGAAAGGCCTTTTGATACTGAGTAGAATAAAAGTGGTTTGGGACCAACGGAACCATCCTTTCTCGAAATACAGGTGAAAATACGCTGATTGGCAGTTGTCGTCAGGTGCATTTGGGGAAGTAATTTGGAACATCCACTTCCGTTAGTCGTAGCAACACAAAAATACCACCATCGGATGCGGAGGCATATATTTAAGTGTGAAATCGGTAGTCAGATTGGCCCTACGACCCACCAAATTTAAATTATTCAGAAAAAAACAGTGATTGGTGGACTGCCGACGTAAATGAGTATTAAAATTGCTAATAAAATCGTTTAGGATTATTTTAGATGCATATACCGTATTGGCCCGAATATAAGACGGCCCTGATTATAAGACGACCCCCTCTTTTTCAAGACTCAAGTTTGAAAAAAGACTTTTTGAACACCACATTATTTTTTGTACAGAAAATAATTACAGTACATCCGAAACAAATTATTATAACAATATATTTGAGAGAAAAAGCATGTTATTTTGCCTCATTCAAATCTTAATATCTGAACATTAAAATATGTAAACTAAAGTGCAATCACATTCGTAATGGTTTTTGGTTTTTGAAATGTAAATAAACCAATCTATTGTGATAAAAAAACAAAATTGCAATAACTGCATTAACCATCAAAGTGAAGTCTAACTGTAACTGTAGTCTTGAAACAAATCTGAATAAGGAAAAACATTTCAATAAAATAATGCAAACTGCTTAAACTTGAGAGTAGCTGAGATCTGTCATGACAGAACATCGCTTCAATGATATCTGACGCCCTGTAGTGTCGTGAATGGGTATAACGTCTAGACCGCGAATATAAGACGACCCCCTCTTTTGTAGTCTAATTTCAATGCAAAAAACACCGTCTTATATTCGGGCAAATACTGTATGTTATATTTTTCTTATAGAGTATTCGACGAGGAATACGATAGACCCATTAATAGACTTTAATGGAAAAATCACCATTTCTTTAAGCAGTCTCATGAATAATGACCTGGCCTGTGAAAATCATTGCAAAAGCACTAGGCGATGGCTCTTTAGATTATAATTGGTGAGTGGTCACTTTTTGTATAGTCACGTAGTATTACTTGCTGAATTGAGTGTGTGTAACATGCGTAAATTGCGTGACGTAACTCGTGCTGGTTGGAATCTAAAAGAAATTTGTTAGATAAACTGCCAAATGGTTCCATGGAATCAAAACGCATGGAACTGGTTCTCTATAGGAACTGGTTCTCGATTCCCATCCCTATACCTGAATGTGCTCTGTTAACACTGATGTTAATAAATAACCCACTTCCCAGAGCATAGATACAATGGTCTCGAGTAAAAATGGAATACATAAAAAAAAAAAAATACATAAGAACAGTCCAGTCTCCTTTAATTTTACAGATTATCATGACCTAGATGACTGAGACGCAAAGGAGAAAAGAGAAGTTGAAATCTTGGTTCCGATAGAGGACCGATACTTCAATTTGGGAGTGTTTTGGGTTTTTGGGTCAGGGACATTAGGCAAACATTGCATTGGGTGGGGGTTTTGAGGCTTTCTCTTCACATTCATGTGGTAAAATATTGCATGGCGGTGATCTACAGTAGCTCAGCACAGTGCCTTCAGCCAATGTATGCGAGAGTGTCAAAACACCTCTATGTATGATGCATTGCAGTAAAGTAAAGTAGCCTGCAGTGTTTTGTTGGTATCTCTCTGGATGACTTCATTGAGACAGAATTATTTATTTAACAGATCCCTTCACGCCACCTGCATCTTCCTGGCCTTCAAACTAGACAGATGATTTCTGCTTATTTGTTCTTTTTAAAAAAAATCCTTTTGCTGTTCTTGTTCAGCCTTGGGCAAAAGGAAATATGTTGTTGAAACAAGTATGCTTCCCTGCAGGTTTTTATGGTTTTGTTTGTTTTTTTGATGGGTTACATCTCCAAATTTTAATGACACATTTTCCTTAAGTCTGTTTTGTTGCCGTTTGTTTCCAGGTCAGTCAAGCAACGGGTCCGTGGGTGAGGTGTCCATACAAGTGAACCTCATCTCTCACCCTGGCACCGGAGAGCACAAAGTCAGCGTGAAGGGTGAGCATTGGATCCGTCGTTATTTCTATTCAAATGTATTCCTACTTCCTAGCCTCAGGCAACACTGGAGATGATTGTGCTGCCGGGGCAAGGAAAATGAATAAGCAGCAGTTGACTGTGCTAGTGGTTCTATTTAGAAACAAATATACTGTATTACCTCAAATGGTAGCCAGGGAAGGACATTTGGCAACTCAAGTGCAGGCACCAGGGAAGAATTATAAAGGGTAGCCATTCAAAAGTGTGCTATGCATTAGAGCCAGGTGATAAGCTAGATACGAAGTAGGGCTGGGCGATATCGCCTTTTGTACGTATCGCGGTAAACTGAGCAGATTTACCTCGATAACGATAAATGACGATAAATTTGCCCAAGCCGACTGTTATATCATTTGAAAATCTGAATCAATGCATGAAAAAAAAATTAACTGTTTCTTATTGATTAATTACCAGCTTTCAATTTAACAATTGTACATGCAGTCTAAACATTAAGTATCTACAAAATTCTTGTAAACAATAATTCAAGAATTCAAGTCCTGTATTAACATTTATAACGACTTGTATGACTTGAACAATGTATATTATAAAAATCAATACGACGACTGTGCAAACATGTCATTGTAACACAACACCGTTTCGACAAGGTTAGAACCGCTATCTGACTCCATCACGTTCATTTGTAGCGTTAACCGCTAGCGTTAGCCGCTAGCGTTAGCCTGTGGTCTGGCTACCAGTAGAAAGCACTGAAAGCACCCTCTCCAGAAATCGTGAGAACCAGGGACGACAGCGGGTGAAAGCCCGTCTGTATGCTGCCAAGAGTCTACTTAATGTCGGGTGAAAGTTTGGCGAAGCTCCCTTAAGCCCGACTCCATCATGTTTGCTTGTAACGTTAGCCGCTAGCGTTAGCCTACCGGGCTTCTGTTTGAGTTCCTGATAACCACGTGACTTCATACGTAAGCACACTGACTGCTTTCTTAAAGGGGAATGAACATAGCCGAGCAATACAGAGTCAATGTGGGATGAAAAGACTTTCTTGTTTTATTAAATTACCGAATTTACCGACGTGGTCAAAATTACGTCGGTCATCGTGAAGAATTTCGGTAACGGTAAATTTTCGGTATACCGCCCGACTGTAATACGAAGGATCAAAATTTAAAAATATTTTTAAAAAACAAGAGAGTAGTTCATTTTATTAACATACGAATGTTTAAAAACAAGGAATGGAAATATTTTTAAAAAACAAATAAATAAAATTACCCAACGAAACAGATGAAGTATCAAACAACAGTGAACCAGCTTAAAGTCTTGAATAATTTAGCAGGTATGCTAGTCCCCAAATTGCTCACTCAGGAAAAGTGAAGATGCTGTAAATGGATATATTGCAATTTGATGCTACATTCTTTATTAACTCATTCACTCCCAGCCATTTTCACCAGAGCAAGACCCTTCGTTCCCGGCCGTTTTTTCCGGATTTTGACTGATTTTTCAAGGCCCACAGAAAATTCTGTTCCATTGCTATATAAACATGAAACCCACCAAAAGAAAGATTAGACTCTCTTCTTTCAGCAGAAAAAAAATTAAGTTCATATCTTTTTCCATTCTTTAGAAAGCAGCATTAGAAAATAGCTTAGTTTGAGCAATTTTCCAATTTCTGATGAAAAAACTGAGAAAATGAGCTTTTTGTAAACGCATACATTTCAAACATAAGTTTGACTTTAACACGGCTATTTTTTGCTTCAGTGACATCCCAAACATCTGAATAATGTTTTCCTTTTACAAAATAACATGAACAACCAGCCAAATAGAGCTTTTGATAGCAAAGTAGCAATTTATTCACACATGACTACTGAGAGATGACGGTTTGTCGCCGAGATGACGCCGTTGTCGCCGTTGTCGCCACGTCAGCCATGTAAACTTTTCCCTCATCGTTGTCTGTCTCACAAAGATGGATTATTTTTGCGTTTCTGCGGGGTCTGCTTGGCGAGCTGCATTACTGAGGGTCTCACTCGTTTTGCGCAGTCGTCCAACGCCTGGCCTTCCAGGCGTCCTCTCGTTGTTTTGGCCGGTCGGAGCGCCGCCTGGCATCGTGCCGCCAGCGCTCAGACCATGCTGCCCGGCCGTTCACTGCTTTTGAATCGGGTTGCCTGGTCTTGCAAAATGCGCTACTGGCCTCCAGTGGCCAGTTTTATTGCTTTAAAATGGATTTGGAGTGTTGTTCTTTGTTTCTCAGATACAGTGGGAGGTATATATGCGTCTTATTAAAAAAAAAAAAAGCAAAAGACGTATAAATACGTTTTTGGGACAGTGAAGCATTTAAAAATAGAATGTATTTATACGTTTCCGGGAGCAAATGAGTTAATATTATTGGTCGCTTTGGTCCAATGGCTAGTTAGTAGGGTGGAGTGGTAGTACTGTCCATGTTCAAATTTAACAGCTTTTGTGTTTTGCCTATTCTTAAAGACAATGAGTTACAATATACTTTGCTGAACCTCCTCATACCAATTCTCCTTTCGTCATGTAGCGAACCAGCTGTGGCAACAAACAAACCCACAATTAAAGGGAAAGGAAAAGACCTGCAGATTGGTGCTAGCAAGTTGGCGATGTTCATCTTTCTAAGCGACACACTGTTTACAGAGTAACTAAAACCTTGTCTAAAATGCCTCTTTGCTTTGCACAGTTTTGTGCTGGTCTTGATTTAGACAATGTGGATGCAAATAAAAGTAAATAAATAAAAAAGGGGGCCCTTCATGTGAATAGTCCATGCACAATTTACACAACACAACAGTTTGTTTTTCTTGAGGACATATGGTATTGTCGGTTAAAATCTAACTCTGTTAGATAGCTAATTAGCTGATCACTAATTGCATCATTTGTGGTACAGTAAACACAAGTAGTTGTGCAGAAAATCACAGGCATGATGTGGCTGGGATTCCTTTAAATAGTAGTCCAATCACTTATAATTAAGGGTCAATCTCAGGGGGTGGACGACTTGCAATCACTTGCTGCCCTGCGTCTTACTGTGCTGTTTCTTTCAAACGGGCAATTTTTTTGTTTTGTTGTTATTTTTTTTTATCTTCCAGTATCACTCACTTCAGCAACATAAGCACTATTACGACATGTTCATAGCCTTACAATTATCTTTATTGCCAAGACAGTGTGGTGTGCCATTAGCCTGTTATTACACCACACAACATAAGAGGCTGAGTACTGCTTTTTGCCTTACTCTTCTATCATCAGCCCTTTTTTTAGTGTTCACTCTCAGCCGCAACATCAAAAGTAGAGTCACATTCGGAGTGCTTTACGGTCTGTCCCAGACACTGTAACAATCAGTCATGTCTGTCCCCATGCTGCCAAGCAAATAAAGTAGTTCAAACAGTTTTTTAAAATCCTGTTTTTGTTCTTTGTTCATAAAAGGTACTTTGAACTCTCATGTTAAAGGTCAGTTCGAATAGGTTTTCATTTTAAAATAAATCTCCCACTTAATCAGCTATGTGAATTTTGGTAGGCATGTCTATCATGAGTAGACTCAAAAGGAACCCACACCTTTTCCCTGCTTTCATTACATATCACGGTGTCATTTGCGAACATCATGGGGATTACATGTCCATGGGAATTACAGTCTAACCTCATCTGACAGCCTTCCCACCAGTATTGCATAGAGAAATATGCTCAGACCTGATCCATTATGCAGCTTCACCTCCACCTTAAACTCCTTTGCTGCGACGAGAGCACACCTGAACATTGTTCTGCTGCCCTTATACATGTCCTATACTATTCTTAACTTCTCTGCCACCCCAGACTTCCTCATACATTACCACAGTTCTTTACTAGGTAACGTGTCAAAATCTTTCTCTGGATCTTCAGACACAATGGAGCTCACTCTGACTTCCCCTGTTATCAAGATGAATAAGTGTCAACTTTTGTAAGAAAGCACAAAGTTTCTGTGCAATAACCTTGCTTCTGACTTTACAATTTCCATCAAACAGTTTACCCGCTGAGCACTACCTTTTAACACAATGTTCATCTCCATTCACAGCTTGAATTCAGCCTTACTGCTTGTGTTTCAGTGGTCGGTGTGAACAACCTCCAGTGGCAGACTACTGCTATGTTCCGGCCGTTCGTCGAGGTCAATGCAGTTGGTCCACACCTCGCTGACAAGAAGCGCAAGTTCAGCACCAAGACCAAGAACAACAACTGGTCACCAAAGTACAATGAAACATTCCAATAGTAAGTAACGACAGCATAAATAGATAATTTTTTTTTTTTTTTTTTTTAAATAGCCTTTTGCACACCAGTTATGATTTGAAATGTCATCTTTTGAGTTGAAGTTTGATTATTATTAAAGCAAACTTAACCAATCCGAGAACCCGATGCAGTCAAGCTGAACAAAGATCTCCTATCGCGTGTTTTTGGCTTGCGGGACTCCAGAGGCAGCTGATGGGTACCGGCTGGCCAAGCGGAACATTGCTCATGCGGTCGCGGAGGCAAAAACCTGGACATGGGAGGAGTTCGGTGAGGCCATGGAGAACGACTTTCGAACGACTTCAAAGAAATTCTGTTCCACCATGCGGCGTCTCGGGGGGGAAAGCAGTGCACCACCAACACTGTGTATACAGGGTGACCCAAAAAAAAATTTACACTCAGTTGACTGCTTGTTTAAAAGCCATTGAAACATATCTAAATAGGTTGTCATGGTTAAGTGAGACATTAAGGTCACTCAATGCAGCTGGTAATCTCTCGTCTCTACAATTCCTGTGCTTCTGCTGAAAATGAAGAAAACTTTAGCTGTACCTGAATTGCTGCGTGCCGGTCTGACACCTACTGAGATTGCAGCAAATCTGAGAATATCCAGATGTGCAGTCTACAAAGTTAAAAAGAAGCTGAAAGATACTGGAACAGCCTCACGAAAACCTGGGTCTGGAAGTGAAGATCTGTGCGGACCAAAAAGTTGATTGACAAGGTGATATGTGGCCACCCCAGAGTCCAGATCTCAATCCCCTGGATTATAGCATATTGGCAACTGTGTAGGACAGTGCCTGTAAGAAGCCACAAACTTCTGTGGCAGCCTTGGAGAGGTCCATTGTTAGATCTTGGGAAAAGATGACAGCATCCTACATAAAGAAGACCTGTCAAGCGTTCCGCAGGCGCCTGGAGGCTGTTGTGACACTTAAGGGAGGACACATTAAAAAATAGAGTGTACTGTACATGTTCTTTACAATAATGTATAATTTGTGATTCAATTCCAATTCTAAGATGAATAAACATGGCATTTAAGTTGTATTATGGCAGTGTAAACTTTTTTTGGGGTCACCCTGTAGTGTGGATGGAGCGCTGCTGACCTCGACCTGGGATGTTGTAAGTCGGTGGGCCGAATACTTTGAAGACCTCTTCAACTCCACCGACAGAGATCCCGAGTTTCTAAAGGCCCTGGATGTTGTGGGGTTGTCTTGGTTGACACGCCTCTGCAACATCGCGTGGACATCGGGGACAGTGCCTCGGGATTGGCAGACTGGGGTGGTGGGTCCTCACTTTAAAAAGGGGGACCGGAGGGTGTGTTCCAATTATAGGGGGATCACACTCCTCTGACTGCCTAGGAAGGTCTACTAAGGGGTACTGGAGAGGAGGGTCCGTCTGGAAGTCGAATCTTGGATTCAGGAGAAGCAATGTGGTTTTCGTCCGGGCCGTGGAACAGTGGATCAGCTCTATACCCTCAGCAGGATTCTCGGGGTGTCATGGGAATTCGCCCAACCAGTCTACATGTGTTTTGTGGACTTGGAGAAGGCGTTCGACCTTGTCCCCCGGAGAGTCCTGTGGGGGGTGCTCCGGGAGTATGGGGTATCGGAATCCCTGATGCTGGGGTTCCGGTCCTTGTATGATCGTTGTCAGAGTTTGGTCTGTGTAGCTGGTTGTAAGTCAGATTCATTTCCAGTGAGGGTTGGACTCTGCCAAGGCTGCCCTATGTCACCGGTTCTGTTCATAACTTTTATGCACAGAATATCTTGGCGCAGCCGAGGCGTTGAGGGGGTCCGGTTTGGTGGCCTCAATATTGCATCTCTGCTTTTTGCAGATGATGTAGTGTTGTTGGCTTCATCAAGCAGTGACCTTCAACTCTCACTTGAATGGTTCGCAGCCGAGTGTGAAGCAGTCGGGATGAGAATCAGCAACTCCAAATCCGAGACCATGGTCCTCAGTCGGGAAACGGTGGAATGCCCTCTCCGGGTCAGGGATGAGGTCCTTCCCCAAGTGGAGGAGTTCAAGTATCTCGGGGTCTTGTTCACGAGTGACGGAAAATTGGAACGGGAGATCGACAGGCGGATCGGTGCCGCATCTGCAGTGATGCGGACTCTGCACCGGTCCATCATGGTGAAGAAGGAGCTGAGCCAAAAGGCGACGCTCTCTGTTTACAGGTCGATCTACGTTCCTACCCTCACCTATGGTCACGAGCTGTGGGTCGTGACCGAAAGAACAAGATCCCGGATACAAGCAGCCAAAATTTGTTTCCTCCGTAGGGTGTCCTGGCTCTCTTAGAGATAGGGTGAGAAGCTTGGTCATCCGGGAAGGGTTCGGAGTAGAGCTGCTGCTCATCCGCATTAATGGGAGCCAGATGAGGTGGCTTGGGCATCTGACCAGGATGCCTCCGGGGCGCCTCCCTGGCGAGGTGTTCCGGGCACGTCCCACTGGGAGGAGGACGCGTGGCTGCCCCAGGACACGCTGGGGAGACTATGTCTCGCAACTGGCCTGGGAATGCCTTGGGATGCCCCAAGGAGAGCTGGATGAAGTGGCTCGGGAGAGGGAATTCGGGACTTCCCTGCTGAAGCTGTTGCCTCCGCGACCCGATCTCTGATAAGCGGGAGAAAATGTATGTATGTATGTACAGTGGGGCAAATAAGTATTTAGTCAACCACTAATTTTGCAAGTTCTCCCACTTGAAAATATTAGAGAGGCCTGTAATTGTCAACATGGTTAAACCTTAACCATGAGAAACAGAATGTGGGAAAAAAACAGAAAATCACATTGTTTGATTTCTAAAGAATTTATTTGCAAATCATGGTGGAAAATAAGTATTTGGTCAATACCAAAAGTTCATTTCAATACTTTGTTATGTACCCTTTGTTGGCAATAACTGAGGCCAAACGTTTTCTGTAACTCTTCACAAGCTTTTCACACGCTGTTGCTGGTATTTTGGCCCATTCCTCTATGCAGATCTCCTCTAGAGCAGTGATGTTTTTGGGCTGTCGTTGGGCAACACCGACTTTCAACTCCCTCCGCAGATTTTCCATAGGCTTGAGACCTGGAGACTGGCTAGGCCACTCCTGGACCTTGGAATGCTTCTTACGAAGCCACTCCTTTGTTGCCCTGGCTGTGTGTTTGGGATCATTGTCATGCTGAAAGACCCAGCCACGTCTCATCTTCAATGCCCTTGCTGATGGAAGGAGATTTTCACTCAAACTCTCGATACATGGCCCCATTCATTCGTTCCTTTACAGAGATCAGTTGTTCTGGTCCCTTTGCAGAAAAACAGCCCCAAAGCATGATGTTTCCACCCCCATGCTTTACAGTGGGTATGGTGCAATTCAGTATTCTTTTTCCTCCAAACAAGAGAACCTGTGTTTCTACCAAAAAGTTCTATTTTTGTTTCATCTGACCATAACACATTCTCCCAGTTCTCTTCTGGATCATCCAAATGCTCTCTTACGAACCGCAGACGGGCCTTGATGTGTACTTTCTTTAGCAGGGGGACACGACTGGCAGTGCAGGATTTGAGTCCCTGGCTGCGCATTGTGTTACTGATAGTAGCCTTTGTTACTGTGGTCCCAACTTTCCGTAGGTCATTCACTAGGTGCCCCCGTGTGGTTCTGGGATTTTTGCTCCCCGTTCTTGTTATCATTTTGACGCCACGGGGTGAGGAGGGAGTTGAAAGTCCGTGTTGCCCAACGACAGCCCCAAAACATCACTGCTCAAGAGGAGATCTGCATGGAGGAATGGGCCAAAATACCAGCATCAGTGTGGGAAAAGCTTGTGAAGAATTACAGAAAACGTTTGACCTCCGTTATTGCCAACAAAGGGTACATAACAAAGTATTGAGATGAAGTTTTGGTATAGACCAAATACATATTTTCCACCATGATTTGCAAATAAATTCTTTAAAAATCAAACAATGTGATTTTCTGGGGGGTTTTCCACATTCTGTCTCTCGTGGTTGAGGTTTACTCATGTTGACAATTGCAGGCCTCTCTAATATTTTCAAGTGGGAGAACATACACAATTAGTGGCTGACTAAATACTTATTTGCCCCAATGTATATACTAACCAATCAGAGATTGTAAAATAAGAAGGTATGATCAAGGTGCTTGTCTATCATCGCATTGCACAATATCAACAGCCTACTAACCAACACTTATGTTGCGTACAAGTTATACAATACAGTACATGTTTAATTTTAACTAGTCACATTTGAGCTGGGTTCAGACTGCAGGCTAGGCATTTGCCGGTAAGACATTTGACGGTATGATAACCTTAAGCAAAAAATACGACAGTTTCACAGTATCACGGTATTGCAATTATAGCCCAAAAATGTGTTCAGATGTATGGGTTTTGAAAAAAAAATGGCGGGAAACGTTCATGACTGTGTTTACTTACCTTAAATTTTGTGTAAAGTGACGGATGATGATCACGTAAATAAGAAATCATGTTGGAGGGGTTGCCTGCACGTCCGCATCCTTCCTCCTCTAAGCCGCGGCCGTCTGTTTCTTTTCGGTAGCAGAAGTACTCCCATACTAACGACTTTGTCTGTTTTTTGGGGGGGGGGGAGCTCAGGTGTACTGTCACTGACAGACACAGGACAGAGCAACAACTGGAACAGGATGGGTGAGCGCTGCTGCTCCAAGCCACGGATCTCCCGCTACATTTTTGGAACCTCTAAAATACCTAAATAGCGGTATGACGGATAATTTTAGTGGTTTTGAAACCGTGATGTTTTCATACCACTGTAAACCTTGAAACTGGTAATTGGCACATGCCTATTGCAGGTATATCTGATTCTAATCAGATTCCTCCTCAAATCTGATTTTTAGGGCTGGTCACACTAATTAGCAGGTGTCCAAGTCGGATTTGGGCCTGTTCAGACTGGGCCAAATTATCGACCCCTCTGACAGGTTGCTGTGGCAGCGAAAGCGTCATCCAACATAGAGTGACATTACTTATAGTCAAAACCAATCTGAACTGTTCAGACTAAGCAGCTTGACCATATTGGGTATGAAATTATCTCCCGTATGTGTCTCATATGTGCTTTGTGACTGTTCAGACTAGAAAAGAGCCACCCAGTTTCAATTTGGATGGGCTAAAAAGCGGATTTTGGCTGCCAGTCTAGATAAGAATGCCCTAGTGTTTTGCAACGTGCATGTTTCATCAGTGTTAAAAACTCTGTGTGAATTGCTCAGCTTTGGTTAGCGATGCACAGGTAGAGTGGTAAATTGAGGCTGCGTTCAAAATCGTGCTAGTAGACTGAAAACTTCAATCTCCACCTTTGACAAATCAATTAAATTAAATTGGAACTAAATGATTGCAATCTATAATGGTGCCCTCGCACACTCATTCCAAGCCAAGCTATCAGAGGGCCAGGGCAGCTGCCTTCTTATGGGCTTTATAGATTCACTGGCATCCTCATTAGAATCTGAACACTTGTTAAGTTGCAGGGAACAATTAGAACGATGGCCTCAGGAAAGACAACTGAATCATCTTGACAATCCCCAAACAAGAGGATATGTTTTCAATAGGGGTGCATGTCACCAAGTCACTATCACAATCATTATTCTACTTTGACAAGCAGCATTATTGACAAAAGTGTTGGGAGAGCAGACAAGGCAAGTGAACAGAGAAGAAAATTGGAGTTGGTTCACTTCCTTTAAACCTAGAATAGCTTCCATTGTTACATTGATTTTGTTTGACCTTTCATACATACTTGATAGCAATTCCTATTTAAATGTGGTTTTGGCAAAAAAAGGTGACTGTTTACTAAACCCAAGGACTTCACATAAGCAGGGAATGCTGCACTTGTTGGGCCCACACATCGTCTGAAGTGTACCACTAGAAGTGGTCATTTGTTCATCTTAAGAAGCTGCAGTTTCTCAAAGAGACGGTTTTAGCTCCTTTAGACTTTGAAGACGTGTATTAGTCTTTAATTCCCTTGGGTACTAATGGCATCCCTGCTAGAATGCTAGGGGATGACCACATATTTACCATACAGTATACTACTGCCAATGATGAACTGGCAATTTTTTTTTTTTTTCAATTTCTCCTGCATTTTTTCCTTTTCACTGATTCTAAAGAATTTTTGGTCACTGATTTCAAAGCTACCATTATTCTTTCCTTATATGCCCCTAGTTTTCATGCTTCATAATATGCATATATATTATTATTATATAATACTAGCAGTATGGCCCGGTGTTGCTCGGGTTTGTGTAACGTGAACGCAGTACAAGCGAATGGCAGATAAAACATACTTTCTTTAAGCCCCTTTCAGACATACACTGAACTCCTGTTAAGCCCCGGTATTTAAATGGGTAGCCCTTATTTCTGAAAGCAATCTCCCGGGTCGACTGACACTGAGATGATACAGACATTAACCGGGGCGTGTCCTAGTATAATGTCCGGGACTTAACAGGGACACGGCATGTATGAAAGCAGCCGGTTAATTCCCGGGTCATAGCGCAAAGGCTGCTGAAGTATACAAAGGGTTGGGAATCGTTTCAAATTGAACAATTCCGATTCCAGTTCCATGTTTCGATTCCGGTTCCGAACGATTCTCGATTCCTATTCTTATAAGAGGCTGGGTAAAAAAATATATAGTTTGAATAGTTATTAATTTATATTACTGTCTTCTCAATATTTTTTAATTATATGAATTTAAAATTTATTATTATTTTATTTTTAGTATTATTTATTATTAATACAATTAACAACAAATTTAGGAATTATATGAACTTCTCACAGGGCTGTTTTTAACTTGTATATAACTACCAGTCTTAGAACTTATATGTGATGAAGTTTCTTTCCACAGGAGTGCACTTTCACAAAGGTTTTTTTTTTTTTTTTTTTTTTTTACCATAGCTCATGAAAAAAACATTTACTCATATTCTTTTGCCATACATGTACTTCAGCTGGGAGCTAAGACGAAGCATAAGTATAAATTCTTCTATTGATTATACTTTGAGGAAAACTAATGTTTACCGGTACTTATTTTTTTTAAAAATGATTCTGTTGTGTATAGATACATGCAATATTTACGTTGTGACAATACCAGTTAGGCCAGTGAGTGGCGCTGTAGGAGTGTACATATAATGCGGCTAAGAAGAGATGACAGTGGTCTGGCAAGGATGCTGTGTGTTGTGATGCTATGTTTTCACTGCTACGAGTTCATTATAAAAGTAATCAAATGCTTCATTTGGCTGTATCTTTCCAAATAAACAACACAACCGATTCTAAAACAAATCATTTTAATACTGTTGATTTTAACAGAGGCATATACTGCTTTAAAATGGTGGCTGTTTATTATTCAATTCAATTCAATTTTATTTGTATAGCCCTAAATCACGACAAGGTTGTCTCAAAGGGCTTTGTAGAGGCAATATGATACACAGTCAGAAACAGCAAATGAAGTAAACAAAGATGAATAAATAAAGTTCAAGTTCTGGGCATCCCCCATCCTTGGACCCTCCATGTCGGCAAGGAAAAACTCCCAAAACTCCAAGCTCTTTGGGAGAAAATGAGAAACCTTGGGGAGTACCACAGTCAGGAGAGATCCACTCCCAGGACATCCGTCAGGATGCATCAGGACTGCTAATGGGAATTAGCAGACGGGGTTACAGTCTGTAAAATTGCAGTAGAGTAAAGGAACAAGAAGAGGTCCATCTAACCAGATGAGACGGGGGTGGTAACGAGGACGTCCATCCAGCCAGGGGTCTGGATAGTCAGGAGGCTGCAGCTGAAAAATAGCCCCTCCCCTGGGACACCGGGTGACTAGTAATGAAGAGACTAGTTAACTAAATTTTAACATTGGAAAAAAGAAATAAAGTAAGACAAGTGGTAGGTAGAGTGAAAAAAAGGTGATAGAACTCAGTGGCTGTACTTCCCCCAGCATGATAGCTTCTAGTGCAGCTTAGACTGAACTGTGAGTCTAATTTGACTTCAGCTAGCCTGACCATAAGCTTTGTCGAATAGGAACGTTTTTAATCTTATCTTAAATGTGCAGACTGTCTCGGCTTCTTTAATATTAGCTGGAAGCTGATTCAATAAAACGGGCTTGGTGGCTAAAGGCTCTAGCTCCAACAGTACTTTTAGAAACCCTGGGAACTACCAGTAGACCTGCATTCTGAGAGCGGAGTGTTCTGTTGGGGCGGTATGGAACCAGAGCATCGATGAGATAAGATGGCCCCAACCCATTAATGGTTTTAAATGTAAGAAGGAGGATTTTAAATTTATTTCTAAACTCGATTGGAAGCCAGTGAAGGGCCTGGAGCACAGGGGTGATGTGCTCTCTTCTATTAGTTCCTGTTAAAAGTCTTGCTGCTGCGTTTTGGACTAGCTGAAGACCTTTTAGAGAACTTTTAGGACAAGCTGCAAGTAGGGAGTTACAGTAATCCAGTCTAGATGTAACGAACGCGTGAATTAATTTTTCTGCGTTTTTAGATAAAATATTTCTAATTTTGGCTATGTTGCCCAGGTTAAAAAAGGCAGTTCTGCAGGTTTGTTTAATATGAGCTTTACACGATAAGTATGGGTCATATAGAACTCCTAGGTTTTAGCTGTGGTGCTGGAGGCTACACTTACATTGTCCAGAGTGACTATCTGAGCAGTTTAAGAGTCTCTCACACTTTTCGGGCCTATTATAAGGACCTCTGTCTTTTCAGAGGTCACTAACGCTAGGGAGTCTGTCGTTTCACATGTAGTTCTATTTACATATGATATCGACCATAGCTAGACGTAATAATACAATTTATTCTCATATTATTCCATCCATCCATCCATCCATCCATCATCTACTGCTTAATCCGGGGTCGGGTCGCTGGGACAGCAGAAGACAGACGTAATGTATTGTTTTACTTACCTAGTTCTGACGGCGCAGCGTGTCAAATATGTAGTACTCAGCTAGCTATGCAAGTGGCACTCGTATTGAAGCCAGTCGTGCATAATTGGTCGTGCAGCCACCTTTGCATGATATAGTTGTGTTGCAAGTGTTGCACTGAGCTGACTGGTCTTTTTTTTTTTTTTTTTTTGTAAAAATAAGCCAAACTTTTGAGCACCACCTCACCGTGTCCATGATTGGAATCAAGTTGCAATGCACAGACACGTGCATTTTGTGGCATCTTCTTCGTGGTTTTCGGCAGCAATTTTTTTCCACTCGGCGGTCAGGGCATGGAAACATGGAATCGAAATTTGAACGGTTCCGGGAGAACCGGAGTGTTCGGACCAGGTCCCATCGATGCTCGATGACCAACCCTGCGTATATATCATGGGGGGCCGATCGTCATTTCCTCTTTCTTTGCAGTAAGACGAAAAACGGTAAACAAACACTGCAATTATTAACATGGCAAACTGGAAAGATAGCAAAATTAAACCGGAAACAGAACGAAATTAAATTGCTACTGGATCTTAGAGCCAAAGAAGATACAGTCCATGATTAAATGTGTTGTTCAATTTGTTGCCGATGTCGACCAAAAAATGACATAATCCAGGTTATAAAATCCTGTCCCCTGACCTCCCTGCACAGAAAGCGCTGAGTCGCCAGCAAAGCACAAGTCTGAAAGGGTTAGTTTTTATGTTTCACAATTCCTGCTCTTGTGCCCCATACACTGCGCGACCCCAAGAGACAGCACCTTAATTAAACAGAAAACACCAGAACATAACAACGGCAACCACCACTCTGTTATGGTTGCCACAACTATGAACTATTGCGAGCGTAACGCATAATAAATAACAGTTGCAACAGTATGAATATCCAACCGAAGTAAATCCCTTCGTAATATTAAAATTTTTTTTAAATTCCAAATCTTGTTGTGTAATACTAAAACCCACAACGTATCATCACAGCACATTTAAACTTGTACATGAAACCGTAAAGTTTGAAAGCCAACGGCAACATTGTAATCACAAGAGAGTCTTTTGCCCAAAAACTATCCCACTATCAGGGTTTTTCTATGCTAATTTTTGGATTTCGGATTTAATTTTCCGCACTAAATGGAGGCCTTAAAGAGATCAAACCCATATACAGTGGGGAGGACAAGTATTTGATACACTGCCGATTTTGCTGGTTTTCCCCCTTGCAAAGCATGTAGAGGTCTGTAATTTGTATCATAAGTTCTCTTCAACTGTGAGGGACAGAATCTAATACAAAAAAACAGAAAATCACGTTGTATGATTTTTAAATAATAAATTTGCATTTAATTGCATGAAATAAGTATTTGATACATCACAAAAATCGAACTTAATATTTGGTACAGACACCTTTGTTTGCTATTACAGATACCAAACGTTTCCTGTAGTCCTTGACAAGGTTTGCACACACTGCAGCAGGGATTTTGACCCACTCCTCCATGCAGATCTTCTCCAGAGCCTTCAGGTTTCGGGGCTGCTGTCGGGCAAGACGGACTTTCAGCTCCCTCCATAGATTTTCTATCGGGTTCAGATCTGGTGACTGGCTAGGCCACTCCAGGACCTTAAGATGCTTCTTATGGAGCCACTCTTTAGTTGCCTTGGCTGTGTGCTTTGGGTCGTTGTCATGCTGGAAGACCCAGCCACGACCCATCTTCAGGGCTCTCACTGAAGGAAGGAGGTTGTCAGCCAAGATCTGGCGATACATAGCCCCATCCATCTTACCCTTAATACGGTGCAGTCGTCCTGTACCCTTGGCAGAGAAGCAGCCCCCAAAAAATGATGTTTCCTCCTCTATGTTTCACGGTTGGGATGGTGTTCTTGGGGTTGTACTCATCCTTCTTTTTCCTCCAAACACGACGAGCCGAGTTTAGACCAAAAAGTTCAATTTTGGTCTCATCCGACCACATGACCTTCTCCCATTGCTCCTCTGGATCATCCAGATGGTCAGTGGCAAACTTCAGACGTGTCTGGACATGCACTGGCTTCAGCAGCAGGACCCTGCGTGCCCTGTAGGATTTTAATCCATGATGGCGTAATGTGTTTCTGATGGCTTTCTTCGAGACTGTGGTTCCAGCTCTCTTCAGGTCATTGACCAGGTCCTGCTGTGTAGTTCTGGGCTGATCCCTCACCTGCCTCATGATCAGTGATGCCCCACAAGGTGAGATCTTGCATGCAGCCCCAAAACGAGGCAGATTGACCGTCAACTTGAACTTTTTCCATTTTCTAATAATCGCTCCAACAGTTGTTACCTTCTCACCAAGCTGCTTGCTTATTTTCCTGTAGCCCATCCCAGCCTTGTGCAGGTCTATTATTTTATCCCTGATGTCCTTACACAGCTCTTTAGTCTTGGCCATTGTGGAGAGGTTGGAGTTTGTTTGTTTGAGCATGTGAACAGGTGCCTTTTATACAGGTAACAAGTTCAAACAGGTGCAGTTACTTCCGGTAATGAGTGGAGAACAGGAGGGGTTCTTAAAAAAGAACTAAGAGCCGAAATATTTACTAGTTGGTAATGTATCAAATACCTATTTCATGCAGTTAAATACAAATTTATTATTTAAAAATTATACAATGTGATTTTCTGGATTTTTGTATTAGATTCCATCCCTCACAGTTGAAGAGAACTTATGATACAAATTACAGACCTCTACATGGCTTGCAAGTGGGAAAACCAGCTAAATCGGCAGTGTATCAAATACTTCTTCTCCCCACTGAATGAACACTACCCCCAGAAACAAAGTACAAATGTGTAAAATTTCATCAAAATCCACCCATTTGAGTCCATAAAGAACAAACACGCAAGCAGACACCCACAAAGTTCAATTTATATGTAAATATAAATATTATACAGATTCTACCAGTTTAACATTTCAATCCTTTGCATAGATACAGTATATACATTTTTCTTAATCGTCAACATTAGCTTATCAATGTTGACAGGTTCTCTATCACAAGACCCGGCTAAGATATGTGTACTTTTTTTTTTTTTCTGACTCTCTGGACACATTTACGATTAGACATAGACTTCATGGTTGTTTGTGTTGGATAACTTGGAGTGAAACTTTTTTTTTTTTTTTTTTTTTTTTTTAAATTATTATTATAATTATTTTTTTTTTTTTTTTTTTTAGTTTGGGAGGGGTGTTCTGTATTTTTGTAAAACCAATAAAAAGAAATTTGAAAAAAGAAAAAAAAAAGGTATGTGTACTTTTAATACTTCTTTTCGTAGCACTGTTTTAGAGTGGAGGGGGCAAGAAAAGTCTGGCAGCCCGCTTGTAAAAAGTCTGGCAGCCCGCTTGTGGGAAACAAACCTTGCGTTTGCTCACTATATTTTGCTCTCACTTCAAGGTCTGAATTTTTTTCTTTACCATAGCGTCTTGAGCAACGAGCACGGCCCAGAGACGTACGAGCTCCACGTGTCAGTTAAGGACTACTGTTTTGCCCGAGAGGACCGCATCATCGGCATGACCGTCATCCAGCTCCGTGAGCTAGCCGACTCGGGAAGCTGCGCCGCCTGCTACCCGTTGGTGAAGAGCATCACCATGGACGAGACGGGCCTCACCATCATGCGGATACTCTCGCAAAGGACCAACGATGAGGTGGCCAAAGAGTTTGTGCGTCTTAAGACGGACACGCGCTCGGCGGAAGAAGTATCATAATGCCTATGGGGCGTCTGGGGGAAAAAAATGCAGTTTTCCTTCCGAGTGGTGTTGTCTTACATGTGAGAATGATTGGAGGGTTGTTCTACATGAGGAGCCAAAGCAGGTAGCAAACGAGGGAGTTGTGTTTGTTTGTTCGTTTGTTTGTTTGTTCGGTTGGTTGGTTTTGTGCATGTGCGTAAGAAAAAACAAAAAAACATCTGTTGGAATGTTCATTTGAATACTACAAGTACGTACAAGTGTTTACTGACCGTATGCTTACTATTAAGTACTATATTCTACCAGTTAAGTTCAAGCAGACACGAAATACCTTTTTTACACTTAGTCTTTTTTGAACTGAGATTTGTTCCAATAAAGTGCCAAACCAGTGGAGTTAAACAAAAACAAATAATAAAACAAAAAAAAAAAGAACAAGACGTCCAAGGAATTACGGCGATGAACTTCGCATGTTGGTAAATTTGCTCGATTATCCAGTGTAAGTCAGTTCTTGACTGCGTGGCGTTCCGATTGTTGCAGTGTCTCATTTATTTCCTTTTGTTTTTTTTAATGTTTTGACACCCAGCATTGTTTGTAATCTTTTGTTGCATTTCAGATTATTTTACAATTGCTTCCACCGTGTCGAACTCATTATTTGTGGAATTTTTACTATAATTTTTGCCACCCTGCAGTGTTGGTGAGTTCTCTTCATTTAT
Organism: Corythoichthys intestinalis; assembly: GCF_030265065.1. Lineage (NCBI taxonomy): Eukaryota > Metazoa > Chordata > Actinopteri > Syngnathiformes > Syngnathidae > Corythoichthys > Corythoichthys intestinalis. The sequence continues at coordinate 30,820,065 of NC_080395.1, read as the reverse complement.
TATTTATTACTTGGTAATACCATGTTTTTTTTTTTTGTTGCTTTTTTTTTTTTTAAATATTGTTTTAATTGTCATTAACCCGTACTGTAGTGCCCTTGTTTGGTGTTCTTTTTTTTTTTTTTGTCTCTCTTGCCTCCCAGAAATGTAGTCCCTTTTTCCATTTTTTTCCAGAGCCAGAACTATGAAAAAAATAAAAATAATAAAAAGAAAAACAATCAATAAAGAAAAAAAAACACCATTCCATTATTTTTGGTAACCTTTCACTTTTTTATTATATTTTGTCTCCCAATACAGTTGTAGCTGTAAAACTATACTTTTGGGAGTGGGGGGTGTTTGTTTGCATTTGTAATAATGGTTTTCATTTGTTCATCACCCAGCATTGTTGTACGTCGTTTCTTGGTCACATGTTCCCACAGTAACCACCAAGCAGGGTCCCAACCCCCTTGCCTTCAAACTCTTTGTATCGTGAGTCCACCACGAGGAAACAGTATTTGTTTTTATTTTATTTTTGAAATGGCAACGACTGCTATGTAAACCTCGATAGGTGTTTGTAATTTTATAATGTTGACACATGTAACAACACTTCAGAAAGAATGGATAAGCTGTTAATTTAGTTTTTACCCTTTTGTGTGTTTATTTTTTTATTTTAGGCTTTTTCAGCTTCCGGCCTTTCTGAATGACCACTGTGAACAAGAGCTTTGGAAGGCAAGCTTGCTTCACATCATTTCATAACATATTTTCTGATATTTAGTTCCTGATAAACTGCCAAAGTTGTTTAGAATATTTGTACAAAAAAAAAGAAATCCATTCCATTTATGAAGATATATATGTACATGTGGTCCGGTTGTCCATAGGGTGGTACCGAGATTTTATTTTTTTTATTTGCTGTGAAGCTGTAACGATAGCAAAATGAGAGTTGCACATGTTCCTTTAAAAAGAGAGAGAGAAAAAACACTCAGCTTCTGTCATTTTTTTTCTTCATAAAAAGGAAAGAGTTTAACATTTTGGTAAATATGCAACATTCCTATGTATTGCACTGATGGCAAATTGTATGTCATGTAAATATATTTAGTGAGATATTGTACAAAAAGTCTACTTTCCTTCTATGTGCATAAAGTATGTGCAAACGTGGTCATAAATCTTGGTCATTTTGCCAAACAGACACTAATGCAATTATTGACTACATGTTTTAAAGTGCACAAATAAAATTATGACACTGATGATGAACGTAGGGTTAGATCATAGTGTTATGGACTGTTATGGTTGCAAAATAGTGGCGATGAAAGTTTATTTACTCAAATTTACAGGAGGGATGTTGTTTATTTTTACCTTTAGGGATTAATGCAACACCATAATTTCAGATTATAACATACCAACATTTACACATTTTCCTGGAACGTAAACATTGACGTGCACATTGTGGTGCTTATAAAACGCCAACTGGGTGTGCACCCCCTTTATGTTAGTATTGTAGCTTTTGTTGCTCTACTTCCTCTGACACTTGACAAAAGGTATAAAAAGACATTTTTAATGCCCTACACATGTCCTTGCGATACATTGCAGATATATATCATAGATGTCATAACAGTACAATTACTTTGCTACTGTACATAAATCACTTTTTACGATTACACATGATTGATGATTATTTCTTGCAACTTTCACTTTTACTCTAGTACATTTTGTAGAATCTACAAAGTATACTGGTACTTTCAGATCTATTTCCTACATTCATGCTCATTTTACAATATAATAATTCGAGTAATGTTTCTAGAACATACCAATCAATTTTTTTATTTACACATTCCCACCAAATCAAGTGATACATTTTAGATAAATATATCAGTTTTAATGATGTTCCGATTGCAGATTTTTGCACCCGATTCCGAGTCACCTGATTTTGAGCATCTGCTGATACAGAGTCCCGATTCCGACAAAAGTTACAGTACTGTGCTGTTTACAGTACTTCCTTTTCCTCTTCTTCCAGTAGTGTTGCAGAGTATAAAACATTTTTTTTCTTTTGTCAATGCCATTGTATTTCTGGATTGTTTTGCTAATTTTTAGCCCTTAGAAATATGTAATAAAAAATAAATTAAAAATACTTAAGAGTACTGCCCAGCCCAAAAAAAGTGAGTGCGTTTCCTTGTGCACTGCCCGACCGGCGGCTAACATTGATTGTCCTCCGATCCTATATGAAAAAATTTGTAGACGTTTGTGGTACTGAAACAAAGAAACATGCATTCAACACAACTGCACAATACACACCTGTATACAAATACCATTTATGGAACCACACTACACTTGTGCTACAAGATATAAATATAAGTTAGCTCCCATTCCAGTGCAGTGCGTTCCAGTGCACAAGAATTCATTGAAACGCACCGCGCCAAACTTTAAAACAGTGCACTAATCTGGAATTCACCACACCTCACTGCACCGCCTCAGGAATTCCAGTGCACCTCACTGGAAAACAGTGAAAATCCAAGTGAAAATTTTATATTTTCATTGGGAATTTCCCTGAAAATTTTCCAGTGAACATTTTACGGCAATTCTTCACGGAAATTTCCCGTGAAAAAATGCCATGGGATTTTTTCCGTGAAAATATTACTAGAATTTTTCGCTGGAAATTGCAGTGAAAAATTCCAGCAGTGAAAATTTTCAGCGAAATTGCTCACTGGAAATTGAAGTGAAAAATTCCAGTAAACATTTTTGTGGGAAATTCAAATTTACAGTGCAAATTTTCACAGCAAATTTTCATTGAATTTTCCCGTGAAACAGGAATATTCTGGCAACCACAGCTGCCAGTATTTCACTGTGAATTTAAACATGTTTGCTTTTTGTTTTGTTTTTTAACTGCGCAGCATGTTGCAATGTTGTATGATTGGTGCTTTGTTATTGTTGCTTTATTGACTTGTTATTCCCAATAGTACACTTTCTCAGTCAGTTTGTAGGAATCTTCTTAGAAAAAAAAAAAAATTAAAAAGGAATGACACAAGTTTAATAAAGTTCTAACACTAGGAAAACGAAAAAGGATAAATTATCCAGAATTCGGGCGAGGTGCCACAAGGATCATGCATGTCCATCTGTGGGATGATAATGGGATGCAGCAAGCTGTTATGTGCAAGTGCCACCCCGTACACAAACATTACATCCAAACTGGACTTTGCTGTGCCCTTCAGAGTAGAACGCTGTTTATTTTTCAAGTGGAAGATTGATGGGACTTACCTTCAGGGATGGATTAGTCGTTCACAGACGGATTTTATTTTTTGACAAGCTCGAACCTGACCATTTCAAACAGCCAAGAAACTGCATTAAAGAGGAAAAAAATGTCGCTGGAAAAATATTTTTCAGACGGATGAAGAGATGATGTCTTTGGTGATTTTAAAGTTTGAATTACATAAAACTGTAAATGAATACCAATTGATGAACCCAGCACAATTCCACCCTGGTACATTTTTTTTTTTTTTTTTTTAATTATGATCTCCTAAAAGACAGTAGACAGTGCATTACTACGTTCTAAAATCTAAAGTATGTATGTGTAAGCCTATTAGGAAATCTACGTATATGTTTCATGAGTCTAATTCCAAAGTACTTGTATTAAATGGTCTTTGTATTGCCATATTTAGTCAAATAAGATGTCACTTAAATTTGATATGGAAATTCCACTTTGCATAATTATTTTCTAACGATGCCACATTTTTTATATTAAAATACTAAATCTAAACTCATTGATCCCATTGACAACAATTCCAAACCTTCTTTAGTATTTATCTGAGGGGCTAATTACAGTAGAGATCATTATCCTCAATCACGCCATCCAGGATTACCCTTCCCCTTTTAACTCTTTAATAAATCATGCTGACAACGGCCATTTGGTACACCCTGCAAAACCTCCCATTCTACCATTATTATCTAGAATGACACAAAGACTTCTGCCGAGGCTAAACAATCTTTAAAAACACAGTCTTAACTTAAAAAAACATGTGCAGACCGCCACAATCCATAACTGAGTAAATACAAATATGAAACACATTTACATTCTCACAACGTTAGAAGTATAAACATAAAATATTCTGAAAGATATTTTAAAGAATGCAAAACCTGTGTGTGATGAGCATAAACGGGACCCCTCGAGTGCTGAAGGAGGGATGAGTGCGAGTGGACAAATATTTGTGGCGCCCTCAAGACGATCGCCCCATGTTTTGTGTGTGTGTGTGTGGGGGGGGGGGGGGGGGGCAAGCAAGGGAGGGCTGATAGAGGTATACTTAAAGGGATACACGTATAGAAAGACTTGAGTTCTTAAAAGATAAACGTTTAACTAGTAGGTTGGCATTGTTGTTGATGTTGTAGAGCAGTGACTTCACAAGGTTACGCTTCCTTGCATCCAGAGTATGTCATAAACATATCAACTGTTCAACCCTTTCAATTTGAACCCGAGAGGAACATTAATGAGCATGACAGAACTGTCGATATGTCGATAACGAGCAGCAAAAGCAATGAACAAAGACGAAATGAGATGAGACGAAAGTAGGATAAAAAAAAACAGTGTTCTACCAAAATGTGCTACACCGGTGAAATGTCTACAAGAGGCAAATTTGACACCCAAAGCACTACCGCACGCTTTCAGCTTGTTTTGTTTAGGTGCATACAGACAGAACATACTAAAGATGCCTTAAGAAATACTTAAATGTAGTAATATCAAAAAATGGTGGTTTAAATAGGCTACGTGACTAATGTGATCAACAGATCAACAGTCTACATTAAAGCTACCACAAGAAAACAATGCTTAAAAGTATGATAGGGAAACACATTCAACAGTACTTTGAGACAATGAAAAGGTAATAAAAGACTCAATAAAAACACAAATAGTAAGTACTCACTGCTTTGACCGATGAGCGCATGTGCTGGACGTCTCACTACGTAGACGGAATTGCAGTAACCCAGTAGAATTCGTCGAGTGACGATGACAATCTACGTCATCACCTGTTGAGTTAATTATCGAGGGTTGATTGAATATTTGCTTGATTGATTGAATATTTGCTTGTGCTCATATATACCTAATACATACATAATACATATTGCCATATTTTTTCTTATTTGATATAACCAGTAAATGATTATTGCTTGCTATACTAGGCTGTAGTATAATGTTTAAGAGTTACAAAGTGTTAAAGAGGGTCGGGGTGACAACAGCCTTGCTTCATGGCCGCAACATTGCGTAACTAGACCTTCTGGGACATCTTCAGCATCTAACGTCTAGACTTTCGTCTAGACCTTCGAGGACATCTTCCATTCGAGGACATCTTCCATGGCCGCAGCGTTGCATAACTGAAGTGTCTGGGTCATTCTGACCACTTTACCTAAGTGCCTTTGCTTACACACGTGTATTTAGTTAGCTCCACCTATGTGCTCACACATAGCCAACCAAAATCACATGGGTGTCTCCAGCTTGCTTTCCCCCTCCCTTTAGGGCGGCACCTTTCTGTGTTAGGACAAGCCCCTAATAAAAGAAAGAGCAAGGAGTTTAGTTTTAGATCAATTTTGGTGACTATACAGCGTAATCTAGCATTTCACTGTCTAGTCCCTCCTTGCTCTCCTTGGCCAAGAAAACTGAGTGTCTTTTCGCCTTATTTTTGGGTAATTTTACAAATGTCTACCTAAGGGTCTATTTTTGAACTTGACATCACCCTAAGCGTCCATATAACATGGCGCCTGCCGAAACTCAAAACATGTACTTAATATTATAGATTTTTAAATCAATGGCAATATTTTATGTGTTTCTAATAACTGTTGGAGGCAGTCTTTCAGGTCCTCCGCGTGTTCGTTTTCAATTCAGGTGAGACGGCTAGACTGGATTGCAAAGTAAAAGACTGACTGGAGGCAAGAGATCATTACTGCACAGTTTTAATTTCAGAGATTTCTGGGTGCATTCAATGACAGAACAAAGCTGTGTAGAGAAAATGCACACCGAACAGTGAGCTCGGTGTTGCTTATATGCTGTACTTAAAAGGAGGTGTGTCTGTATGGTGATTAATTGATCATGCAAAATAGGTCAAGAGCCTTGCTGGTTGGCAGTTAAAAGTCCATGATTATCTGAGGCAAAACTAACTATCAGCAGTTTCAGTGAAAAACAACTGGTCATGCTTGCAAGCATTGCAGAAGATCGCATTAGGCGAGATGTATACTGACTTAATAACATTAGTAAAAAAAGAACAATTGTGACTTATTAGAACCTACAATTCTTTAAATACGAGGTTCCCTTTATGATAGATGTGTTACAAGGAAATCAATGAACAGCCATTGTCATGGTCATCCGTGACAAAATCATGATTTCAAATGAACCACTGATAGATGAAGTAAAACTGACATATTCACTGGCACAGAATCATCAGTTGGAGCGGTCAAGAACGGTCACAAAAAGATTCAATACAAAAAAAAAATCAAGATTTGTGCTCTACGACCTGTGGTCTGAATATCGACAACATGCATTGTGTCATTGACCTCCTGTAGCCCAATTGATGGACATGGTAAAGTCTCTGGGGTAGCCATGCGTTGTCGTCCTGTGTCTTGTCATCCGCGCAAACAATGCTGTAATTAATTCCGCCATGTGACAGTTTTATTGCAAACACTATTAACGACAAGGCCAGGGAAGCCTGCACTATGGCACTCCATTCTTTTCTGACTGCGCTGCAGTGCCATTGTCAGGCCTCCTGTAGGTTGCCCTCAGCAGACAGCAAAAAGTTTTGAAAAGTCAGTTTTTAATTTGTATTGAGTATGGGTAAACATGCATTTAAAATGAATAACAATACAAGTAAGGTATTTTTTAATAAAACGCAAATGTTCTACATGTCACAGTGGGATTTGATGAAAAACTGTTGGGGCTTTTCAGGTTCCAATGCCAGTTTTATGAGATTTTTAACAGCATGAGAAAAGGAGCTAAAACAAGACAATGAGTCAGCGTCTTTATTTCCTGCCCATAATTTGATGTATTGCAGTGGGACAGCTGTAACAGAGATGGAATACCCCTGCAAAGTCTTGCATGCCAGGCCTCCATTTAAAGTGGTTTGACTGTGTGACTGCAGTTTCCCTCACTTTGAGGGTGGCGAGCTCCCTGACAGGGAGGGAGGAGCATCATCCTGCATAGACCATCTGCTCCTCACGTAATTACATCCTCATGGGTGTCATCACTCTCCACTCAGCAGTCTCCACTCCGCGCCCTCTTGGCCAAAGGGGGCAGCAGGCCTATAGATGGCCATGCAGCCTCACCCGCTCAGATAATTGAATAGGTAATCAATCAGAAGTTAGGCTCCAATAGATCTCTCTCACAAGGCAGGAAACATTGATGCTAAGCCTGTCGTAATATGCAATAATTCCATTTATCGCACGGTAAATAAAAATGAAGGCGGTAATTTTTCTGCTGCGATTTATCGCCTCGCGTGCAGGTGCGTGCGCGCGTGCGGCTGATGTGCTATTAAAAGTTCGGCTTCCTTGTTACCAACTGCGCAAAAAGCATTTTCGTTCTGGGTCCGGCAAAAAATAGCGCCGGAGCCAATTTGTTCCCATTATATCCGATTGTTCAACGTATACCGGCCGCGTCAGTGCTCCGGATTGACTTCCGACCATCTCCGGTGTGCCGGAGCCTGCCGGATGGTTTAGGCTATTTTTTAGCTTAGTGCAGTTTAAGTTTAGTGCAGGTGGAGAGAAAAAACCCGATTCGTTACATTATTACAGGTACTGTACTGTATTATTATTATTATTGCTATTATTATATTCTTTTTATTGTGATTTTTATTAATATTTTATTTGGTTTGCTCTTTGTAAGTGCTATTTGAAATTGTAACAGCAGTATTTATTAAGGATGTAGTGTGGGTTTTTGGGCTGTGGAACGAATTAATGGAATTATAATGTATTCTTATGGGAAAATCCTGCTCGACATACGACCATTTCGACTTACAAACAAGCTCCTGGAACGAATTAACTTCGTATGTCGACTGTATTACACATGGAACGTTTTTATTTGCCTAGATGCTTAAATTATTAGATGGAATTTTATTTTTTTCCTAAAAAACACATTTTATTTATTCTGTGTTTCTGTGAATTATTAATATTGTTGTCTTTTACTTAAAGGAGGCATAGTCTATTGTTTTAGTTGTGATTTCTTAAAAAGTATTTTTGAATTTAAGAGTAAACATTTAATCCGTTTAAATGGGTGTACGTGATCTAATAATATATACTGTATTCTCACAGTGTTGTGTAATTTTTTTTTAATTAGGGGGGTGCAATAATATCGCATATCGCAATAATTTATGAAATGAATTATCGCACACTAAAATTTCTTATCGCGACAGGCCTAATTGATGCATTTGTGGTTGAATTTGGTGTGGGAAAACATTCGTAATGCACTTCAAACGGACACATGGTCAGCGTTGTCACAGATTACATTGAAGGAGATAGTACCTTTTCTCGTTGGCACCGTCTAACTTTTTGCAATATTCTAACACACTCAAAGTTATAAAAAAGACATTTAACCATAGTTTAATATTATAATATAAGAATTATAAGTTATAATATGCAGACGCACTCCTCACAAAGCAGGAGGCCAGCGCTGAGTCATCAGTACTAAGAGTGGGAACCTCAGGGCACGATACGATACGATTCGCGATACAAGGCTCACGATAAAGATTATCTCACGATATCACGGTACAGCGATTATCGATATATTCATCAGAAATTTGATGCATGATATTCTACGATACAACTGTTGAAACAAAAAAAAAGATATTTCAAAATAGAAAATATACATATATATAAGTCATTTATTAAACAGTGATACCTTATATGTGCAACATTGCTGTAAAATATAAATCTACTGCAAATTGTGTACCTGCACATATAGAGGAAACCACAACCACTGCTATCTCTTGGAGAGATCATGATGAATGGCACCCTTATTTCTTCAAAGTTTTTTTTTGGTTTTTTTTAATTAACCGCGCTGTAGGTGTCAGTCAGCAGTTGAGCTTGGCAATGATAAAATTGGTGGGTCTTTTCTTCGTATATGACCTTTGTTGCCAAAAGCATTGGTTTGAGCACTTCCACCATCGGCTTCAGCATTTGAGATGTCGGACTCAGTCAGTCGGATTCTTCCTCACCTTAAAAACAACAAAATAAAACAAAATATATTAGCTACTTAGTAGCTTTGAGTTGAAATCCTGATTTTTTTTTTTTTTTTTTGTGTTGGAAGTCTTGAGTGAATTTTAAAAAATTGAATTGAATTTAACTAAATCAAAAATGCAATAATTACCTATTTTTAATATGTAGGCTACATTAATTATCATGCACATCATCTTTTATATCTTGGAAGCTATTCAAACCATTTTTATAGCTTATTGTTTCAAAATGGCAGTAATAACAGTTTGTGTAGTAAACTAGACGGAAAGTGGTTCTCAATATCAGATAAATCAGTAAATTCATGTAGGCTTATTCGATATTCATTTTCATCCAGTTTAGGTTCCTGGTTTATTTTACATCATTCAACACCAAATGTATTCTAAATAATACATGTAAATTAAGAAATCTATTGCCAAAACTTTCTCACCTCGAGTGATGAAAGCGAAGCAGTGAAGAAATCCGGTGTTCACTTCGTCACCAGCTGCCAGTTAACCTTATTTTTGTTAGACAATTCTTGCATACAGTAAAGTCCTTGTTCACCTTACTTCTTTTCTTGTTGGTGTAAAATCTAAAGTGTGTCCACATGTGTGTTTTTGTCGCAATATTTTTCTCACTTTATCCTCAACCGTTCTCACGAAGCTTTTTTATTTTTTTCAACCCACTTGGAGCTTCCTCTCTTCTTCTCTAGACAACTTGTGCGCACTTTACCTTCACCACCGCTCTTGAGTGCCCCTAATGGACCGCCTAGCAATTGCTCAACAAACATTGAGCTGTTTACAGCATCCATACTCCAATGTCGATAATCGATCGGGTTGCAAAATATTGCAATATATCGCTGTGTCGAGATATTGTCACACTCTTAATCAGTACATTCCATATCAGCCCTCGCCTGATAAGCAAAGGAAAAGACGCCGCCTCTCAGCCCAAACCTCCCACCTCATTTGAACTAAACAGCCCAAACTGCGATAGAAGATTATCCTACACACACCTTTCTGCCGAATGCCCGCCTCGCGAGAGCCTTCAAAAGACTGAATGTTTACCTAATGTTGTCATTTTTCTCGGAGACCTTTTGTTGATGTGTGGAAGGGTGACCTTGCCTCCCCGCCTGTGTCTGTTTCTGTTTCGCCTTGCTGTTTGATCGCTGTCGACCTGAATAAATTGTCAACTTTTGGGTAAGTCTTTAAACCTTTCAAAATTGAGTCAGTACAAAGGCTTAAGACTAGTGCTGCAGCTATCGATTATTTTAGAAGTCGATTAATCGATGAAATAGTTCGAATAATCGGATGAGGAACGTAAAAATTAAAATACCTGAGCCTCAAACGGCATATAGAATAAATAAATAAGAATCTAGGTGCAACAAAAGAACAATTGTCTAACTTGCATAGTAAAAGTCTGCTAGCTGAAATGCTATAAAATACTTTTTTTTTTTTTAAATACAATGCTCTAAACAAATGGTTCAGACACATATTCCCCAAAAATGGGCTAAATATACCTTTAAACTAAATCATGAATGCATTAACATATGACATTAGCTCAAACAAAAACTCAGCTTATGTTGGTCTTAATAGGGAGCAGATGGATTCAGCCATGAGAATGAGGCAGACTAGAGGGCAGTGTATCCACCCAAATCAATACCATTAAAGGCTTTCAAAACAAGCTGTTACAACGCCACTTTAATAAAACGAATACTCGGAGCGGGACGATTTATTTTGAATATTTTTTTCTAATCAAATACTCGAGTTAATTGATTAACCGTTGAAGCACTGGTTAAGACTAAGGTGAGCGCGCGGAGTTTGGCCTTTTGGCCGGGATGTGGGTATCCTGCTGGCCCGGGTCGTTGGAGCTGCACCAGCACGGGTCCAGCGGTTCGGCTAGCGCGATTCCAGCAGTCTGTCAGGATCAGATTCCTTAAACATGAAAAAGTATAATTACTGATTACGCCTCAAAAAAGTAATCAAGTTAGTTTACTGATTACTTTTTTTATTCAAAGTAACAAAGTTACTTTAAAAGTAATTTATCAGTTACTTTTTACCATTTTTTTCTCCCCTTTGCCGCTTCAACATTAGAATGACAACACAAAAATGTCACAACATATAATTGACTTTCCGAGCACTGAATTTAAAGGGGAAGATCAGAATTTTTCACATTAGACCTAATCTTCGAGTTAGTGGAGGTTTAATTAGTCGATGGAGTTGATTTCAACACCATTGACTCGCGCTAGCTCAGCCACCCCATAGCCTGGAAACAAACAACTAACTGACAAATTGCATGGAATTTGTTTAAATCAACTCCACCGACTAAACCCCGCTATCTCGGAGATTAAGCCTAATGTCAAAAATTCTGAAGTTCAGGTTAGGGTTAACAGCATATCAGTGCCAATGCAAAACAATGGAAATTTTCTGCACAATAATCAACAACACACAAATGAATTGCACAGTGCAATAAACACAATGGATGCGTGCGCACAACCTGGAAGTACGCTGTGTCAGGCCAAGACGATGAGGCGGACGCAGTTGCGGAGGTTCAGGCAAAAACTTTATTTTGAAAACAGAGGTTCTTTCGCTGACATGCGGGGATGGGAAAAAAGTGCAAACAAAAAGCTCTCCAAAGGAGGAATAAGTCAGGGCAATTAAAATCACAGTTCAAACAAAAAAGCACTCCAAAAGGGAGGAAAGGCAAAAACAAAAAACACTCCAAATGGAGGAAAAAGTCAAGATGGCTAAGATCAAAAAGGCTCAAACACAAAGCGCACCAAGTGGAGGATAATATTCAGTATCACTATGACAGGCTATGGCGAGAGGCTGACGTGGCTGACCTTGGAAGAAAGACACTTCTGCTCAAGACTAGGGGAACTAGGGCATTATATACACACAAAGTAATGGGGAACAGGTGGAAACAATAGGTAATTAGATGACGAGGAAGGGCAAGTACGCAACTATGAAGAGGGTGAAGCCTTCAAAATAAAACAGGAAGCGACGTGGCATGACACGCTGTACACACACGCGGTCAATTTCGGCCACATAACATTGCAGCAACTACAGTGCCTTGCAAAAGTATTCGGCCCCCTTGAATCTTGCAACCTTTCGCCACATTTCAGGCTTCAAACATAAAGCTATGAAATTTAATTTTTTTGTCAAGAATCAACAAGAAGTGGGACACAATCGTGAAGTGGAACAGCATTTATTGGATAATTTAAACTTTTGTAACAAATAAAAAACTGAAAAGTGGGGCGTGCAATATTATTCGGCCCCTTTACTTTCAGTGCAGCAAACTCACTCCAGAAGTTCAGTGAGGATCTCTGAATGATCCAATGTTGTCCTAAATGACCGATGATGATAAATAGAATCCACCTGTGTGTAATCAAGTCTCCGTATAAATGCACCTGCTCTGTGATAGTCTCAGGGTTCTGTTTAAAGTGCAGAGAGCATTATGAAAACCAAGGAACACACCAGGCAGGTCCGAGATACTGTTGTGGAGAAGTTTAAAGCCGGATTTGGATACAAAAAGAGTTCCCAAGCTTTAAACATCTCAAGGAGCACTGTGCAAGCCATCATATTGAAATGGAAGGAGCATCAGACCACTGCAAATCTACCAAGACCCGGCCGTCCTTCCAAACTTTCTTCTCAAACAAAGAGAAAACTGATCAGAGATGCAGCCAAGAGGCCCATGATCACTCTGGATGAACTGCAGAGATCTACAGCTGAGGTGGGAGAGTCTGTCCATAGGACAACAATCAGTCGTACACTGCACAAATCTGGCCTTTATGGAAGAGTGGCAAGAAGAAAGCCATTTGTCAAAGATAACCATAAAAAGTCTCGTTTAAAGTTTGCCACAAGCCACCTGGGGGACACACCAAACATGTGGAAGAAGGTGCTCTGGTCAGATGAAACCAAAATTGAACTTTTTGGCCACAATGCAAAACGATATGTTTGGCGTAAAAGCAACACAGCTCATCACCCTGAACACACCATCCCCACTGTCAAACATGGTGGTGGCAGCATCATGGTTTGGGCCTGCTTTTCTTCAGCATGGACAGGGAAGATGGTTAAAATTGACGGGAAATGGATGCAGCCAAATACAGGAACATTCTGGAAGAAAACCTGTTGGTATCTGCACAAGACCTGAGACTGAGACGGAGATTTATCTTCCAACAGGACAATGATCCAAAACATAAAGCCAAATCTACAATGGAATGGTTCAAAAATAAACGTATCCAGGTGTTAGAATGGCCAAGTCAAAGTCCAGACCTGAATCCAATCGAGAATCTGTGGAAAGAGCTGAAGACTGCTGTTGACAAACACTCTCCATCCAACCTCACTGAGCTTGAGCTGTTTTGCAAGGAAGAATGGGCAAGAATGTCAGTCTGTCGATGTGCAAAACTGATAGAAACATACCCCAAGCGACTTGCAGCTGTAATTGGAGCAAAAGGTGGCGCTACAAAGTATTAACGCAAGGGGGCCGAATAATATTGCACGCCCCACTTTTCAGTTTTTTATTTGTTAAAAAAGTTTGAATTATCCAATAAATTTTGTTCCACTTCACGATTGTGTCCCACTTGTTGTTGATTCTTGACAAAAAATTAAAATTTTATATCTTTATGTTTGAAGCCTGAAATGTGGTGAAAGGTTGCAAGGTTCAAGGGGGCCGAATACTTTTGCAAGGCACTGTAAGTACTTTACACTCAATCGGACTTACAACACATCCCAAAGATACTAAACAAACACATCACTTCACCACATCAATGTGCAACACGAATATGATGTGAACAATGCTTGCCAAATTGGAGGGATGACTACTTGTCGTTGCAACGGCAATGCTGCGAAACGGCCGCGCATGTAGGGTAGCAGTGCAACAGTTCGCGGTTCAAAACCGAACCGAACGGTTCGCCCTGTCCGGTTCAATACGCCTTTATGAACCGCGCCTTTTTGGTTTTGCAATTGCAGTAATTTATTCCGAACACTTGTGAAATGAATTGGTCAAACTCTGTGTGCCTGTGTGTGACGTGAAGCGCAGCTGTGGAGAAATTCCCGCCCCACGAGTAAATGTCCAATCGCTGTCAAGCACCTGTGTAATAGGAGCCGAGTAACGCCCTCTCTCGCTTACGAGCGAGGTGAAAGTGAAACAAGAAAGAAAACAAAAAAAGTTATGGCGAGCGGAGGAGTCGACAGACCGAATTTTGAGGAAGCACCGGCTTCTTTCAAATCTGCGGTGTGGCAACATTTCAGTTTCCCCGTGGACTACAATGCAGACGGAGAGAAAATATTGAAAAAAACATAAAACAATTTGCAAGCAATGCTCAGCGCTTGTTCCCTATGCTAACGGCAAGACTTCTAACATGACTCAGCAGTCAGCACTTCAGCCGGCATCACTCACAGACATCGTTTTCTCAGAGCAGGACAACCCCGAAGATGACACCAGTGAAAACACACGGGTCTATAGAAGAGGCGTTCCAAAATCCTTACAATATCAGGTCAGAAAAACACAAGAAAATAACCCACACAGTGGGGATTTGCATTGCAAAAGACATGCAACCATATTCCATGGTTGAAGATGCGGGCTTCGTTAATTCAATTGCAACGCTTGACCCGCGTTATATTGTTCCCTCGCGGACATATTTCACCCACAACATAATCCCCGACATTTAAGAAATGGCACGCAAAGCCATTGAAGATGATTTCACGAAAGCACATAGTTTCGCCCTGACCGCTGATAGTTGGACGTCCCGTGCTACAGAGTGCTACTACCTAACTGTGACGGTCCACTATAATCATACCTGTCAAGTTGTACGGTCTCGTCGTAATTTGTACACGTGAGCACTGGTTTTTAAATGTGTACGCCGTCCGTTACGTTCAAAATCTGCACGTTTTTCGTGCATTGCGTTTTTGTTTTTTTTCATCCGTTCGGATTTGGTCACCGTTTCTGCAAGGAGCCAATGTTCGTTAATACTTGAATGACACGAGAAAAGTTGGAGAGGGAAGAGTGTTTGTTGAGACGCTGTAGCAAACGCGATGCTAGGCTAGGTGGCTCCAATTTCCTGACCGTGGCCGACATCATACAATCTACGCCTAGATATCTCATGCATATAGAACTACAAGCGAAATGACACTCGGTAGCGTTAGTAAACAGCCGCCATTTTAGAGCAGTATACTTCTCAGAAAGGCTGTTGTAGTAAACCTTCCGAGCGAACCAAAGCATCTTTTTATCCAAAATACTCCTAAATCGGCAAAATCTTGACTTGAGTCTATCTTTAAAGGATGAAACAGTTATAAAATTTTCACATGTCGAAAGTAGATGGAAGGGAACTAAGGCAAAAACGGGAGAAATTTTATCAACTTTATCGGTTGATTCACAACATTAAATGACCTCCAAACATAGCAAAGGTTACTATGTTTTTTTTTATTTTTTAAATGAAAAAAAAAAAAAAACATGAAAGGTATCACCAGTTACTTTGCCAAGTAACTTTTTTACTACTGTGTGTGTATTTCAGTAGTCAGTCACTACACTTGCCAAAGAGCTAAGAGGCATTTTAACAGTCTAAAATGTTTACATTTTAAGTGTTTATTTCTTTTTTTTTAAAAGCAAAATAAAGGCAGTTAAAAAAAAAAAAAAAAAAAATGCAAAACGCAAACCGAAACCGAACCGAAACCGTGATCCCAAAACCGAGGTTCAAACCGAACCGTGGGCTAACTGAACCGTTGCACCCCTAATGTAGGGGGTCCCACCTATCGCTGGAACCCTCCAGAATGAAGGAAAAACATGTTCATACATGGACGTACGCAGATCAACATTCCATTGCAAATGTCAACAGGTGCTGCACTCAGCGCGAATATGCACCTGCGCTGGCAGCCTGGCACAAGCATTTCTCAGTCCCAAAACGCTTAGCGCGCGTGATTTGAGACCAATACAGGAAGTACCTGTGAGCAGTTACCATGGAAACAAACACGTAGCGGGAACCTTTCTAGCATTTTCTATTCAAAATGCTCTTCGTACATGACTACAATATTCTTCATTCTACATACATTATGAGGCAATGACAAAATAGTAACGCACAGACACTAATGAAGCTAACTTAAATCAGATTATTGGTTTGGAAAAATGGACGCGTTAGATTACTTGTTACTGAAAGAATGTACCGTATTGACCTGAATATAAGACGGTGTTTTTGCATTGAAATAAGACTGAAAAAGTGGGGGTCGTTGTATATTTGCGGTCTAGACGTTATACCCATTCACGACGCTAGATGGCGCCGGATATCATTGACGCGATGTTTTGTCATGACAGATATTAGCTACTTTCAAGTTTAACCAGTTTGCATTATTTTATTGCAATGTTTTTCCTTATTCAGATTTCTTTCAAAACTACAGTTGCAGTTACACTTCACTTTGATGGTTAATGCAATTATTGCAATTTTGTTGTTTTATCAAAATAGATTGGTTTATTTACATTTCAAAAACCAGAAGCCATTCATTTACAAATGTAATTGTACTTTAGTTTACATATTTAAATGTTCAAATATTAAGATTTGAATGAGGCAAAATAACATGCTTTTTATCTCAAATATATTGTTATAATCATTTGTTTCAGATGTACTGAAGTTATTTTCTGTATAAAAATTAATTTGGTGTTCAAAAGTCGTTTTTTCAAACTTGAGTCTTGAAAAAGAGGGGGTCGTCTTATAATCAGGGCCGTCTTATATTCGGGCCAATACAGTAATCAGATTACAGTAACGCGTTACTGACAACACTGCACATCTTGTGGAACAGGAAACCCCCAACCATCGGGCCTGAAATTGCTCGTATAATGATTTTTGATTAAGTGATCAATGTTTGTTCGACCACCATGTGGGATTTGGAAATTAAAAATTTGATGAGATTGACATGAGACAATGGGTTCCTAGATTACATAATTTTAAGGAGAGGCAACTACAGATGACGTCACAACTTTGTCACCAGGGATGTCCCATTCACTTAATTTTGCACTCGAGTCCAAGTCACCTAATTTTGAGGGTCTGCCGAGTCCCGATCTGATACAGAGTCCCAATGTATTAGGGACAAAAAAAAAAACACACACACACATTAAAATGTCATATTTCCATACTACAGACATTACAATGCTATCCTGCCATATCAGCTTAAAAAAATGCATTTAACATTTATCGTAAGAGCCCCAATGTATTAGCAGTAGTGAAAAGGACCAATGACAGCGTTCAAATAGAACACCAGCTTATTCAAATTTGTGTGTAATGGGGTGTTCAGTTTTTGGTTGGATACTCACATAACAAAGCTACATTGCTGAATGTCCTCCCCTCCAAAGTATTTATGTTAATTTGGTTTATAACTGTCAGAGTAACCTAAATTAAAATTAATTCTATGTCACAACAGTCTCGTCTTGCTTCACTGTGTCTGCAAGCCTTGTTTTTTTGTGTGTGCTTCGTTTTGCTCTACTTTATGGTCTCCACACTTCAATGCTTATGCCCATTCAAGTGATTGAATAGCAGCAACTCTGCTACAGTTTTAATTAACTGCCTCCTTATTGATTTCCACTACAAAAACAAGAACATCTCAATAAGTATGAATGTTGTACGTATAACCTGAAGACAGCTACATTTACAGTGCCTTGCAAAAGTATTCGGCCCCCTTGAATCTTGCAACCTTTCGCCACATTTCAGGCTTCAAACATAAAGATATGAAATTTAATTTTTTTGTCAAGAATCAACAACAAGTGGGACACAATCGTGGAGTGGAACAACATTTATTGGATAATTTAAACTTTTTTTAACAAATAAAAAACTGAAAAGTGGGGCGTGCAATTTTATTCGGCCCCTTTACTTTCAGTGCAGCAAACTCACTCCAGAAGTTCAGTGAGGATCTCTGAATGATCCAATGTTGTCCTAAATGACCGATGATGATAAATAGAATCCACCTATGTGTAATCAAGTCTCCGTATAAATGCACCTGCTCTGTGATAGTCTCAGGGTTCTGTTTAAAGTGCAGAGAGCATAATGAAAACCAAGGAACACACCAGGCAGGTCCGAGATACTGTTGTGGAGAAGTTTAAAGCCGGATTTGGATACAGAAAGATTTCCCAAGCTTTAAACATCTCAAGGAGCACTGTGCAAGCCATCATATTGAAATGGAAGGAGCATCAGACCACTGCAAATCTACCAAGACCCGGCCGTCCTTCCAAACTTTCTTCTCAAAAAAGGAGAAAATTGATCAGAGATGCAGCGAAGAGGCCCATGATCACTCTGGATGAACTGCAGAGATCAACAGCTGAGGTGGGAGAGTCTGTCCATAGGACAACAATCAGTCGTACACTGCACAAATCTGGCCTTTATGGAAGGGTGGCAAGAAGAAAGCCATTTCTCAAAGATATCCATAAAAAGTCTCGTTTAAAGTTTGCCACAAGCCACCTGGGAGACACACCAAACATGTGGAAGAAGGTGCTCTGGTCAGATGAAACCAAAATTGAACTTTTTGGCCACAATGCAAAACGATATGTTTGGCGTAAAAGCAACACAGCTCATCACCCTGAACACACCATCCCCACTGTCAAACATCATGGTTTGGGCCTGCTTTTCTTCAGCAGGGACAGGGAAGATGGTTAAAATTGACGGGAAGATGGATGCAGCCAAATACAAGAACATTCTGGAAGAAAACCTGTTGGTATCTGCACAAGACCTGAGACTGGGACGGAGATTTATCTTCCAACAGGACAATGATCCAAAACAAAGCCAAATCTACAATGGAATGGTTAAAAAATAAACGTATCCAGGTGTTAGAATGGCCAAGTCAAAGTCCAGACCTGAATCCAATCGCGAATCTGTGGAAAGAGCTGAAGACTGCTGTTCACAAACACTCTCCATCCAACCTCACTGAGCTCGAGCTGTTTTGCAAGGAAGAATGGGCAAGAATGTCAGTCTGTCGATGTGCAAAACTGATAGAAACATACCCCAAGCGACTTGCAGCTGTAACTGGAGCAAAAGGTGGCGCTACAAAGTATTAACGCAAGGGGGCCGAATAATATTGCACGCCCCACTTTTCAGTTTTTTATTTGTTAAAAAAGTTTAAATTATCCAATAAATTTTGTTCCACTTCACAATTGTGTCCCACTTGTTGTTAATTCTTGACAAAAAATTAAAATTTTATATCTTTATGTTTGAAGCCTGAAATGTGGCGAAAGGTTGCAAGGTTCAAGGGGGCCGAATACTTTTGCAAGACACTGTAAATCCTAAAAAGAGAGAAATACTAGCACGCCGCCTAATTTTTATTGGTCAAAACTTGAGCTTCATTGGCTGCGCTTGACGTCCCATCCATTTTGACTGGGAGAGGCTGGCAGCGAATGATCACTGCCAGCCTCTCCCAGTCAAAATCGATTGAACATCTATATAGCACCGTCAATGGCACTGAAACATGAGCAATCAATACAAACATACATTTTAAAACTCATCTTTCAAGCATATTTAGAGCCGTGGCAAGAGTGCATTTCTTTTTAGATTTATTTATTTATTTTCATTTTAATTTAATACAGTAGTACCTCGACATACAATCGCTTCAACACACGATCTTTTCGACATCCGATCTAAAATTTGAATAGCCATTTGTTTCTACATCCAACGACATGCTCGAAATATGACAATTTATGACAGCGCTGAATTTTTTGTTTTCTCACAAGACGGACGCACGGCTGATTTCCTTGTGAGAGAAATCAACATGGGTTCCAAGAATGTTAGTGGGAGTGGTGAAAAAGGTGAGGCTTATGTAGCGCCTCTGCCATATGGGTTACTGGACCAGTTCTAGGTTCGGAGAGTTCGGGAGAAAGATGTATTGTACCTGAAGAAGATACCCTTAGTTATACAACACTTTAATTTTGTGTATTAAAGAGTATAATAAAATGTAGGTTCAATCAGTTTCTTTTCCTATTTTTTGTTTAATTTGTCCGGTCAGGTTTGCTAACTGAGAGTGATTATTCCAATTTTGTTTAATTTGTAATTTAAACCAAAATCACAAAATTGGCAGAATTCAAATTGTTGCACTTTAATCATTTTCAAAGGCAGTGAGAAATTTCACCATTTAAATCGAAAGTTCAACGTTCAAAATCAAGTGTGAAAGAAAAAATAATCCGATTCCTACCACAACATTGGTTGTGACGGTGACCATATTGTTGGGGATATAGAAAGAATCCAGCTCTTGGGTTGGCTCGCCACTCAGCTTTACCGAGAATCCTGTTGTCCTTCAAGTTGTTGTCGTCGTCGTTGCTCTTCAGTCCAGTTGTCTGAGTTTCGGGAGAAGCTCAGCTTTTCCCAAAGGAAAAAAAAACCTGGCCTGCCACCAGGCCATGAGAAATCAATTTCAGACATTTGCACAACAAAAAAATAATAGTTTTAACTTAGTTTAGCAGTTAGCAAGGACGCATTTTGAGACCTAAAATGGCGGAGGTAATTGAGACCTGTCATCCATGACATTTGGGTCATGTAAGGCCTCTTTTTTATTTTTTTATTTTTTATTTTTATTTTTTATTATTACCAAAAAATGTTCACTTCCCCTATAAAGCATGAAAGACTTAAACATGAGGACTACACGTAGCAAGTTCTTTAAAAGTCAGTTTACGAGCAAGCAACCTTGGAGACAATTACTGTGATAGAGTGTTTCAATAGACCTGTAGAATAGATGTGCGATACAGCCGTAATGTTTAGAAAGCATCATAAAAACTATCTCGGCAATGTGTGTACTAATGAAGATGACACTTGCAGATGTTTGCATGTGCAGTCTGTCCAGTCAATACACCAGCGTAGCATCATCTCATATGTGGCCTGTGGTATTGTGACAATTTTGCTATTAATCATAGTCACTGCAGTGGCGCCACCTTTCACTTGTCATACTCCACACTGGAGGTAAGGGCCTCATTTCCATAGTAATAAATAATCTCATATAAATGTATTGTCAGGCTTTTTTTTTTTGTGCCCGTGCATATTTACTCACAGGGTTAAGTGTATATTTACATGAACGCGAGAGCATGGCATTTGAAAGTCTGGCACGTTGTCAGGCTGCAAGTATTGTGGCATTTAAAGTAACCGTAAGGAATAATTCTGTCGGTGCTTATTTTCACCCTTGACAGAGTGATAGTGTTATACCAGTATGCCTGGAAATACCGAATGTAGAAAGGACTTAGGTAAAGTTTTTTTTTTTTTTTTTTTAGTTTTTACAGTGAATGTCTCCCCATTGACAGTTCACTAACAAATTCACTTATTTGTATTATTTGTCAAAATATGAACTGTATTATTTACTTGTAACTCAACTGAGCAGCATCAAGTGAGAGAGGTCAAAGTAATGGAATGCTGTTAGGAGAGAACCTTTATATGTCATTGACTGTCATTCAAGGTAATAGCCATGCTAAGACAAGCATGTCCTGTTTGTTGTGATGTATGACATACAGAGTGCTGCTGTAAAAAAACAGCCTTTAGAGTGAGTTATCTCGAGTAGGTGATTTAGATTACACAGCTAATGCATACAGCTGACAGTATGGAGGATCATATGTCTACTGCACCAAATGGATATCATTGCATATTTCTTTTTGTACATTCTTTTTGATTTCCTCAGACATTGAGTATTTTTCAGCAGATATGATTCCAAAGTTCAATTGCTGCAGAGTCTTGACCTTGTATCTGTAATAAAACCTTGTATATATAATGAAATATTTCCAAAAGCATATTTTTTTTGTTGCTAAATGCTATTATAGCATGCATTTCATCATTATAGCGTGCATTTCATCCCATCTAGTCATGGCTTTCATGGCAATCTGACAAGATTTCTACCACGGTGTGATACAAAAAGCCTTCAGCTTTTTCCCCATCACTACATTGATGGATTATGCATTCATGGCTAAATTTCGACTCTACAAAATCCAAATAGCATCTTTAATGGGATAGTCGAGACTCACGGCACCAAGTTGGACGCGTCATATACAGAGGTGGGTAGAGTAGCCAAAAGTTTTACTCAAGTAAGAGTAGCTTTACTTCAAAATAATATTACTCAAGTAAAAGTAAAAGTAGTCATCCAAATAATATACTCAAGTACAAGTAAAAAAGTGTCCAGTGAAAGGAATATTCAAGTAATGGGTAACATTGTAACTGTCTATCTTTGTTTGATTTTTTATTAATTTTTTTTTATACAATGTTTTTTTTTTTTTTCCTCTCTCGGTACAAGCTTATCATATGAACAGTTGTTATAATGATACTGTACAATAACCCATTACATAACCACATCAAGCCAAAGAAATACAAAAAAAAAAAAAAAAAAAATTGAATTCCAGCGTGGGGTGAGACAGAAATGAAGCATTATTCATCCAAAGAGCATGAGAGCCCTCTAGAGGAGAAAATAGTTCCTAGTTTGAATAGTTCATAGTTACTATAATGAAATTCTATCTCCGGTTTTCCATGGTTAATCGGTGCCAAATAAAAACTGGGACAGAGGTTTAAATCCACGCTTTTGAGTCATGTTGAGGGCAGTGCTGTATGTCAAATACTTCATTTTTTTTACGGTGCTTTAAAGACGCCACGTGATTGAACAGGATGGCGTGATCATAGAACGGCAAGCTTGCGTCTGATTGGTGTAAGTAGTCATGTGAATATTGTTGCAACGTCTCATTGTTGAAATTAGTAGCGCTATTGTTGGTTGGCATCGCTGGCAAAAAAAAAAAAAAACTCGATCTAATATGTAGAATAAGGAGGTAAAATGTAACGACCTTTGTGTAGCCCAATGTAGCAGACTAAGAGTCGCGTTTTTCTTCACAAATTTATTCAAGTAAAAAGTATGGCTTAGTTAAACTACTCTTTGTAGTACAATTTCCTCAAAAAGTTACTCAAGTAAATGCAACGGAGTACATGGAACGCTTTACTATCCACCTCTGGTCATATCCAATACAGTGTTGTGACTGGAGGGTCTAACATCACCGCGATGTTGAAAGTGTCCAGGATATGTGGACGGAAACATGCTTTCTAGACAAAATTTCCTTAATAGCTGTGGATGAAATCCTACTCTTTTGGACTTCTGGAAGGTCCAAAATCTACACTACTGTTCAAAAGTTTGGGGTCACCCAGACAATTTTGTGTTTTCTTTCAAAAGTCACACTTTTATTTTTCAAATGAGTTGCAAAAAAAATTGAAAATATAGTCAAGACATTGACAAGGTTAGAAATAAGGATTTTTATTTGAAATGATCATTTTCTCCTTCAAACTTTGCATCCCGGAGTCGTCTCTTCACTGTCGACATTGACACTGGTGCTTTTCGGGTACTATTTAATGAAGCTGCTAGATGAGGACCTGCGAGGCATCTATTTCTCAAACTAGAGACTCTCATGTACTTGTCTCCTTGCTTGGTTGTGCAGCGGGGCCTCCCGCTTCTCTTTCTACCCTGGTTACATCTTGTTTGTGCTGCTCTTTGAAGGAAGTGCTACACAGCGTTATAGGAAACCTTCAATTTCTTAGCAATTTCTATTATGGAACAGATTCATTTTCATTTCTAAGAACAGATTGTCAAGTTTCACGTGAAAGTTGTCTTTTTCTGGACATTTTGAGAGTTTAATCAAACCCGCAAAGGTAATGCTCCGGATACCCAACTAGCTCAAAGGAAGATCAGTTTTATAGCTTCTCTAACCACCTAAACTGTTTTGAGCTGTGCCAACATACCGTATTGGCCCAAATATAAGACGGCTCTGATTATAAGACGACCACCTCTTTTTCAAGACTCAAGATTGAAAAAAAGACTTTTCAAACACCAAATTATCTTTTATACAGAAAATAATTACAGTACATCTGAAACAAATGATTATTTCAATATATTTGAGTGAAAAAGCATGTTATTTTGCCTCATTCAAATCTTAATATCTGAACATTTAAATATGTAAACTAAAGTGCAATCACATTCGTAAATGAATGACTTCTGGTTTTTGAAATGTAAATAAACCAATCTATTGTGATAAAACAACAAAATTGCAATAACTGCATTAACCATCAAAGTGAAGTCTAACCTTAACTGTAGTCTTGAAACAAATCTGAATACGGAAAAACATTGCAATAAAATAATGCAAACTGGTTAAAGTAGTAGCTGAGATCTGTCATGACGGAACATCGCTTCAATGATATCTGGCGCCATCGAGCGTCGTGAAGGGGGAGAGTAGGTGAGATCTGTCATAACAGAACATCGCTTCAATGATATCTGGCGTCATCTAGCATCGTGAATGGTTATAATGTCTACACCGTGAATATAAAACGCCCCCCTCTTTTTTTAATCTTATTTCAATGCAAAAAACACTTATATATCTTATATTCGGGCCAATACGGTAATTGAACAAGGTTTTCTAATCCTCTATTATCCTTCTAAGGCAACTAGCAAGGACAATGTACCATTAGAACACTGGAGTGATGTTTGCTGTAAATGGGCCTCTTTACAAAACTATGTAGATATCGCATTAAAACCGGACGTTTCCAGCTAGAATAGTCATTTACCACACTAAGAATATATTGAGTGTTTTTCTGATTAGTCTAATGTTATTACCACTGAAAAAAACTGTGCTTTTCTTTCAAAAGGGAGGAAATTTCTAAGTTACCCCAAACTTTTGAACGGTAGTGTATTTTTACGCTTCCTCATCCCACAATTAACTTAATTCACTCGTCACTATCCAAATTAACACGCATAGCTTGGCCTTCCCTCATATTTGTAAAGTCCTAATCACTGAATGAGCCAGATAAAAAGGTTAAAAAGGTTGACAATTCTGATTTAATAATATGCTTTCAGAGGCGTAACCTTTTTGCTGCTTATGTGAACTTGACAATAGACATGACTTGATTACATATAAGAGGAAATGTGTTAACTTATTAAAATAAATTAAATGTAAAATTTTAATGAATAATGTTTTAAATGCATTACCTGTTTTATTCATAATACATGTATTTGTTCAGAATTATTTTTACTCCTTCTCTGAAGGTGTAGAGGGTCTTGAGGATATTGCAGCTTAGTTTTACTGATCAGAAACTTGCTGTTAGTAAGGCAACAAGGGGGGAAAAGAAAAGTGAGAAGAAGGGGAAAAACAAAATGAAGGGTACAGACAAAATAAGATGGAAAGGATTTTAAAAATATTTTTTTGAGCAAGATGCAACCAAATGTACCAAGATTAAATATCTTTCTATGGAAGGAAAGGTGACAAAAATCCCAAGAGGTGATATGTTTGTGCGTGCCTGAATGCACCTCAGAAAGCACTGAGATAATTGTGTTAGCAGTATTGATGTCTTTAGAGTTGCTCCACAAACCTACATTGGGACATACGAGTTCCTAAATTTGTGGTGGTAATCCTTCAAAAGTGAGCGTATGTGTGCAGCAGACTACCATTTATCACTTTCACCCTCTCGGTCAAGTTTCTAAACTCACAACAGTGCCTGTCTTTCTTCTGTATCTGCAGTTGAAAACAACTGATCTTTGTGGTTCCGTCTAAAAAGCAGAAATGAAGGACGATGTAGTCCCTGAAGCAATGTGGGGAAAATCGATATGACATTGAGTTTGTCAACTGGACTGTGATCTTCACAGGTAAAGTAATTTCAACTCATTTTCAGTGCCAGGTGCCTTTATACTGGAACCTATTCTGCACTAAAGCAAGGCTTCAGAGAATCAGCAATTTTACCATCTTCATCAATCTTTAAGACTGAATTCACGCTAAAGCTCCAGGTGCCTGATTCTGAAATGATACCTATATGTATTAAAGTGTATCACAAAAGTGAGGACACCCCTCACATTTTTGCAGATATTTAAGTATATCTTTTCATGGGACAACCCTGACAAAATGACTCTTTGACACAATGAAAAGTAGTCTGTGTGCAGCTCATATAATAGTTATTTTCCTCTCAAAATAACTCAAAATCTAGCCAGTAATATCTAAACCCCTGGTAACAAAAATGAGTACACCGCATGGGAACTACGTACATCCCTAAATGTCCAAATTGAGTACTGCTTGTCATTTTCCCTCCAAAATGTCATGTGATTTGTTACAGGAGTGCTGTCAGCATTGCTGCAGAGATTGAAGAGGTGTGGGGGGGGGGGGGGGTGCAGCCTGTTAGTGCTCAGACCATACGCCATACTCTACATCAAATTGTTGTGCATGGCTGTCACCCCAGGAGGAAGCCTCTTCTGAAGACGGTACACAAGAAAGCCCGCAAACAATTTGCTGAAGACATGTCAACAAAGCATATGGATTACTGGAACCATGTCCAATGGTCTGATGAGACGAAGATTAATTTGTTTGGTTCCAATGGTCTCAAGCATGTGTGGCAGCGACCAGGTGAGGAGTACAAAGATAAGTGTGTCATGCCTACAGTCAAGCATGGTGGTGGGAATGACCCCCCCCCCCCCCACCTCTTCAATCTCTGCAGCAATCAAAAGATATACTTAAATACCTGCAGAAATGCGAGGGGTGCACTCACTTTTGTGATACACTGTATATTTGCAAATCTATATTTCAAGTGACACATAAGCCCCTTTTACATACACCTGAACACTGTTTAAATCCCGGGATTTAAACGAGCAGCCCTTATTTGTGAAAGCTATTTCCCTGGTCGACTGACACGAAGATGATGAGGACATTTACCAAGTCACGTCTTAGTATAATGTCCAGGACTTTCCCGGGAAGCGGCGTGTGTGAAAGTAGGCGTTACATTCACAGGTCACAGCACGATGGCTGAATTCATAAATATCATGTAGGGCCGATCGTCACTTCCTCTTTCTTCACAGTAAGACAGAAAGCGGATAAACAAACATCGCAATTATCAACATAGCAAGCTGGAAATAGTTAAATTAAACTGAAAACATAACCAAATTAACTTGCTATTGGATCATAGAGTTGAGGAAAACAGTCCATCGTCCATCTTTGGAAATGTGTGGTTTATTTGGTTGCCGAAGTCAGGGTCCGCAGCTGTGGAGACAAGGTTGTACAATCAAGCAGAAAACAAAGGAGGGATGCATTTAAGAGTTTATTAAATACAAACAAAAATAATCAATCAATCGCGGAAAAGGGGGAACAACACAATGGGTCCGTGACAGTAAGTCGACGGGGATCAATAATACTATCCTAAGCGGTAGGCAGAGAGCCGATAAGACAACAAAACAAATACGATCAAATAACAGCACAACGTAGGGGATTTCAAAACAAGGGCGGCAGACGAACAAGCTAGCAAATGCACAAAATTCGAGAGTATGAGGTGTCGAATGGCGCCCAGCAAGTTAATATCTCCGCACCCTTTTCTTGGATCGCCTGGGCTTAATACAGTCTTGATGAGCTTGAATTGGCTGCAGGTACGACGTCGGGAATGCTTCCACAACCGGCTCTGTAACAACACAATCTGACCAACAGAATGTGACAGCCGATGCCTACCAATAATAATGTAACGTCTGGGTTATAAAATTGTGCCAGCAGCCCTCCCCGCACGGAGAGTGCCGAGTGGGCAACACGGGACAAGTTTGTGAAAGTGTCCAACAATTCCCGGGATATCTCTCCATGCATGAAAGCAATGATGCGAGTAAATCCCGCGGTACCTTACACGGGAATTTACCAGGATATGTATGTGAAAGGAGCTATACTGTGTCCAAAAGCAGTGGTGGAATGTAACAAAGTAAAGTACTTTGTTGCTGTACTTAAGGATATTTTTGTGTATCTGTACTTTACTTGAGTACAAATATGAAGTGGTTCTTTTCAATTTTACATCACGTATCTGTAATTTTACTACACTAGTTTTCAAACTGTCGTCTGCTTTACACGTTACTTTTTTTTTTTTCCTCACTGTGAATTGATAGATTCATTTTCATGCCTCCGGTGCAATCAATAAACCCTGTGCAACTATACCACAATTGAGCACTAGAGGCAGCAACACGAGGCTAAGCAAGATTAGGCAGGTGAACCAGATATCGTCCAAGAGCGAGCAACGCGTCTTCAGATGGATGGGTGCTGCACACTCTTGTACAGTAGGTGGGGGTATGCACTAGACTAGAGCATGAATTATTTCGGGAAATCCATCCGGTCAAAGGACGGGAATAATTATCAACGCAAGGGCGTAGGTTTGGTCTGAACATTGGTAGGGACGTTATAACAGCATAACCTGCATGTACACTTTTTGCTTAGGAAGGGACATTATTAAACCCAAACAGACTGGGTGAACGGGGGTCAGGGCAACATTTCTCATGAATATGAACCTAATTAATTGATAGGCCAAATGATCAATGCACAACAAATCAGTTTTGACTTATCCTAACTTTCATGTGTATTGGTTCAGGTGATACACCGTTTGATCCAAACCTTTGTTTTCGAAAACTACTAAAGAAACATTCTTGAAAAATTCCAGAATAAATTTCTGGATTTTTTTAGCAAATTCAACATACACAATAAATACAAACCTATTCATAATCTCTTAACTATCCAGGAATGCAAAAAAATAAACATTTGTCTTTAGACCACTCAACATTGTCTGTCTAAATAAATTCAACTGAAAAAAAAAAACTCCACTCGAATTTTGCAGGTTAGCATGTTCACGCAGTTTAATGTTACGCTAACTCTGATGCAGGTTGGACTTTCAGTACCAAAATTAGTGATGTGTTTCCCATGTCCATAACACTGACGTCTTTTACATTTCTTACAGTAGCTGCTGCTGGCCCAAAAAAAACCTTCTAATATCCCTCCTCTTCAAAGGGGTCGGAGGAGGCGGCATGTTGTTGTGTGTGTGTGGGGGGGAGGCATGTCATCAGCCAATCAAACGTGCATATGAGGTTAAATAAAATAATAACGGTCCTGCACATTCAGCAAGTGAAAAGGGGTAAATGTAAGTCTGAAAATAATGTAAATATATAACTTAATAATAGTACGGTCAATTCTCTCCGTAAACAAAAAAAGATCATCCAAATTACCTACATAACTGAACTCATTATACAATACAAATAAGGTTGCTTGAAAGTTGGTGGGGACAATTTGAGTTTCCTGAAAAGTTGGTAGTGTTATGTCCCTACTGTCCCTATGCAAACTTACGCCCTTGTATCAACGGGACACAGGAACACTTAAATAGATGATGATTTTCACATGTGTTAAAAGCACCGAAATGTTCATTTTTGTAGTTTTATTTTCGTGGGCCAACACGGTCTCGACAGGTCAAAAGAACTACACATTCCAATATTCCAAGTTTCCAAAACTGACTTCCAGCTACTATAATTGTGTGGACTCAACATGGCGAACAGCGGAGAAAACTAGGAGAACTACACAGGAAACTCGTAAAAATGAACCATCGGTTAAACTGATGAAAGAGGAAAGTCCAAGTTATTAGAAAACTTCTTGTGAGTAAAACATGATGGTCCCACTACAAAATAAGTGGTGTGTAAAAAATGTATGGGTCTAGTGGTAGTGACTCAGGGAACTGCATTAAACACAGTAATAAAAAGAAAGACAATCTAGACTTTCCTAATGACCAATTTAAAAGTGTTTAAAAAAATAAATGTGAGAAAACGGGAGAAATTTTGACTGGGAGCGGGGTGAAAATGGCAGCCATTCTACAGGACCGGGACAGGATAAACTTTGGTTTTTGACTCAACCCCGAGATTGGGATGGAATGGGAGTTTTTCCTTGGGAGTAATCAACTCCCGATTCGTGCTCTAGTATGCACCTGATAGTGGCTTGCAAGTTGCCATTTAGTTAATTTTTGAGCTTGTTAAGCTTCTGTTCACAGTTCAGTCAATTTTATTGCTTGATTTCTTTTTCCATTCTGCTCATTTTTAAATAAAATTGAGAAGTCAATGAATTTTCTGGTTCTTTCCTTGCATAAAGGCTCAGATCTCAAATCACATTTTTGCATTACTTGTACAGTAAATTCTAAAGCGGGTATTTTTGTACTTGAGTATTTTCTTTTTTTGGATACTTGTACATTGAAAAAATACTTAATTTTTTTTTTTTTTTTTTTTTTTTAAAGTGAGTACTTCATCCAACACTGTCCGACACATATGGCAATGTTAGTACTGACACTTCTGACACTGTAAATAAACTAATACGTATTACATCATTGCTCTCAGAAACTTCCAGCTTTTGTGTTTCTGCTTCTGAGCAGACGTTTCCCTCAAGTCATTCTGGCATCACTCCAAAAAGCATTTCATGAACACCAGGCAGTGACAACCCCTGCTGAAAGCAACCGATATCTCTAATGGCATTCTAATGCGCCAGCACTTTAGCAAACAAAGAATCATCAGCCAAGCCGTCATTAACGATTCACAGTCACATTTCCTGTTGGGTAAACTTTATAGAGCTCTTTTGTCTGCAATGAGCCCTGCGTGTATTTTCACTCAGAGTCTGGAAACTATTCTTGAGTCCATAAATAAGACAGTGGAGGTATTACTTACATTTCAACAAAAAACAGACTATTCTTCCATGTATTTTCTATGCTAAGCACCTCAATCCAATTCAAGATTATTTATGTCTGCTTTGTGTCCTATTTATGTCTGTTATTTGTGTCCTCTTTTTGGAAATCAAAATATGATCACATTTGAATGGCGTTGAGCAAGCATGTATGGTCATTTGTTTTGATGCTTCTGCGCAGACTTCGAAAACAAAACCGAGATAATAAAGAAAATCAAAGACATGCCCAGAAAAGGGGCATGTTATGCATATTCCATTTTGTTTTTCGAAACCTCAAAATTAAAACAACATCAAAAATCGTATTTCTTTATTGGATTTCTTGAATTTTATAAAAGCAATGAAACAATAAATTAATATTGTAATTAAGTTAAACTTGATGTGACATCATACAACAGCGTAGTAACGTGGTGCGTTGGATACACTGCAGGGAAAATAAAAATTAAATCATGAAGGCTCATTATGTATTTTAGTCGACTTAGTCATTTTGATAGTAGGCTAATATAGCTAATACAGATACATACAGCATGTGCTGCCTTCGTTATTAGGCTTATTTAAGGCTTTTAATTTTTTGTGCATCCAGACATTTTTTTTTTTTTTTGGTCCAACATGGCTCTTTCAACATTTTGGGTTGCTGACCCCTGCACTAAAGGATGAGAAGCACACCAGAAGACATGTCGATAATAAAATCCTTACAGTATTCTAAATTAGAAAATCATTTAATTCTGAGGTGTATAGGAAACTTGAGTCATGGACATAATGTTCTTTCAGGGAAAATGATTCAATTAAAACTGCATCAAAATGCTTAATGGTGATCCATAAATGGTTCAATAAGCAAAGCTCAACTGGTTATGAAACGCCTCGAAAATAATAAATTCAACCTCAAATAGACTTGATCATCTAGATTCCTTCATCAGGGTTTTTTTCATCCATCCCACAGTGAACCTTGGCGAGGTCTCAAGCTTATAGTACACTTTGTTGAGTTACCATAGTAATACATTTTGGCATGAAAGTCCGCATGAGATACTTTGATGTCGAGATCAGTTGGACATCAGATGGATTTATGGCCTTAACGTATGTGGCCTTTATGTAAAGTCAGGTGTTGAACGAGCATTCAACATGCAGAGATTGCAATGCCTTGTAGTGTCATATAGCAGTGTTACCAAACCACAATGTGAAAAACGATCATTATTTGCTTGTTTAGCTCTTTTCAGACAGTCTTAACAACTTTATATGATCCCTACAGTGATCAAAATGTCAAAATGTCCTTATATTTAATCTCTATCACAGTTGTACCACGTGTTTTTAGATGGCAATGGTGGGTGCCAGAAGGCCCTAATTAGGCACCTGCTGCAACTCTAAAGTGATTAAATATCAAATTGCCACCACCTGTTGGACTAATCAACACCCAAATATGGGATACTTCAGTATGAGCTTTACCAAAATTTTGAGGTTCTAATAGCCATCCAATAATTGCGTTATGAGAAACACAGTTTACCAGTACTAATTTTAACTTGGGACAAGAAGACTTGTCCATTTGTCAATAAAACATGGCAATATTGGCTTTCAGAAATCTGCAAACCTACCCAAATCCTGCCAGATACCCAATCAAAGAGGTAGAAAATGAGGACATCTGAACAATGAGGTAGTCATGCTAACTTGTGATCCACTGCGATGAGGTTAGTGTGACCACCTAACCAGACGCTATTTGTCCGGTTTTTAATGAAAATGGGCCATGGTTCAGTTTAAGTGATGCAACTCAGCCGCAAGCTGTGGCGGCTAGCTTCAAACTGGCGTCGAGCACTGCGTCCAATTCATCA
The DNA here is from genome assembly GCF_030265065.1 of Corythoichthys intestinalis. Classification (NCBI taxonomy): domain Eukaryota; kingdom Metazoa; phylum Chordata; class Actinopteri; order Syngnathiformes; family Syngnathidae; genus Corythoichthys; species Corythoichthys intestinalis. The sequence goes on along the minus strand of NC_080395.1, from coordinate 30,787,651 downwards.
ATTCCATTTTAACTGGGATGACTGACATTGATTGATCATGTTTCACTGCCATTGGCAGTGATAGACGTCCAATTCCATTGGACAGGGGGACTGGCAGCGATCAAACAATCACTGCCAACCCTCCCAGCCGAAATGGATTGGACACCTATCGCCTTTAATGACATTGAATGATTTGAATAAAATGAACATACAAGTTACCAAAAGTGGCAATCTACTATCTCTAGCTAAAAATAGCAAATGTCAACTGTTTAATATGTACTTTATGAAAGCCTAAAGTGATACATTCACAACAGCTGGCTTACAAACATTTTCTGGAAACAGACAGCTCATAGAATATCTACTTGGTTCCCTTACACATTATCTCGGGCAGGACCAACAGAGTCCTAACAATTTTTATATGACATATTAAAAAAATACGCTTTCCACAACACAGCGTGCTCCCTTTTAGTGCTGCAACGATTAATCGATTTATTCGAGTATTCGATTACAAAAAAAATATTTGAATTAATTTTTGTTGCTTCGAGTATTCGTTTAATTAAAGTGGCATTGTAATGGTTTATTTGAAAGTGTTTGCAGTTCACTTTATTGATTAGGGTGGATACACTACTATCTGGTCTGCCTCATTTCACATGGCTCAATCCAACTGCTCCCTGTTCAGACCAACGGAAGCTAAGTTTTTGTTTGAGCTCTTGTTTTTAAATGCATTCTTAATCTAGTTTATAGGCATATTTGGCCGCTTTTTTATGGTGTATGTGTATGTGTCTGATCCATTTGTTAGGTGCACTGTAAAAAAAAACGTTAGCATTTTATAGCATTTAAGCTAGCGGAATTTTGCTATGTAAGTTAGCCAATTTTTCTTTTGCTGTACATAGATCCTTATTTATTTTATTTCTTTATACCGTTTCTGGCTCAGCTCAGGTATTTAAATTTTTCATGTTCCTTATCCGATTACTCGATTATTCGAACTAACTAGTTCATCGACTAATCGACCACTAAAAGAATCTAGATAGCTGCAGGCCTACTCCCTTTAACATAAGGCTTAGTTGTCTTTTAAAAGCATGCCTGATTAAAAAAAATATAAACCTTTTTCATAGTAAGACTTAAATTAAAACGACAGTCTTGGTAGAATCCAAAGACAGATTACTTATAATGATGTTCCTCAGGATGTGATATTAAGGGCCGCAATGCGTTGTTGCCGTTGTGTGCGGCCAACATTGGAGATAACGGGCCGAGCATGACGCACAACGTTACTTGGATAGCTGGAAAGTGGGTCAGCAGGCCCTCTGAGAGTCGGCCTGTACTGCTCGCTGATGTGGAACTAAGTTCTCCTGCATCAGGAACAAGCCAGCAAGGCTGCTCTCCCAAATGCAGGCTGCTTTGTAAGAAGTGCCACAATTTAGTTTTCATCCTGGGTGATTTACTGTTTTGCCAATCTTATCAAGCTAAAATAATAACGTGTTGGTCTTAACTGTAACATTTAACAATGCTGCACCGCGTTCAAAGATAGTTCTTCTTCACAGGGTCATGAAGAGAGAGCTGAAAGCACCACACATTGAATGTGACACATTTGGGAAAGACATTAGCAGTGTTGTTCTCGAAATATGTAATGCACAAAATAGCCAATGTGTGCGTGACAGTTAACTAATTGTCAAGTTAATGGGAAGTAAGTCTTGCTACTTGGTTCAGCTGGGTGTAGAGTAGGATGAGGGTTAGTGCACCGAATGATACAGATCAGACTGCTTTTACAATGATGGGAATATTGTGAAATGTGTTTAGAATTCCTGAAGTGTGCCACAGATATACAGTAGATATTAACAATATAACCATGAACCATTTCAAAATGTAAATGTAAATGCAATACGTCGTCCTTTAATGGAAGTGTGAATCTGCAAGTAAAAAAGTATTTCAAATAATGATCCAAAAACCATATCCAAAGTGGAGTTTATTTTATTTTTGTTGTTGTTGGGTGTTAAAATTTCCGTCTGCTTTTGCAATCAGTGCCTCCCACAACCTTTCATTTTAGGGGCCATCCTGTATATTCACGAAGAATTTAAAGCAGGAGATAAGAAGTCTAATTGAAGATGATTTTTCAAATCCCCCACTCCCAGACTTCATTCATTTACCTCCTACCTTATCCTTCCATTGCCATCTCAATGCTGTGTCTTGTTTGGTTTAGGGAATATTTGATTGGCAGGTTATAGCCCCCAGTTGCGCTGACGAAGGGGAAAATGCATCTTATCAGAAAGAGGTTTCGAAAGTCATTTTGCAGAATCGACGCATAAACATGACAAACGTAAAGGCACTAACTTTTGCAAGTTAATTCACTCTCCAGGTAATGAAATATAAATGGGTTTAAAAGAAAATACATGAAATGTTGCACATACAAACATTGTAAGGTATTATAGATCACTGTCCTGAGGCACTGCAGTCTTATCTACAATGTTCCATACACTGAGGTAGTCATGGTGCTCCTAGGCAATTTAAAGTTGGAACACAAAACATTCAAAACTAAAATACGACCAAAGACTTCCATATCTCGGAATATGGTATTTTTAAGCATGCTTTCACATTAGTACCCTTGGAGTGCCGTTACTCTTGTTTCTGTTTTCTCTGGTCCACATCTGTTGATTGTAGGTGAGCAGCACTCTGCCTGATTGAGCACCCAAGTGTTACATTAAAGACATTTTGAAAATGTTCGATTTCATCAACAAACTGTACATACACTAGTGCAAACTTTGAATTTGGTCTGTATATACAGTGGGGCAAATGAGTATTTAGTCAACCACCAATTGTGCAAGTTCTCCTACTTGAAAAGATTAGAGAGGCCTGTAATTGTCAACATGGGTAAACCTCAACCATGAGAGACAGAATGTGGAAAAAAAAAAGAAAATCACATTGTTTGATTTTTAAAGAGTTTATTTCCAAATTAGAGTGGAAAATAAGTATTTGGTCACCTACAAACAAGCAAGATTTCTGGCTGTCAAAGAGGTCTAACGTCTTCTAACGAGGTCTAACGAGGCTCCACTCGTTACCTGTATCAATGACACCTGTTTTAACTCATTATCGGTATAAAAGACACCTGTCCACAACCTCAGTCACACTCCTAACTCCACTATGGCCAAGACGAAAGAGCTGTCGAAGGACACCAGAGACAAAATTGTAGACCTGCACCAGGCTGGGAAGACTGAATCTGCAATAGGTAAAACGCTTGGTGTAAAGAAATCAACTGTGGGAGCAATTATTAAAAAAAGGAAGACATACAAGACCACCGTGCCTGCGTGTGTTTTCCTCCGGGAACTCCAGATTCCTCCCACATCCCAAATACATGCATGGTAGGCTGATTGAACACTCTAAATTCCATCCGTAGATAGGAGTGTGTGCGTGAATGGATGTATGTCTCATTGTGCCCTGTGACTGGCTGGCAACCAGTTTAGGGTGTACCCTGCCTTCTGCCCGTAGTTAGCTGGGATAGGCTCCAGCAACTCCGCGACCCTCGAGAGGAAAAGTGGCAAATAAAATGAATGAAGGCACAAAAATCAACAAATGCAGGATAATCACCTACTGTATATTTTCAGGATCAATTGCAATATTTAACACATCATATTTTAGCTTAAAATTGCAATTTTAATTTTTTGTGGAAGTTTTCAACAGCTAATAAATCACTCAATTTTCACATCAGAAACCTAACACTTGAGGAAAGCATGCGCAATCATCTTAATTTTGATCAACAAACGCAAAATTTGCATTTTTCTATATACAATCACAACTTATTTAGGTTGAATTCCTCTATTGTGTATGTATACAAAATTCAACGTGGCGGCCGTCACAAAACAGAGCTTTCTAAGTAGAAAATTCTTGCAAAAAAATGCTTAAAACCCAGAATTTCTAAAGATATGAACATAAGAGTCTAGAATTTTGGTAAAAACGGGCAGTTATCATTCATTTTATGTAAATATTTCAATCCAAAGTTACGGTATTGTTTAATCCAACATGGCGGCCGTCACGAAACAAGCTTTTTAAGTTCAAAATTCTTGCAAATAAATGCTTAAATCGCGGAATTTCTATAGGTATTGACGTAAAACAGTCTAGATTCCTTGTTAAAAGCAAAAAACGTGTCAGGGCAAAGTTGGCAAAGTCAATGTGGACCAAAGTGCGACCAGGAAATGGAAGTCGAGTGAAGGGTTTTTATTGAACAAAGGCTATGGCTGTGACTGCGGCTGCAAGGGCTTGATGGGTGGGTCTCCTGATGGCAAAAAACAAGATTAGTCAAGAGTTCGATGAACGATCGTCAAAAAACTACAGGCGTAGTTGGCCGATGTACAATTGGTGACTGGCAGAATCATCTGGCACCTGCATGCTGCCCAGGCCACTCCTTAAAAGCAGTGTTGATTGCGATGAGCTGCAGGTGCACTCCCAGGTCTGCCAAACCCAGCCTGCCAAGGTTGAACTCATACCACATAAAACAGGAAGTGTAACAACAATGAAAGCCAGTAGAGGGGAGTGTGGGCTAGGACCACCACAAAACACGCAGTTATCATTCATTTTACGTCAATATTTCAAGTCAAAGTTACACTAATTTTACCATTGATTTTTTTTCACATTTCAAAGTGCATGCATGGTGCTAATTAATATAGTTATTACCTTGAATCGTCGACCAAATCACTCTTGAAACACTCCTGATGCTTGTATGCAATAAAACCTTTGTCCTGTTTCCACCTAAATCCGTCATTAGAACGCAGCGTGTGTTTCAGTTTATCACAGTGAAAGTCAAGGTTCTGCCTAGGGCACCCCCCTATGGGAAGGTGTGGCGCAATGTCTGTGAGAGCTGTCTTGTCAACTGATAGTGGAGTCCACGCCCTTTATAAGAGGAAGAACTTTACTTTTCAGTTCAGCTGAAGTTATTTCGTTATCCAGAGGCAATGAGGGTTCTCAAAAAATTTTTTTCAATGTCAACGCACGTGCTGCTCGCCTCATTCTTTTATGTTTTGCGCTCTCCGCGTTACATTCTCAGGCTGCTTTGCCCCTGCTGCTCACGTCAATGTCACACCGGCAAAGCTTGCAGAAACCGTGAAACGAGTCTTGACTGCTTTTGGTGAGCTAATCGTACTCTTTCGTCCATTCAATGTTAAAAAATGTTTGCCGTTTTGGCATATTTGCTGGCATTGTTGTAAAATCTCATCAAGAAAACGATGTTGTCAGAAAGCCACACGTAAAGCTTTGTTTACTTTTATTGAACCAATGATATAGGATGTTTCAACTGAAACCCCTCTTGGCCAATCACACACCAGTTTTGATGACCGTTGGGCTGAGTTGCGTCACATAAACTGAATCGCTGCCCATTTTCTTCAAAAGCCGGACAAATAGCGTCCGGCTAATGGGTTGTGCCGGATGCAGGACACATCATTGAAAAAGCTGAGCGTCCGTCCCAAAACCAGACAGGTGGTCACCCAACTAGTGACTGGGTGGCACACTACAGCGCAATGCGTCAATTCTATGCACAGCTTCAAATACTTTTCGCCGGTGTTCTGTCAAAATTTGCTCCCTTATATAATTTTGCTCCCAAAGCTTTTGTGGCGCTGAAAAAGCCCTCTTTTACATTTAATTGGACTCTAAATGTTATCCAAAGGTGCTAACTAAACTAGACATCATCATAAACATGCATGTGCAACACGAAAATGGCGTAAATTTATACTTAACGACACGGCGAAGTCGTTAACAGTGAGAGCGCGGGGTGCAGTTGCTGTGTGCAGCTAATATGGTAGGATGTGTTTGAGAACTTTAGTACATGTCTTTACATGATCAAACTTAAGTAAATATTCCTTTCTTCAAAGAAAGTTTGTCATGTTTACTTTGGAATCGCTGCATTCGCGGCCATTTTTAACGTTACGCGCATGCGCAAAACCGCAAGGTAGCAATTTTTGATGGGTTGCAAAATTTGTCAGAACACCTGTTCTGTTGTCAGAACACCGGCATAGGGTTGATGTCGTAGCTATGCCAGCGGTCCGACGCAGAAGCATAAACCATGCATTATGTCCCCTGCACAAATGATATCTCAATCGTAAAGCTCCACTCGGCCGCTGCTCAGATTATATACACAGCAGAGTTTACAACACTTCCTCCCCCACATACACATCACAATAGCAGACCCACAACATATTTAGACATGTGTAGTGACATATTTCTATTAATTTTAAGTAAACAGTTACTCAATATCATTCATATTTTGTAGTGTCTTGACTCGACATATTGCAAAAGGATCACATAGTTTGGGAGTGGGGCTTGATCGCCAACATTAGCTGCTAAAGCCTACTAGACACTGTTTACAAAATATAACTTGGACAGTAGTCCCCATTTTAACACATGTATATATTTAGCGCTGTTATTAACCTTTCGCAAAAGCTAGGCCCCCCTTAGTTACGGTGGCCACAAACGTCGTTATGACAACGACGCAAGCCATTGCAGGCAGACATATGAACGAAGACTAGAAGTTAACTTTAGCTAATAAAACAACTATACTTAGATGCTATAGTGATGACATCCTTCTAAAATATAATATTCGATAACAGTCACAAAAACTTTGATTTGAAATCCAGTTTTATGAATGTTATCCACGCTGCTAAAGCTAGGGTGACCATATTTTGATTTCCAAAAAAGACAACACTCAGCCCGGCCTCGAGATACTTTACTCGAAGTTCACTCAAAGATACCTATATCACTTTAATATATTTAAAGTGTGCCTCCACCGTCTGGATGGAAAAATTCAGTTTTATTTTTAAAAATTATAGACATATAGTACATATTTATATTATAACCAAAGATACAAATTCAAATTCTCAGAGGCTTTATTATTCCTAAAAAATAATCGAACAATAAAGACACACACACAAAAAAAACTGGAATTCAATCATGATAAAAAATAATAACAATATAATTGAAATGTAGTCCAGTCAATACACACACACACAGTAGGCTATGTGCCAACTAAACATTTTTATAAAATACTATCACGACAATTGTCGTTATTATTCCCACTCAATTGTTATTCTCATTCAATGTTCTAGATTGCTCACAAACAATAACATGAATAAACTGACAAACAATTCAACCGGCATGTTTCCAAACGCAGCAGTTGAAAACTATGATTCCTATAATGCCTAGCGCGGCTTAGCTCACTGACAGCTACCCTATTAGCATGCACCCTTAGCAGAGGTAAGATCAAAGATTGCTATAAAGGTATACAATCATCGCAGCGCAACGATGCGACACCAAACGGGATTTTACAGTTCACATCAGGATAAAGCTCCGACAGAAGTCAACAGATGCCGAAAAGTAAGCTTAGCAAGTATAAATACCGATAGCACATGAGCTCCTGTCGTGACAAAGGCCTGTTTGGGAATTACGTCATGATAAAGCCAGTCTGTGACTGCGCACGCATGTGCAAATTTGTATCCAAAATACAATAAAGGTATTTTCATCTTAATTACTCTTTTGGGTACATGAGGATTTGATTATATACGTATTGATCGCCTTAAAACCTGGGCATGTTCTCTGGGAACACGTCACAGGCAGCACAGTACCATACTATTCTGTGCAAAGTGTCAGTCAATTTTAACACACACTCATTGGTCCCATGAAAAATAATTAAAACCGGACATTTTCATGAATTTATAAAACCCCGCCAGACGCCCTGGACAGGATGTGAAAAGTGGACATGTCTGGGCAAAAGAAGAGGTCTGGTCACCCGAGCTAAAGCAATTTAGGCAATACAGCTCGCTAGTTAGCCTCTGGCATTAATAAGGATTAATGATAATAAACAAGGACATTTAGGTGTGCTTTATTTTGGATGCATTTACAGTGGGGCAAATAAGTATTTAGTCAACCACCAATTTTGCAAGTTCTTCTACTTGAAAAGATTAGAGAGGCCTGTAATTGTCAACATGGGTAAACCTCAACCATGAGAGACAGAATATGGAAAAAAACAGAAAATCACATTGTTTGATTTTTAAAGAGTTTATTTCCAAATTAGAGGGGGAAAATAAGTATTTGGTCACCGACAAAAAAGTAAGATTTCTGGCCGTCAAAGAGGTCTAACTTCTTCTGACGAGGTTTAACGAGGCTCCACTTGTTACCTTTATTAATGGCACCTGTTTTAACTCATTATCGGTATAAAAGACACCTGTCCACAATGTAAGTCAGTCACACTCCAAGCTCCACTATGGCCAGGACCAAAGAGCTGTCGAAAGACACCAGAAACAAAATTGTAGACCTACACCAGGCTGGGAAGACTGAATCTGCAATAGGTAAAACGCTTGGTGTAAAGAAATCAACTGGGGGAGCAATTATTAGAAAAGGGAAGACATACAAGACCACTGATAATCTCTCTTGATCTGGGGCTCCATGCAAGATCTCACCCCGTGGCGTCAAAATGATAACAAGAACGGTGAGCAAAAATCCCAGAACCACACGGGGGCACCTAGTAAATGACCTACAGAGAGCTGGGACCACAGTAACAAAGGCTACTATCAGTAACACAATGCGCCGCCAGCGACTCAAATCCTGCACTGCCAGACGTGTCCCCCTGCTCACGAAAGTACACGTCCAGTCCTGTCTGTGGTTCGCTAGAGAGTATTTGGATGATCCAGAAGAGAACTGGGAGAATGTGTTATGGTCAGATGAAACCAAAATAGAACTTTTTGGTAGAAACACAGGTTCTCGTGTTTGGAGGAAAAAAGAATACTGAATTGCATCCGAAGAACACCATACCCACCGTGAAGCATGGGGGTGCAAACATCATGCTTTGGGGCTGTTTTTCTGCATAGGGACCAGGACGACTTATCTCTGTAAAGGAAAGAATGAATGGGGCCATGTATCGAGAGATTTTGAGTTAAAATCTCCTTCCATCAGCAAGGGCATTGAAGATGAGATGTGGCTGGGTCTTCCAGCATGACAATGATCCCAAACACACAGCCAAGGCAACAAAGGAGTGGCTTCGTAGAAGCATTTCAAGGTCCTGGAGTGGCCTAGCCAGTCTCCAGATCTCAACCCCATAGAAAATCTGTGGAGGGAGTTGAAAGTCTGTGTTGCCCAGTGACAGCCCAAAAACATCACTGCTCTAGAGGAGATCTGCATGGAGGAACGGGCCAAAATACCAGCAACAGTGTGTGAAAAGCTTGTGAAGAGTTACAGAAAACGTTTGGCCTCCGTTATTCCCAACAAAGGGTACATAACAAAGTATTGAGATGAACTTTTGCTATTGACCAAATACTTATTTTCCACCATGATTTGCAAATAAATTCATTAAAAATCAAACAATGTGATTTTCTGTTTTTTTTTTTCCACATTCTGTCTCTCTTTGTTGAGGTTTACCCATGTTGACAATTACAGGCCTTTCTAATATTTTCAAGTGGGAGAACTTGCACAATTAGTGGTTGACTAAATACTTATTTGCCCCACTGTAGCTGGGAGTGTATGTCCACACTATTGAATCCAGTTGTTTTTTTTGGCATTGGGAAGGGAAAGAACCACTTTTCTACTGACAAACCCCTGGCGTACTTCGTGTCTGAAATAGATATTCCAAAGGCACATCACGTCACTGTTATGGACGTCTGCAGTTTGTTGATCCTTTTCGTCTTCTTCCGTAAAGTTTTTTGACAGTTGGCGATCTCAAAACTACTAAATGAATCAATTAGACAATGGCGCATACGACAGTTTGTCGGATTATGCTCGCTCAACGACGTTGCTAGGATGTATGATTGCTCAAGTGTCTTTTGGGGGGCAAAGTTTGAGAAAGGTCAATTATATGGCTTATCGTTGGATTTAATTTTGCTGTGGAAAAATAATTCCTGATTAGCGGTAATGAGTAACGTATGTCGGATGCACTTAAATTCACAAGGGATGGCTGGCATGTGATGTCGCCTCATAGTGTCTGTCTTTAACTTGCTTTTTTTCTCTTATGTTTTTCTTGTGTTGATATCCACTCCCACCCTTCCCACTATTCATTCTTCTCACTTCTAAATATAGAGAAATGTAAAGCTCCAGCAGCAAATGGTTCTGCGCACCTCAAATGCAGCCAGCAGCAATTGGGAGTGGCACTTTTCCCTCCTTTATTTTATTTATATATTTTTTTTAAACAGCTACTGCTTTTCAAGAATCTTTGTGAAAGATTACACTGCCCCTTTGTGGTTCATATATAAATGACAACTAAAGACAAGCAGCCACAAAATTAGGTACTTTATGAAACATGCTCTATTTGACTGTGTTAATCAAAACAGAGCATTAAAATCTTTGAGGACCTAAAACATACAACGCCCACAAGTCTTTTCTTTTGTGGATTCCAGACTATTATTTGGATTAAAATTATGTCCAAATGATTGGCACTATTTTATTAAAACTTGTCTAAAGTGTTTGACTTTTTTTTTTTAAATCAGGGGTATGCAAACCGGGATTCATTTTAGACTGTTATTAATATTATATGGAAAATGTCATGATTTTACATTGCTTACCTCAATATAACATATATATGAACCACACGCATGCAGACCAGGCACGAGCAGAGGGGGGTGCGGAGGGTGCTTGAGCACCTGCCCCTTTGCTCCTATATGTCCAAAGTGCCCCTTTTGACTGGGCTTTTTTTTTGTGTGTGTGTGTGGGTGTGTGTGTGCGTATGTGTGTATTAGCCGACTGTGCAGGCACGCCACCGAGTACTTCACTTGAACACCGAAAACACCATGAACACCGAAAACACCATAAAAAATAAAATAAATAAAAAGGCCGTCTGTGTGCCGCTAAGCTGGCGCATAACCCCCCTACCCCCTGCACGCTGTTCCTCTGTGACCTGAATGTGTGGTGAGGAGTCTGAGGACATCTGGTGGTTGAAAACAAACAGTTTTACCCTATTAAACCGTGTTCGAACAAATACTGTAGTGAAAAATCTTACACCAGGTTTATTGTGGGGATTTAAAAAAAATATTAATATATAATTCTATTTTATATAGTTTTCTACTTTAATAATGAATTATCCCCCGCCCCAAAGCTATTTTGACCCGTGAGTCCCTACTCTCTATAGACAACCATATTTGTCCATTCTCTTCACAACATTGTCTAGAAAGGTACACATCTTTAAGTTCTTTAATAATGAATTAATAGTTTTGAAAAAACTGCTGATGGTGGCTTGGTGAACATCTAATTGGTTTGTTGTTGAAAAACAAATTGAGTAAGGAAGTTTTGATATAGAGGTTGAAGGAAGAAAAGAGGCAAAGACTGACTGAGTCACAGCCAGAAAGCGTTGATGACAGTGTTCATTTCTATTCACTGTTCCCCCTCCCAATTAAAGTCTGTCACAGTCACAGCCAATTATACTGTAAAGCTGGTTAAACTAGATGTTATTGTGTTTTAAGTTGTATCAAATTTTTGTTCATGTGGCTCTTTTGATCTATGAGCACCTGCCCCTCCATCGGTCTCTGCACGGCTCTGATGCAGACAGCTTTAATTCAATCATTCATCTTCTGTTCATCTTATCCTCTTGAGGATTACAGGGGTTAGGGTTGACACTAATCAGTTCATGAAAAAAAAAAAATAGACACCAATACTTACAAACTCTCCTTGCCCTTTTGAGTGAATGGCAGTCAAACTAAGATGTTCTAGGCCTGGATGAAGTGTGAATCTACTGCCGCGGAGAGGGACGCGTTGTCATTGTGTGCTTTCAATGGCTGCACAGGCCTCCTGAAGTGGCGTTCACAAAATGATTATGACCTCACAGGAATAGAGCAGAGTATAGCCACCTACTAAACCTTGAAAAATAATGCTTTGACACTTGTACACAAGCGTTCCCCCTAAGAGATCAACAAACGGACACAAATGATGGCATCATCATCCTAAGTATGCACATTAGAGCATATACCTGCCATGCAATTAAGTGACCATAAAAAAGACAAACTGTATTTAATGACAATAAAGCATCTTTTGCATTAGGCCATTTTAAATTCGATCATAGACTGATTCAATATTGGCACAGAATTTAATAATCATTGTTGCGCTGACACAATGTACAGTACACTAAGTTATAATGCTGCCATGAAAGAAATGTGCAAATTGACAATAATTCTTCTTTTTTTATAATTTACAGTTTCTTACCATTCACAACTTCTTGTTCACATTCTGCCATTTTGAAAAGTAAAAGGTCCACCCATCTCAGAAACTCGGGCATCATATTAAATTCTCATTATTCCAGTAGAAGACTAGAGGGAGCGGTCACATCCAATTTTCGACTCGACAAGTTATATTTACGATAATTACAACACCACATGAAGGCAGTATTAATTATTGCATATTATATTACTATAATTTATTGTCAGCCTTTAAGGGTAGGAGATGTCCAATCCTTTTGAAGTGGGACGGAGGCAGCCATAACAGTGGCGCCACTAGGGGGTGGCGCCAACCCTCCCTATAAATTTGTTGGCCACCCCATCGTTAGATTGTAGTAGCATCAGTTATGCATTTCACTGTGGGTGTTATGGGCTATACACATTAAATCATTAGTAACATTAAATATAACATTAAATATTACACAATACACAAAGTATATCAGTAGGCGTGTCCTTAAAGCGGAAGTTCAGAATTTTTGACGGTAGGCTTAATCTTCGAGTTAGCAGGGGTTTTATTTGACGGTGGAGTTAGATTTCAACTTCTGGTAATTCCGTGCAGTTTGTAATTTATTTGTTAGTTTCAGGGCTCCGGAGAAGCTAAGCTAGGCAAGTCAATGGTGCCTGCTTATCATGCGAATAAAAAAACGATACAGATCTACAAACAAATCCAACATGGTCAAATAAATTCAAAATGCAGATCATTGTTCCAAAACACCCATGCGGCCAAAAAAATGTCACACCAAACTGACGTAGTTCATTTCATTCTGCAGGACTATTTTTTAGATGCGTAATGAGACCAGATTAGAGAGGAGTGCTTCGGCCACTTGTGCTCACGGTGCATTCGAGGAAGGTAGGTAGTCTGACTTATCCCGCTCAGATGGTACCAGTTCCAACCTCAAGTGTTTCAAGCGAAGTTAAACAGCAAACATGGCTGATCGCGACAAGTTGTTTTTTTATTTTGGCCATCAAAAGACATTTTGACCTCCAGCAAAACCGCATTCTCCTAAGCGATCAAATAGTGGAGGCGTTCCAATGACAATTTTCTAAATCATAGGTTGGAAACACTGACTTCCCACCTTCCTCGAATGCAGCATCAGTCTACTGAGTTAACTGATGGCGTTCTGACGCAGTGGTATCCCGGTAGAATTGATATCCAAAGCAGTACTTAGCATGCGCATGACAACCACGCCCCTCCATTTCATAGTGCCTTTTGACCAATTAACTCTGGAAGCAATTACGTATATGCACGGAAGACGATGTAATGCGATATAATAGCGTTAGGATGTTAACATTGTCTGATAAGCATTAAACATGTGGGTCACCTGGGTTTTAATAGTGTTTCTTGTTGAAGAAATAATATTGACATTATAGCGGGAGTATCTAAATATTTACTATAATAATAATATATCTATAATATATCTAAATATACGTGAAAACGTAAAGTAGATTTGTTCAAAATTAAGTTGCTATCAACAGCGGGGATACTTCGACAAGGGATACCCACTCGTCAGAACACCGGCAACATGGCAAAATGTGCATTTAGAGGCTCTGGAAACAGACAGAAAAATTGGCAAAGCAAAGTTTCCACAAACTCCCTATGAAGAAGAACGAACAATATAAACTGGCCACTTGCTGCTGGCTACGACATAAAAATCAGCGATATAACGTGTGATATAACTCTGCTCCTCTGCAGAGCTGCTGGAATAAATGGTAAATTGTGTTATACTTGTATAGCGCTTTTCTGCAATTATTGACATGCAATGGTAAGTTTTAAAAACTTTATCCTGAAAACATAGCCAATACTGATTCATTGCGTGGGTTATCAAAGGTTTTCATGTGTGCATATGTTGTTTTTTATTGACATGCTAAGTCGGCCCAATTGACTCTAGCTAAGCCTCTCACGAGCCCTGAAACTAACAAATAAGTAAGAAACTACACAGTATTTGTTGAAATCAACTCTACCGGCTAATTAAACATGTCAAAAATTCTGAACTTCCGCTTTAAGAACATGCCTACTGATTTACTTTCTTTCTGATAGTTTTCTTCTTACTTTTTTACTGCAACATGTCATGTTTTTGGGTTTCAGTTGTTCTTTGTGACATGTTTGTGTTCTCAGTTGTTCTTTGTTATGCATTAAAGAGCACACTGTCTTTACTGCACATTAGGAGCTTGCTGTATTTAAGGATGCATGGGTCTATCAGCTGTATGGGCCCTATCTTCATGCTCTCCTACGTTTCCTCCGGTTGTATCCTTTGATCATTTTGTTTTTTTTGTGCTCTATTTTCTATTGGATTTTGTTAAATTCGTGTACTGTTTGGCATGCTTCCTTTGTTGTACTTTTTATTTAATACAAAATTATTCACTATTTTTGGTCTCCGAGTCGTCTTGCAGTTCATTACAGCAACAACAAAATAAAAACCTGAAATTATGACTTATAGTTTTGGTGTACCACCCCAAGATTTTAAGTGGCCCCATCTTGCCACCCATGTGAAAAATTTCTGGATGCGCCACTGAGCCACACTTCCACTTCTAATGGATTTGACATCTACTACTCTAGTAACAAACTCATTGAAATTGACGGCAGAAGAATAACTGGAAGCCACACGACTGGACGTCAATCATCACCTTGGGAAGGGCGACACGCCGATTGAGATGACTAAATTTTAGTGCTGTATCGTTTCTCGGATCCGTATCAGTGCAAAAAAAAGACAGTTCTGGGATTGTGAAATGTACATAAAAAAACACAATCACTCCACTTGCTGAATGTTTAATACATCAAAATTAACGCTGGAGGTATTCTCTGAACAATCAACCTTGTATCTATTTACACTTGGCACAAGTGTGTTTATTATGTGGGCATATGTGAATCAACTCAATTCATAAAATAATACTTCAAAGCAGTACCAGCTGGGACTGACAGAGAGAGTTGAAGCATAGTGACATGACAAGGCTTGTTATGTGACCCCATGCAAAAAGAGCCTTAAGCTTGTCTGGACATTTTCAGCCTGCCCCCACACCCTACTCCACTTGTGTTTCTGCTACCACAGTATAACAAAACTCGACTGTATTGTAATGGGATGTATGCTGCACACTGCCAGGCTTTGAGGTATGAACTGTATATTGAGGTGTACACGCAATTATTCATGCAAACAAAGAACAGTGTGTCATAAAAAGGACATTCCATTGTTTATGTGGCCAACTAATAAATACGGCAAACCAAAATTTATTAAAAAAAAAAAAAAAAAAACTTAATGGGACTGCAAGTAGTGTAAAGTCTTTACCTTCACTTGGATTGTATTTTCTTCCTGCAAGCCTAACCTCCTTGAAAATTATGCCGCATTCCTGATGGGTATTTTCCACTTGGGAAACTTCAGACCTCAAAGAGTAAACAAACATACCTTAAAAAAATAATAATAAAAAGTCATGAGTAATGCTCTTAGCCTTCTTACGTAGCCCAAAACTAAGTAATTTTTCTAATAGCAACGCCGAAACAATGCTTTCTGAAACATAATTTGAATCCAAATTTTTGTATATATCTTATGAGTCTACAAAATGACCGTTCCGCTGCTGCCTTGAGAAATATTCTTCCATGATTACAAGAAAACGACACAATAAGTAAAATTTTTTAGCAATAAAAAAAAAAAAAAAAAAAGTTCAGACGACAACTGCCATTCTAATATTGTTTTTTACTTTCTTGTGGCGTATTTCGACACCTCTTAGAATCCAACAAGATACCCGATTTAACCAGAAAATCTCAAATGTCACTATCATTAATTAGCCTCAAATTTCACAGTCCACAGGTTTGTTGTACGAATTAGCGCCAAATTTAGTAAATCTTCCCCAAATAATGCTGCTTTTGTACAAAAGCCAAATAAATTCTCAGCGAAATTAAAAATTCAAGGTTTTCCAAATACATCCTGTAGTCTGATTGAAATTCGACAAAATAATTTATATAACTGTAATTAAGTCTATTGTTTAAATATACTTTATGGGCAATGGACGAAAGGGTTATAGATTTAGTTTTTACTCAATTTTTCTTTGATTTTTCTATAATAAAGGCCATAAATGCAGCATAAAATGTAACAAAGAACAACTAATCAAAAATTAACAGATAATTTATAGTTGGATGAACCATTTTACATAATTTTGACAATGGTGGAAATTGGCTTTTGTTTATTGTTCATAAAACGATATCCTTCTGAGAGTTTAAAATTCCTGTTTCAACTTCAGCGTCCTACTGACAGTTTTTATTTCAGACCACGGGGGAAATAACAATTAAAAAGAAACATACCCGCTAAAATGACCTGCATGAATTTGGGCGTGGTTCCACACATTTGTCCTGGAAAATAAGGCTTTTTGTAGTGGATAAATTCCTTCAAAATAAGGAAAGCAACATTCTTAAAATGTGCTAGCTAATCTGAAGCAACAAGAGCACACAGGATACAGCAAAAAGAAACGAGGTAGTGTGGTTGATAAGGAGTTGAAATGCACCAGTTCACTTTTTTTTTCCTTTAACAAAGCAGAAAATCATTATTAAGCTCAAATAGTTGTTTGGCCATCTAGAAGATGATGAAAAAAATCCCTAGTTTGACGTAGAAGAATGTGGACATTGTTGCTAGCCTAAATTGCGACCCATCTACACATAAATGGCAGTAACATTCTGTAATAACACCATTTTCATTTTGCTTACCATTTTTTAAAATGAAAAAATTATATATACAGTGGTAACTTTACCTACGGACGTCTCTACAAACGTTATTTTCAAGTTACGACACGTTTAAACGAGAAAATATTGCCTTCTGTATTTAAGAAAGAAATTTCAGGTAAAAGATCTGATCTCCTTTTAAATGTCGCATCATAAGATTCTGCTGCCCTATTGGTCATAATATTTCAAATCATGCCTCCGAAATGGGATTCTCCTCTCCTATTGGCCTGTTGTTGATGTTTCAATTTGGGTGTCGCAGTGTAATGATGTGCACAGTAGCGACAGTGTTATTGTTGCTATAGCACGGTACTTTTCAAATAGTGGGGCGCAGAGCCAGGCTGGGGGTGAAGCATGTGACCTTGGGGAAACATACTTCTTTGCTGTTGTAGAATAACGTGTACTTTGGCGCTCTCATTTTCAGAGTGTGTGCAGTATTTTTGAACCAAACAAGAGCACACAGCAAAGAGCACCGGAGATATGAAGAGCTAGACAAAGATACATGACGGAGCGTATGTAGCTTTTGGCTTTTGGTTTTGACTTTTAATACAGTAGTAGTAGTCTAAAAATGTTTGCAGCGGACAGCGGGAAGCCAAATCAATTAAAACTAACCTCACTTAAAGACATTAGACCCCGATCACATTGGTAAATTGCTTGACTGTTTTTCAGCGAAAACCGAATATTCCCAACAATCGTCCCTCTTTGTCAGTGTTACATCAGTAAACCAGCGAGCACTGTTGGCATCCTAGGTGCAAAACAACCCCTACGCTAAGCAAAGGAGCCAATACTGTCCGCAGCAAAAATAAAACCTGTCCCCCTGTCCAATTACACTCGTTTTTGTACTATTTTTGTTTTTTCAGTCAAATTGTTTGGCATATTGTCTTCATAAGTTGATGTTGCTAATCAATTTGAATTTGTTATTATTGATTGATTTATCAAATTTTATTTTTCAGTATCAAGTAGTAAAAAAAAATTACCTTGAGTGTATTTTTGCAGTTTGTATGTGACTTTTTTTTTCAGGCCAATTGATGGGCATTTCTGTTCCAAACAAAACAATGTTAGTTAAGTTATACTTTATTCCAAGTTGATCTATATTACTCTATTTCCCTTTAATATAAAAAAGGACACAATGTTATGCAGAGGTGTACTTATAATAATAATTTTCGAGACAAATTACACTATTTACAGTGGCAGCAGAGTTGGTAGGGCGCGAAACGTTGACGTCTTCCTGGGAAGGCCGTAATAGAAAATGATTGAAAAGAACTGCTATAGCGGGTCAACCTCGAGCCAAATGAGCAACAGGCTCCTCGCGCTTTTGTGTCACGAAGAGTGAGATAGGCGACAGGCACCATAGATCTTGTGAAGGAGGACATTGCCTTACTTGAAATGTAAATATATTTTTTTTCTTTGCATTTTGTTCTATCACCTACTTCATTAGAGGTATTAACAGCTAGGTTAGTTACCGTATTTTTCGGACTAGAAGTCGCACCTGAGTATAAGTCGCACCAGCCATAAAATGCCCAATGAAGAGGAAAAAAACATATGTAAGTCGCACCGGAGTATACCTAAGTCGCATTTTTTGGGGAAATTTACTTGATAAAATCCAACACATGGAACAGATATGTCATCTTTAAAGGTAATTTCAAATAAAAATACAATAAAGAACAACATGCTGAATAAGTGTACAGTACGATAATGTTGCATGATGCATGAACAATGAAATGTGAACGTGGCCGGTATGTGTTAACGTAACATAGCTATTAAGAGTTATTCAGATAACCATAGCATAAAGAACATGCTAACAAGTTTACGAAACCATCAGTGTCACTCCAAAACACCAAAATAAAATGTGAAATGATATAATAATGTGTTAATAATTTCACACATAAGTCTGAGTATAAGTTGCACCCCCAGCTAAAATATGAAAAAAAAGTCTGCGACTTTATAGTAAAAAAAATACGGGTATATGGAATAAGTCAAATGAGTTTGGCAGTTGTTTTATTCCAGTTTACCAGTTTTACCCCAATTATGAAATTTAATATGGCGTGTCAGTAGTGCTTGGAACAGATTAGGGCATTTCCATGTAAAATGCTTCTCTATTTATGAAATTTTCAAGTTACGAGACTACTTCCAGAAGTATTAAGTATGTAGTAAGTAGAGGTACCACTGTATATGAAAAGGTACAAAGTATTAGGGCCACTTGGAAAACAACAAAATAAAACTACCAGTTTTATTATTGTGATAACAATGTCAAATATTAAGACTCAAAAGTGAAATAGGAAACTTCTGCATTGTTTTTATGACAGAAAAGTTAGCTCTTAGACTCTTTGAGTCAACTATTTATCATGGCAGCCAATTGTACTAACACCAAAGCACAAAAAAAAACAGACTCTGGCTCTCTTATATAGCCAGTCCAGCAATCAACAACAGCTGAGCGGCATTTTCACAGCTCTACCCTGTTTGGCCCTAACGAGCACGAGCTGAAGTCCCCGCTGCCAGTAATATCCAATAATCCAAAGTAATCCACAACTTCTATAACAGGAGATCTTTGATTAGCCATGACTGAAGATGATTGCGATCCCTCCCACAGTGGGCACACGGTTCGTGTACAATGTACCTTTTGAACATTTGTTCTTTTTTTCTCCTTCAATTTCGGAAAAATAACAGAAAACGAGCCTATTTCGAATTTTGCTTTTATATTAGCACAAAAAACATCAAATGAATCATGTTTCCCGATTCATAATTGGCCATTCAAAAGTGCAAATGGTGTCTTTATCCGTTGTTCCATTGTGAGTAACACAAGTCGACACGATAATGCAATGTGACCATTTTGTTTTCCTTAAGTTTGCATTGTTATTCTGACGCTACCATTTTGCAGTTGCCATGGTGTTGCGTGCGCCACTTGATGCTAATACACTTTCAAGGCCTGCGAACTTGGAATTACATCCCCATTAATCAGTGAGCAGGATTGAGTCATATATGTTGGTTTGTTGAGTGAAATGTTTAACCCTGCTAGAAAATGACATGATGGTTGAGTAGGTCTGCAGAATTTTTAAATGTGTTACGACCAGGTTTTGCAATTGTAGCACTAGCTTATATTAGGACTAGGGTTCAGCCAGACCAACCAATTATGAATCAGGAAACGGATAACGGTTTAATCCTTGATTTTTGTTGAAACACATGATAAAAAATTTAAACACACTAGATATCTTTATGCCAATATTTTTCTTTTTCCAAAATTGAAAGAAAAAAACTAATTGCCGAAAGATACATTGACTGCATACAGCCTTTCCCCAGCTGCGTAAAACTAGTAACTTTCTAATATGACACCCATAAGCCCCTTTCAGACTTATATCCCGGTAAATTCCCGTGTAAGGGGACGTGGGATTTACCCGCGTCATTGCTTTCACACATGGAGAGATATTCCAGGAATGACGCGGGTTGGACACTTTCACAGACTTGTCCTGTGTTGCCGACTCGGCGCCCTCTGTGCGGTGAGGATAGCTGGCGCGATTTTATAACCCGGACATGACATCATTTTTGGTCGGCATCAGCAACAAAATAAACCACACATTTCTAAAGATGGACGATGGACTCTCTTCTCTTCTCTTTAGCAATTTAATTTAGTTATGTTTTCAGTTTTATTTTGCTAGTTCCAGCTTGCCATATTGATAATTGCGATGTCTGTTTACCCCTTTCCGTCTTGCTGCGAAGAAAGAGGAAATGACGATCGGCCCACCATATTTACGTCATCAGCTTTTATGCTGCGGGAAAATAACGCCTGCTTTCACACATGCCTTGTCATAATACTAAGACAAGACCCATTAAATGTCCGCATAATCTCCATGTCAGTCGACCCGGGAAATTGC
The DNA here is from genome assembly GCF_030265065.1 of Corythoichthys intestinalis. Lineage (NCBI taxonomy): Eukaryota > Metazoa > Chordata > Actinopteri > Syngnathiformes > Syngnathidae > Corythoichthys > Corythoichthys intestinalis. Next base: position 30,766,937 of record NC_080395.1, on the reverse strand, counting down.
TTTCACACATTTCACACGATTTAAACGGTGTTCAGGTATATGTGAAGGGGCTATAGTAGGCTGGGCTCCAGCTTCCCTGCAACCCTCATGAAGTGATCTGGAAGATGGATGAATAAATTAATAAACAAAGCGAATAATGTTTAATTTATCTGAAAATGAAGTTATTACACTCCAAATTGTCTGTAGGTCTGTGAGCGTGAATGGTTGTTTGTCTCAATGTTTCCTGCGACTAGTTGGCAACCAGTTCAGGGTGCACCCTGCCTCCTGCCTGTTAGCTGGGATAGGCTCCAGCACCCCCGCGACCCTCGTGGGGATATGCAATTTAGTAAAATGAATGAATGAAGTTATCAGGTTTAGGTGTGTGTGCATTTAAAAATTACAAAAAAATCTTAAAAATCTTAAAAAAAGTTATGCATTTTAAATTTATTAAAACAAAAATGCTTTTTAAATCTTACTTATTATTATTATTATTATTATTATTATTGTTATTATTATTATTTTTTTTTTTAATCAAAGACTGACATTTTCCACAAATTTTCGGTTTTGCTGAAGAGCAAAATTGTTGCGTTATTTCCAATTTGAACTGTCAAAATTTTGCTTTTGGTGTTTATTTTTAATATTATGAAATCGGTGTACCATTACAACTTTACTTGCTTTCCCTTGTGGCCATAATACTTCTTTGGATAAAAAAAAGACCCCCTCCAGAAAAATGCTTTGCTAAACAGCGAATGGTTTTAGAATTAAATGAACTGTAGTGGTATAACTCCATTTGGATTGCTGTTAACAAACATGGGAACTCTATTAATAAGCTTGGCACATTTCCTGATACATCAGTGTTGGAACAGTATCAACTCCCATATTTATGAAATCCTTGCAAAATGACAAAAATTGAGTTAGCCCAATAATTGGCTCATTTGAAGCTAAATGTTATATGCATACAATGCAATACAAAATGTCACACTCCAAAATGTGTGTAGGTCCATGTATGAACAGCTGAGATACACCTCATAGTTGTATGTGACCCTGAGACAGCAAGTGGCTGTAGAGAGATACGGGTGTTGGACATTCTTAAAAGTGTTTACGGAACCTCAGTTAGACACACTTGGACTGATGCCTGCTATTTTGGTTCCTGTCTTAGGTTTTGTATTGAGAGGTCCGCACTTTTCTTTTTGTAACCCAGAGGAATGTATGATTGCAATGCACAAGGCTCAAACAAGCAGTCTATGTCTAAAAATAGACTGTGTCATATACAGTATATTTACATAAGTATGAAATTGTGGATTTGAAGTACAAAAGAAATCCGACAATGAGGTGGGTATACACAATCATCCCTGTTAAGAATGTCACTGTTTGCCTAAACCTGCTATGCAGATTATGGGCACAAATAACTGTGTGCTACTGAGGTAGGGTGGACCAGGCCCGAATGAACAAAAGGGGCAGGGGTGAGCCCTGCGGACTTGGCCTTCGCTTGTGCTGAAGGGCAGCGTTGAATGTCCCCATTTTCCCTTGTTTTGGGCACGAGGGGAGGCGTCTTGGGGGAGTGGAAGCCATTGGTCAGTTCTGAGTTCTGCTTTGGCTCGGCGTGAAGCGCCTCCGCTGCTTTGTGCTCCGACTCCCAATTGTGGTTGGCTGCCGGATTTGTCAAAGGAGGATCCTGCAGCGAATGTCTACCAGGAGAGTTCTCCTCAATCTGTCCTAACGAAGGTCCATGGTTGCCTTTGGAATCCTTGGCCTGCCCACTGTTCTCTTGGTCCTTTCCGATGACCTCTGTGTGGACAATGACCTCGGCCTCCACCTGGTTATTTGACAGGGATGCACTAGGGCAATCCTGCATGCACATAAATGAGTAGATGAAAAATTTATATATACCCCTTTCTCACTGGCCAAAAAACCCATGTCAACCCACTAACAATCGGCTTTTGGTGGCAGTGGGAAAGGTGCAGCGACCCGCCTCGACCCGTGTCAATCAACCCGCCAAGCGACCCGCGTTAAAATTACCTCGGCTCTGATCGTCATGCAGCAAAACCCCGGGTCAACAGTCAACACCCTAATCTACGTAGTGACGTAGGCTATTACGTGATGCGTCATAACAACGTGCCAGTCGCCTCCCATTCAACACGCCCTACAACCGTAGTTACGCCGAAGCTCACAACAAAGCTGGTAGAAGAAGAAGAATTCACGTCGCCTACGTTGCCTCAGCACAAGCAAAGTGTTGATCCTTTGCTGCATTTCGACCATTTTGAGGGCAGTAAAAAGTATGAAAACAGAGAACACAAACGGAAAGGAGGCTTCCATGTTGCTCTGCATTGTTTACTTCCTTGAACTTAATGAATTCGGTCGCACTTGTCGACACATATCTTAGCGTGGTGACGTCACGTAACCTTACGCACGGCTGAGGGGGGGTTAGACGGGTGAAAAAAAAAAAAAAAAAAGACACTTTATTTTTTTTTTTTTTGTCAATGGGTAAGGTGCCAAATGCCAACTGCTAGTGGGTTGCATCGGCTTGGAAAAAACGCACGTTGACCCACTAGTTTCAGTGGGAAAGGGGCAATAGACCCACATTTTATGGGCAACCATTTAAGGGTATTGTGGAGCTCTGATTTACCGTATTTGTCACGTTGAGTTCTCCATCGATGAATCCTGGTGAGTCTTCTGTGACAGTGTCTCTGTAATGGGTGATTCTGTTGGCCCAGTTATGACTAATGGAGCCGTTCCAAGCATCCTGCAAAGGGCAACAACACATTAGATGCCCCAAAATTAAATTAGAGGATACAAGCAAGGGAAGAAAAAAGCTGGTTTCGACCTTGGGTTCAGGTGCTGAGGTATCCCCACCCTCCCTGGTGTTGGCGCTCACCAGGCTGTGCTCCTCGGGGGCTTCTGTTGACAACTGGCCAGATTCTTGGCCAGTGGAGGGCATTAGTGTCTCCAGCTCATGCCAATCACTGCACTCTGGGCCGTGGGCTGGACTGGGGTAAGCTCCTCTCCTGTACTGGGGAGTCACAGCTGTGGAGTCCAAGCCCTCAGATACATCCCTAAGTGAGGCATACAAAAAAGTGCTAAGTCTAGGGCGAAATAACTAGAGAAGATTTGAAGCAGTGGTGTTTCTCCTTTGTTGTCTGTCTTCTTTCTTTCTTCATCAATGAGCTGACTAGTTTCAAGTCACAGCTTATAACTTATTTTCAAGATAGCATTTTACACTTAAAGCCCGTTTTTACTCTGTAGAGAACCTTGTGCAGCATTTGACTGTTGAAAAGAGCTATACATATTAGAGGACTTCCAAAAAAATCGATTACTACATGCATCGCGATTCGACACGTGACGATTCAATTACGATTCATAAAGGTTCAAAAACGATGTTTTTCCCTCATAACTTTATTGCAGCCGCTCGTAGCAGAACGAAATTCAAGACACGTCTGCCGCCGGGCACCGTTAACAGGCGCGCGCACGTTATGATGGATGCTGCTGGTTACTGAGAGAGAGACTTACTCCTTTTTAAAAGACTGGAAAAAAAATTTGTGTATGAGAGAGGCAAGAACAGAGGCGGAACCCGGTGGTCGAGCTTCTGTGCGCAAGTTATTTTTTTGAGAGCAAGAGGGGAAGAAAAATAGTTCGTTGCTCCTTGTCATTTAGCTGTCCAGCAGTAGTTTTAAGGCATTTCAATTGAAAAATGTCCTGAGTGCGTTGCTAAGACCCGTGTGGATCTAAAAGAGGTGAGTACATGAACCCTCTTGTACTGTTTAGCCTTTATTGTTGTTGTCTTTGAGATATTAATAGTTAGTGCCGAGCACTAAGCTAATTAGCTAATTCGCTAACGTGTATTTCATATGCAGAACGTGTAAAACCACGATTAAGTACAGCGGTAACACTACAAACATGCGAAATTGTACAGAATTCTGTGAAAACAAAGTATGTTGGTTAAAAGAAGTCTTATTTCTAAAGACACTTTGTTTCCAGAAGATGTGGAATTCATTCCACCTGTGTAAATGTTATTGTATTGTTGAGAGAAATAAGTACTTCATTTAAAATGGTTAATGTTTTTGCCCTTTCTTGTAAAAAAGAAATAAAAATAAAAAAACAGCTTAAGGGCAGCTTTTTGTTGTATGGGCATGTTTTCATCATTCCTGTTGAATCATTAGGATATCTTAAATAAATAATGGACGTGAATTTGTTTGGCTACTGTATTAGGTAGTAATGTACAATGCATTTATAATCGTGATAATCGCGATAATTGCGATCATCGTCAATACAGCGATCATCGTTTAATAATCGGATCGTAGCACCCTGAATCGTAATCGATTTGAATCGTGGGGTGCCTAAGATGGCACACCCCTAATACATATGGTCAATGTGTATTAATTTCTCCCAGCATAGTCTCAGTAAAGCTAAGCGCAACATACACTTTGTTATATTACCTGTTCTGAGCTTTTGGGAACCTTTCTTTGTCTCGTTATCTTTTTCTTATTTCCTTTTACTCATTTTTTCCTAACGTCTCGTGAGGGTTTGAAATCAACTTCATATCTCCTGCTCTGTGCTTTGGTCACATACACTCAGTAAAAGCTCATGTAATGCACTACCCAGTCTATGATTGTATTTCTTGGTCTTCAGCAGTGTTGTTATTCTTACAATTAAAAAGCAATTAGATACAGTTACAAATTACTTCTCCCATAAAGTAGTTACCTCATTGTAAGAGTAACTAATGACTCAGCAAAGTAACTAACGTTACTTTTCATGTTCTACACATTACTACATTATTCTACTACTTATTATGTCATACTATTCTATAACATCCTTCACATCAAATCTATTCATATAATAAGCAGAACAGTATTCTTAAACATTTCGAAAAGTAACTATATTAAATATTAAAAATAATTCAAGTTTGAAAACGCTACCTTTGAATTTCCCTGGCCCGTCGCCATTATCGCTGTCTTGTTGTGTTTGCCAGAGCATGCAGTAAAGCAGGGCATTATCCACCAACCTAGCCAATCATCATCGCGTTTGCAATTGGCGTCACCACCCCCTCCCCACCTTTCTCCTCCCGCTCTGCTTTATCCAGGCAAGCTGGAAGGCAGCTGATGCGTGACAAAATTGGATAACTCGCGCTTTATTCAACCAAATTGTACTAACGAGCTCCTTCACATCTTCACTAATGGTAACGGCGTTACAAAGCTGGGAAAAGTAATTACCGTAATTTCCGGACTACATGCCGCTACTTTTTTCCCTCATTTTGGGTCCTGCGGGGTATGCAATGATGCAGCCAATTTGTGCATTTTTCTGGCAGCCATCAGGGCTGCTTGAGCATGGAATGTGGGAGTGAGACACGTTGAATATATGTGTCAAGGAAGACGCTAGCTTGCACTTTTACTGGTGGTTTAAGTTTGTGCTTTGTGCATGAATAGAGGTGGCGGACCCTCGTTTTTGTGCATGAGTAGAATTGTCAGACACGCATCATGGAAAATGCTAGAAGTAGCACTCCAAGTTGAATGGGAGCCTTGGATGACCAGCGGCAAGAGATCGTTTGCCAAGACTGGCCGTAGGCAAAGAGCAACTTTTGCACGGGTCAGCCGGTGGATCTTGGCAGCGTGGAGCAGTGTGAAAAAGTCCGCCATCACCAACGGGTTTCGAAAGGCCGATCTGCTGCGTGACAAGGAGGACGGCACAAGCTCAGGAGTGAATTTTATGGGAGACATTGAAGGAGAGAGAGACTGAATAGGTGGGTGGTGAAGTGTATCTGAACCTATTCATATCCAACACTGAGGGTGAAGACTTCCATGGTTTCAGTGCTCAGGAGGAAGATGAAGATTTCTAACAAACACATTTATGTTTTTAATTACCAGCCCAGTTAGTGCTGTACTGCCGTGTTGCTGCTATGCAACTGCCATGTCGCTGCTATATAACGGCCATGTTGCTGGCGCTGATTGGAAAGAAAGTTCAGGTATGTTATCAAAATTTGGAAAACTCCGTGTATTTCTTTGTAAATATCTTATGTTACTATGTGGGCACACACGGCTTATAGACAGGAGAGGCTTATGTATGTACAAAATGGTTTTTCCTTTAAAAATGTACTGTGTGAGGCTTGCAATCCGGGTCACCCAACAGTCCAGAAATTACGGTAAGTACAGTACTCACTAATGAAATAACATAACGCCGTTGGAAACGCCGTTATACTCTAACGCCGTTAAAAAACAACACTCATCTTTAGTCTAAGAAACTTTGTCAAAGATACATTACCGAGTCTTAGTGTTGCGGAAACTGAAACACATGCAGAGGAGGATGCATATGAGCCCCAAACACACTCCAACGATGATGCCCGTCACTGCATGGATATCCAACTCTGTTAAAATTAACGTAAAAAAATGTTAGTCACAAAGGTGTATGCATATACAGTATAGTATTTTTAATTACATCTATAATTCATTCTTTATGACTACTTCTGGTAACAATGGACATGTTATGGAATTTATTGATATACATTTATTTTCCACCAAGGGAGCAATTTACTATAAAAGAGCAGTGGATTCACAGGGCTATTACCTTCAATATTTCCTTTTCAGAGACCACACTTTGGCGCACAACAAAACTATTTTGTTCACAAAATGGACACATTTCTTTTTTGTCTGGACAGCAACGACTATAAAATAATGCGAAAGTGAAAGCCACGTCTTCATATAAGACACGGCTAGACTAGTTTAATAGCAATTCATTCAAACCATTTTATTGATATTCATACATGCCCACTTATTCTTTTGGCATCTTCGAAGCGAGGGAACAGATGGAAAGAGCCTTTTACCACACATACACAATCTACATTATGCCACTTCCATTTATTGTGTAAAATGGCCAGCACAGCAGCCCATGACAACAACATAATCACAATGCTGACACTTACAATTAAACAAGGACATATTATGGAAAATGTGAATTTGTACATCTTGTATACAAAATAGTGGTGTGTCTGGAGAGCCTGACAACCCATTATGTGGGACAATAATAGTGGTTCATCATTTCCAATTACTGTATATGAGGATGGGCTAAATATGCTATGCTTTTAACATCAGTCATGTTTCTAAGACACCTCAGAGGTGTCTTCAATTGTGAGAAAATGCACAATATGCCTCCTCCAAATAAATGTATATGCGATTTGAATGACACTTACCATACTGCTCGAGGGGTGTGTGAATATCCTTTACATGTGAATAAGGCCCGGCGCCCATTTCTGTTGATGCACCCAGCTTGAAAAAATAATGGGTGCCACTTGATAAACCCCGCACCTCAACATTAGTGATGCTGCCTGTACAGTTGGAAAACAAGATACAAGAATATGTGTTACATAGTTTATAAAAATATTAGGTGTGGGAACCTCTTGTTACCTCACGATACGATACGATTTGCAATACAAAGCTCACGATATCGATGATCTGACGATATGGCGATACAACGATTATCGATACATTGGTCAGGAAATCATTCTAGGATATTCTACAAACAACTAATAAACAGAAAAACAAGCTTCTACTGTGAATTGGAATGAGTTTATCACTAGTAGACTTCCAATCCATTTGAACTGGGAGGGTGGCAGCGAATGAACGAACGTTAATGCGCTGCCATCCCTCCCGCTTCAAATGGACTGAACGTCTATGGCCGTCAATGGCAGCCAATTCCAGGCAATGAGGTAATTTTGGGCCATTTAAGGTCATTTACCTGTTGATTTTCAGTTACTTGCTGTTGATTTTGGGGTATTTTATGGGTCACTCCCTGTTTATTTTGAGTTACAGACCTGTAAATGCCCTGAAAATCGGACAGTGACTGAACGCTCTGGTTTCGAATGAACGAACGTTACCCGTCTATATGGATTGGGCATCAAGCATCGTCAATGCAACCTTAGAGTTAATTGAGACACTATTATGGTGGAAGATTTTGTTAGCAAATTGTTGGTTCAGCTTTATTTATTTTTTTAGACATTGACACCTTTTTAAAACGATATTTCGATTCTTGGCAGGAGCATATCGATAACCTTTTGGGATACAAAGTATCACGATATATCACCATTTCGATATATTGTCACACCCCTAAAACATATTAATAAAATATTATTGTAAATAGAAAATGCAGTGCTTTCATGATGGTCGGTAAACTCCTGAAAGTTACTTCCTGTTGAGTATGTTGTAACTTCTGTTGATTTTGGGGCTTTCTGGGTGATTCCTCTTCTTCCCTTTTTTTTAACCTGATGCTTTGACACGGAGAATGGGAATCTGAGTGTCCTTATGGTCTGAACAGTTTTAATGTATCATTGGAAGTATGATATACTCCCATTGTGGTAATTCATTGGGTTTCATTTATTAGGAGAAAGGAGCTAGCAGGAAGGGATTATGAGGGGACAGAAAGGGAAATAGAAAAGGAGAGAGAGAGAGACAGAAGAGGAGAAGAACAAACAACAATCAAAAAATATATTAAATGCCTACACAACTAATGAATATACCATAAATTCTCGAATATAAGGCCCACCCGTGTATAATGCGCACCCCAAATTTACTTGTAAAATCTAGGGAAAATTACTGTACCCGTTTATAACGCGCACCCTAATTTTAGCACCAATAAATAGAAGAATACAAAACAGAGCTCGTGTACAGATACATACATGTCATTTTACTGACTGGTGAAACACAGCACAAGCATAGCACATTGGTAGTTCAAAACATTACCATAAACTGGCAATATTTAGGGTAATAATATGATTTGACAACTTCTCCATCTTACCAGAATCTAGGAGAAAACAAAACAGATGTCTTTTCTTTTAAAGGCTGCTGTATAACTTGCTCGTATCATCATGATGAATCAATGTTTCTTCCATGGATTGATACGGTAAAATGAAAGTGAGAACGTAAGTCGGAAATCCGTGATAGCTTATCGCTGTCAACACGACAGTAACAATAAGAACAATTGTTATTTGGGTTTGAGTTTCCCGAGGGACCGATATAGTTGACGGACACAGGAAGTCTGTGTGCTTACGTTTGTTATGGTCCAAGTTGCGTAGCTGAAATAAACGTTGACTCAAATGAGTTCAAGAAACTAAATTCTGTGCTTTATGAAGAGTGAAAAAAACAGAATTTAACACAGACGAAATCATTCGGCCGATTAGAGTGAAGTACAGTATTACCGAAACAAAATGGTGACGTCACGTACCGTAATGGTCGGCAACGGGTAGCCGCATACGTTTCTTCAACACAACGTGGCCGTGTTTATTAAAAAAAAATCGGTTTATGTAATATATATATATTTATATATATTTCTGTCTCCAGCCATGTACCCGTTTATAATGCGCACCATGATTTTACAAGTTGATTTTGGGGGAAAAAAAGTGCGCGTTATATCTGGGAAATTACGATAGTTCCTGTGGACACCATGTTGGGGGACATGATGACCGAGGAGAAAGAGGAGGCGGGGTGGATTGTACACAAATCAGTAATGTGAGGTGTGGAACTCAGTATTATGTGAATGCCATGTAAGTGTGGCCATTTCGGGTTGACTTTATGTTTATTTTGGAGCAATTCTGGGTCAATTCTAGAGGTGTGCGAAATTTCCGTTTCCTAGATTATTCGCGATTTGGCCGTGGAATATTCGAGAATGATTCACAAACATCCAAATTCAGATATTGAAATAGTGAAGCAGAAATAAACACAGTCAGCGCGGTCTTCGGGAAGCAATGAGGAACGGACCAAGAGTAAACATCATGCTTGTCATTACACGGGTAATGACAATGCTCAACTCTCGGCTCTGGCTCAAGTCATGCCGCTAGTTAAAAAAACATTAATATCTGACTGCTGCGACAGCCGCTACAAACTGCGTCCACATAATGCTACGGTAGATAATAGATATCATATGTATATACTGTAGAACTAGATGCGAAATGACAGACTTGGCGGCGTTAGCAGCACATGTATAGAAAACTGGATGCGAAATGACAGACTTGTCCGTGTTAGTAAACAGCCGCCATCTTAAAGCAGTAGACTCCCTGGATGTAGCTAACCTTCCAAGCGAACCTAATTAACTTTTAATCTAAAATACTCCTAAATTCGCAAAATCTTGACTTGGATCTATTTTTAAAACAGTTTTAAAACTTTCACATGTCGAAAGTAGACAGAAGGGAAAGTATGGAATAACGGGAGTAACTTTAACAACTTTAATGGTTGATTCGCAACATTAAATTAATTGACTGGTGTTTAAAGCTGCTGATACAGAATCGGGCCTTGAGTATTTTATTTACTGTTTTGAACTCTTAAACTGATACTGAAATAGTCGTTTATTTAAGCATGAGAGGCTTTTTGTACAATTTTTGTAACTAATGTACGAAACATTAAAATCAGCTAATAGCTTGGGGGGGAGTCATCAATAATCGATTTATAATTGAATGGTAGCCTCTGAATCGGAATCGAATCGTTAGGTGCCCAAAGATTCCCACCTCTCAATTCCTCTTGATTTAGGGGCTTTCATGGGTCATATCCTGTTGATTTTGGGGGCATTTACAGTTATAGGAAGTTTTTTAATAATAATAATAATAATAATAATAATAATAATAATAAATAAAAAATGACAGCCATTGGAGATTTTATTTTTTGTGAGTGAGTCCAAAAAGTTCAAGTAAAAAACAAAAAACAAAACTTTTTTGTCACAGTTATATGTCAATATGATTTAACCGGACAATTTGGTCAAAATAATGACAATTTGGACAAAAGGGAAGAAACGTAAAGACGAAACAAAATAAAAAGTGTCCATTTTTGTAGTAATATATTGAAATATGAACAGCGTGAACAAGAGAATAGAAAAAGAAATAGAATATAATGTTTTTGTAGATATAAAATGTTTTTGGTGGGTCTGCCAAAGAGATTTTCTTTTGCAGGCCAAAAATTGAAAATCAATAGGAGTGAATGTAAACATTTTTTGCTGCATTTTCAAAAAAATGACAATTGAAATGTTTTGGCCATTGGAAATAAATGGGGCTTTTTTGTCCCCCCCCCCCCAAAAAAAAAAAAAAAAAATATATATATATATGTATATATATATATATATATATATATATATATATATATATACACATACACTAGTATATGTCTATTTGTGCAGCCGAAACATCAAGGGTGAATCCACAGAGAGCCTGTGTTGCATGAAATTTTGGAAGTGAGTAGTTGAGTAGTTCTTATCCTTATTTATTTAATGTAAATATTATTACAGTATACTCATGCCTTGACATAGAGATAAAATAATCAATTTCTTACCATCCTGAGAGAGGTTCCTCCACGTGTGCTCGGGCTGGCTCAGGTTGCTGCTGTACAAAATAATATAGCCAACGATAGCACCGTTTGGCTCCAGCGGAGGGCGCCAGCTCACCAGCACTGAGGATGAGTCAATAACATTGAGTCGCAGCTCCTGTGGTGGAGATGACGGCCCTGTGGGAAACAAAAAAAGTGGAAGGGGAGGAGGGAAGGGAATTGGAGGGGTGGCAGTAGTTGTAATTAAAAGCCACAAATAAGGTTCTTAGCTGGAAGGGGCGTGGTGTGGTGTATTGTCTTGGCGGGGGATTGGACATGTTATATGACAACCATCTGCGTCCTCATGCTGCAGCCACCTGGGTTCACGTAGGGACCACAGGCGGGCAAATAAGAGGCATGAGAAGAAAAGAGCTATGGCTCAAGAGACATGAATGGTGCTGGCTTTTTATTGCAACATATGATCTCATTTTAATTGCCAATACTCAATTGACGGGGAAATTTGGTCCAACTGAACAATATGATGCCATTAAAAATAAAGATTTTTTTAGAATGGACTGGTGAGGGCAACTCTAATGAATTGTCTTTGTGAAAATTCATACATACAGTAGGCTATAGTGTTTTTCATCTTTAAATAATTTCACTGAAGAAAATAATAACTCAGCAGAAACTGACTGTCAGAGAACGTGAACTCCTCCACTGTACTGCTGAACGGTCCTGCCGCATCCACGCCGTTGGACTGTACAGCCAGCTCATAGCGGGTGTAAGGCTTCAACTTTCCAATCAGGATCTCCTGAGCAGCACTGCAGTTTACAAAATATTCATCGTCATGCTCTCTCACTAAAAGTTTCTGCTGCAACATTGGAGCTCACCTGGTGTGGTACGTGACCAGAGAGGCGTTGATGGTTCCGGCCGGGCTGCAGCGCACTGTGTAGTTGATGATGCGCACCGTGCTGAAGCGAGGTTTCTCCCACCTGAGCCGAATGGATGTGGAGCTGTTGGCCACTGCCTGAATGCTGCTCGGTGGTAACGGGGGCGGTCGCATCGGTAGTGAAGAAGCTTGAATTCGTAAATAGAAAAATTGTTTTATTTGTTTGTTTATAATTTTAGGAGGTGGGCCCTATTCTGGCTTTGAAAATCTCTTGACATCAGAAACAGTGTTATTACGATAGTAATTGAAATATTCTATACAGTGAAACAGAAGAAGAGACATGTTTCTCGAGATACCTGCCATCAGTCACTCAATTTTTTGTTTTGTTTTTGAGTTGCAGGCATAAATGTGAGTTACGAGCCCTAAATGGTGGCAGCAAAGTGTCTGATAATGATGTTTTGACTGATAACCGATATCCCGCTATTGTCTAATGTCTAACTCCAAAAATACCGATATATGCAGTCGTGGACTTAACATATTATGGCTAATTTTATTGTGATGCCCCACTGGATGCTTTAATAATGATAAATGTAACAACCTAATGGTTTTCCAAATAAACATTCTTTGAAATAAAGAGAACAGATTCAACTGAAGTTATGGAAAAAGTGCCTATATAGCACCACTATATTTATTGTTAAAATCAAAATAGTGCAAACATCAGTTTTTTGGATCATGTGCAAGTGCAAAGTGCCAATAAGGCACTTATACTGTCCTCAATTTGTGTGTGGGTACACAAATCGACAGATGGTGAACAAATCAGGCTCTAAATGGAAGTCAGACGCTGGAACAAAGTTGAATTGGCCTCACTAAGGTTATCTTTCCCTTGACAAGAGCACAGATACCCGTTCACACACACATTCGCACACCAATGGTGCTGCGGCCTTGCAACTTGCGCTGCCAACCCATTGGGGGCAAATTACCGTTCAGTGCCTTGCCCATCGGCACTTCGACAGTGGGCAGTTGAATTGAACCGCTGACCCTTCGGTCCAGGGACAACTCCAGCTCACAAATAAAGCAAAGTATACACCACATGTCAGTTCAAATAGCAACTGGTCGTACAGCTTGCGAATAATGAAACTGTGTTGTTTTCGGCAGCAGTTTTAATTTTCATCTCAGTCTTCATCTTTTGGACGAAAATACTTATTATCCATAGTCATATATTAGTCATTTCAAAATATATTAGTCTTTGTCTAGTTTTAGTTGAAGGTTAGTCAAAATGTTTTGGTCTGAAAAATTCTAAAATTTTAGTCAAAAAATAAAATAAAATAAAATAAATAAACAAATCATTCAAGGTTTCCAACCACTTTAAATGAACATTGAAAGACAGGCATATATTGTAGTGTCTAAAAGGACAACGCCATCTTGGTGATAATACACACTCAGCAGGAAAACAGTATATTATTTTCAATTAATTATGCCCACCTGAACGCCACAATCTATATGCAAAATGTTTGAAGACTTCAACAGGACGCTCACCCTTAGCATAATGGTAACACATATGCTATGCTAACGCTACGAGTTACATTTAGTGTTTGATGATCACTCAACGCAGACCTTTCAAGGCTAAAACAACTTTGCATATTCTCTCTAGACAACATAAGACATCTTACAATATGTTTCAAAACAAGAAAGCCTGGAGAGGAAAGAACACCCGAGAGTTTGGGGCTCAGCACGTCACATGATTGACACAACCCGATACTGCTACGATGCAGGCTAACAACACATAAAAATGAAACACATTGTGAACATGTGACGCTACGGCGCATTTTCGTCTCGTTCTCGTCTCGTCAGACGAAAACTGGCATTGGTCTCATTATGTTTTAGTCTCCCAAGATGTTATCGTCTCGTCATTGTCATTAAAAAATGTTTGTCGACGAAATATTTTGGTTGTCATCATCGTTGACGAAAACAACACTGCAATGAAATAATGTAACCACATTTTACCACAAACACAAATGCAAAGACTCATATATGGTCATGAATATGAAACAAAAGAAGAATATAACTTGCGATGCTTATTTAAGGCACAATGCAATGCAAGAACTGCTATGGTACATCTGCTGCAGATGTGAGCTTGTCCATTTAGCTCTCTCTATTTGCAATGAGCTTGCGTCGACAGTGCAAGAAATTTTCAGATCTAATTACACCTAGCGCCAGCAGGTAGAATCAAAACATCAGAAACACAGGGAGGCAATAAGTGGGCATGACAGCACTGCTATATGCATGAAAACTGATCTGGATATTATCATTTTGAAATGCTTTTATCGGCCGATATCATCTGATACCCGATAATATCGGCCGATATAAGCAACTCTAGAAAATAGTGAACAATATTTTAAAAGACCAAATACTTGCTTTAAGATGTGTATTGACGAGTGGCAAGTGAGAGCTGCAAAATACAAAAAGCCTAATCGTCTTGTATTGTTTTAAGGTAACCAACAGTGCTTTGGAATTCTTACCTTTATCTGCCTTTTCTGTTCTGCCTTTCCAAACTGCTGCTGAGCCATCTATCTGCTTGATGAACGCCCAAACTCTCACCTCATACTGTTGGTCTGCAACTAACATGAAAAGATTGAGAACTTTTTAGTGAACCAAAACAAAGTGAAAAGGCTAACCACTGAAACTTTTAAACATAATGAGAGCAACTTACCTAGACCGGTAAGGAGGTGGTATTTGGTCTTTTTGCGGAGCCTGACCACGTGAGTCTGCTTCATCTTCTCCCCATTAGCGCCCACCTCTCGGCAGGACAGCTTGTAGCCGGAGATGGTTGTGTGATTGGGTGAGGGTTGCCAAGTGACGTTGAGCGTACTCACCCGTGCTTGCACCTTCATCTCAGTTGGAGCAAACACCACTGGGTACATTGGGTGGATTAGTGACAAAGCCGGTCCATTACGGGCAATATTAGGGTTGGCATGGCATTGCATGGTTTATTATGTGAATTTTTTCTCAATATATAACTAATTCGTAACATCATAGTTTGTTTTTTTTTGCTATGTAATATGTGCATTTTCGTCTTTTGTTCACTATAAAATAATCTGAGCAAAAATGACTCATTCGTATTGTAGTTCCACTTTGAATGAAACTACTGAAATTACACAAAATCACATATAATTTGTAGAGATTGACCTGTATAAAGTACCCACTTTTGTCTGACAAAAACTGTTATGTATTTCACCCTCCTGTGAGTTGCTCTTAAAATGTTCAATAGCGGTGTCTTGAAATATACAGTAAGCAGCTGTGTTTTCATTACACTTTACTTACAGTTTATTTATGACAAAATAAAAGAGATTTTTTCCAAATTTCGGCAAAGTATACGGTAATTGCGACTTTAGCAAATTTCCATTGAAGGCTCTTTTTAGAAAAAGCCTCGTACCTCTTATGACCAAGGGCGTAGGTTTGCATAGGGACGGTTGGGACATAACACTAGAATCCTCGAATTGTCCCGACCAACTTTTAAGCAACCCTATTTGCATTTTATAATGCATTCAGCTATATAGGTAGTTTAATTTATTAGATTATCTTCCCATATGTTGTAAGGATAGAATTGACCCTACCATTATTAAGTGAATTATTTTCATAATGTTCAGAATTACATTTATCCCTTTTTGCTGAATGTGAATTTTTTTCCTCAAACACATGTTTGATTGACTAATGACTTGACCCTACCCCATCCCTTTCAAAAACACACACACCCACAGCCCCGACAGAAATTAACATGTCGACAACATGCTGCCTCCTCGGCCCCCTACAAAGAGGAGGGATATTAGAAGTTTTTTTTTGGCCAGCAGCAGCCACTGCAGGTAATGTAAAAAGGTGGAGGTGGGGAACACATTACTAATTTAGCTGCGGAAAGTTCGACCTGCATCAGAGCTAGCATAACAAACTGTGTGAATTTGCTAATCGGCAAAACTCGAGTTGGAAGCTACTTAAGCGAGAAGTGTCCTCCTGTATGTGTTTTCTACTGTTAACGTTAATTAAACTGTGGGAAATGTAGTGAACCGAGGTGTACCCCCTTTGCCCAATTTTCATTTTTGTTTTATTAATGTGGTCTTAAAGCAGCCTAAAGGAGCTTTTATCCTTTTTGTTGAGTTTGGCTGTGCTTGTGAACAAAACAATGGTGTTTTACCTGAAGGAAAGCTCAATTTTTATTTTTTATTTTTTTTTATTGCCAGATTTTTTAAAAAATTATTTACAAAGACAATGTTGAGTTGTTTTTATTATTTTCTGATTTTTTTAAATCTAGACAGACAATTTTGAGTGGCAAATGTCTATTTTTTTGCATTTCTGTATAGCTAAAAGATTACTAACAATTTGTTGTGTATGTTAATACAAGTTATGTTATGTTCAGATATTGTAATTTCAATTTGCTAATAAAATCCAGATATTTATTCTGGAAGTTTTCAAAATATTTCTTTAGTAGTTTTTGAAAACAAAGGTTTGAATCGAAGGGTGTATCACCTTAACCAATACATATGAAAGTATAGGTCAATACAGATTTATTTTGCATTGATCATTTAGCCTATCAACTAATTAGGTTCATATTCATGAGAAATGTAGCCCTGACCCCTGTTCACCCATCTGTTTCATCTTAATAATGTCCCGTCCCCATCAAAAACTGTACATGGAGGTTATGCTGTTATATCGTCCCTACCAATGTTGAGACCAAACCTACGCCCTTGCTTATGACGTTTTATCATCCGAGATTTTACTGAAGGTAGATGGATCCCCAAACACTGTTGTGTATGCAGAAGTGATCATGTGACTAAATTGTGCATAAATTGTTTCCGTTGCACTTTTGAAATTTTGGTTTTGCAAATTATTAGGAGTAGTGAAAATGCAACGAGTGAGTAATTTAACTTTTTTTTCCCTTAAAGAAACAACCCATCAATCTGCCAGTGTTTTACTTCCCACTGCATAGTTGACAAACGGCCCTTTAGGGAGGCACGTGACTTTTTATTGTCACTCACTTCACAAAAAGTGTTGGTCTTTCACCTGTAAGTTACTTTCAAACTAAAAAGTATTACATGTGGATTAAATGCAACTGCATTTGGGATCAAATAGAAAATAATAATAGTTAGTTAAAAAAAAGAAAAAAAAAAAAAAAAAACTCAATTCTTACTTCTTATCGTACTAATCTTACTAATGTCTTTGAAGCACCCACACGGTGGAAAAAAATAACTCCTTGTGCATGTCGGTGTGTCTGAGCGCCCTCTTGTCTAACACTTCTTAGTGTGTGTTACAAAATGCCAGCATTCATTATGCTCACTTGGTAGAGATTAATAAAGAGCTTGACCGAGCACGCATTTTTTCCCATATGAAAACGTGCCCTACATTTCATCTTGTTTGAGTGGCTGCCAAGCTCACACTGAATACCTTGCAATTTCCATCAAGCCTGTCAAGAAGCATTGTTCCCTGTGCATTGTTCGCATTGCTGACTCAAGTCTATATGTGCTCTAATGGTGTCTATGCTGTGATAAGTGCAGGCTGTGTGTTCAAAATCTCTAACAATTTAGACAGAAACCACCAGGCTTTATTGTGAAACCGAACACTATTAAATGTCTTTCCTCAATGATGAAAAACACATAAATCCTCACCCCAAAATGTGGAAATTCCCACATAGCAAGTCTGAAGTCATAAGGCTTACCCATGCGATGGCTGGTCTGGTTGTAGTGGGCTAGCGTCTGGTGCTGAGCCCACTCAGATGGGACCCCGAAGCCGACACCTGTTCCAGCTGCTATCCTCAATCTGTAAGCCTGGTTGGGCTGCAGCTCCCTGAGCGTGAACTGGGTCTCATTACCAGCCACCTCCACAGAGAAAACAGTGTCTGCTATGGGAAAATAAAAATGGTGCAATAATTTACTATTACTGTATTTTCCAGACAATAAATTGGCAATTTTTTCATAGATTATCAGAGTTTAATTTTTTTTTTTTTTTTTTTTTAACCAAGAAGGGCATTGTAGACATACTCTCATACTCGTTAGTAATACTGAAGTTGAATAATTTGGAGTGAGATCGAGATTTAGTTAAACAAATTGCGGTATTTTCCGTACAATAAATCACACTTTTTTCTAGTGATGACGATAATACATTTTTCAACCGATACCGATAACCGATAATTTCCTCCTCACTCCAACCGATAACCGATAATGTCAAGCCGATAATTCTATTAAAAGATTTATGTAAAATTTTAAAGTATACACAAAAGAAAATATTACTGTGCTTAAATATAATTTATTGCCCTTTTTGTCAACATAAAATATGAACAAGTCGTCAATTCAAACATCTAAATAATGACAGATTGTCTGACATTGTGTAACGGTAAACCTTTGGCAACAATTACTTACAGAGTAAATACCCAAGTTGCACAAAAATGCCTTTAAAAGTAAGCCATTCCTAACATATATAACATTAATACACTGCAAAACACACCTCCTTAAAACTAGTTAGTTTTAAGTGTAAATCTATTGGCAATAAGTGAAATTATCTGCCATCGCTTCAAGTGTATTTCTCTCAGATTTCTTGGAAGAAAAATAGCTAGCTGAAAATAATCTTAACAGCCTTGTTTTAAGCAATACATTATTATACTTAATCCTAAAAAAAAACAAAAACTTGGAAGAAGGAAAGATTTTGAATGAATATTTGTGGCTACAGAATATTGATTTAAGAATTTGATTATCTACTGTGACTGTAATTGAGCAGAGAAATAAGTTAAATAACTTGAAAAGTGATTGCTAATGTTATATGCTTTGTTGCACACTGTGAAAATGATTAACTCAAAAGAGCGAGATGTCATGTACCCATTCTGCAGCGCTTTGTTTACATTTGCGGCTTTCACGACATTTGCTTTACAGCAGCTAAACTGCTACACGGCAGTACTATTTGGACGGAGTTGGAGCTCGCATCCGTGTGCGTGTTGTTTTGTGCCTGAGTTTTGTTAAGCCGAAAATAAAGGCAGCGTTACGAAGTCATCTGACCGCTCGTCATTTTACATACTGAATGCATCTAACCAATGTGCCATCCTGATAAGGTTGCCTACTGAACATCACTTTTTCATGAAGATTGGTGGTCGTATAAAATGCATTATTTTTTTATCCAGGGCTTTGGTTCTCGGGTCATTTAGGTTAAAAAAAAAAAGTGTCCTGTCTCGGCGGCGGCGCCAGCTACGTTCGTACCGGATAATCCGCCCGCCCCGGCCGGTTCGCCGCAGTGTATTCGGGTCCTGGCTCTGCTCGCACGCCGTGGGGGAACGCTCGAGAAACCGGGGTGTTCGCCGGAGGTCCCGAGGCCGGGGAACCGGGCTCGGCCTGCCCCGCCTATGGCGAGGCGGCGGCGGCCTGCCGGACCGACCAGAGCGGCGGGCTCCGTCGGAAGACAGCTACTTGCCGACTATCGGTCTCCAGTCGTGCCGGTGTTTAGCCTTAGATGCGAATTTACCACCCGCCTTGGGCTGCATTCCCAAACAGCCCGACTCTGTATCGTCACAAGCCCTGTAGTTTAACTTAGTGTTTACAATAGCTTTAGCATTCCCGCTAGCAGCAGCCTCGTATTCGTTCCAAAAATCTTTGTGATGCAGTTTTAAATGGCTGCTGGGTTAGTGGTTTTGAATGAGGACTCTTTCTTTCGGCCTCGTGGAACTTCTACGGTACATGTTTCGCAGATGGCGAGAGCGTCGTTTTTTTGTAACAGCCGCCATAATATTCAACTACTTCTTGTCGTGTAACTCCGCCTCCTCAACCCCTCCTCCCTCAGGGGCTTCAGAGAGGGGAGGGGTTGAGGAGGCGGCGTTCTGAATTCTTCGGTTGCGCACATTTGGAGGCTAAATCAAGTGTATAATTATCGGATTGCATTATCAGTTGAATTTTTTTATTATCTGGATTATCTGTGTCACGTCATAATTGCCATTATCGGCCGATAATTATCGGTGACCGATATTATCGTGTATCTTTATTTTTTTCATAAGTTTGGCTGGGCCTATGACTTACAGTTGTGGTCAAAAGTTTACATACACTTGTGAAGAACATAATGTCATGGCTCTTTTGAGTTTCCAGTTATTTCTACAACTCTTGATTTTTCTCCGATAGAGTGATTGGAACAGATACTTCTTTGTCACCAAAAACATTCATGAAGTTTAGTTCTTTTATGACTTTATTATGGGTTAACAGAAAAAGTGATCAAATCTGCTGGGTCAAAAATATACATACAGCAACATGAATTAGCAATTTCTTGTGAGTGATTATTGACTTGAACAATCATTGACTTGAACAAGTTAGGAAAGTCACTTGGAGCCATTTCAAAGCAGCTGCAGGTCCCAAGAGCAACAGTGCAAACAATTGTTTGTAAGTATAAAGTGCATGGCACTGTTTTGTCACTGCCACGATCAGGAAGAAAACGCAAGCTATCACCTGCTGCTGAGAGAAAATTGGTCAGGAGGGTGAAGATTCAACCGAGAATCACCAAAAAGCAGATCTGCCAAGAATTAGAAGCTGCTGGAACACAGGTGTCAGTGTCCACAGTCAAACATGTTTTGCATCTCCATGGACTGAGAGGTTGCCGTGCATGAAGGAAGCCCTTGCTCCAAAAGTGGCACCTTAAGGCTTGACTGAAGTTTGCTGCTGATCACATGGACAAAGATAAGACCTTCTGGAGGAAAGTTCTGTGGTCAGACGAAACAAAAATCGAGCTGTTTGGCCGCAATGCCCAGCAATATGTTTGGAGGAGAAAAGGTGAGGCCTTTAACCCCAAGTACACCATGCCTACCGTCAAGCACGGTGGTGGTAGTATTATGCTGTGGGGCTGTTTTGCTGCCAATGGAACTGGGATAAATGGGATAATGAAGAAGGAGGATTACCTTCAAATTCTTCAAGATAACCTAACGTCATCAGCCCGAAGATTGGGTCTTGGGCGCGGTTGGGTGTTCCAACAGGACAATGACCCCAAACACACATCAAAAGTGGTAATGGAATGGCTCGAATGGCCTTCCCAAATTCCTGACTTAAACCCCATTGAGAACTTGTCGACAATGCTGAAGAAACAAGTCCATGTCAGAAAGCCATCAAATTTAACTGAACTGCACCAATTCTGTCAAGAGGAGTGGTCAAAGATTCAACCAGAAGCTTGCCAGAAGCTTGTGGATGGCTACCAAAAGCGCCTAATTGATGTGAAAATGGCCAAGGGACATGTTACCAAATATTAGCGCTGCTGTATGTATATTTTTGACCCAGCAGATTTAATCACTTTTTTCTGTTCACCCATAATAAAGTCATAAAACAACCAAACTTCATGAATGTTTTTTGTGACAAAGAAGTATCTGTTCCAATTACTCTATCAGAGGAAAATCAGAGTTGTAGAAATAACTGGAAACTCAAGAGAGCCATGACATTATGTTCTTCACAAGTGTATGTAAACTTTTGACCACAACTGTATATGTTGATACAAGGCCTGTCACCCTAACAAATTTTATTAGGCGATACCGTATTTTTCGGACTATAAGTCGCAGTTTTTTTCATAGTTTGGCTGGGGGTGCGACTTATACTCAGGAGCTACTTACGTGTGAAATTATTAACACATTATTATATCATTTCACATGTTATTTTGGTGTGTGACACTGATGGTTTGGTAAACTTGTTAGCATATTCTTTATGCTATAGTTATCTGAATAACTTCTAATAGCTATGTTACGTTAACATACTGACCATGTTCGCATTTGGTTGTTCATGCATCAAGTAACCTTATCATACTGTACACTTATTCAGCTTGTTGTTCTGTATTGTTTATTCTAAATTGCCTTTCAAGATGACATATCTGTTCTTTGTGTTGGATTTTATCAAGTACATTTTCCCCAAAAATTAGACTGATACTCTGGTGCGACTTATGTTTTTTCCTCTTCGTTGGGCATTTTATGGCTGGTGCGACTTATACTCAGGTGTGACTTATAGTCCGAAAAATATGGTATATTGTCTCATGAATTATTGCCGATATGCAATATAATTGTCAATTTTTAGTGACAATGCATCCTAACGAAGCACACATTCGAATGCCATCAATTTTTATTCTTACATACAACACAAACTACATTAAAGGTGAGAATGCCAATACCATTTTTGTTCTCTGCCAATTAGAGCCCACCAGAAATGTTTATTTCATCCAAAATGACTGTCATCTCGTCCTGCAAAGTGCTCATGTAAATTTGAATCCAAATTATTCATTCAGATATTTCATAAGGGGTGTCATTTTAAAGCTGTTCTTAGTATAGTATCTGAAGTATTTATTTACAAGTTGAACATGACATACTTTTATTTTAACATCTTCACCGGAAGTACGTCAGCTAATCAGCTAATCATAAGGTTTACACTCCGTAAAAAAACATACATACTACTACTACATGAGGGTTCAGTGATAGATTTTTTTTTTTGTTGCATCGTTTGCAAATGCTGTAAACCAGTGAGTTTTCATGTTTGAAGTGTCCCCTTACACACGATATTGTGTTTTGGAGAAGACTGCCAATGTTTTTCGCAGGCTAAAGTGGTACATAATCTTTTTCCGTTGGCCTAAATGTAGCAATGCTAACGTTTTACAATGTTTAATATAGATGTGTTTCCTTTACTTTAATTCTATGGCGTGTTGATGACCATTTAACATCTATGAAAGGAACTGGAGTCTCATATGCAATCAACATGGACATGTGCAGAGTACACGCAGCACACGCGTGCACAATTGTAAGCAGGAGCGCACGCGGCGATAAATTGCATCTGGGAAAATTACTGCCCTCATTATACTTATACTCGAGGCGTGCCCTCTACTTCGAGTTTTTGAATGGATTTGCTAGTTATTTGGAGTGAAATGAATTTTTTTTTCGATTATTGTTATCTGAATAACTGCTGATATAAAACACATACAGTACCTTTTTAGCATTTTGTTCTTCGTTTTATTACTTCTGTAATGTGTTATGTTTGTGCTTGGTCTCTGATTAAATAACATGACCTCCCCAAAATGGGACTTATAGTCCAGTGTGACTTATATGTTTTTTTTCCCCTCTTCATTGTGCATTTTGGCTGGTGCGAGTTATACTCAGGTGCGATGTATAGTCTGAAAAATACAGTATGTTGTGTTGTTTAGGCTAAAGATATCTGAATAGGTGTTAGCTTGTAACATGAAAGCGAAAGACAACACTTTTATCATATGCATCCCAGCAGAAATATTTTTGTTTCATATATTGAGAAAAACATAATACATTTTTTGGGATGTGTTAGAGTAAATAAAAATTGAAATAAGCCAGTATTCCTACAAAGTGGCCATCTGACCTGGAAGCAGAAATTTTATCAATTCTGATAATATTTTAGTTAATTAAATGGAGTATCACAGATTGCCTGCCCTTCCATATGACGTCAATAATACTCATTATCACTAAAGCGGCAGCTATCGATTATTTTAGTAGTCGATTAATCGATGAACTAGTTAGTTTGAATAATCGAGTAATTGGATAGGGAACATGAAAAATTAAAATACCGGAGCTGAGCCTCAAACGCTATTAAAAGAAAAAAAATGTACACGTATGTACATCTATGTACAACAAAAGAACAATTGGCTAACTTACATAGCAAAAGTCCGCTAGCTTAAATGCTATAAAATGCTAATTTTTTTATTGTTTTTTTTTTTTTTTACAATGCTCTGAACAAAAGGTTCAAACACATATTTCCACAAAAAACAAATATATCTATCAACGAAATTACGAATGCATTAAAAAACATGAGCTCAAACAAAAATTTAGCTTATGTTAGTCTTAACAGAGAGCAGTTGGATTCAGCCATGTGAAATGAGGCAGACCAGAGGGCAGTGTATCCACCCTAATCAATAAAACTAAATGCCAATACTTTCAAAATAAACCATTACAACGCAACTTTAATTAAACGAATACTCGAAGCAATAAAACTTCATTCGAATATTTTTTTCTAATCGAATACTCGAGGTAATCGATTCCTTATTAATCCTAATTAATAAATACTGCTAGCACTACTGCAAATAGAAATTACACAGAGCAAAACAAATAAATTATAAATAAAAATCGGAATAATAATATAACAATAGTAATAATAAACTCTGTAATAATGTAATGAATCGGGTTCTAATGTGGCACATGTATGTATTTTTGCGTGGGGTACCTGAACGCACTGCGTGGCAGACGTGGCAGAGAATTTGCCAGGGACTTTTTAGTTTTTACTATCACTTTTCATGTTTAGTTGCGACGGACAGAAGGTATGTTGTGCTGCAGAAGTTTTGAAATAAATGATTAAAGACCTATGGAAGCTGACAATTTTTTTAGCGATGTTACAATATAAATAATTTTCACCTTAAATTATAAAGACTGGCGAACGGAGGAGGACAGCCGAGATCATAGAACGTCTACGGTCTTTCCTTCTCCAATGGTAAGCCTCACCTCTGACCTTTTTTTCACCACCTGCACTAACATTGCTGGAACCCAAGTTGATTTCTCTCACAAAAAATCCTTGCGGGATAACAAAGAAACTGCTGCGTTGTCATAAATCATCGTATTTTGAGCATGTCGTCGGACGTAGAAACCAATGGCGAATCTCATTTTAAGTCGGATGTCGAAAAGATAGTGTGTTGAAGCGATCGTATGTCGGGATACCACTGTACTTCCCTTTAGCAGACTCCTATTTGGCCTGTTGTTCTCCACTTTGCGACACACGGCTATTGAAGAAACAAGCTTTAATGGACCTAAGCTATAATGGCTTCGTCTGAGTCTCTGACAGAGAAAGAAGAAAGACAGCAGCAGACTGAACAGGTACAGAAACTATAACGAGTGTGCGCAGAATTTCTTGGCTACTTTTTATATGTTTCGAGTGCATCGGTGTTTATGTGCTCTATGCGCGAGGCGTGACTTTCATCATGTTCGCCACACAATGGCTGTGCTCGCAAATGGTGTTATTTAATGGATACTATGTGCTATGTGCTGTCTATTGCTATAACCCTTTACCATTTGAAAAAGACCATAACATGTATCCGGTAAAAAAGCACTTAACCCTTAACCTTTAATTAGAGCTTGTATCTCTATAATTCTCAATAAATAGTTCAACAAGTTCTTCTTGGCCCGTGACCTTGGAGGTGTATAGTCAATGCAAACCGTAACCAGCAAGAAAAGTCATATTGTGTACCTGTTTGATATTTGAATCACACATATTGACTCTCATACAATTTAAAAGGAATTATATTACTGCTTTTAGTCTAGGCTAAAGTGATTGTAGCCGAGCACAATTGATGATGCCTTTGATTTTTCTATTATTAGCATTATTATCATTCTTTTAAGCAAATATAAATTGAAGCAAAGCTGAAATTTTGTATTGTTGAAGTTTTGCTTGTCCGAGACCCTTCTGTGATTTGTGATTGGGTGAGTGAGTCAGGGGGTGGAGCCAGTGGAAGAAAGAGTTTGGCTGCGAGATAAAGATGCAGTTTACATGGCAAATCTGCGACACCAAGACGCAATGACTGTGTTGCGGAGTGGCGTCGCATTCATATGGTGTTGGCAAAGACGCAAAACTTGGAATCCTGCCTCCAAAGTGGAAGGATTTGATTACGGGGGATTGGGGGGGCTTGTTCTGCATCCATATCAATAAAACGCTCCCGCGCCGATTACGTCAGCACTCGCACGCATCACATTAGGCGTGCGCAGCGGTGCTACTAAAAATTGAAAACAGCAAATGGCGGAACGTCAGCTTTAATTTACTGTTTTAA
Organism: Corythoichthys intestinalis; assembly: GCF_030265065.1. Taxonomy (NCBI): domain Eukaryota; kingdom Metazoa; phylum Chordata; class Actinopteri; order Syngnathiformes; family Syngnathidae; genus Corythoichthys; species Corythoichthys intestinalis. Next base: position 30,740,993 of record NC_080395.1, on the reverse strand, counting down.
TGATATTTTTAATTTAAATATGTTGAATGGTTCCATTTTTGTGCCTTGTGGAGCAAAAGAAACATGTCATTGCTTGGAGTGGGCGGGCCTGTTGTCTTCCGAGCTGAGGAGGTTGTTGGGGTCAAAGTGCATCATTCGCTGTCGTCTTGTAAATCTGCCCTGCCCCCTAGGGCATGGCATGAATACTACATCGTTTGAATGCGGAATTGTGACATTGTTTGAAAGGAGATGGAACCATATGGTAGCAAACATAACATTTTTCTTCTTCTTGAAAAGTCACCATGTAAATGGCACCAAGGGCTGACTGTCGAAGGATGATAATTGGATGTTCTCCTTGTCGAAATTGAGCATCTGATTTTACAACAGAATTTATTGATTAAGCACCATATTTCTGACGAGGTTTCATCGTCAAAGCAGAAGCTAGAGCAGGGGTGCCCAATCCCGGTCCTCGAGAGCCCCTATCCAGCTTGTTTTCCATGTCTCCCTCCTCTAACACACCTGAATCAACTAATCAGGATCGTTATCAGGCTGCTGGAGAGCTTCCTGATGAGCTGATCATTTGATTAAGATGTGTTAAAGGAGGGAGACACGGAAAACAAGCTGGATCGGGGCTCTCGAGGACTGGGATTGGGCTCCCCTGAGGTAGAGTATATTGGCTGTCTTTTCACAGCTACAGCAGTGAGTAATTATTTATTTGTTGGCTGACAAGAGAATTTAAGGCAGTTCATGAGCTAGCATTTGCAGCTGATTCCTAAGATTGGCTTGCATTTGTTATATGTGCAAATAAATCTTTATTCTACAAGTCACTGTGCTACGGACCTTAATTTTTGTGAAATATTGCCACAAGTGCTTTTTTTTTTTTAATGGTACTTTATGGCATATATTTTTCTCACTGTGAGGCTGCCACAAGTAGAAGCCACTCTCTTTGAAAGGTTTTATCTTATCCCCTGTTCGTCATGGTAACGGACATTAAACTCTATACTGTCGGGTATACAGTATGATCGCGCATTGGTTGACATGGAACATTCCACATCAAAAATGTGCAGATTTTAAAAAAAAACTGGGAATAGGGTGTCTGAAGGGTTCCATGATTTTTGATTCTTGGAGTATTTTAAAAAAGCATAATGTAGGCATAAGGTCACATGGGAATTGTTTCAAGTAGCTAGGGTAAAAAAAAGAGAAAAACGAGAGAAAAACATTAATTTGATCTTTTAAACTTCCCCCCGCAGCCAAATTCAATCAAATACAATATAAATTCAAAGAGCTATGCTTTCTTTCAGGAAAAATATACATTAAGAAAAGATATTTAGATTCGTGTCTGGTGAGAGTGAGGAAAGAAGAATACAAAGTGATGCTCATCATAAGACATCCTCACCGTTATCTAGAGAGCAGTACTCAATACGGTAGCTGGTAATGGTCCCTCGACTGTGCTGCGAGGACAACGGATGCCACATTAACCTGATGTCCGTCGGTGATGTGCTGGCTATTGACAGCTGGGGAGGCACGCTGGGCACTGTAACATAAGTTAGGACATAAAGTCTTTCCAGGATATAGAATAATGAAGGCAGAATACGAAATTGAGATTCATCCCCCCAAGCTATAATACTTACCATCCTCGAGCATGTCGACAGTAACGGGCAGAGACGGACGACTGGCTCCCATGGGAGAGTACGCCACCACAAAGAAGGTATAAGCGGTGTAGGGGAGAAGATCCTTGACATGATACTCCGTTGTGTCGTTATTCATCGCAAATTGGTATTCCACATTATCCGATTCTGAGAAATAAATCAAGTCAATACATTTTTTTGCCATTAAACGCCTTTATCACCATTACTAGGACTGACTCCATTGTGCATTGTTGTCTAAACCGTGATTGACACTGCCTGCGGAGCAGATGTGATATCTGTAGCCCTGACATTTATTTTGAGTTTAAAAGAAACATGACACTTAATTAAAAAAAAAAAGATTTTTGGTTTAATTTCATAATTATTAATAGCTGAGTGTAATGCCCAGATCCAACTTTAATTTCGTATATAAGGTTCCGTAATATATTGTAAATTTATTGAATGTAATGTATTTTCTGTAGTTTTCAGAATTTATAAAAATGCATTCAAGAAAATTATAATAAGATACAATATATAATAAAATGACTAATAATACTGTAAGAATAATACATTGTGTATAATTATACAATATTAAAATATATGTTGTTGAATATTACCACAAATGAATATGGCCGAAAACACAGACAAGGCTGAAAAAGCAGTTTCTGCTCTTGCACCCCTCTTTAAAATTACTTGTTGTATTTTAAGCCAAAATAACTGTTGCATTTGATAGAACAATATGTCTATATGCTGCCATAGCAGATTCATGGCGCAATAAGCCCCCAAAATATTTTTAATTTGTCCGTTTTACCCTGGAAACCCCTGTTTACAGCCGTCGCACAACTGCTTTTGTTTCAACCCAGAAAGTAAACGAAGGTAATTAATTATATTAATCATTCAAAATGTCTGTCGTTTTTAGCTTAGAATCATTAACTGATGTCTCATATTTCATTAAAAAAAAAAAAAATAGTTTAAGCAATTATTCACTCACATATTTTAAACTTTTAAACAAATTATGTGACAATGAAAAAAAAAAGGCGTCTGTAAAAAAGTCACGGATATCTACCTCATAACTATCGCTTAATTGTATTTTTTTTTTGTTACTGTGGCATTTTCTCCGATATGTTAGATGATAAATAATCGATCCAAAAAAAAAAAAAAAAACATTGAAAAAAAAAACGTTTAAAAGGGTAAATATATGAAAAAGAAAATCTCTACCACTCCTTGATGTCTGCGATTTCTGCATCGCGACCCTTGTTGTATTACCATGTTTCACCCATAAAATCCCCCAAAAATCCAGCTGTGGCCATTCACAGCTGTGTCTTGACACTCAGTGATACATGCTACAAAGAGTTTTTGGATCAAAACAAGGTAAGTATGCGATAATGTCTCGTTAAAGTTGTGGCGTCTGTAATTCTGCTGTCGCGTGCTCTCACCTCCAGATAGGGTTTTGCTGTTTAAAAAACATTTTTTTAAATGCCCTCCTGTTCAAAATTTTTCTTCCCTCAGAAAATTGAGATTTTAAGCTTTCCAATGACGTATCACACATTCATATAGGACAGTTTTGAAATTTGGCCAAATTGGGGGTCTCAGAGCGGAACTTCAAGTCACCTGAGTGTTTTCCGCCAAATACCTGTATGTACACATACAGGTTATTTAAAATGCTATATTACACTCTCCTTTCTTGTAAAATAAAATGACAAAAATTAGAATGTAAAAAATATCATTTAAAAACTACTTAGCGTATCAAAGTATATAAATAACGTGTTACAAACATACAAACAAATCATATAGTTGAATAAATAAACACGCCCATTCACTATATGAGGCCTTACTGTATGTAACACATTTAGATGCTCACCTGCAGCCCGTTGGCAGTGCACTGAGTAGCCGATGATTTTGTCTGAGTTGTATTCTGGTTTCTCCCATGTGAGAAGGGCAGTAGTGCTGGAGTAAGGGGCGACGGTGAGACGTCGGGGCGGGCTTGGGAGCCCCTCCCTCACGATGACTGTGAGTTTGGCGGTGGCACATGCAGTACCCAAGCCGTTGTCAGCGATGCACTGGTAGTAGCCCGCGTCCTCTAGAGCGAGCTGATTGATAAGCAGGACGCCAGGGTTTTGGGTCTTGGTGCGACGGAAGGAGCGGATTGGTTGGCCGTTCTTCAGCCAGCGCAACATCGGAGTGGGCTCACCAGTGCTGTTGCACATGAACCTGGCTGTATTTCCCCTGGAGAGGGATACCGTCTCTGGGGGCTGAAGAATAACTGGAGGGGCTGGTGAGAGATATAAATGTTCAAAAATTGAAACAAATATAAAATTGATGAGGTTTTGGCCTATACCATTGTTGGAATTGTTGTGTGTACAGTTAACATTTATGCTTTCCTTATAGTTAGGTACCAGATAGGATAACCTCTGTCTAGTTAGCCTTTCCTTTGATCTGGGCCATGTGGCTCCCATGTAGTCTCTTTCCTTACCCCTCCCATCCTATTGTTTTCCACTGAATAAATAAGGTTGCTATCATAGAAGCTGGGAGAGCAGCAACCAACCTCCACAAAAGCTACATCGACTTCCTGCGTGTTCTTTTAAGCCAAGCTAGGTGTACATAAACCTAACTTCAAGTCTAACATTTTCTTGGTCCTTTCGTGCTGTGACGCAACATAGCTGGACGACGCCAGCCAGGAAGATTTATCACAATCGAGTTTCAACTTTTTACTGAGGTGAGGTGATTTTTCTGGTTTGTTGGCGTCCAAGGATCGATGCATTGCCGAAGTACAGCAGACGAACAAGCGAGAGGTAGGTTTGGTTTTTGTTGTATGAATGTGTGTGTAAAATAGGTTAAATTCCTTTGATCGGTGACTCGTAAAAGCGCACTAAAATAGGTTTTGCAACGGTTTCCTTGAGCGGTAACTCGTAAAAATAGGATGGTGTAATCGTTGAGAGCGGTAACTCTCAGAAACTAGGTAACTCATAAATTACTAGGTTTTATACGCGTGTATAAAAGCCTTTCCAAGGGTCTCATTAGGACTTGGAAGAATACCTGAAGGACTTTTGTCTTATAAGGGGTTTGGTAAATGGGGTTTGGTATTCCATCTTGAGAAGTTACTCAAAAAAGTACTAGGTTTTATACAAGAGTATAAAGGTCTTTTCAAGATTCTCTCAGAACTTGAATAAATACCTGAACGATGGTTAGTCTAATAGGGGGTATGAATGAAAACGTGTGGTTGGTTTAAACCGTTTGACTGTCTATTTGTTGTTGAGCACGTCGTTGCTGCTAACACATGTTCGTCTAATGTGTTTAGTTGCTAACGTAGCCTGTATTCCTTCGTGTATTTCAGTAGCTAGAACATTTGCAAGTGTGCTCGTTCTGGATTAAAACGTGTCTAAAATTGTTTTCGACGCTAGCTTAACTAGTGTGATTGTATTGTTTTGTAGCGACAACGTGGTGTTTTGTGTCCGTTGGTAACGTGCAGTAGCTTTATGTTCTTTGCTATCTAGCTAACTTAGCTAGCACGGTTTGCTAGGTGTTTTCTAACTCTGCGTTATATCTAACAACAACAAGAGCTGGGTTTTCCCCAGTACTTCATAAGCCTGGTGGGCTGCCAGGCTTTTCTTGCCCCACCGCAGGGCTAAAAAAGTGCCACAAAAAAGTATCAAAGGAATACGTATTTTAACCATGTCTGGTGATACCATTGGCACTGAACTGAACTGCTCTCAAAAATTCCAAAATTCTTTTGAAAATAAAATTTTAAAATTTTACTTATTTTCCCAATGCATGATGGTTCTGCTAATTTTCTGGAGGAAACCTTGGACACTAAGGCTTGGTCTACACTAGGACAGAATTAATTTCTCAGGGTATTTTGCCGACAAATTTTACACCGACAAATTTTACACCATTCCGCACTATGTTTAAGGTGCGATTAGGCACTCCACCCCTCACCCCGCTTCTGCAAGGTACGCCTGCCCTTGTGCAAACTATGCATGCGTACTAAAGGAGCAGCCTCGTGTGTTACGCCATCACCCGCGCGGTTTACCTCTGAACTGGAAACTCATTACTCGCCGGTGGGAAATTTCGAAACTACACCTTCTAGACCAGGGGTCGAGAACTCCGTTTTGTGATCACTGTTTTTTTCGTGAACGCATCACACGGGAGCGAGAGTGAAGGGAGACCACGCTCGGCTTTTACGAGTGTCTGCGAGTTGTAATTGAAACAGATCTTTAGAAAACAACAGCGAAAGCCTAACATCATTACTTGGGATGTTACAATCGATGCTCAGTTGCGCTCTCACCACTTGGAAAATAACAAAGAGAAAGATATGGTGTGGTGCTATGTATATTTCCTGGAAGCCGCAAGCAGGAGTGCTTGTGCATTACAGTGGCGATCCTGGAAGTGGCGACAGTTTTGATAGGCGGAAATGTCATGAAAAAAACTGATCGCACTCCTCTTTGACTGGGATTATCGCGCAGTTCACTTTTCAGGGTTTAATTTTCCTTTACGCATTTTTTATATACTCATGTTCAGTCAGCGTTGAGTTGGGAGGGGCCAGCTGATCGGAGACTTAACGCATGAGACGAGCTCTGTAAGAAACGCTCTGGGTGCCAATACTTTGGGCCAGCACTGGAATAAAAACAAGAACTAATACATTTATTGGTTTGACATAGAAACACTCATTAGTAACTACCACTGATTTTCTTTTGTCTTAACAGGTAATTTGAGAAACATTTTTCTGTCTTTCTTAGGCTGTTACCTAGCTTCCACAAATTATATTTGCCTTAGGAAGTGATTCCCATGTATGACCTACATTGCTAGTAACAACATTCAAAATATTTTTTTCATTTAATCTTTTTTTTGACGTTGGTCCAACAAATAGGCTACTTTTTGTCAGTATCCTCTCTCTAGAGAAATGTTGGCAAAAAAAAAAAAAAAATCTGTTCAACTAATTGCAGCTCTTAGGGTGTATAAGCGCTTGAGACTCTCCTACACATGGGTAAGTGGACACCAGGGGTCGCGTTAACCGAATATTTTCAGTCGTTGACCGATTTTTTAAAACGGTGACGGAAAAAACTGAAGTCCATCCGTCATTTTGACCGGTTGCAATTCACACCCCAGACCACAGGGTGGCGAGTGAGCATGTTAATTAGCTATTGTCTCTCTTGATGCATGACGTCGTTGGCCTTACTCTGAAAAATGTCAAGGCAACTGAGTGTCCGAAGTTTCTTCAAAAAGCCCCAAAACGACGATGGTGTTGATAAAAGAGGTGAAAAAACGGACTGCACAAGCGGGCACGCAATTCAAGTCCATTCGCACCAGGAGGAAAGTGTGAGACTACGTTCAGGCTACAGCAGGTGAACTGTTAATTTCATTGTTCCATATGCTACATATGGTAGGCTACCTACCTACTGGGGTCACAGTCAGCTGTTTTTGTCACTGCGGAGAAAAAGTTACATATTCATCTGCTTGATGTGTGATGGCACGGTGTGGATTCTCTGTTAAGCTTGTTCGGACAGAATATTAATTTAAAATGAATGAAAACTAAATACTATTGAATATGTTGAAGCGGTATGCAATGTTAAGAGTCTTGTTAGCTGTAGGCGCACTATCCTATTCCCCTCACTATCCACTTGCGGGGGCCTGCGCTTGTCAGTGACGTTCCTTATTCTCGCTATATGATTATACAACTTTAACATTTGTTAATAATACGCTCTGTGTGTAGTATCATCCATCGCTTTTCCTTTTTAAATGGGCACTTATAAGCGAACGCAAGAAGTAACAACGGGAACATTTTTAAACAAGCATTTCAAGGGAGAGCATTTCGACTCTTCGGCCAATCATATAGCGAGAGCGAGTGGATAGTGAGGGGACCGCGCACGGCTCTTAAGTGTCTCTGTCACGTGACTGTCGTAGCCGGTAACGCGCTCGGCCAAATGGACACACATGTACGGAAGGTGAATTATGCCAAACAACAGGTCACCACAATGTCATTATCATCATTTTAAAAATTTAAGTGACGGGTAAAAATAGATTATGACCGGATTTTTATGACCCTGTCAGTCAAAATGACAGACAACGAAAAAGTCTAGCGCAACCTCTGGTGGACACTGACCATTATAAAACCAGGCTGCTATGTATTGCTATTAATAAATCACCAATATTTGGTAGCTGCAATTGTATTGTTACAAAACTTGCTCCGGTCCTTGGTTTCTGTGGATTTTTAGCTGAATCTGCAAGGTGTTCTCTTAAGACTCTTGCCGGAACTTAAATTGACAGCTATTTAAATGTAATTAGCTCTATCAGTAAAAATTAAAGTAAAACTCTAAATTTAATTAATTTAGTAGAACTAGCCTTGGGGAATGTAAGGCCTTTCTCTTACATTCATGGGCCTCTTATATTTTAGCCAGCAATGCTTTTCAAAATGGTAGGCTGTATTTTCTCTTATAGTAGCTCCTAAGGGAATTTTAACAGGTATAGGAAAGCCTTTGGGAATTCAAGGCCTTTTAGTATTGAAAGTGTTTTCGCGTTCTAGTGCTACTTTTGCTACTTTCCACCTAATAGGCGCCCCCAAAGAGGAAAACAGTTAGGACAACACTCGTGTTCTGTTCAATTATTTGCTGACTCGAGGGTATCTAAGCACCAGTGACAAGTGTCACTTACCATGCACGTGCAGCTCAGCAGCAGCTGTGACAAACTCTCTAGTGCGAGGCTTGTTGGCCCTGCAGACATAGATGCCCCCATGGTGGCGCCTCGTGTCCCTGATTACCAGGTTGGTGGCGAGGACAACAACATCAGTGGAAATGGGCTTCCCATCTAATCAAAGCAGCAAAATAAATACTCTGAGAACAGTGATGAAAGTTTCAACAACATAAAGAAATTCTGGGATCATTTGCCAGCTTTTCAAAGAGAGAATTGATGTTTACCATCATCAAATGCAATTCTGGGTTTTATTCTTTATGGACAAAACATTTACAGCTGAATATAGTCTTGCACAACACCGGTTAGTGCACCTCACAAGACCTCAGCCAATTGTGCATAAAACAGTTTTCTTTTGTGTGTCCTCAAGAAATCTCTTTCTTGTTTTGCTTTTAACAATGCTAATAAAAACTGGATTCTCAAAACATTGTTGTGCTATACAGATTCTGAATAAAAACTAAATGCATTGATGCCAATGCCAAATTTCAATATTTGTTTCAAACTAGAACAATTTTTGGGAAATCTGTTTTTGTTTTATTAAACAAGTAGTAATTTGAGAAGATTTAATTTTTTTTATCTTCCTTTAAAAAAATCATATTTTTTAAATTAAAATAAAACGTTAATTGTATTGAATACGTTATTATACTGTATCAGTTTTACTTTGTACTAATGTTTCCACTCCTGAATAAGTCATTCTTTGCTAGTTTGTAGCGGCTGTAGCTGTTAGCATCTTATCAAAAATGATTATTGTGGACACAAAGTGCTCTAATTTGATGTGAGGTTCCCTGCAAACATCATTTTATTTGTTTAATACTTCAAAAAGTGGTACTCGCCATTTCATGATAGAAAATAAATTGAATGCTTTGTGAAGGTAATTGGTATATTTATGTTATTCATCAGTTACTGTGTCTAGCCTACATGTACAGAATGTACAGTACATCTGCACGTGAGCCCATAAAATCCCTTGAGTTCATCTGAAGAGTACCTTGTGCTCTAAGGCAGTGTTTTTCAACCGGTGTGCCGCGACAAACTAGTGTGCCATGAGAGATCGTCAGGTGTGCCGCGAGACATTATCCAATATCACTTTTTTTTTCAGTCACGTGCAGGCAAGCCAATTATTCCTTGTGACGCGTTCAAGAACTGCTCGGATTTCTAGCCATCAGCCTCCTTGCTGTCTACGACAATGTGTTGGAATAAAACCGAGGGGAAGGATTGACGGTCGTCACATATGGATAAAATGGAAAGGATACTTTCGTGTATATCTTACGGTGGCCGAGAGGCGTCAGGCGAAATGCAAAGTCCAAACACTTTGCAAATAGATAAAAGCACAAACCCCAAATGCAAACGCTTTGCAAAAGAAAAAAGCACGAACGCAAACTGCCACAACACAATCCCCAATTACTAAAGCGCGATTGCAAATTGGCAAAAGCAAAAACCCCAATCGTCACAACACGACAGCATATGACTCGCAGCACAACAGCAAAATCATGCAGCACGACGGCAAGAGGATGACCCGGAAGTTTAAAAAAAAAAAAAAAAAAAAAAAAAAAGGATGACACTTTGTATATTGCTATATGTCTATATATCAAAAGTCAAAAGAGGTGGTCGTCTTATAATCAGGGCCATCTTATATTCGGCCCAATACAGTATTAGTTAGTGACATGCCATGACTCAAAAAAGGTTGAAAAACACAGCTGAATAATTCCTCTGTGTTGGGGTGATGACAGAGCGACGGTGTGGACCCTACGTCATCATTGAGCATGCGAAGTTCTGCGTCAAGTGAACGCGCTGCTCTGTAATTCACCGCCAAGCCACAAGAAGGGTGTGGCTTTTGTCTTTGTACGGTTTTGGGGGACTCTTGTCGAATTCCTTTAGTATTTCTCCAGTCAAAGACAGCAATGGTAATGGAGATGGAACGTGTATATTTGCAGCTGCAGCTGATCGATATTGAACAACAAATGTTCATAGTCTTTTGACATTCACGTCACGACACGCTGACGTGACGCATAGTCAGGATTTTTGGGACGCGGACGTCAGGCTATGGCGTAGGGTTGTAAATTGGGTTTGCATTAATGGCGTAAGTCCGTCGCCACCGCAAAGCAGAAATCAGCCTTAACCGTGTTAAGGGTCTACATTACACTATAAGAGCAGTAAGAATACATACTCATTATTCTAATTCTAATATTAGTGTTTTAAAATCTGTGTTGGTATGCAGTACATCCCAAAGAAATGCATAGAATCGAATCGCAACAGATAAATGTGTGTGCTAGTCCTGTGGGATACATACATGCATAAACCTGACATGACAAATTACCTTAAGGAAAGAACCGCACAACAGAACAATGGAACAACAGACTTGGTGTCTATTGTTAGTAAAACTCTGACAGCTGGAGGTGTGCAAATGCACATATTTCTGGGAAGACTTACAATGAGTGAGTAATCGACACGTCAAAAGAAAAAGACAGCATAGGGAATAAAGTCAGAGAATTGTGTAAGGGGATGTGAAGCGTTACCGAGTCTGCTCCAGGACACCAACGGCTTGGGTTGGCCCTGCGCCATGCACTCCATCACGGCGGGACGGCCGAGCACAACCGTCGCATTTTGAGGCGGTGCCACAATCGTAACTCTGTTCAGGTCTTCTGCAGAGCCTGGATACGAATGGGGAAAGTACATAATTGAAAAGTATGAACACCGTTGTGCAAATGCCCTGTCATCAATATGTATTTATTGTTATCCTGACAAATAAATCTTAATCTGCATGTTATTCTATTCTTAAAAACTCTCAAAATTAGTTTGAAATGTGCGTATGAATGCTGAATTCCATTTGAAAGCCCTTATTCCTGTTTATCCCTAACTGCCCTTCCTGCTCAAAGCTGCAATATATGACTTCATGTTTTTATTTTCCTTTCTTAATTGATTCTTTTTATTGGAATTATTTCTTTCTGATTTGAATGTGATCTACAGCACATTGAATTACTTTGTGTTGACGACTGCTAGACATATTTGCCTTGCCTTCAAAAAAGTCAAATGTCAAAAGCACGCTGAAACTGAGCTCAAAGCAGCGCTTCAATGACGACACTGAGTATCTCATTCTTAGGAGATGTTGTCAAATATATTCACTATACAGCATGGATCTGTTTAATGTCATCCTACTTGAACATGTTTTTGGTTTGTTAGACTGCTTACATTTATGGCTGTAATTAAATTAAATTGGTAAATAAAACACAGAGGGGCTCAAGCGCACAAACATCTAAAATTAGGAGAGATATATGTTAGCATATAAAATATTAGGGCTGTCCCAAACGACTAACTTTCTCCAGATTAGTCAGCCGACTATTTTCACGATTAGTCAACTAATCTAATAATATTATATATAGGGATGTCCCGATCCAGGTTTTTGCACTTCCGATCCGATACCGATATTGTTTTGCACTTCTGATCCGATACCGATACTGGCCGATACCGATGCCGGCCTATCTGAGCATGTATTAAAGTTTAAAGTTATTTAGCCTCCTTACTTAGTTGTCAGACTCATGTTGAAAAGGGTTTTAGTACTCTTGATAACAACTAGCCAGCTGAATTAGGTGAGTTTGAATAACACACGATGGTTGGTAACAAGAAACTGACCTGTTTATTCAGTGACAAACACAAAAGATTATAAATAAAACAGAAATGGCATAGTTAGTCAGTAAAACGTGCAAATAATATTGTAAACTGTCAGTGGAAAATCCCACAAATCCCCCAAGCTATTAGATGCTTTTAATGTTTCGTGCATTAGTTACAAAAATTGCATAAAAAGCCTCTCATGCTTAAATAAACAACTATTTCAGTTTCAAGTTAACATTTTAAAACAGTAAATAAACTACTCAAGTCCCCATTCTGTATCAGCAGCTTATCAAAATATCATTGGAACACCACTCGAACTGGGAGGTCCAAGTCGCGAAGTCGGAGAAAAAATAACTACCCCGACTTCCAAGTTGTTTCAATCTGACGTCACTGGACAAAATGGCGCTCAAGAAAACGAATGATAATACAATAATGAAGTAAATCAAGTTTATTTGAGACGCCATGTATTTTTTTCCTCATACAGTGAATTATCTTTGTTGTGCTATGTTTTTATATTGACGATCAGCAAAGGATGTAGCTAAAAAAAGGCAGTTTACAGTGTGGGCTATAACGCAGCCGTCGTTTTTCCTCTACTATTTGATCGCTTATAGGAAGGCAGGTTCGCTGGAGGTCAAAATGTCTTTGGATGGCCAAAATAAAAAACACCTCGTCGCGATCAGCCATCTTTGTTGTTTAAATTTGCTTGGAACGCTTTGAGGTCGGAACTGGTACCATCCGAGTGGGATAAATCCGACTTCCCACTTCTCTGGAATGCAGCATAAGTGTTGTATGGTGCGTCTTAACTCACGAGAGATAATGGCTCGTCATCCAGAATGAATTCTTGATTCTTCTTCTTGTAATGACTCTTGTTATTCCCTGCGCTTTGGGACTGTCGAGTGCCAGTTTGTCACGAATAGCAAAAGTTTCTGCCAGTGTTAGTTGCGAAGGACCTTTCTTTTTGTCTTCGGTTTTCTTAACATACTCCTCATGGTATTTCGCTAAATGCTTGATTAGGTTGGTTGTATTAAAACTTCTTACAGCTTTACCACCACGCTTGACTTTATTGTGGCATATGTTGCACTCTGCCTCTTCGTCTTTGTCGTCCTTTAAGGTGAAATGATCCCACACAGCTGACATTTTTACCGATAAAGTCTCTCGGTAAATTGGGAGACGGTAATGTAGCGTGTTGAACGTGTGCCGTAAAATGCGGACTGGATTTTAGGGAAACCGAAGCAAAAAGTGGAATGGATTATGTAAATTGGTGCGCTGGAAAACCGGACGGGACTTTCGAAAAAAACTGGATCGGAAGTCTGGATCGGAATTTTTCCGTGTCGGCCGATCCGATACCGATGAGCATTTTTTGCCCATATCGGCGTCCGATCCGATCCAAATATCGGATCGGGACATCTCTAATTTTATATTATACATATATATATATATATATATATATATCTACACCGTATATTTTACTAATTTAGCAATAAAATTTTTGTTGACACATATGAATTCACAAAACATTTTTGGAACACTTAAATTATTTATTAAAGTACAAATAAACACGTAAATAACAATAATAAATCACAAATAAACAATGAGTTCAAATGCTGATAGAATTAACAAGTGCAAAAGAATGGAATGTAAACAGATTCAGAACACTGACTTCGCCTTTCCAACATGATTCAAAACAATTCGGAAAAAAAATACCTAGCTTTATTAATATAGAATAGTACTATACATATATAATATTACTATAATAATTATTCATCGCCAATCAAATTTTTCATAAAGGGTTTCATTTTAAAGGTATTCTTAGTGTAGAATCTGAATTCTGAAGTATGTGGGATCAACTCCAGAAATCGTTATTTATATGATGAACATGACATGCTTTTACTTTGAAATGTTCACCGGAAGTATTTTCGCTAAACAGCTAACTTAAGCTTTACACTCCGCAAAAAAAGCAGTTTTTGTCAGTGAAAGTGATGTCAGTAATAGATTTTTTTTTTTTCGTTTGCAAATGCTGTTAACCAGCGATTTTTCATGTTTGAAGTGTCAACTTTTAACTGCAAGTTTGCGTTATGGAGAAGACTGCTAATGTTTTATAGCAGGCTAAAGTAGGTGTTTTTTCCCCCCAATAGCCTCAATGTAGCAATGCTAACGTGTACAGTGTTTAATATAGATGTGTTTTCTTATTTTGTATGTCTGAACTTTAATTCTACAGCATATTGATAAGAGAAAGGAACTGGAGTCTCATATGCCATCAGCATGCACACACAAATGTATGCACGCGCGGCAGCAATGAAACGCAGCCCTGAAAATTACCACCCTCATTTTTATTTACATTTATTTTATTTACGTTTTTTTTATAAATTCTAACTACTAAACATTGTAATGATATCCATGATTATTAGGTTAGGATAGTTATTTCTATATATTCTACGCTTGCATTTGTGTGTGTGCTACAATAAGTTTCAAATGCATTTAAAGAATTTAGGAGGGTGCATTTTAAAGCTTGAACATTAAAAATGGTTTTAATATGGTTGTTACATCAGGGATTTTCACGGGTGGGTCTGTAACATCCATATCACTATAGATGTTTTTCATGAATAGCATGTGTCCTAACTTTATTTTTTTTAAAGAATATTAGCAACAAACGTAGATAAAAGTGTTGTTTAAAAAATTGTATGCTAAACAATTGAAAATACAATGTCTTCATACGTTCTTTTGTCATAAAAACAAAGAACAATCAAGGAACTCTCTTTACATTGGCATACATTTCATCATAGTAGCAATAGGGGTACAGTGAAGGTTTGGCTACTCCCCCGGTCAAAATGTTCTTAGAGTGTCTTGGGGGAACTATAACAATAACTATAACACAAAGCTCTGCAGCAGACCGACCTGTAGTAACAGTGAGCCGGGACTCGTGACTGATGTCCCTCCCGGCAGAGTTGGATGCAACACAGCGGTAGGCGCCCTCATGCTTCGTGGTAGCTTCCAGAATCTGGAGCACGCCATTAGGAAGGGAAATGAACCTGCTTCACACAAGGGAAAGATGACAGAGGGAGACTAGAGTAAAAAGTCAGATACAAACACACTGGAAGTCTACAGTCCTTGACAAAAGTCTTGTCGCTTATCCATTTTGTAGAAACAATTGCTAATAACCTGACTTTTAATTATTCAAATCTGAAATATCAACAAATCTTAGCTGCCTCTTACATTCCTAACCATAAAAGGGGACAAATTCTGCAGCAGGATGGTACTCCATTGTATATTTCAATCTCTACCTCAAAGTTCCTCAAGGCAAAGAAGATCAAGATCCTCCAGGACTGGCCAGCCCAGTCACCAGACATGAGCATCATTAAGCATGTCTAGGGTAGGATGAAAGAGGAAGCATGGAAGACGAAACCCTAGAATGTTGATGAATGTTGGGAGGAATGCAAGACTGCTTTCTTTGATGTTCCTGATGACTTCATCAATAAATTGAATGAATCCTTGTCGAAGCCCATGGAAGTCATACAAAATATTAAATTTGGATCTCACAGCACCACTACTTAATTCACTTATGTTATGTAACATATTTTTGTAACTGAAGTACATTTTTTGTTCAGTTTTCACACTACTTTCTGTAGGTGACAAAACCTTTGTTTTGCCAAAATTTGACCTTTATGTCTTCATTAAA
Source organism: Corythoichthys intestinalis (assembly GCF_030265065.1). Lineage (NCBI taxonomy): Eukaryota > Metazoa > Chordata > Actinopteri > Syngnathiformes > Syngnathidae > Corythoichthys > Corythoichthys intestinalis. The sequence goes on along the minus strand of NC_080395.1, from coordinate 30,725,423 downwards.
TGATAAATCTTTTTTCAGTGAAACAAAAATATTTTTGTACATTCAACATCATTTGGGGGGGGGGGGTCTTAGCTTTCATATGAGCCATTTCTGAAACAAATTAAATAATTAAAAGTGATGTTATTAGCAATTGTTTCTACAAAATGGATAAGCGACAAGACTTTTGTCAGGGACTGTACATAGGCTAGTACTCTGGCTGTGTCCTCTCAAAGCGTAGTCCCTTTGGATGCATTCAGACTGCAGGCATATCTGATTCCAATGGGATTCCTCCTGAAATTGGATTTTTAGGGCTGATTGTTCACACTTACTTTAGCAAGTGTCCAAATCAGGTCTTGACCAGTTCAGACTGGACCAAATACTTACATACCTGACAGGTTGCTGTGGCAACAAAGGCGTCATCCAGTACGGAGTGACGTCACGGACAATCAAATCCCATCAGAGCTGTTCAGACTGAGAAGCATCTGATATGAAATTACGACCAGATTTCTGTGCTTTCTCTGACTGTTCAGACTATAAAAGAGCCACCCAGTTTCAATCTGAATGGGCTAAAAATGAGATTTTGGCTGCCAGTCTGAACAAGGCCTTTGTTAAACCAGGAGATAATTGGGTGCATCCGCAATGTGTTGAGTTATGATAGTAGTATTTGTTCTAGTATGAAAACATGACGTTGAAGACGCGCTGCAAAGTTCAAAGAATTTTGGAAGATGTCTTGCAGGAATGCATCATGAATACCAAATAGGTACCATGTTAGCAAATTACAGACAAAATACAAGGTTTATTTAGGGGGTGGTCATAATTTGTGACACATTTTTGTAACAATACAATTGCCAAATAGGAATGGGAAAAAAAATTGTACAGTGGTACTTCGACGTACGATCGCTTCGAGACACAATCTTTTCGACATCCGACATAAAATTTGACTTGCCACTTGTTTCTACATCCGACGACATGCTCGAAATACGACGATTTTTGACAGCGTCGCAGTTTCTTTGTTTTGCCGGAAGACGGACACAAGGCTGATTTTCTTGTGAGAGAAATTAACACTGGATCCAAAAAGGCAGGTGGAGAAAAACAAAGAAAAGGTGAGGCTTACCACTGAAATGAAGATGTGAATGATAGCAAAAGCATGGTGTGTGCATCCATGAACTGGGTCGACAATAGGGCCGTAGAATGTCGATTTCGGCCGGTGGTCCTCCTCCAATCGCCAGTCTTTATAGGTTAGGGTGACGATTCTTATTGTGGTAACATCGCCAAAGAAATCGCCAGCTTCGTCAGGTTTCTTATAAGGGTGTAACGGTACATGTATTTGTATTGAAACGTTTCGGTACGTGGTCCACGGTTCGGAACGGAGGCGTACCAAACGAGTTTCTGACGTAATGTAAAGTGCTGTCAAATTTAGCGCGTCAACGGGGGGTAATTAATTTTTTGAATTAATCACGTTATAATATTTGACGCATTTAACTCAAGCGCGGAATACCCACTCATGCAACCCATAATCCCACTGTTACGTCCCACGGACGGCTTGCTAAGGGCGTAACATAAAACGAGCCACGCACACAAGTTGCAAGTGGACACAAATTTATTCACACAAGTCGAACTCGCAATGAACAAAATATACAAAATGCGGAAGAAGCTGGCTTCAGCGTTAGCTTAGGATTTAACAACAAACAAAATGAAACTACACTTAAACCCCACCCGCTAAGTAAACCCTGATCGTAAAAAGGAAATAACAAGACAGCCACTACCCTGGCTTCTACACTAAACAAAACGGGTTGAACGAAAACGGCAATTTACCTCTACTGCTGCGGTGCTCTTATTACAGTGGTGAACAAAAACGATCCAATAACGAATGAACACAAAATACCTCACCGAAAAAGCGGGAGTGTACCAAAATAACGATCAAATGCACAGGTGAATGAATGGCAAGCAAACAGCTGGCGAGGAGGTACGCGGCACGTATGCTCTCAAATGCGAAGTTGCGAACTCTCAGAGTGTTGACTGTAAAATGACGAGCGGTCAGATGACTTTGGTTAACGCTGCCTTTATTTGGTTAACAAGACTCAGGCACAATTCAACACACACGCGGGGATGCGAGCTCAAACTACCTTGTATCGGCTTAGCTGCCGTAAAGCAAGTGTCGTTATTGCCGCAAATGTAAACAAAGCGCTGCACAATGGATACATGACAGACAGCGGCTAGTTTTTGAAGTTGGCACCCTTCCTCGGGTGGCCCATCAGCGGCGGCGACGTCGTCTGCCCGTCTGGCGTCAATCAGAGTAAGTCACGTTGGGAGGGGAGGCAGCCAGCTGGCGGACGCGACGATCAGTTGACTGACAGTCTCAAAAAAGATAACAAACGGCCAGGGCCGTCGCACCACTCAGAAGTGCAGTGAGCAGCGTGGGTAACGGTTAAATGTAAACATGGAAGAAAATCAGGTTGGCCCTCTGGGTGGGGAATTCAAATGAAAAAAAGAATATAGATGGAACAACTCTCAGAAAATGTAAATAAATTGGTTTGCCTCAGCGACTTGCTAGGGGATGAGTAGGGAAGAGGGCCACATTTATGTGTACACTACACACACTTTGCACACATTATAAATAATACTGTTTTTGTTACTGTTCTAAGGCTCTGTTGTGTTTGTTTTTGCAGATAAAAAGAAAATGTCTTCAACAGAAAGAATGTTAATGTTAATGCCATCTTGTGGATTTATTGTTATAATCAACAAATACAGTACTTATGTACAGTATGTTGAATGTATATATCCGTCTTGTGTCTTATCTTTCCATTCCCAAAATAATTTACAGAAAAATATGGCATATTTTAGAGATGGTTTGAATTGCGATTAATTGCGATCAATTAATTTTTAAGCTGTGATTAAGTCAATTAAAAATTTTAATCATTTGACAGCCCTAATAACCCTTACTTTTCGAGGCTGTGGTCATAAAGTTAATATAAGAAACTTGAAACTGTTCAGTGTTGTAACTGTTCAATTTTGCACATCAGATATTTTTTTAAAGAAAAAGTCTTAGCCAAAGTTATTTATTTTTATTTTGGTTTTCAAAATATCTACATTTCAGAATATTGTATTTTCTATTTTTGAGCAGAATTCTAGCTTTGTATAGGCTAATGTTCCTATTGTTGAAAGCACAAAAGTGTGTAATAAACAACTAGCACATTTATATTTTGCATTTTGTTTTCTTACAGTACCGAAAATGAACCGAACCGTGACCTCAAAACTGAGGTACGTACCTAACCGAGATTTTTGTGTACCGTTACACCCCTAGTTTCTTATCATTTATTCCATCAACTCGCCTAGTGTCCGCTGCTGTTGACGCCAAGATCGAAACAGAAAGTAAAATAGCGCTCTCTTGCTCACCATCACAGCCCCGTTGTGCGTTCAGGTACAGCAAAAAAAAGTCAGCCACATTAGAACCCGATTCGTTACATTATTACAGATATTATTATCATTATTGCTATCATTATATTATTGCTATTCTGATTTTTATTAATAATTTACTTGTTTTGCTCTTTGTGCTTGCTATTTTCAATAGTAAAAGCAGTATTTATTTAGGATTTAGTGTAGGCTTTTGGGCTGTGGAACGAATTAATGGAATTATAATGTATTCCAATGGGAAAATCCTGCTTGACATACAACCATTTTGACTTACAAACAACGTCCTGGAACGAATTAACTTCGTATGTAGAGGTGTCACTGTACTCTGAAATTATCGAACTGTAACATTCAGATATTTATACATCCCTAGTAAATAAAAAAAACATTTTTTTTAGTGAATAGTTGTGACTTAGTTTTCACCGAAATAATTGTGAAGTCAATGAATTGCCACAATGCTGGGTTTAGTAGATGCAGTAAAACAAGAGGCGTAAAGGAAAAGGGAAAAGAGGACAATGACAAAAGGTATAAACCAATGAGGAGTAAAAAAAAAAAAAAAAAAAAAAAAAAAAGTGGGCCGTCATGGCAGCAGCAAGCGAAGACAAAAAGCAGCTCTTAGTGACAGGCCATTAGCTACGCCTGAGCTAGCAGGGCTGCCTCTCACCCACGAGCCCACATAAGCGTCGAGCTGTTTGCAGGTCACGCGGGGCCATCGCAGCTATTAGTACGAGTCGGCCGCGAGAGATCATGCAACGACCACCAAGTGTTCGAGGCAGACTTGGTGCTAACGAATAAGTCACACAGCCACAAAAGGACATAAACAGGGGAAAACTCCACATTAAGATGCTATTTCAACATAAAAAAAAAAACATTTAACAATGGGTCTGGAAATCTTTTAACTTGCAGTGAGATGCCACACTTAATTCACGTTTAACTACAGTGCATTAGCTCTGCTCTTTTCATTGGCAACGTAGTTCAAATGACCTCAACATGGTCTATAATGGTGATACAGTGATTACAGATTAATCTCAATAAATTAGAATACCATAAGAAGTTCATTCATTTCAGCTCAATAAACAATAGTAATTATTATTATACATTCTTTCGTGCAAATCATCCCACGTTAGCCAAGAGCATAAGGACCAATATTTGAGGAGATTTGGTTTTTAAGGGTTCTTTGGACTATCGGATACCTTGGAAATTCACAAAGAAAAGGACACTTCAACTAAAGAAATGAAATACCTGAAAAAAAAAAAAAAAATCAAGCAATCATTTTTAGTACATCATAGTCTGTGCATTGTATTCACCAAGAGTAAAAACCACTTAGCTGAATTAGCTAGATAACCAAGGTCATAATACAAGCATGGCTGTGACTTTATTATACCGTGCATTCTGATAATAAATTCCCTCAGACTCCTCTTGAAGACATTTAAGAGTCAATGTGATGTATTACGATTTTGTCATTAATTAACAAGAACAAAAAAAAATTAAACGAGATACGTTAATGGAGTTGTAGCTAGAGCAACATGCATCACTTGAATTTGTCTTACAGTGATATGTCCACGGGATGACATTCATTGGTAACAGTGGACCATTTACAGTCTAGGCTATGACGGTTCATTGATTAATTAATTGTGCTTCGGTAACACAAATCAGGAGCAAAATAGACAAAAGGCTAACAGCCTGCGATTGGCTCACAACCATTTCAGGGTCTTAAAAAAAAAGTCAGCTCAAATTTTCTGTATTTGTATGTTACCCTTTGGTTATAGGTTTTTAACCCCTCTAAAAAGGCTCTCTGTAATCTTTTCAGCAATGCTAGAAACTTGAACTAAGAAAAACACTGAGAGAAATGGCTAGCAACCCGAGGTATGAAAGCAGGTGGAGTCACCTTGGGTCCTCGGGGACAGCGACTTTGTCCTTTTCCCAAGTAATTACAGGTGTGGGCACACCATCGATCTGGCACTCGAAGCGAGCAGCCCCCCCAGCAGGCACCGTCTGAGGTGAAGGCTCCTGACGGAAGGAGGACAGACCTGCAGGAGGAGAGCACAATGGTTACATGCATCTCACACAGTAGTTTGTGAATTTTTGCTATGTAGGTCACTTGCCAGGTGACACAGTGCAATTATCTGAAATCCCTTTCCAACAGTGCCAATATAGACAGTGTACTTCTTATAAAGGCAGTCTGGTTAAGGAGTGAAAAGCACTTACAGAATTCAACCGTACAGAAAGAGTGCTGCACTAAGTCATGTATGTTGACCACAAAAAAAAAAGGTAGATAAGATGACCAAAGTATGAATAAAGTAGGGTCGCCAGAGCGATGGTATGTATTCCACAGTTTGTAAAACGACTTGCCCTCCTAATGCAGCTTACCCATTTGATCCAGGTTTGAAGTGTCCAAACTGGTCCATGCAGAGTACCCAAGCTTACCCAAGGCAATGTATTTAATAGGGCAGTCAAAATTATCGCGTTAACGGGCGGTAATTAATTTTTTAAATTAATCACGTTAAAATATTTGACCCATTTAACGCACATGCCCCGCTCAGATTAAAATGACAGCACACACAGTGTCATGTCCATCGTTACTTGTGTTTTTGATGTTCTGTCGCCCTCTGCTGGCGCTTGGGTGCGACTGATTTCATGGGTTTCAGCACCATGAGCATTGTATAATTATTGACATCAACAATGGCGAGCTTCTGGTTTATTTTTTGATTGAGAATTTTACAAATTTTATTAAAACAAAAACATTAAGAGGGGTTTTAATATAAAACATCTATAACTTGTACTAACATTTATCTTTTAAGAACTACAAGTCTTTCTATCCATGGATCGCTTTAACAGAATGTTAATAATGTTAATGCCATCTTGTTGATTTATTGTTATAATAAACAAATACAGTACTTATATACAGTATGTTGAATGTATATATCCGTCTTATCTTTTCATTCCAACAATAATTTACAGAAAATATGGCATATTTTATAGATGGTTTGAATTGCGATTAATTATGATTAATTGATTTTTATGCAGTGATTAACTCGATTAAAAATTTTAATCGTTTGACAGCCCTACTTATTACATACTTCTAAATATAAGCTTTTCCAAGCCTTTCTGCTTAGCATGTAAAGATTTTGATATTTCTTTATTTTATTAATCAGTTTAGTTGGTTCAAAACAAAACATATCAGATGCTTACCCCATTGAGCAGGATGAAACATTGTTGCAAGATGTCTGCGTGTGTCTGTAATTGCATATGGCAGATCTGTCTTTAACTCACTCTCTCTCGCTTGGCTGCCATTGACAGTTACATGTTTTGCATCAGAAATATCGAGAGTTGCATAAGGCAAATGATTTGTGTTCAAATGTTCAAAAGATAATCTTAGCTAGATGGATAGCTAAGCATGGCTTATTACTAGGGCTGTCAAAATTATCGCATTAACGGGCGGTAATTAATTTTTTTAATGAATCACGTTAAAATATTTGACGCATTTAACGCACATGCCCCGCTCAAACATATTAAAATGACAGCACAGTGTAATGTCCACTTCTTACCTGTGTTTTTTGGTGTTTTGTCGCCCTCTGCTGGCGCTTGGGTGCGACTGATTTTATGGGTTTCAGCACCATGAGCATTGTGTAATTATTGACATCAACAATGGCGAGCAACTAGGTTATTTTTTGATTGAAAAGTTTACAAATTGTATTAAAACGAAAACATTAAGAGGGGTTTTAATATAAAATTTCTATAACTTGTACTAACATTTATCTTTTAAGAACTACAAGTCTTTCTATCCATGGATCGCTTTAACAGAATGTTAATAATGTTTATGTCATCTTGTTGATTTTTGTTATAATAAACAAATACAGTACTTATGTACCGTATGTTGAACGTATATATCCGTCTTGTGTGTTATTTTTCATTCCAACAATAATTTACAGAAAAATATGGCATATTTTATAGATGGTTTGAATTGTGATTAATTACAATTAATTAATTTTTAAGCTGTAATTAACTCGATTAAAAATTCTAATAGTTTGAAAGCCCTACTAATTACATACTTCTAAATATAAGCATTTCGAAGCCTTTCTGCTTAGCATATAAACATTTTGATATTTTCTTTATTCTATTAATCAGTTTAGTTGGTTCAAAACAGAACAAAACAAAACAAAACATATCTCAGATGCTCACCCCATTGAGCGGGATGAAACATTGTTGCAAGATGTCTGCGTGTGTCTGTAATTGCATGTGGAAGATCTGTCTTTAACTCACTCTCTCTCGCTTGGCTGCCATTGACACGATAGACATCCAATCCATTTTGTTAGGGAGGGTTGATGTTCGATCGTTTATCACCCTCAATGACAGTGAAACATGATCACTTACACCAGCCATCTCAGTTTAAATGGATTTGATATCTAACACTGTCAATGGCAGGAATGAGTTCATTTAGTTTGTTTCTGATAATTCCAGTGTATGAAAGATAATTTAAAAGAATGGGTAAAATAAATTTCTCAAGACCTTTGATTCAGGCAGTAGAACCAACGGTAATCCTTGGTAATGACAAACGTGTGTGAGTGTTGGTGGGGGGGGATAGGTGATTATTTCATTAATCATGGAATAAGCAATAAGATACACTGTCTAATTACACAAAATACAATGTAGACATGTGCTGGTTACCGGTTTAAAGGTATACCGCAGTATGAAAACGTCATGTTTTCAAAACCACTAACATTTTCCGTCATACCGTTTCTACAATATTAGCTATTTTTATGTCCCAAAAATGCAGGGAGAAATCCCTTGATTGCAGCTGCAGATCTCACCCCTCTCCCTCCGGTTGTTTCTCAGTGAGTCAGTGAGTCACCTGTGCTACACGCTGAAGGAGGTGAAACACCTAAACCTTTTCCCCCATCAAGAAAATGAAGTCGCTGGTATGGGAATACTTCGGCTACAGAAAAGCTACAGATGGCCGTGATTCAGAGGAGAAGGGCCAAACGACATGTAAAACATGTTCGCGGAGGGTGGCTGACAGAGAAGGCAATACTTCAAATATGATTTTGCATTTATGTGAACACCATTCGTCGATCATACAAAATTAAAGGTTAGTAAATGCTGTCACGAACATTGCCCACCAGCTACGAGAGTTAACTCCAGCATACTTAGTGTGTCTAGTGGTGGTAAAACACACTTATAACGTACGCTAACGAAGCAGATAACGTAGCTAATTAGCATGACAAGACGGGTAACTCTCTAACATTAGCCTACCTTTGTTTAAGTATTCCGCCATTGTAAGGATCTGTTCAGAATAACATTTTCACCACCACACATATCATACTCAATGGGGGAGCTCTGGCAAAGGTCGGCGGGATGGGCGGCTGGGTAGAAATTCCATGCAGCGGTCCCACTGCCCCAAGCAGAGTTCTCCTATTTTAATGCATACATTGCACTATCCTACCCACACAATCCCATCACGGTGCTGGTTATTGGCTGCTAACCGGGGACCTGGCGGGCACAGTAATAGGGTGGTAGGTGGGTCCCGGGGCGTGGCCTCCCCTCTGCCTGGAGGAGTGGGGGGAGGTCGGGGCTCCGATTTCTCGTCGCCCCACGGCGGCTCCTCGGACTTCTCCTGCTTCCGCCTTCCCCTGTCTACTCTGCCTGGGTATCCGCCCTGCGCTTCGTCGTGGGTCGCTGGCTTGACGCCTGTGTGTCGGCTGGATGTCGCCTACTCCGGTGGGTGACCCTGCCCTGTCTTGGGCTTGGTGGGCCCCGGTGCAGGGATTCACACGATTAATGGTTTCTAGATCACAGAGCTGATTTGTGTACACTCCACCCCTCCTAATCACTTATCCTATAGATTCCCCCATTTCCCTCCCATTCGTTCCCTGTTCAACAGGCCGCCTACATGGTGTCAACCGGAAATACATCTAGCTGACGACAGCACCAACATATTCATAGTTAGTGTAGGCGTTCAACGTATTTCTTCTTTTTGTTTGTCTTTCTTTTCTTTCTTTTCTTGTGTTTATTTTCTTTTCTTCTGTTCTCCCATAACCCCTTCCTGTTCGCTGCTTTGTCATAATAAACGAGGTACGTTGAATGATCACATTGGGAGTATGTCATACTCTCAATGTGAAACATTAAAACTGTTCAGACCAACCAGACACTTCACTTAACAACTGAACAGGACACGTTAAAAAAAAAAATTTAAACAATAATAATAATAATAACATTTTCATAATATGCCTGTGGTGTTTTTTTTTTTTTTTTCCTCTCTGGTGACTGTGTCTGTGTTGAGGGTGTGCATGTGGGTGTGCATGTGTGTGTGTATAACATCATATGAGTCATATACATGTGCTTTTCATTGAAAGTAATTATTTTGTTCTGATGATAATAATGTTGAGCTGTGGCTGTGGGATAAAGCTGAACTAAAAAGGACTGCATATATTTTATTATTTCAGATTTTGTTGTTGTTTGCTTTTTTGTTTTTTTAACTTACCATTATGCTTGTGTTCCAATTTGCCAATAAGTTGTTAAAAAAAAATCCTGTTTAATGGAAAACATTTTTTTTAACCCAGATAGAGCAACACATTTTAGAGCTGTAATTGCAATACTGTGAGGCCGTGAAACTGTGATATTTTTCCTTAAATTTATCATACCGTCAGAATATCGGCACATGCCTAGGTAAAGTATAAAGCTGTGAGCAGTCGGGGAAAAAAATTATTTAAAGGTCACAAAAAAATGACAAGGGTGTAATGGGAATTTTGAAAGGATGATCCGTAATTTTAGGTGACTGCATTAAAAAAATGCTTTGGAATGTCTTAACTTTTCATGGGACATTTATAAAATAAAATGTCTACATTCTATTTTCTATGGCGCTTATCCTCATCAGGGTCTCGAGCGGGTGTGAGTCCATCATAGCTGACTTTAGATCGTTAGCTACCTCGGTGGAACCACTGGACTTGTGCCAGGGACGTGCGGTCGGGGTAGCCAGGGGAAACTGCCTCCCTTGCACATGAAAAGTAAAATAAATAAATGAATAAATAAATATTTCTTGTTCTATTACTGTTCTTATATCCTTATTTTTTTAACCAATAATGTCCATTATTTCATTGTTAAAATAGCTAAATTTGCACATTTCCTGTTCAAGATAGATGGAGGAGAAAGACAGGCAGCTGCGACAGCCTTAACTTACAACACACACATGAATGGATGCAGGCCGATGGCGCATGCCCATTGCGCTCTTTATTTATATTACTAATATACATGTTTTATTATGAATGTACAGAAAATGCTGCTCCACAGTGTGTCTAATATATTTGATTAATGTACAGTATGTGATATTTAGCCTTTCTGCTCAGCCATAAATTTACAGTGAAGATGCACGGTTTTGCCAAGAAGTCTGTCTCTTATAGGTTAAAACATTATTAAAAGCCTTGACAACAATTGCACCCAGTCGCAGACTAGCACTTTTGTCCAGCATTTTGCAAACTAATTCATGCAAACAAAATATATTATTTCCTCTCCCTTGCCTAGCTAATCTTAATTAATCATCTGCAGTAATTCACTTTAATGTTAATCATGCACACAGGGACCACTGTTTGTCTGAAGTACAATTATTTTTAATAAGGAATTGTGTTTTCAGCCTTAGTTTGAAGCAATAGACAAATGGACACTTTTCATTGTACTGTAAGAAAAGTTTACTCTGCACCTCGCTCAAACTAAATGGAGTTAAACGTTGTGATTGGGACAAAGCGTCGGGATTTAATCTGGCGTGTCGGGATTACTTCGTCTCTTTCGCCGGAATTTGTTGGCAGGGCTCCAGTGTTCACAGCTTCACACTTTCACACGCAGGGGGGAATGCTTCCCGCTGGAGATAACACGAGGACTTGTGCACAAGGGAGCAGCAGTGAGCACTATGTCAGGGGGTTGGGTGAGGGGGCTTTTACCTTTGACCCCTTTTAGCAGGCTTTTTTTGGACACTGAAAAAAATATGGGTCTGCATGCAGCCCTCACTGAAAAGAGAGCAGAGAGAAATTCCAATGCCCCACAATTTTACCTTAACCTACACTTCTAATAGTACATATTTATTAGGGGTGTAACGGTACACAAAAATCTCGGTTCGTTACGTACCTCGGCTTTGAGGTCACGGTTCGGTTCATTTTCGGTACAGTAAGAAAACAAACACAGACACTTTTGTGCTTTCAACAATAGGAACAGTGGCCTATACAAAGCTAGAATTCTGCTCAAAAAGTAGCGGGTATTTAAAGATAATAATCCACAAACAATTTGCCTTTCAGACCCCGCGTATTGGTCAGCGTTCTTTCTAAAAGAAAGAGGAAAAAAGTCCTGTGCTAAAGAGAAAAGCAATCCGAATGACAAAGATTTTAACATGTATTTTACAAATGAAATACCTTAATGATTTTTTTTTCTTATGAACGGTTTTCAAAAGCTTTATTGGTAGATTTTCTTAAGTTAAAGTGCCACACAGAAATTAATCAATTTAATTGTGTAATCAGGATTTGTGTATTATTCTTATTATTTAATTGCAGGTGTTTTAGCTCATTTCAATTTATTTTATTTAAATTGGCTATTATTTATTTTATTATGTGTTTGTATTCATTTATATTGTATATTTGATGTTGTATAACTTTAGTTCCTATGTGAATATTAGTTCCTACTTGTTTTGTCGTGGTAGGAGGGTTTTGTATTGAACACGGGGCCGTGTTGGTTATTATTACAGCAGAGAAGACAACTGTAAATCAACAAAAACAAAGGCAAGTCAACTGTGCCCCGATCTACCACTCAAGAGATCTGATGGACTCAAAAAGTGGGTTACGATTGCATATTAGTTTGAAAATCGACTGGATCCACCGTATTTTTACACGAGTGACTTCCGGTCTGCTAGCTAGTAGTATTGACGCAGGAGGGCCGCGTCTCGCGTCAAATGATAAACTCTGCCCTTCTTTTCACGTGCATCGCGTTGAGCCGCTTCTGGGACGCGTCTAACACACGGCGGCACTGCGACTGGTGTGCATTGGCTGATTGACTTTAACGGCCGCGTTTCACTGCGTTTTCGCGGCGGCCACGTTGTCGCGCCGTTGACGTTTCTTACTGTCCGACCGTGTTGGTCCTCATCATAGTGGAGAAGATGGAGTAAATATAATCTACACAAAGAAACTGTAACCCAATGGACTCACAGCCTAGAAAAGTAAGGGTTACATTAAGTCAGAAACTCGTTCAGTACGCCTCCGTTCCGAACTGAGCACCAAGTACCGAAACAGTTCAATACGAATACATGTACCATTACACCCTTAGTATTTATATATTTGACGTAGCGTATTGTTCGGACTATAAAACTGTATTTCTTTCCCTTCCCTTTGAGCCTTGCTGGTTTAATAACCAAATGGCTAATTTATGATTTTGAAGGGCCAAAGAGCTTCATTTTTCCTTGTTGCAAAGTGAATGTTTCTTTCAGCGATTTGGTCACATTTCAACTTTACTCAGAACCTTTGATTTTTCTGCGAATGTTCCATTATCCTACACCTTTACTGTGAGTAGCAGCACATGCTCAGAGTTTGCTATCACTGGCAGCAAAGCTAAGAAAACCAACTTTACTAGTAAAGTAAACGCCTCATTCGCGAGTCTATATTTGTGAGAAGGTGAGTTAATTACAGGTACATACCGAGGATTGCCACTAAAGAAGAACCATAGGTGGTTAGACAGATCTAAAAAAGGTCGGACACCCGCAGTATATGTTATGTCAAAGCTACTAGTTCAGCCAATGCATATATTATTTCAGAAAACTGACATTGATTTTTGTTTGGCAAGCTTTGCAGGACAAGCTGATGATTAAACCCCAACTTCCCACTATTACATCATCATGTAAACGGAGCAACTATATCAGCACAAAGTAACTGCAGCGTGTGTGTTGACGAACAGCTGATCAGAGCAATGGTCCTTTTCAGGACCCACTAGATGTGTTTGGTAACTATGTTATATCCACCCTGGAGCAAACAGACCTCACACTAGGGCTGAAAATTGATCATTTAAAATAAAAATCACAATTTCTTACAATACCATCCTGGGATTGCCTAGCCTATATTTTTTTAGTGCTCCTAACTGACCTAGAATTTGTTGTGTCAACTATTTCACACTCGCAAGCCATCCTACTACTTTGCAGCCAAGCTCACTGATCAGAAATGCATGCATGGCCCCATAGCTATCAGATTTCAGATATTTCCCTTGTGCAAGCAAGATAATCCAGCCACCCAATGACCTCTTTTCCACATTGCTTTTTATTGAGCGTTACTCAATGAAACTCCATCAAACATTACCTCGGTTTTATACATGAGAAAATACATGGACAAAATTATCGGCGCATGTGGCCATGACGTTAACTGGCCAGCAGCACCATTGCGTGAGGATGATAACACAAGTGAATATTGTTCTCTAAACAGTTTTACAGGGAAGTCTGATATCTCAGAATCAAACCTACATCACAGAGTTTGTGAAAGGCCTTTTCACACAACTAGAACATTTTTGGATTTTGGTTGTTTTTGAGTAATTTAGAAAATAATAAGTCTGCTTGCAGTATGGGCAACAGTCTTGAATGTTACACTCTTGTGGCTGGTACAGATATACTGTCATCATTAATGCAGATACAAGTTTCTGAGGTACTTCCGCATTTCTGCTCGCATCTTCCATTTTCCACGTTCTCTAACCAAAACAACAATGGAGCTGGTGTGGCATCACTCATCGAAATTCCTCAAAAAAGACCTTTTGGAAATACCACATCCATCTTCCATCATCACGACACTGGAGGACAACATGTTCATTAAGGCAGATGTGGAACCAAGCCCCTGCCACCATAAAGACCGGTTGTTTATGTAGCTATGTGGCCGCTGTGTTATGGAAGGTATGTTTTTCCTATCCTTCCATTTTCATGTGTTCAGTGCTCCAAAAATACTGAAGTTGTTCAAATCTTGTGCATGACGCGACTTGTTGTCTTTTATATTGTTATTACGATGATAATTGTAATTATGATGATGTTTAATATTATTTATTACAACAACGGTTGTGTTCATAATTTTTATGGACAGAATTTCTAGGCGCGGCCGAAGCGTTGAGGGGGTCTGGTTTGGGGACCTCAGCACTGAATCTCTGCTTTTTGCAGATGATGTGGTGCTGTTAGCTTCATCAAGCCGTGACCTCCAACACTCAGTGGAGCGGCTCGCAGCCGGGTGTGAAGCGGTTGGGATGAAGATCAGCACCTCCAAATCCGAGACCATGGTCCTCAGTCGGAAAAGGGTGGAGTGCCCTTTCCGGGTCGGGGATGAGATCCTGCCCCAAGTGGAGGAGTTCAAGTATCTTGGGGTCTTGTCCACGAGTGAGGGTAGGAAGGAGCGAGAGATTGACAGGCTGATCGGTGCAGCATCTGCAGTAATGCGGACGCAGCACCGGTCCATAGTGGTGAAGAAGGAGCTGAGCCGAAAGGCAAAGCTCTCGATTTACCAGTCGATCTACGTTCCGACCCTCACCTATGGTCACGAGCTGTGGGCCGTGACCGAAAGAACAAGATCTCGGATACAAGCGGCCAAAATTAGTTTCCTCTGCCGGGTGTCCGGGCTCTCCCTTAGAGATAGGGTGAGAAGTTCGGTCATCCGGGAGGGACTTGGCATTGAGCCGCTACTCCTCCGCGTTGAGAGGAGCCAGCTGAGGTGGCTCAGGCATCTGGTTCGGATGCCTCCTGGATGCCTCGCTGGAGAGGTGTTCCGGGCATGTCCGACATGCGGGAGGCCCCGGGGACGACCCAGGACACGTTGGAGAGACTATGTATCTCGGTTGGTCTGGGAACGCCTTGGGATCCCGCCGGAGGAGCTGGTTGAAGTGGCTGGGGAGAGGGAAGTCTGGGCTTCCCTGTTAAAGCTGCTGCCACCGCGACCCGACCCTGGAGCAAGCGGAAGATTGATGGATGGATGGATGGATGGATGGATGGATGGATGGATGGATGGATGGATGGATGGATGGATGGATGGATGGATGGATGGATGGATGGATGGATGGATACTACAACAGCTGTACTGCTGTGGCTGCAACACATGCTATATTCTGCTAGCCTGTTGTTAATCAGTACGTATAGGATGGCACAATTATTTTCAGTTAGACTACAATTCAGTGTTTTGCGTTACGGCTGAGAGATCATTAGCTCTGCTAAATCTAGTTATACAACGATAAAGAAATGGAAAGCAAACTAGTACTACAAGTCATACATGGGCTTCTTACCATAAATGCAAGTGTTGCAAGTTTTTGTTCATTTGTTTACAGGTGGGAAACGCTGTTAGGCAAGGGAAGACAACTTGATGTGCCTCACAACACCACTTACTGTACGTTGATGTACATATACTGTATATCGAGACTACGTGCATTCTACTTTGATGATGTAAGGCTCGGCTTATGCTCCACCCTCGTTAATATATTTCCAATAATTTTAAATAAATTGGGATTTATTGTCCTGTTTTGCACATGTACCAATCATTTTAAATTAAAAAAAGAAATGGAATAAGTTCTCCAAAGGTTTTATTGCAAGCCCCCCACATGGTGTCAACCGGAAATACAACTAGCTAACGATAGCTCCAACATATTCATAGTTAGTTAGAGTAGGCGATTAATGTATTTCTTGTTGTTGTCTGTGCTTTTTCTGTCTCTCTCTCCCTCTTTTCTTTTGTTCCCCCATAACCCCTACCTGTTTGCTGCTTTCTCCTAATAAACGAGGAACGTTGAATGATCGCAATGGATGTATGCCATAGTCCTATGTGATACATTAAAACTGTTCAGATCAATCGGACACTCAGATGTCCATTCTCCGTGTCAAGCAGCAAGCAGGCCAGGTTAAAAAAAAAAAAAAGGAAAAAAAAAACAAAAAAAAAACAAAGGTTTTATTGCAATCAATATCTGCAAAAAAATGACATACTATTTATGTTTATATGTACATTTATGATGAGCTCATAATACCATAACCCTAATCAAACCAGATGTAAAATACCTTGTAGTATGTCCTTGTAACAACAAAATCTCTGTCAGCCCTTCATAATTTGGCAAATGTAATATTATTTATAATTTTGCCTCATTTTGGTCACTCAAGTTACCGGCATATCAATCTAAACCTCATGTTAACACAGGGTGTACAGATTGTTAGAATTTAGTCTACGAAGTACGAATGATCAACAAAGTGATAAGAACAAACATACAATTTTTTAGGTTTAAAGCAGTTGGTCAAAACATTCCACTTCCAGCCATATATAAAGGCACTTCCAGGAGTTCACACAACCACGCACAGCACAGAAAGTCACGGAGCCTCATCTACGTCGTGCTGAATCCATTTTTGGACACCACTTCAACTGCACTTCATGTTTTTCTGTCTAAACCAGAAGTCCGTAGCAGAAAATGTCAAAGATAGCGCCGCGCCCATGTTTCGTTCAGGAAACTTGTCTGGAAAGGAAGGTAGTGAAGAAAGATTCACTTTGGAAGGCCATATGAGAGGGGCTAGTCCTTATGGCATGAAAAACATTCTCCATATGCTTTTGCTCACAATTATTCTACTGGACTGTCTCAGGAAATTAGAATACACAATATTCTAATTTTTTGAGACAGTCCTGTGTATATATACAGGACTGTCTCAGGAAATTAGAATACACAATATTCTAATTTCCTGAGACAGTCAGGAAATTAGAATATTGTGTATTCTAATTTTCCTGAGACAGTCAGGAAATTAGAATATTGTGTATTCTAATTTCCTGAGACAGTCCTGTATATATACACAGGACTGTCTCAAAAAATTAGAATATTGTGTATTCTAATTTCCTGAGACAGTCCAGTATTTCCATTCAAATCTACTGTCTCGTTTACATTCCCATGCATGTCACCGACATGACAAATTTGAGAGTCAGCTGGCTTGGATAATGTGCTTCCACCTCATGTCAGCTATGTATTCAATTTTCAGATATGTTTTCAAACTGGACTACAGTAACAATTTATTTGTATCAGCTACAGATTTAAAATATTAAGGTTGTCTTTCACACTGCACTGTTAATAAAACATTATCTGGGTTCAAAAACCATTTGTCGAATTCCAAGAAACCTTTTCCTGTCGTAGCAGGCAGGCTACATTCAAGTTTACAAAGTGCTCCACGATATAAAATACACTTAATTTCTTCATTAACTCATTCACTCCCAGCCATTTTCACCGGAGCAACCCCCTTCGCTCCCGGCCGTTTTACTAGATTTTGACTGATTTTGCAAGGCCCACAGAAAATTCTGTTCTATTGCTGTATAAACATGGAACCCACCAAAAGAAAAATTAGACACTCTTCTTCCAGCAGGAAAAAAAGTAAGTTCATATGTTTTCCATTATTTAGAAATCAGCATTAGAAAATACGTTTAGTTTGAGCAATTTTCCACTTTCTAATGAAAAAACAGAGAAATTGAGCTTTTTGTAAAAGCATACCTTTCAAACATCACTTTGACTTTAACACAGCTATTTTTTGCTTTTGTGACATCCAAAATATCTAAATAATGTTTTCCTTCTACAAAATAACATAAACAACAAGACATATGGAGCTTTTTATAACAAAGTAACAATTTATTTACACATAACTAAACTATTGAACTGAGAGATGACGCTGTTGTGGCTGCTGCTGTATCGGCAGACGGGGTACATTTTTCCCTCATCACTGCCTGTCTCATCAAGATAGATTTTTTTTTTTTTTTTTTTTTAATCTTTCTTTCGTAGTGACCACTACCCCCTCTTAACAGAATTCACCTAGGGAACTTTTGTGGGGCATGTGAATTGTGTTTTACATCATTCTCCACATTTTTCTCACGCTTCTTACTTCTTCCAACTTCCGTTTCCTGACTATTTCTCTTCATTCATTTCCTTTCATGGTCCAACATGAGCTCTTACCAAATGCGCTACTGCCCTCCTGTGGCCAGTTTTACTGCACTAAAATGGATTTTGAGCATTGTGCTTTGGAGCGAAATTTCATCAGAACCTAGAGATGTCGCTTGTGGGGAAAAAAAAACCCATAAAAAATGTATAAATACATTTTTGGGACACTGAAAAAATTAAAAATAGAATGTATTTATGCATTTTGGGGAGCAAATGAGTTAAAAGAAGAGGAAAAAAACATCACAAAAAGCTTTCATGGCTTTTATTTATATTATCCTTTTGCTCTTCCGAATACGTCATACTGTGGCTTAATGTGGATTGGTCGTCTTTTGATTGCGAGCAAATCAATGGAAAGAGGCTAGAGCTGCAGATGTGACTAGGAAACTGAATATATATGCTTGAATACTATGGCAAAATCCAAAGCATTTTTTGTAAATAAGTCAATTTTCCAAGTTTTGTCTTAAATACACTTAATTTCTTCATTAAAAGAGGAGCAAACAACATTCCTAAAAGCTTTTTTTGACGGGAAACAATGTTTTTCGAGGGTGACGAGAAGAGCCATCATCTGATCATCAGCTGTATGTTTTTTCAAGGTTCTTCCTACTAAACAGGTCTTGATTGGATCTTTCCCAGATTTACAGTATATGTGGAATAATATTTATTATATAGGATGTATGGAACAAACAATCTGGCGTGCCAGGTTAGCAATTTATAAAGACTTTACATAAAAACAATTGTTACTATTTATATTAAGTAGGGTTGTTCCGATCATGTTTTTTTGCTCCCGATCCGATCCCGATCGTTTTAGTTTGAGTCTCTGCCGATCCCGATATTTCCCGATCTGATTGTTTTTTTTTTTGCTCCCGATTCAATTCCAATAATTCCAGATAATTTTTCCCGATCATATACATTTTGGCAATGCATTAAGAAAAAAATGAATAAAACTCGGACGAATATATACATTCAACATACAGTACATGAGTACTGTATTTGTTTATTATGACAATAAATCCTCAAGATGGCATTTACATTATTAACATTCTTTCTGTGAGAGGGATCCACGGATAGAAAGACTTGTAATTCTTAAAGGATAAATGTGACCTTGTATATTGTGACTAAATATTGCCATCTAGTGTATTTGTTGAGCTTTCAGTAAATGATACTGTAGCCATTTAACTTCTGCCCAAATGCATGATGGGAAGTGCAACCATGACTGTGCGTAGTGGTACCAATTGATATATCTTCTCTGTGTTGAGAAACAAAATAGGGTGTTAAGAAAAAGATCAACTACTACCTTTCTTCCCCACATTGCTTCCCACGATATTTCTAATTGTTGAGAGAGGGATTGTAAGGCTTTAGCCAATTAAATAAAAGCTTCAAAGGCTGCCAAAATTATCTCTACTCATTTAACGTTGCCTTTTAACTCAATGTATACGTAAAACAGTGCCATTATAGATTGAACGCGACAATGCGTGAGTAGGTAGTGCAGCGCATGCATTAATTGCATTAAATATTTAAAAGTTATTACCGCTGTTGACGCGATAAATTTGATAGCCCTAGTTTAAGCCAAAACTAAAGACTCTGGATGAGTGTAAGACATTTTGTCTGTAACGTTAAATACAATTAGGAAACGATTTAATTTAAAAAAAAAAAATATATATATATATATATATATATATTGAAAAAAGGCATGTCCGATATTTTTTTTGCCGATTCCGATACTTTGAAAATGACGTGATCGGACCCGATGCCGATCGATCGAGACATCTCTAATATTAAGTGAAGTAAAAAATAATGTCTTCATTATTTTTTTCAATAAAAAACGTTATTCGATTGATAATATTGCTAAAATGCACTTCTGATAAGGTACTGGTAAAATCGGTAAAATGTGATGAATATGCATGAGTAACTTGTAATCTTATTTATAAGTTTTAAAAAAATGAAGGTATCAGTAACGTAACAAAGTTACCGGTACTTATTCATTCAAACTGTGGAAACACTTGTCCGCCACCCCCCACCACCGTAGGAGAACATCCTCTCAATGTCAATGTTAAAGCACTTCAGCATCGACCTCTCACGGCACTGATCAAATCTTCCTCCATAGAACCTCAAACACAGATTTAATTCAAACACCGCACGCACACAAACAGACTGAAGGTCACTCGTAATGGTCTCGGAAACCTTTCCCTTCACCATGACTACTTGCCAACAGCATCCGCCTCCCCTATATTCACACGACTGAGCCACCCACCGCCCGTCTCCACCCCTCATGCTTTGCCCCCCCCCTTGCCTTATTGTCCCTCAAACATGAGCTCCTTATAAATAGGCATGTGACAGCTGACAAAAGCACGGGCATCCGCAAAGTACACGGTCTCATTTTACACAAAGCTAATGACTCAATAAATACTACCTCCTGAGAGCTGCAGACAAAGAGCCCTTACTTAGAGGGACCATTAAAAAGCTACTGTCTGTCCTCATGTCCCCTGAAGAGACGAAGATCCTCCCCGAGGGATGGACACCTGCGGACACTCTTTCATAACCTTTTTCAGTGTTGTGTTTAAAAGAATGCGCTTGATGCGATTGAATCCTTTGTTGTCGAACAGGGTCCAGCGTGCAGCGTGTCTGTTATGCAATTAGAGTGCGTAGGAACCTCCAGAGTTCAGGACAATCTGTTCTCTCGCACAGTAACAATTTTTCCCATAGGAAATACAGTAAAGTGAATCAATTTGTTCTCCAGACGTAAACTGTCATTTAACCAAGACCAAACAATGTTTAAAATGTGCAATTTTTCACACTATGCTGGAAAGTGCTGTTATGAAATACCCCCTATAATCATGATTAATATCACACTTTTCATACAATTTCTTAGAATGTCGTTAAAAAATTAAATTGCAAATGAACCCCTGCCCCCACCCTGACTCCAACACTCATAACGGGAGCAATTGGCAGTGTTTGGAAGTTGCTAACAGATACTTATCAAGTAGCCCCAAGTCTGAAAAGAAAAGCAGACAGTGCAGTAAACCACTGTGTTTTGTGTTTGTTTTGGGTTTTTACAGAGGACTACATTCCAGCCTCACCCAGTTTAGAAGCCATGTAAGCTACTTGATGAGTTCAACCAATCCCACGCAAAACATTTTAACTTGTGAAAACTAGTATTGGACTGATGTCGATATCAGTATCGGATGGTTCCTCACTAAAATTAAGGAATAAGAAGACTAAAGAAAACATAAGACGCACTGGTGTGCACAAGTAGACGGCAGGTGGTGCTCAAGCACTGGTCCTTGCCGTCTGAACCGAGCCAGTGCCCCTATCAAGGTTAAGTCATGATCATTCTTTCCCTGGTCAACAGGACCCCCACATGGTGTCAACCGGAAATACATCTAGCTGACGATAGCACCAATATATTCATAGTTAGTGTAGGTGTTCAATGTATTTCTGTTAGGGCCTCTGCTCCTCCTTCCTGAGCCCTGGCCCACCTCTGGCAGGTGGGCGTGTTTTTGTTCTGATTACAGAGTGAATGTCAGATGGGTGGAGCGGCCACAGGTGATGGAGATGATAATCAGCCCTCTTTAAAAGCAGTGGACGCCGCTAACTTGTTGCCCGATCAACGTGTCTGTTTGCTAAGTCAGTTGTATCTGGCATTCTTTACTTATTGCTCTGATCACCAGCTCACAGCATTTTTTGCTCTCGTCCCAGGTCCTGTTTTTGCGCGCCCCTTGTCGGATTTCATGCCTGCCTCCTTCTCGAGCTTCATCGCCTCACGCCCACTCGACGACCCCAATCATCGAGTTCCACTGCTTTTGTGTTGGACACAACAAAGCATTTTGGTTCATTGCCACACCGTGCCTGTGTCTGCATAAGGATCCCCTCCATTCTGGGAATCCTAACAATTTCTTGTTGTTGAAAAAAACAAAAACAAAAAAACAATGCTTGTTTAAAGCAGGCTAAAAGCATAATTTATTTGGTAAATGCCAAACATAAAATCAGCTGTGTAGTGTTTGCCCTGTTGTAATATCACCACACAGGCTAATTCATATTGTTTTTTTTCTTTCTTTTTTCTTTTTTTTTTTTATTTTTAAATGTTAACCACTTGCAGCAGCAATCATGCCTCGAAAGGAAAGAATAAGAAAATGAACGTGCTTTGTTGACCCTTGCTAATTTAGAATGGGTTGCTATTAGTTTAAATATATATGGCAGAAAACACTCAGGTGACTTGAAGTTCCGCTCTGAGATCCCCAATCTGGCCAAATTTCAAAACTGTCCGATATGCATGTGTGATCAATTTTCTGGGGAAAGAGCAATTTTGAATTGGAGGGCATTTTTGCTGTTTTTTAAACAGCAAAACCCTATCTGGAAGGGAGAGCAAGCGAGAGCAGAATTACAGACGCCATGACTTTAACGAGATTATCGCGTACTTGCCTTGTTTCGACCCAAAAACTCCATGTAGCATGTATCATTGAGTGTCAAGCAGAGGTTGCGCTAGACATTTTCGTTGTCTGTCATTTTGACTGACAGGGTCATAAAAATCCAGTCATAATCTATTTTTACCAGTCACTTAATTTTTTAAAATGATAATGATGACATATTCAATAGTATTTAGTTTTCATTCATTTTTAATTAATATTGTAACGCTTGCTTGGCGGCGAAAAATTAGACACGGAAGTTGTATTTTTCTCCCTCTTTTTACTCTGCTTACCGCCAACAACACCAACAAAACAACTCCACTCCCAAAGAAAAAGAGGCAACTATATAGACCCCAATCACCAACGTCACACAATGATCTTAATTGTGGTTGTCAGCCCAAAATCTTCCAAATATATATTAAATGCATCTTACCAGATATAAAATGACTACTACATCGTTTGGTGCCCAGATTTCTTGTCGAATTACAGCAGTCCATCTCGCTCTCCTCTTCGGGTCTCTCAGAATACGGTAGAACTTCAAGTCTCTCCGTCTATCTTCTCTGTTACTGCAACCAACCGCCACACACGCCTTCGCCATTTTGATTATTAATGTTAACGAGCAGAAAAACACGCCGTAATAGGAGGCATGTACGTAGCGGTAATGTGTAAACACGACGAGCTGACGGACAATATGGCTGCTCCAGTCAGGGGGCAGAGTTGTGACGTCATGTGATTGGGGTCTATAGACAAGTTTCCTGAGCGAAATACGGGCGCCGCCATCTTGGAAAATGTCTGCTTCGCACTTCCGGTCCGGTCGAGTAGCAGTGTATTAGCAGTGTATTGACGACGATAAAACTACGAAATCAAGCTAGAGAAACCCATGGAATCTTCAAAAATTGATTCAGCACGACCTAGATGACACGTAAATGAGATTGGATGGCAGTTCGTGTCACTTCGTTGATCATTCGTGGACAAAATTATTAACAACGGTCAGCCTGTGTTAACGTGAGGAATGGATTGATACTACGGCCATTAGTGACCAAAATGTGGTGAAATTACAAGTTATATTACATTTGCCGACTGCAGAAGGGCTGACATGGATTGTTTTGTTACAAGGAAATGCTACAAGGTTATGTACATATTATGTAAACACAAATAGTATGTCATTCTTTTTTTTATTGCAGGCATTGATCGCAATAAAACATTTAGACATGATTCAATTTCTTGTTTTATTTAAAACGATTGGTGCACTCCAAAACAGATCAATAAATCACATTTATAAAAGTATTGCAAAAATAGCATACGAGAATGTGATATCAGACCGCAGAGCTCCGGAGCCTCGTGAACAAATAGCGACATCACGGAGGCCCTTGGCGGCATTTAGATGTGCTTTTTTCCCGTCCTCGGTAATTCCAGCTCCAATAGCATATATTTAAAGACGCTACCGTTCACAAGTTCGTAGTTGGATCACGGCGATCTCGGCGAACCACCGTCTGTCACAATTCCTTCCTCTCTCGGCCTATCCCGGGAGTCGAGCTGTCATCATCATTGTGGAACGCAAACTATATATGTTCGATATATGTCCATCAACGTACAAGTCAAGTTGTCTTCTCTTTTATAACAGCATTTCCCAGCTGTAAACAAACGAATAAAAACTTGTAACACTTGGATTTATGCGGTGCATTCAAACACGATTAGCAACAGGCGGCTAGCAGCAGTAGCAGAAGCTAGTTGTTGTAAAAATGATTAAACTTCGTAATTACAATCATCATCGTAATATCAATAGCAAAGGCAACAAGTCGTTTCATGCGCCAGATTTTAGGTTTCGTATTTTTAGAGCACATTACCTTCCATAACAGCGGGGGCATGACTGCAGGAGCTGTCAGTTTTGTCCATCTCCTTCCCTCCCACCTGTATGACGAGTACGAGCACCCATGGTTTGGAAATCGACATGGTACGAAGCATGGAGGCCTTGGCTTGGTTCTCCACCCGCCTACATCAAAATATCATTCCCGGGATCTTGTATAAAGACCTCCCAACTTCGATTCCACCGCCATTGACTTCAACGGTAAACAGGCGGAAACGGAAGGGGAAGGAAGACATAAGGAAGTAAACCGGAAGTACCTCGGAAACTTGTCTATACACAGGCGACAATCTAGTCCACCAATTGGATGACGCGCCGGCACACCGGGTGCACCAATAAGAACCTCGCATTGATGTGTCAATCACGGTGCTGCCGCCAGACCACGGTGACGCTACAATATTCTGACAGAGTAGCCAACGACGTCATGCATTAAGAGAGACAATAGCTAATTAATATGCCACCCTGTGGTCTGGGGTGTGAATTGCAACCTGTCAAAATGACGGACGGACTTCAGTTTTTTCCGTCACCGTTTTAAAAAAACGGTCAACGACGGAAAATATTCGGTTAACGCGACCCCTGGTGTCAAGACACAGCTGTGATTGGCCACAGCTGGATTTTTTGGGGATTTTATAGGTGAAATATGGTAATATAACAAGGGTCGCAATGCAGAAATTGCAGACATCAAGCAGTGGTCGAGATGTTTTTCATATATTACCCTTTTAAACTTTTTTTTTCTCCAATTTTTCTTTGTTTGGATCGATTATATATCGTCTAACATATCGGAGAAAATGCGACAGTAACAAAAAAAAAAAAAATACAATTAAGCGATAATTATTAGGTAAATATCTGTGACTTTTTTACAGACGCCATTTTTTTCATGTTAACTTAATTTGTCTAAAAGTTTAAAATATGCAAGTGAATAATTTTTTTAAGTCTTTTTTTTTATGCGAGATATGGGACATCAGTTAATTATTGTAAGCTAAAAACAACAGACATTTTGAATAATAAATATAATTAATTACCTTCGTTTTATGGCTGGGTTGAAAAAAAAGCGGTTGCGCGATGTCTGTAAACGGGGGTTTTCAGGGTAAAACGGACAAATTAAAAATAGTTCGGGGGCTTAATGTGCCATGACTCTGCTATGGCAGCATATAGACATATAGTTCTATCAAACCCAACAGTTGTTTTGTCTTAAAATACAGCAGTTTCTTTAAAAGAGGAGTGCAAGAGCAGAAACTGCTTTTTCAGTCTTGTCTGTTTTCCGCCATATATATATATATATATATATATATATATATATATATATATTAGGGCTGTCAAACGATTAAAATTTTTAATCGAGTTAATTACAGCTTAAAAATTAATTAATCGTAATTAATCGCAATTAATCGCAATTCAAACCATCTATAAAATATGCCATAATTTTGTGTAAATTATTGTTTGATAAGACACAAGATGGATATATACATTCAACATACGGTACATAAGGATTATTTGTTTATTATAACAATAAATCAACAAGATGGCATTAACATTAATAACATTCTGTTAAAGCGATCCATGGATAGAAAGACTTGTAGTTCTTAATAGAAAAATGTTGTACAAGTTAGAGAAATTTTCAATTTAATATAATTTGTAAAATTTTCAATCAAAAAATAAACTAGTAGCCCGCCATTGTTGATGTCAATAATTACTTACACAATGCTCATGGAGGCCTATAAAATCAGTCGCAAACAAGCGCCAGCAGAGGGCGGCAAAACTCCATAAAACACAACAACTGAGCGTTTCAATGTGTACTGTCATTTAAAACTCTCTGAGCGGGGCATCTGCGTTAATTGCGTCAAATATTTTAACGTGATTAATTTAAAAAATTAATTAACGCCCGTTAACGCGATAATTTTGACAGCCCTAATATATATATATATATATATATATATATACATATTACTGTATATATATAATGAAATTATCTAATACATCTGCAATGTTTTTCTTTCTTTTATTGATTCATATTGTTCGAACGAGGAAGCCAGACTGGCAGTTGCACTGAGAATAATGCCCTTTTTTCCCCTCTGAGCACCTGCCCCCAAATTGTATGTGCACACCACTGCTAAAAAAGATATGAAGAAAACATGCATTTAGCCTTGAGTTGGCTAAAAAATGCAATGATAATTGTGTACCGCTTCTGCCAAACCCATCATGAACAAAAAAACAAAACACACATTTCGGTGCCTTTTAACCACCCGCTTGTTTTATTGAAAACATGCCTGACATTGGTGAGTGACTTTCAGTTGATCTGATAATAGAGGTGACGCAATCAAGAGTTTGACTTACCATATTTTTCGGACTACAAGTCGCAGTATTTTTTTCATAGTTTGGTTGGGGGTGCGACTTATACCCTGGAGCGACTTATGTGTTAATTATGTATATAATGTATAATAATGTGTTAATTAATTGCATTATTAACACATTATTATATCATTTCACTTGTTATTTTGGTGTTCTGAAGTGACACTGATAGTTTGGTAAACTTGTTAGCATGTTCTTTATGCTATAGTTATCTGAATAACTCTTCATAGCTATGTTACGTTAACATACCGGCCACATTCGCATTTCATTGTTCATGCAACATCATACTGTACTCTTATTCAGCATGTTGTTCTCTATTGTATTTTTTTAATTGCCTTTTCAAGATGACATATCTGTTCTATTTGTTGGATTTTATCAATTAAATTAATCAATTAAATCAATTAAAAAATGCGACTCATCAGTGTTTACCATAGGATTTTAGGAGACTGTGGTGGGTGGGTCTCTGACCCTCGGGGTAGGGTGTGTGTGTACATTTTCAAGCCTGGTGTATCTCTTTAGGGCATTTTAAGACCGCTGAATGTAATATAAATTGCTGTATGCGGTGTCGCCGGATCGCGTCAAATGCAGCAGAATGCAGCAGACAGTAGTCACGTAGCCTGGTACACCAGACTCAGCCGCAATATGTTCCAATCCACGGTAAATTCGGTTTTACATGACCAAAAACACATCGAGTCGCTAAAACCAACAGTCTGTCTTGCGCTAGCCATGTTGAATATGTTGAAATGTCTCTCGCTAGTTTCTTGTCGTTTTACCGACGTCGCGTCAGCCCGTCGCTGATTGGTCCGCTCCGCTGTCTATTTGCTGTGGCTGGCTCCGCCCTGGAAATTTTTTTCTGCTGAACGGTGGCCAGACTCATAATCTCATAGCCAGGCATGAAAATGGGTCAGGGGTTAAAAAGGTGAGAAGGGTGTGGAGGAAATATGTTCCAGTCCACCCCAACAAAATATTGAGCTCTGTCGACCCACACTGTGTTTCAGCAGGGCGGGTGCTCGTAGATCAAAAGGGGCACATGAATAAGTATTTAATACACCTTAAAACAACATAACTTCAATTTTAACCAGCTTTAGATAATAATTGGCTGCGACTGTGACATACTTTAATTGGGAGGGGGCAACAGTGAATAGAAATCAAAACTGTCATCAACACTTTCTGGTTGTGACTCAGTCTGCCTGCCTCTTTTCTTCCTTCAACCTCTGCATCAAAACTTCCTTCCTCAACTTGTTCATCTGAGAACAAACCACATCAGATGGTCACTGAGCCACCAACAGCACAGTTTTCTAAAAAACTATTATTTCATTATTATCCATACTTAACAACTCTAGCAACGAATGATTGATAAAGCAATGACATAAAATCTTATAGAAAAATAACATTGTAATTGTGTTTATAATTGTATTTAATACCCAACTATCCTTGCAAACTTGTTCTTACCAGGTCTGCTATTCACCCAGCTGATGAGGTATCCACTGCCTTTAGCAGCCTCATCCAACTCATTTTTTTATCCCTCAATCTCCTTTCCCTACAAGGCATGTCTATGTAATGAAATATAAATATTTAAAAAAAAAAAAAAAAAAAAAAAAACAGACTCCCCGGTGGCTTTTAGTTTGAAAGCTTTCTTAATTTCTTTCTCTCTCAGTAACGATGGAGGTAGATTTGTGTTTTTATTATTCAATCAAAAAACAAAGTTACTTCTATCAAAAACAAAGTTGCTTCAATCAAAATACAGTATATGCTTTTAATCCCAAAAAAGTCACTTCAATTAAAAAAAATTGTTTTTGATTGCAAAAATAAATTTGAGACAAAAAAAGCATTTGAAAACTATTTTTCTTGATTGAAACAAATTTTTCCATTGACGTAATGTTGTTTTGCGTTTGGGCCACATTTTGGCTAGGACATTTGTGTCTTTATTATTCAATCAAATAAGTTGCTTCAAACAAAATATATATATATAAAAAGAAAAACTTTGCACATGTGTCAATCACCGTTTAACAAAGCCTGAGAGGGTTTGAGTAGACTCACGATGAAGCATTTAATAAAGCCAAGCATTTTCTAACTACTTTATTCTTGTTCAAAAATAATTCGGTGGGGCAGTAACATGTTTAAAACTCATAATTCTTACATTTTGAAGTGCTTGAAAACCATTTATAAATGATACTTTGGTGAAAAAAGTGAAGTCTTATATATATGTATCTTTTTTCCAATGTAAAATCTGAATAAATACATTGCACACGCACAAAAAAATGGGGGTGGGGGGGCGCTACTTCGCGGTTTTCACTTATTGCGGCGGGTTCTGGTCCCCATTAAACGCGAAAAACGAGGGATCCCTGTATTTCTGAAAAGTTTTAAACGAGACTGTGGCGGGCCGCCACAGTCTCGTTCATTGGTCGGAAACACTGCTCATACTCCGGTGCGACTTATATATGTTTTTTTTCCTCTTCGTTGGGCATTTTATGGCTGGTGCGACTTATATTCAGGTGCGACTTATAGTCCGAAAAATACGGTAAGTATCTTTGACGCAAACTGCAACAAAAAAACAAAACAAAACTTTTTTATACATTTTTTTTTTTTTTTTTAAACTACGTGGTATCATTACGGTATCGGCGACAGACAATATGGGACAGCTGGAGATCACAATTTGTTTGAAATTCTCTCAATGTGGTTGTTCATTATGTTTTATTTATTAGGAGAAAGCGGCTAGCATGAAGGGGTTAAGGGTGGGAGAGAGGAAGGAAGCAGACAGAAGAGGAGAGGAACAAACAACAACAAGAAATACATTACACGCCTACGATACCTATAAACATAGTGGTGCTATCGTTAGCTAATTACATTTACCCTTGGACACCATGGGTGGTCTGACAACCGAGGAGAAAGAGGAGTGGAGTCAAAATGAGATGTGATTAAGCGGGGTGGAGCGTACAACAATCAGCAATGTGAGGTGTGGAACCCAGTATTGTGTGAATCACTTGCAAGTTCAGCTATCTCTTCAAGTACTGTATTTTGTGGTTCAACATTGTATTACAGGGAAAGTGCTCAAACTCGTTTATAAATCCTTGATAAATTGAGGATGCAAACAATGTACAGGAATCCATCATTTTTCGCGGTTAATGGGGGCAAGAACCCGCCTTGATAAGTGAAGAACTGCTAAGTAGCCCCCCCAACAACAACAAAAAATGTGTGTGTGGGTGTTAATGTATTTATTCAGATTTAGCAATGGAGAGAGAGAGATAAGACATGTTTTTTCACTTTTTCCCCAAAGAATAATTATTTAAAACAAAACAAAAAAAAACTTATGTATTTATATAATGTACATATTTTAATTAGGGCTGTCAAACGATTAAAAATTTTAATCGAGTTAATTACAGCTTAAAAATTAATTAATCGTAATTAATCGCAATTAATCGCAATTCAAACCATCTATAAAATATGCAATATTTTTCTGTAAATTATATATATATTCTGTAAAATAAATTGTTGGATATTGAAAGATAAGACACAAGATGGATATATACATTCAACATACGGTACATAAGGACTGTAGTGGTTATTTCACTCTACTGTCATTTAAATCTGTCGATGCTGTCCTCACTCCGAAGCGTCTACTTTTTCCAAAGCTAGACAGCTAGTGAACGACGCCTTAATAATCAGACTTTTTCCTTTTTCATCTGATTTATTAATAAAATGGCCTCAAACCATTGTCCACTTTAGACTGTCGTAAAACTACAAAAAAAAAGTACACAAGCATTGCATTAGCAACAACGTTAGCTTAGCACGCTATACAGGTTCACTAAGCATAAACAAAAAGCATCTCATACAAAAAATATAACATTTCGCTTACTAACATAATATGTATATTCTCTACAACAACCATACTTACGGACAAATCTTGTCCAAGGATCATATAAGCACAACATTACAACGTAGGCGTCAGCCCGAGACGTCGTGCAGCCATATTGAACTGGCAAGAAAACAATAAACCATGTCACAAAGCGACCACAACAGTTCGCTGTTAGACAGCACAAAAAGCCTTGCTGTAAAACTTACTAAAAGGCAGAATACTGTCTGAGCGGGACATGTGCGTTAATTGCGTCAAATATTTTAACGTGATTAATTTTAAAAAATTAATTACCACGCGTTAACGCGATAATTTTGACAGCCCTAATTTTAATAAATGTTTTTTTTAAGAATTCAAATTTGTAATAATTATGATAAGTTTTAAACATGTTACTGTCCCACCGAATTATTTTGAAACAAGAATAACATAGAAAAATGATTGTTTTTATTAACTGCTGAATTGAGTGAGTCCACTCAAATTCGCTCACGCTGCTCACTTACACACAATGAGTTAACAAAGCTAAACGATGATTGACACATGCGGCCCCTTGAAGTTTCGACTTCAAAACTTCTCTGGCAAGATCAAACCTTAACGCCTGTCAATCATCTTTAACTTTAACAAGCAACTCCAGTGCACTGCCTGACCAATAAAAGCAGCAGGAGGGAGAGTGAGACTACGCGATCGTATTGGGACAGCTCTATAAAATACTGTATTTATTTTTTAACTGAAAAAAAAATCTGCGATGGACTGAGGGCAAAAGTTTGAAGCACGAAGTAGCGAGGGATCACTGTATTGCAAAATGTGTATTCTCAGTTGTGGCATTTTATCAAGCAGCAGCAACTTTATAAATTTGTGCCTTTGGCACATTCAGCTGTTGCATCATAGAACAAAGTTATAGCGTTTTCTGGAGCTACCTGAATAACACTAACTTCTCATTTCATTAAGCACGACACATACATACATGGTGGACGGCAACTTACTTGCCAGAAGCACGTGTACCGTCCGGCTAGTCAGGGCTCCATGTGCGCTGGCACTCACGCAGCTGTAGCCCCCCTCCAGAGCCTGGAGGGGTGCTCCGTCCTCAGAGGAAGGCGACAGAAGGAGGGACCGATCAATGACATACCGCAGCGCGCCGCTTCCCTCTGGGGGAAGGGGCGTGTTGTTATGCAGCCAGGTGATGTTGAACGGTGTGTCGTTGGCCCCTAAGTTACAGTCAAGCGTGAGGGGGGACCCCGGCTCCAAGACTACATAACTGGGTCCAGCCCCGCAGCTCAGCTCCACCGAAGCAGGCTTATCTGCAAATTAAGAAAAAAGGGAATCATCGATATGGACATGGAGTATAATCCGGAGGGGGTGCGATAATAACAACCGTAAGGTTATCTTAGTCAATGAGATTCCAGAACAAACCAAAATAAGAGAAAGTGTGAACAGAGAAAATATTGGGGATTTACTCCTTTGGTGAGGTTATAAACAGTAACTGTCAGCTAAAATTTCCCAATTAGAGTTCTCGAAAGGAGAGCAATAACAATGTGTCATCAGTGGATGTGCAAGCCAAAAGCCGAGTCCGCTTATTAGAAACGATTTGAAGTGTAATGCATTGCTTGGTATGACCTGCATGCTGCCTTTACCCAATCATGCCTCTCTGCAGCCTACATTTGATTTACAATTGAATTTAAATATTAACGTTTGTTTCACTCTTGGATTAGATTATTGCTGTTCTTGGCTGTTGTATAATTTATCATTTTATAGCAGGGTTTCGATGGAGTCAAGAGCATTTGTAACATGCACACTCACACACGGATCATAGGGATATGCATTCCTGAGGAGGGACATTTTGTGGACAGAGAGGAGTCAAGTGAGGAAAATGAGATGGAGAGGGTGTGGCTTTGGAAATGAAACGGGCACAGACTCTGTTAAAGAATTTGAATGTCAGAGCATTAAATTTAAAGGGGTCCCCCCTCTTGGAGCCAGAGATGTTTGGATATGAGTCTAGTCTGTGCTCACCAGCAGCACTGGGAAATTATTTTGTGCATGTTCTTTATGAATATAAGTATTTTCATATCTTTCGATGTGTCTTCTTCAAAGTAGAAGTAAATGTAACTTGACTTTTCACTCGGATGCAATGATATGAACATGAACTACTATAAAAAATCCATTGTATTACACCGATTTGGTCTTCTTATATAATTCGAACAGTTTTTGATATTCATATATTTATTTTTACTGGTAGTTTTAAAGAATCTGCAACGAATAGAAAGACCTGAGAGAGTAGTTAAACATTTCATTCTAAATCAAAGTATAGCTACATCTTTAAAAAAGTTTTGTGTTATAAATGAAAACAGTCATCGTTATCATTAACAGATAAACCATCTGATCTCCCTACATCACAGAGAGCAAGAGAAATTGAATGTGAAAATTCGCATTACCCAACCCAGCCGCAGTAACGTGTGGAATCCTGGTTAAAGTAAGACTGTAGTATTTATTAATCAAAAGTACTACTAATACTAATACATAGGCAAGTGACTAGCCGCCATTCAAACATACATTCACTACTGCACAGATAACTTCCTTTCCTTTTTTTTATTTGAATGAACAGTATCTAACTTTGATAATTTTGGTTGGTTCATTTCCTCTGCTGTGTGAGACTGCTTTTCAATTTAGTTCTGTGGAAAACATGACGACAACAGAGAAAGACAGAAAGAAAGGGATGAGGTTCTTGGGATAAAAGCTCCTAATGACTGAAGTGGGAGATAAAAAGGAGCTAAAGACTCAATCTGTGTGACAGGCTGTTACGTGATTGGTTTTCATAAGGAGCAAAGCTAAGACAGGTAAAATGCACTGCACTGAAATTACTTTAAAAGTCCACTTAAATGCAGTGTGGTGCTCAAATCTGGAATTTTGAGCATGTCAGACAGTCAGGTCACTGGGTTTGTCCACTGCATCCAGCCCATGCATTTTCAACCATTATTGCATCGTCATACATTATGCATCAACATCTGTTAAATTAGCTCTACTTTGGGGGAGAGCTTGCATCAAATTTCCTAAAAATTACTAATTTATTAAACCATTTAAATGAATCGGCAGCACTCTCCAGTCTAAATGCATGGTCTGTTTTAGTGTATGGACTAGTTTATGTAGGGGAATGACTATTTATGAGCAACAGTGACACATCTTGTTCAGCTTATTAATTCTATTGATTCTGCATAACCTAGTGTCAGTGTTGTGCATGGTGCTGACCAGCAGTTTTCAGAGCAGATAATAGTTTAACATTAAGAAAGGCAGCATCACAGAATTTTTATTTCCTGCCTTTTTTGCATATTACAGCAAAATACAGTAGACCCTCCAAGTTGTAGAGCTGGACAATATTATGATGACACAATGCACATACTGTATCGCAATACGTCGTTCAGTTTTTATTATCATGTTATCATATTTTTAATATTTTATAATTATCCTTTTTTTTCTTCATCCATTTTTCTCACAGACGCCATCTTACCATGTGACCTCACAGGTCAAGGTTACACACAAGCATAATTCTTGTTTAATGCGGCACAAGCAACCACAGTCAGCTGTTACTAGATGCCACATTGTATTTGGCGTGCTGGACGCATAACCGCAAATTAAAAAAAAAAAGAAAATTTAAAAATAAAAAAAAACAGATTTTCACATAGTTATTTTAAACATAAAATATGTAGGGCTATTGTCATGTTTATATTAGGGCTGTCAAACGATTAAAAATTTTAATCGAGTTAATTACAGCTTAAAAATTAATTAATCGTAATTAATCGCAATTCAAACCATCTATAAAATATGCCATATTTTTCTGAAAATTATTGTTGGAATGGAAAGATAAGACACAAGACGGATATATACATTCAACATACGGTACATAAGTACTGTATTTGTTTATTATAACAATAAATCAATAAGATGGCATTAACATTATTAACATTCTCTTAAAGCGATCCATGGGTAGAAAGACTTGTTGTTCTTAAAAGATAAATGTTAGTGCAAGTTATAGAAATTTTATATTAAAACCCCTCTTAATGTTTTCGCTTTATTAAAATCTGTAACATTTTCAATCAAAAAATAAACTAGTAGCTCGCCATTGTTGATGTCAATAATTACACAATGCTCACTCATGGTGCAACACATAAAATCAGTTGTACCCAAACGCCAGCAGAGGGTGCCAAACACCAAAAAACAAGTAACAAGCGGACACTCCACTGTGCTGTCATTTTAATATGTTTGAGCGGGCCATGTGCGTTAATTGTGTCAAATATTTTAACGTGATTAATTTAAAAAATTCATTACCGTCCGTTAACGCGATCATTTTAACAGCCCTAGTTTATATGCATTATTACTGTATTGTGAAGTTGCAGTATTATATTGTGAACGTTATACTGTGACTGACTTGTGGAATGCATGCATCCCTCCTATAGCACATTTCATAAAACTACTATTTAAGTTTCCACACGCACATTGATATCCTGAAGATTCCCTTCTCTTGCTCTGGTGTCGGATTAATTATGTTAATGGGCAAGGGAATTTTTCCTTGATTAAATGAGACCTGACCCCCCTGCTGTCTCTTCTTGATGAAGAGGCTGGGTAAAGCACAGATAGGAAGCACCACGTTCTTATACAAGGAAAAACACAAACATAATCATGTAATGGAGACATATTAAGGTACAGTGGGTACTGTACATGAGTACACTCAGGCCAATCAGACCCAAAACAAAAAATCATGATAGGATTTCAGAGGCACATATGACCATGCATGCGCAACACTCCACGGCTCATCAACATTTCAAATCCAGTAATTAGGTCTTATTAAGTCATTAAAATAACTATTAACCAGCTCACTGAGAACTTGGCTAAAGTTAGAGATCGGTCTATACAGTATGTGTTAGGTATGCAGTATGTGATGAAACAGAAGCAGAACATTCTAAAAAAATTAAGGTTTTGTTCTTTCATGGGGGACATTTTGCCTTGATCATCAGTTGGTTAAATATATACAGTGGGGCAAATAAGTATTTAGTCAACCACCAATTGTGCAAGTTCTTTTCCTACTTGAAAAGATTAAAGAGGCCTGTAATTGTCAACATGGGTAAACCTCAACCATGAGAGACAGAATGTGGGGGAAAAAAACAGAAAATCACATTGTTTGATTTTTAAAGAATTTATTTCCAAATTAGAGTGGAAAATAAGTATTTGATACCTACAAACAAGCAAGATTTCTGGCTGTCAAAGAGGTCAAACTTCTAACGAGGTCTAACGAGGCTCCACTCGCTACCTGTATTAATGGCACCTGTTTTAACTCATTATCGGTATAAAAGACACCTGTCAGTCACACTCCAAACTTCTCTATGGCCAAGACCAAAGAGCTGTCAAAGGACACCAGACACAAAATTGTACACCTGCACAAGGCTGGGAAGACTGAATCTGCAATAGACAAAACGTTTGGTGTAAAGAAATCAACCGTGGGAGCTATTATTAGAAAATGGAAGACATACAAGACCACTGATAATCTCCCTCGATTTGGGGCTCCATGCAAGATCTCACCCCGTGGCGTCAAAATGATAACAAGAACGGTGAGCAAAACCCCCAGAACCACATGGGGGACCTAGTGAATCACCTACAGAGAGCTGGGACTAAAGTAACAAAGGATACTATCAGTATCACAATGCGCCGCCAGGGACTCAAATCCTGCACTGCCAGACGTGTCCCCCTGCTGAAGCCAGTACACGTCCAGGCCCGTCTGCGGTTCGCTAGAGAGCATTTGGATAATCCAGAAGAGGACTGGGAGAATGTGTTATGGTCAGATGAAACCAAAATAGAACTTCTTGGTAGAAACACAGGTTCTCGTGTTTGGAGGAGAAAGAATACTGAATTGCATCCGAAGAACACCATACCCACTATGAAGCATGGGGGTTTAAACATCATGCTTTGGGGCTGTTTTCTGCAAAGGGACCAGGATGACTGATCTGTGTAAAGGAAAAAATGAATGGGGCCATGTATCGAGAGATTTTAATTTAAAATCTCCTTCCATCAGCAAGGGCATTGAAGATGAGATGTGGCTGGGTCCTTCAGCATGACAATGATCCCAAACACACAGCCAGGGCAACAAAGGAGGGGCTCCGTAAGAAGCATTTCAAGGTCCTGGAGTGGCCTCGCCAGTCTCCAGATCTCAACCCCATAGAAAATCTGTGGAGGGAGTTGAAAGTCCGTGTTGCCCAACGAAAGCCCCAAAACATCCCTGCTCTAGAGGAGATCTGCATGGAGGAATGGGCCAAAATACCAGCAACAGTGTGTGAAAAGCTTGTGAAGAGTTACAGAAAACGTTTGGCCTCCGTTATTGCCAACAAACAGTCCATAACAAAGTATTGAGATGAACTTTTGGTATTGACCAAATACTTATTTTCCACCATGATTTGCAAATAAATTCTTTAAAAATCAAACAATGTGATTTTCTGTTTTTTCTTCCACAATCTGTCTCTCATGGTTGAGGTTTACCCATGTTGACAATTACAGGCCTCTCTAATATTTTCAAGTGGGAGAACTTGCACAATTAGTGGTTGACTAAATACTTATTTGCCCCACTCTAATTACTCATTTGAGTTGTAATCAGATGATTGAGTTGGTTATTGAAGAATATTTTATTAATCTGACTTCAAAAGTGTTGATTTGTTTTAAAAAGTGATGCCAGTTTCAGTTCACTCTTTTTGGCTTGGATGAATTCTGCCTAAAGCTACGTTGAACACTAAAAATGCAATTTTAATAGGACTTGTGTTTAAATCCTTATTCATTTGCCAATTTC
Organism: Corythoichthys intestinalis; assembly: GCF_030265065.1. Lineage (NCBI taxonomy): Eukaryota > Metazoa > Chordata > Actinopteri > Syngnathiformes > Syngnathidae > Corythoichthys > Corythoichthys intestinalis. Next base: position 30,687,819 of record NC_080395.1, on the reverse strand, counting down.
TGGGTAAGTTGATAGTATTTTTTTTTAACTTGTTTGGAATCAGAAAGCAAAACACAAAACAGCTAAACTAATAGTTAATAAGACAATTCGATACTTCATACCAAACTGATGTAAAAGAGCATAATTGTAAGAAACTTGGGGCTAAATAAAATAGCTTGCTAGTTTGGAAACTGACAGGCAAGTTGTACTACCACAAAAGCAAAGCTGTTTGAAGTGTTTATGATTAATATTTGAGCTGTTTTTCTGTTCTCTTTATAGCACTGCATACGTTAGTATGGTTCCAGTTTAGAGCTTTGCCGAAACCTGAGCTTTGCTTTGACCGGGGTCTTCGGTGCTCCACAGGTTGTATGTTGACAATGAGCCTAACCTAGTGATATTCATTTGGCTGTGTCACTCTCAATGTGTTATCCTTCCTTCAACACCCCCTCCTCTTGGTGTCTGTTTTCATGAACCTTGTGAAGAACTGGAGTCAGGGTTTCCCCCAGAAAAAAATGACAGGTGGCATAGAAGCCCAATGGCAGTCCATGTTTTGGGGAACAAATATATCAAAAAATAAAACGAAAGTTGAAGGAAAATTTGAAATTATGACTATGATATGATACTAGCCATTCATTAACATTAATTAAACATAGAGTCTTACAAAAATGTGCAGTCATGAAGTACAGTTTAACAAGGAAAAAATATATATAGATAAAATGCAATTCAGTGAAATGGCAGAGAGCTGGGACAAGTTTGTCCACATATCGACCATAAAGTGTCGGTATTATGCTTTCAACAGTATCACCAGGCGTGGTTAAAAAAAATACTTCAAATATGCATTAATACTTTATTTTAGTGCTGCAACGATTAATCGATTAACTCGAGTATTCGATTAGAATAAAAGCTTCGAATTAAATTTTGCTGCTTCGAGTATTCATTTAATTAAAGTGGCATTGTAATGGTTTGTTTTTGAAAGTGTTTGCATTTAGTTTTTTGATTTGGGTGGATACACTGCCCTCTGGTCTGCCTCATTTTACATGGCCAAATCCAGCTGCTCCCTGTTAAGACCAACATAAGCTAGGTTTTTGTTTTAGCTAATGTTTTTTGATGCATTCGTAATTTAGTTTAAAGGTATATTTAACCAACTTTTGTGGGAATATATGTCTGAACCATTTGTTAAGAGCATTGTAAAAAAAAAAAAGTTAGTATTTTATAGCATTTAAGCTAGTGGACTTTTGCTATGTAAGTTAGCCAATTGTTCTTTTCTTGTACATATGTAGATCCTGATTTATTTAATTATTTTCTTATACCGTTTGAGGCCCAGCTCAGGTATTTTAATTTTTTCATGTTTATCCGATTACTCGATTATTTGAACTAACTAGTTCATCGATTAATCCACTACTAAAATAATTGATAGCTGTAGCCCTAGTGTGTTATCAAGCGTAATGAAATTTTTAGGTAAGAAGATTTTTTTTTTTTAATAAGATCTAGACGTTTTTGAGTGAAAACAGTATAAAAGTGGGGGTTTTTCTAGTCACTTCTGAGATGCAATTGTTGGCTGTTTTCAACAATGTACATGGAAAATAAAGACATTGATCGACTGAAAATGGTTCAATATTAGATGAAATGTCTTGTTTTCTCATGTATATTTTAGGGCTGTCAAACGATTAAAATGTTTAATCGAGTTAATTACAGCTTAAAATTAATTAATCATAATTAATCGCAATTCAAACCATCTATAAAATATGCCATATTTTTCTGTAAATTATTGTTGGAATGGAAAGATAAGACATAAGACGGATATATACATTCAACATAGGGTACATAAGTACTGTATTTGTTTATTATAACAGTAAATCAACCAGATGGTATTAACATTATTAACATTCTGTTAAAGCGATCCATGGATAGAAAGACTTGTAGTTCTTAAAAGATAAATGTTAGTACAAGTTATAGAAATTTCATATTAAACCCCCTCTTAATGTTTTTGTTTTATTAAAATTTGTAAAATTTTCAATCATAAAATTAACTAGTAGCTCACCGTTGTTGATGTCAATAATTACACAATGCTTATAGTGCTGAAACACATAAAATCAGGCGCACCCAAGGGCTAGCAGAGGGCGACAAAACATCAAAAAACACAAGTAACAAGTGGACTTTGCACTGTGCGGTCATTTTAATCTGTTTGAGCAAGGCATGTGCGTTAAATGTGTCAAATATTTTAACGTGATTAATTTTTAAAAAAATAATTACCGCCCGTTAACACCATAATTTTGACAGCCCTAGTATATTTATAATTGCTCCTTACCTAAAAAATGTTTATCCGATTACTCGATTAGTCGAAAGACTTTTCAGTCGAATACTCGATTACTAAAATATTCGATAGCTGCAGCCCGACTTTATTTACTAAAATACAATCAATGTGAAATACAGTAGATGAGCAGAGGGTGGCGAGGAGGTATATGGAGATAAGCACTTGGAGGTAAAGACAGCAGAGTGAAGTTGGACGTTTGCCCAACGTTCACCTGTGCTTTTAAAGACGCACATGTTCTCTCTGGGGTTAGAAATGCTACAAAATGACAACAACAAACAAAGGAACAAACACAAAATAAAATAAACATTTAATAAAAAGTAAAAATAAATAAAAATTTAAAGAAATAAAAATGATGCAGAGGTTACTGTCCACTTGCCCCTAATGCAACCAGAATCCTATGACAAGCGGGAAATGTTACACTCATGTCTGAAACCTAAACATTGTAGAAAATGGATGTATTAATAGTTGTGTAGCTTTCTGATGGTTATGTAGCTTTTTGCACCAGCTAATGGCAATAAAAAAACTTTTTGTGCTCTTACGTTGTTGGATTCGCAACACTCCAAACAGAGGACTTGATGTTTTGCTTGAAGGCGCTGTGAGGCAATGATTCACTCAACGATGTGAACAGCTGCCCTATCAGGACCACAGACGTTCCAGCTGTGTTTCCTCCCATGACGAAACTTGAGTGCACTTCTCACAGAGACTCATCCTCCACGCAAACACATCAACAGGTTCTGGGAACTTCTACAAATAAGATCTTACGTTCTTAAGTTGAACAATGCGACAGGAAGTTCTTACTGCATGAATAATAAAAGAAAAAGCGCTCTTCATCATATTTCAAATTCCGTCATCTCAATTCTTGCTGCAAATCCTCACAAAATGACAATGATTACAATGTACCAAGTGACTTCTAGTATATTTACAAACTTTGTTTCAGTACAGCTAGTGTTAATTTCTTAACACTTTTTGTAAATGCACCTAATGACAACGAATTAGGAAAGAATACAGTGCTTGCCAAAAGTATAGGAACCCCTGCAATATTGTCAGATAATGCTCAAAATCTGCCAGAAAATGATTGCAATTACAAAAGCGTTGGTATTAATATCTTCATTTATTTTGCTTGCAATGAAAAATCTCAAAACAGAATGGGAAAAAAAATTAAATCGATATAATTTTACACAAAACTCCAAAAAAGGGCCAGACAAAAGTATTGGCACCCTTTGAAAAATCAAGTGATGCTTCTCTAATTTGTGTAATTAACAGCAATAGTGGCAATAACTAAATCACACTAGCAGCTAGTTAAAATAGATTAAAGTTGACTCAACCTCTGCCCTGTGTCCTTGTGTGTACCACATTGAGCATTAAGGAAAGAAAGAGGACAAAAGAACTGTCTGAGGGCTTCAGAAGCAAAATTGTGAGGAAGCATGGGCAATCTCAAGGCTACAAGTCCATCTCCAAAGACCTGAATGTTCCTGTGTCTACCGTGCGGAGTGTCATCAATAAGTCTAAAGCCCATTGCACTGTGGCTAATCTCCCTAGATGTGCACGGAAACAAAAAATTGACGAGAGATTTCAACGAAAGATTGTGCGGATGGTTGATAAAGAACCTCGACTAACATCCAAACAAGTTCAAGCTGTCCTGCAGTCCGAGGGACGAACAGTGTCAACTCGTACAACTCGTAGGATATCCAGGAAGACCCCACTTCTGAGCCAGAGACATCAAAAAGCCAGGCTGGAGTTTGCCAAAACTTACCTGACAATGCCAAAAACGTTTTGGAACAATGTTCTCTGGTCAGATGAGACAAAAGTAGAGCTTTCTGGGAAAAGGCATCAACATACAGTAGACTTTATAGGGAAAAAAACGAGGCCTTCAAAGAAAAGAACACTGTCCCACAGTCAAACATGGTGGAGGTTCCCCTTATGTTTTGGGGTTGCTTTGCTTCCGCCTGCACTGGAGTGCCTGACCGTGTGCATGGCATAATGAAGTCAGAAGACTACCAACAAATTTTGCAGCAAAATGTAGGGGGCCCAGTGTGAGAAAGCTGCGTCTCCTTCAGAGGTTATGGTTCTTCCATCAGGACAATGACCCAAAACACACTGCAAAAAGCACTAGGAAATGGTTTGAGAGAAAGTACCGGAGACCTCTAAAGTGGCCAGCAATGAGTCCAGACCTGAATCCCATAGAACACCTGTGGAGAGATCTGAAAATGGCAGTTTGGAGAAGGCACTCTTCAAATCTCAAAGATCTGGAGCAGTTGGCTAATGAAGAATGGTCTAAAATTCCAGCAGAGCATTGAAAGAAACTCATTGATGGATACCGGAAGTGGTTGTTCGCAGTTATTTTGTCTAAAGGTTGTGCTACCAAGTATTAGGCTGAGGGTGCCAATACTTTTGTCCGGCCCATTTTTGGAGTTTTGAGTAAAATTTTTTCATTCTCTTTTGTGTTTTTTCATTGCAAGCAAAACAAATGAAGATATTACTACCAAAACATTTGTTATTGCAATCATTTTCTGGGATAAATTGAGCATTATCTGACAGAATTGCAGGGGCGCCAATACTTTTGGCCAGCAGTGTACGTACAGTGTAGGGATGTCCCCGATCCGATCACGTGATTGGAAATCAGACCGATCGATTTTCAGAGGATCGGAAGCGGATAAAAAGGATTGGATTTAATTTTTTTTTTTAATTATTTAATTTTCAGAGGGATAAAAGTAACAAAATAATCCATTGCAAAAAGATATAAGAATAGATGGCGGAAAACACTCAAGAGACTTGAAGTTCCCCTCTGAGACCACCAATTTGGCAAAATGTCAAAATTATCCGATATGCATGTGTGTGATACATCATTGGAAAGCTTAAAATCTCAATTTTCTGGGGGAAGAAACATTTTGGACAGGAGGGCTTTTTATTTATTTATTTTTTTAATGTTTTTTTAAACAGCAAAACCCTATCTGGAGGTGAGAGCACACAAGAGCAGAATTACAGACGCCATGACTTTAACGAGATATTATCGCGTACTTACCATGTTTTGATCCAAAACCTCCGTGTAGCATGTATCACTGAGTGTCAAGACACAGCTGCGAATGGCCACAGCTAGATTTTTTGCGGATTTTATGGGTGAAACACGGTAATATAACAAGGGTCGTGATGCATAAATCGCAGACATCAGGGAGTGGTCGAGATTTTCTTTTTTCATGTATTTACTCTTTTAAATGTTTTTTTTTTTTTTCAATTTTTCATCATTTGGATCGATTATTTATCAGTTAACATATGAGAAAATGTGACAGTAACAAAAAAATACAATTAAGCGATAGTTATGAGGTAGATATCCGTGACTTTTTTACAGACACCATTTTTTCATCGTGACGTAATTTGTTGAAAAGTTTAAAATATGGGAGTTGATCATTTTTTAAAGTCTTTTTTTTTTCTTAACAGACATTTTGAATAATATTTAAATACAATGAATTACCTTTGTTTTATGGCTGGGATGGAACAAAAGCGGTTTTCGCGACGTCTGTAAACGGGGGTTTCCAGGGTAAAACAGACCAAATAAAGATAGTGCGGGAGCTCAATGCGCCATGAATCTGCTGTGGCAGCATATAGACATATTGTTCTTTGAAACACAACAGTTGTTTTGGCTTAAAATACAGCAGTTTCTTTTAAAGAGGAGTGTAAGAGCAGAAACTGCTTTTTCAGTCTTGTCTGTGTTTTTGTCGCCATATACATTATATAACACTCTGGGAAACGCAGAAGAGGAAGTACATTAAACAGTACAGGACTGTTTGGAACTTTTTTTTCTCTGTATCAGATCAGGACTATCCGCAGAGTTTCAGAATCAGGTGATTCGGACCAAGGAGGCACATTTGGCTGTTTAAGAGTAAAGTAGGATATAAATTCAGAGATGAAAATTTCTTGCTTATCCATTTTTAGGTGGGATAACTTAAAAAGACCCTGGTCAAAATGCTTTAAAAGCCTCTTAAGACTGGATCTGTTTCAGGATGTTGTTGCTTGTGTGCTAAAGAAAATTTGTCCTATACTTAAATGCATGATCTCTTCCTTTGCTTCAGTCAAACAACTACCTACTAATTTAAGGAAAATTGGGCAAGTCGTCATACTCAATAACAAATAACCGTTCACGGAAGCACAACAAAGTCCTGATGGTTAAACTTTTAGTCTGTAATGAAACTCAATGTTGATTTTACACATGCATAAGAGTATACCACTCATACTTGATGTCGTCTGAATAATTAATGGCCTACTTATGGATAACGGAAGACACAAATCTACCTCCATACAAACCCTGTTGTGATGAAACTGCAGCAGTCTCTTGCATCCCCATTGAGTATAGACGTGTGGGAACCAGAACATAAGTGGATGGAAGGGAAGCTAAAGAATGAGAGTGGAGGAGGGTAGGGGAAGTGTCGTTGCTCTCGTTCATACCTCCTGTTCTATGTACAGTGCTCATTCATCCTTGCCTCGAGTCATCCAATCAGATGGCGGTGGGCCCCATTTGCATGACTGGCCTCACAGCAACATGGGGGCCATCGCATAAGTCACACTAAACTTAATCCTGATCAGAGCAATCATCCGACAAATAAAATAATATGTAGCAGATAGACATTGCGTTTAATACAAGACTAAGCTAAGCAAAAATATATGGTCAGAAGTTTGGAAAGGCCTAAACTACCTCTCCTCTTTTTGTTGCTGCTCACCGAGGTGGCATGCACAGACTTAATAATGTCCGTGTGCATCTCACACCAGAATGATAAATGAGACTATGGCTTGACATGCTGTATGCACCACCAGGGAACGGACATATAGCGGTGACGGATCAACATTTCCACAATTATTCACGGCCGCATCTGCATGCCCGTGACCACCTACAGCAGAGCTCCTCCTAAACAAATAAGTCAGTCCCAAGTCATTACTTCACATCAGGCCCTGCCGATGCTTATTGATGCGTCTTCTCTGGAAAAAGTAAATCCTTGCAGTTCCATGTGTGAGTGAATGTCAGGGTAGTCAACAACAGCATGCACAGATAGTTCAAGCACAGCATGAGCAATTCGATTGTCTGCTCAATAAATCCATGTGTGATAATGCTGAGATACAGTAGGTATGGAAGATTTGTTTCTACGTTTTCATTTTTGTAAAATCCTGATAGTAAGGCTGGGTGATGTTGAGATTGAAATTGAAGACAGGAAAAAAAAAATAGATCGAGCTCAGAGATCAACGGTGCTATATTTAATCGACTATACTGTATGTAGTTTGGCAGATTTTGAACAGTCCCTCAAAAAGAGTCGAATCTGGATGCTTTTCAATCGGTTTATTACAATGCAAGTGAGGTATACTTTTAACATAGGTGGGTAGTAATGCGCTATATCTACTCAGTTTACTTGAGTACCCTTATGAGAAAGATGTACTTCTAAGAGTAGTTTTACAAAGCCATACTTTTTATTTTTACTTGAGTAGATTTGTGAAGAAAAAAACGCTATTCTTACTCTGCTACTTTGGGCCACATAAGAATCATTACACTTTTCCTCTTTATTCTACATATTAGATTTATTATTATTATTATTATTTTTTTTTTTTTGCAAGTGATGCCAAGATTAGCTCTACTAATTTCACCAATGAGACGTCGCAACAATAATCACGTGACTCCACTATACCAATCTGACGCAAGCTTGCCATTCTATGATCACACAAGCCTGTTCAATCACGTGGCATCTTTAAAGCACCTTAAAAAATGAAGTATTTGACATAGAGCGCTGCCCTCAACATGCTAATCAAGCTAGCATCCAGTGTTGCTAATTACGGCGTTAGAGTATAACAGTGTTTCTAACGATGTTAGTTTTTTCAGTAGTGAGTAATCCAATTAATTAATTTTCCCATCTTTGCAACGCCGTTACTATTACTGAAGATGTGAAGGGGTGCGTTACCACAATTTGGTTGAATGGAGCGCAAGTTGTCTGATTTTGTCACACATCTGCCTGCCTGCCCTGGAGAGTGCAGAGCAGGAAGGGGGTGGTGAAACGTTGCATTCACGTTCTCGTTAGCATTAGCATTTAGCGGGACAAGCACCATCTTAAACTCTTGGGCAACTTTTTATTACATGCAATTTATGGCTTCCAGGTGGGTACAAAATAATCTACTGTTAAAGTTAAAATATGTATACCGTTACACTGTTATACAGATGAAATCTTAAAAAAAAAGTCTTAAAGTGTGACCAAGATGGGTTTTTTTTAAAATGAAAAAATCTGTTGTCTTTGATAGAACAATATGTCTATATGCTGCCATAGCAGATTCATGGCGCATTAACTCACCGAACTATTTTTAATTTGTCCGTTTTACCCCAGAAACCCCCGTTTACAGATGTGGCGCAACTGCTTTTGTTTCAACTTAGCCATAAAAAGAAGGTAAGTAATCATATTTATTATTCGAAATGTCTGTCATTTTTAGCTTAGAATCATTAGTTGATGTCTAATATTTAGTTTACAAAAAAAAAAAAAAAAAAAAAAAAAAAAAAAACGACTTTAAAAAATTTTTACTCGCATATTTTAAACTTTTAAACCAATTACGTAACAATGAAAAATTAGCGTCCGTAAAAAAAAAAGTCACGGATATCTACCTCATAACTACCCCATAACATAACAACACTGCGAGCAACACAATGGGAAACATCATTGTACAGAAACGACCACTTAAATAAAACAAAACTACACGACAAAAAACAAAACAGCATAAAACCATGTTACAGAAAATTAAATTGTGCAAAAAATTGAGATCGACAATATGAAAAAAAGATTGTAATCAGATTACCCTTCATTTAAGGTAGGTATGTAATATATTGTCATATATTTTTAGAGTTGGGTGTATTTGAAAAAAGGCAACCAGGTAATTTGCTGATATTTATTGAGATTTTTTGGGGGGCTAGAAGTACCGTATTGGCCCGAATATAAGACGGTGTTTTTTTGCATTGAAATAAGATTGAAAAAGAGGGGGTCGTCTTATATTCGCGGTCTAGATATTATACCCATTCACGACGCTAGATGACGCCAGATATCATTGAAGCGATGTTCTGTTATGACAGATCTCAGCTACTAGTTTAACCAGTTTGAATTATTTTATTGCAATGTTTTTCCTTATTCAAATTTGTTTCAAGACTACAGTTACAGTTAGACTTCACTTTGATGGTTAACGCAGTTATTGCAATTTTGTTGTTTTATCACAATAGATTGGTTTATTTACATTTAAAAAACCAGAAGCCATTCATTTACGAATGTGATTGCACTTCAGTTTACATATTCAAATGTTCAGATATTAAGATTTGAATGAATGCTAACAGTTTGTGTCATTGCTGTAATAGCGGCTAATGATCATTTATTTACATTGATGCGAACCTGTTTGGTATCGAGGACGAAATTGATTCAGTAAATTATACAGACGTCCAGCATCGTCATTTGGGAGTTTAGCTGGCTGTATAGCCAGGACCGAGCTGTAGCATCCTGGTGAGGACAGTACATTCGCATTTCGTTATTCATGCATCACGTAACTTCATACTGTACACTTATTCAGCATGTTGTTCTCTATTGTATTTTTATATTAAAATGCCTTTCAAGATGACATATCTGTTCTATATGTTGGATTTTATCAATTAATTTTCCCTCCAAAATGCAACTTATACTCCGGTGCGACTTATATATGTTTTTTTCCTCTTCGTTGGGCATTTTATGGCTGGTGCGACTTATACTCAGGTGCGACTTGTGGTCCAAAAAATACGGTACTGTATGCAACAAGTTGCATAAGAATAAGAGCTGCAGACGTGCTAGCAGTTAGAAGCTAGAGTTGGAATTTTAGTTGATGCATTGCCAATTCCGACCGCCCTGCCATCTTTTTGTTTAAATCTAATTCATGCCAAATTATGTGTGCTCATGACATTGTATAAAAATTAAATGGAGCTTAGCTCCCTTGAACAATGAGTGCATCACAGGCTGGCAGTCTCGGATAAGGGAGAGAGAGAGCGCCGGTCAGGGAATTTCCATCATAATCTATTGTATTTCATACAATAAGTATAAGTATTTATTATTATATTATTTCTAACATTCAGCAGTAAGACAAGTCAGTAAATTTAATTATTGAGACTGTTTGCTTGCTCCAGTTGGTGCAGCTTTTTTGGGAGTGATACGAGTTCACACTGAGTGATAACGCATTACTCGATCACACAGATCATCCCCTAGTTAAATTGTGTCAAATTTAGCCTGAGTGCATATTAGGCAAACTCGTTCTGATTGGAGCAGACTTGAAAATAAGATTTTATTATCAGAAGAATACTAGTCCAAGATCCAATGCCAAATTGAAACATGTACCACTCAGATCTGCACCATCAAGAGGAATGGAACATTTCTCAGAAATAAGTTATGCCACCTACCGCTGTCTGTTCATTAAGCCCAGCAGAGTTACAGATTTCAGAAACTAAGGCAGATGAAATCAGAAAAACGAAGCATCTCTCAGCTGCCATGTGGTGCGGATCACAACAGCAGGGAGGCCTTCGCTCAGTATGACCTCATCAAACTCTTTGAGTAACACACAAAAAGTGACCTCATCTCAACCAAGTATGAGTAAGCATTGACCATTGCACTCAAATAAATTTAAATTTTTGTCATCTATTGCACTCAAATAAATTTAAATTTTTGTCATCTTTACTTTAGAAAATGCTGTCCAACAAGGTCATTTTTGACTAAAAGAACCCAAGAAATTCACTCAACTTGTCAAGCAATAAACAACTATCAGTTTAAATTATTGTGCAAGCCTTATGTTATTAGGGAAGAGAATTTCGACTAATTTCCCTGCCGACTAGTCTCAGATTTGATATGCAACTAGTCAACTAGTCTATAGGCAAAAAAACTCAAAATTTTTTACACATTAGGGTGCCAATTTCGACTAATTTCTCTGCTGACTAGTCCCAGATTTTATTTGCGACAAGTCTAAAAGCAAGAAAACTCGCAATTTAATACACATATTAAATAAAAAGTTTAAAATGCCAAAGTTTTGTGTATTTACGAGCTATTTTAGCCCAGACATTAAGGACCCAGTGTCTTGACTTTAAGACATTGGGAGATGTACCAGAAATTACAGACACTTTCAGAATTGTCCCGTGTTGGCGACTGTGCGTGGAGGACGAGGAAAGGGATGTTATAACCTGGACATTACGTCATTTTTGGTCGGCATCGGCAATAAAATAAACAACACATTTCCAAAGATAGACATTGTCCTAAGATTCAATAGCAAATTAATTTCATTGTTTCCATTTTAACTTTGCTATCTTTTCGGTTTGCTATGTTGAATAATGGCGATGTTTGTTTATTGATTTTCGTCTTACTGCAAAGAAAGAGGAATTGATGATCGGCCCGCCATGATATTTACGTCATCAGCCTTCGCGCTGTGACCAGGGAATTAACCGGCTGCTTTCAAACATGCCGCGTTCCAGTGAAGTCCCGACATTATACTCGGATGCCACCCTGTTAATGTCGTCTCATCTCCGTATCAGTCAACTCGGGAAATTGCTTTCAGACATAAGGGCTACCCGTTTGAATCCCGTTCAGCGTATGTCCGAAAGGGGCTCAAGATGCATGATGCTGCATGTAACCGACTAGTAAAATATGAAACATTAAATTATGAGTAGGGGTTAAACGATTAAACGACCTGTCAAGCACATCCCTATTTACTATGTAAGGGTCTTTTTTTTTTTTTACAAAAAAAAAAAAAAAAAAGCCGAATAAGGTATTCAGGTCCCCTGCGAACTAAGCTATAAACAATGCTAGCATGTAGGAAATTGAAATCATTGTTGGGACTGACAAATTATCAGGGATTTAAAAAAAAAAAAAAAGTGTATTCTTATTACCGTATTTTTCGGACTATAAGTCGCACCTGAGTATAAATTGCACCAGCCATAAAATGCCCAACGAAGAGGAAAAAAACATAATTCGCCCCAGAGTTTAAGTCGTACTTTTGGGGGAAACTGATAAAATCCAACACATAGAACAGATATGTCATCTTGAAAGGCAATTTAATATAAAAATACAATAGAGAACAACATGCTGAATAACTGTACAGTATGATGTTACATTATGCATGAACAACGAAATGCGAATATATTGTCCTCACCAGGACGCTACGGTTCGGTCCTGGCTATACAGCGAGCTAAACTCCCAAATGACGATGCTGGACGTCCGTTTAATTTCCTGAATCAATTTCGTCCTCGATACCAAACATGTTCGCATCAATGTAAATAAATGATAATTAGCCGCTATTACAGCAATGACACAAACGGTTAGCATGCGTTTGCTAGCATTAGCACATCGCTCAAACAACCACACAACTGGCTCTAAGTGTCCGATCGCGGGTGGAAAACAAACAACAACAACAGAAAAGATGATAAACACAGGCGTTACCTCTGTAGATATATTTTACAAGAATAAACAATGAACGTAGGTTCAAAAGTCAATAATACAATTGAACAGGCATTGCCAAAGGCAGAACGCGAACGTGGCGAACGTAGCTATTAAGAGTTATTCAGATAACTATAAGTCACAGCCCCAGCCAAACTATGAAAAAAACTGTGACTTGTAGTCCGAAAAATACGGTTTTATTTTTCTTTTACAGTTGAGGAAAATTCTCCCCCATACAACTAAAATATATGTTCACAAACACCAACACAGCATCCAACTAAGTTACGAAAGACCGAAACAATCAACACAAAACAATCGCTTTGTGATTTTTGCTATCAGACAAATGTGTTGTATACTTATCTTGCATAATGAACCAACCTCAGTGGCAATCACCTATGCAGTAGAAGAAATCACAAATGCATAGGATAAAAAAAAAAAAAAAAAACATGCAGTTGGACTTTCTATCGATCTAAAGAAAGCCTCTGACATGATTGATCACACAATTTTACTTAACAAACTACAAGTGTACGGTATCAGCGGGGTTGCTGGGGAGTGGCTGAGAAATGATCGAACAGGAAGGGTACAATATGTAAAAATTAGAACATGGTCATCGGAATATCTGAGTACCTCTCATGGGGGCCCTCAGGGGTCTATTTGGGACCAAAATTATTTAATATTTATTATATTAATGATATGTATCATGTATGTCGATTTCTAAAATATCTACTTTTTGCAGATGACACAAACATATGCTATAGTAATGAAAATCAAAATGAACTGGTAACTATTGTTTATGAGGAATTAAATAAATTGCAGAAGTGGATGGATGTTAATAAATTATCATTTAACTTAACCACTTGTATATTAAGACAAATGTAATAATGTTAGTAACCTTAAATATAACTCAGAATTACAGATAATGATAGATGGGGTCCCACTTGGTAATGTGAATGAAATAACATTTTTAGGAGTAATTGTAGAAAGTAAATTATCCTGGAAAGCCCACGTCAGATACATCAAAACCAAAATCTCCAAAAGCCTCACACGAATAAGTAAAGTGAAATCATACCTTAATGGTAGTGCACTGCACCCTTTATGCTGCTCCCTGCTGCTCCTATATTTCACATATTGTATTCAAGGTTAGGGAAACAGTTACAAATCTACCATTGATCCATTAGTCATATGGCAGAAACAAGCGGTACGTATTAGAGCAGGGCGGTATACCGAAAATTTACTAATACCAAAATTCTTTACGATGACCGACGTAAATTTGTCCATGTCGGTAAATTCGGTAATTTAATAAAACAAGAAAATATACTCTTTTCATCCCACTTTGACTCTGTGTTGTTCGGCTATGTTCATTCCCCTTTAAGAAATCAGTCAGTGTGCTTATGTATGGAGTCACGTGGTTATCAGGAAGTCAAACAAACAGAAGCCCGGTAGGCTAACGCTACAAGCAAACGTGATGGAATGTGGCTTAAGGGAGCTTCGCCAAACTTTCACCCGACATTGAGTAGACTCTTGGCGGCATTCAGACCGGCTTTCACCCGCTGTCCTCCCTGATTCTAACGATTTCAGGAGAGGGTGCTTTCAGTGCTTTCTACTGGTAACGCTAGCAGTTAACGCTTGCAGCTAACGCTACAAATGAAAGTGATGGAGTCGGATAGCGGCTCTAACCTTGTCTAAACGATTAAACTTAATGAGTGGATTGGGTACGGACTGCATCTAGCAATTAGTATGTTGCGTTATTTTGTCTGTGTGTGTGTGATTTCTCTGATAGCTTATGTGATGGTAAAGCATTCAGCATAAAGTACAATCCAACAGTGAAACCTATAATATGACGGTTTAATGGCCACAGCTATTTTTCTGTATGTGCTTGCTTTATTCTGTGTCATTACTGCCACCATAAAATCTTAAACATTTCATTGGCAGAAGAGCAATATAGCTTTAATTTGTGTGTGTCTGTGTGGGAGTGCATGTGTGCGTGCATGTATTAAAAAGTGCACTGGGAAAAATAAAATCTAAAACCTTGAAGTAAACACTTGTGTTGAATAATTATGTCACAGCAGCCATTAACAATAAGTTGTCTGTTTGAAGTGCACTGTTCAAGCTGTAATTTGTGTTACAATGACATGTTTGCACAGTCGTCATATTGAGTTTGATAAAGTTGTATAATGTTCAAGCCATACAATCTGTTATAAATATTCATACTCAAATTCTTATTGTTTACAATAACTTTTTATATACTTAATGTTTAGACTGCATGTACAATTGTTAAATATGTTAAATTGAAAGCTGGTAAAAAAAATCACAGAGAAAAGGTTAATTTGTATTTCATGCATTGATTCAGATTTTCAAATTACATAACATTCTGCTTGGGCGGATTTATCGTCATTTATCGTTTTTAAGGTAAATCTGCTCAATTTACCGTGATACGTACTTAAGGCCATATCGCCCAGCCCTAGTACGGATCATACATAAGATTGGACTTGATCACACTCACAATCTATTTGCTCACTCAAAACTATTGAAAAAAATCAACAATCTTGTGAACTACTATACTGTACATCTATAATGTTATTTAAAGCATGTAATAAACTACTGCCATGTGATATACAAAACCTTTTCAAGATTCGAGAGATTATGCATATTCTTCAAGGTTCTGGAGATTTTATGTTACCCAGATTTCGAACAATTTGCAAACATTTTTGGGTGTCTGTATGTGGAGTGAAACTTTTTTTTTTTTTTTTTTTACAATTTACACAATCACGTCAAGCATTGTCGAAATATTCAAACATTAATAGCAGCACTGGGTAGCTTTTCAGTTTTGATAGATTTTTAGCGATGCCGGTGGACAAAAGCGGTAGTATTTTGCCTTAAGGAAGACTGGGTTTCCCATGAGGACCAGCACACACCCGTACGTGTCGTGAAATCATGATTTCTCAGTCGCCTGCAGATGGATTAAACAACATTTCTTTTTCCATCGGCTGTGTGAAGGATGAATAGTAATAAGTCAATTAATCCAGTTTTGGCTAAACAATAGCATATGACGGTTAGCAACCGTGTAATTTAGTGTGGTGAAGCCCCCCACTCCACCAGAACTCGTCAGCGCTGACGTTGAGAATGTTTATTCTTGAGTATCATTTCATCCCTGGTAGCCACCCCTTTTTTTCCCCTCCTCGGACAAAACTTTTTGTCTCTTTTTTGCTCTGCCATCTTTAGAGAATTTTGTTGCTCTGCCATCTTTCCAGAATTCGCGTGAAAGCATTCGCATCGACTTCCGTCTTTATAATGAAAGGGGTAAGTGACTTATGCTGTAAAGCAGTCAGCACATTTGTAGTTTTTTTTGTTTGACATGGTTCCTGCTACTATCTTCAAAGTTCATTTGTACCGGTAAAAGCGATACAGACCGCCTCAAAATATAAAAGAAGTGTCAGTTAACTAGTTGTCAGTCGACATATCATCCCAAATGTTATGAAAATATTCTATAAAGGTTGAATAGTTACTTAGTGTTGCTTTAAGTTGTTGTAAAAAAATATGATCTGGTCACAGTATAATGATATTTCCTGACAAAGTGTGTTGCTGTTTTAGTACAATTGGTGTGGAAATTATGGAAATGGAAATTATTATTAATGAGCCAACTCTGTATTTGTTTGGTCTAGTTGGTTGTCTATTGGTTTAGTTGTTTTTGTTTGTTTTCTTGTTGTATTTCATCTCTCTCTCTTTTAATGTGTGATCTTAAAGTTTCAGGACAGAAGTATCCCAAAAAATAAAATATTCTGGACGATGAGATTGAGGGGTGGAATTAAATATTTTTTTCTTCTTCCAACTCCCTTTCGGGTGCTTTATTTCTGTTTCTTTTGTGCATCCTCGAAATACATAAAATTAAATCATTTTAATTAAAATCTATTATACATAATATTTTCATTATGATTTGTTGAAATATGTCATACAAAAGTCGACCCACATTACAGTATTCAACTGACCTTGATGCATTAACTCGACCAGACTTTAGGATGACTTGTTATAATAAAAAAATATCATCACATAAAATAGAACCTCCTTGTCCCCATCCTCTTCGATATTTAAGCAAGAAATTATAACTTTATCCTCAGAATACCCTACTTTTGTGCAGCATGTGGAATAAATGGTTGACGCACTCTGCTACACCCCTTACACCACTGTGAGAGTCACTTAAGTAGCAGGAATTGTATAGGAATGGTCTCTCCAAGCTTGAGTCAAACAAGTGTCCGTACTTGACAAGGTCCCCAATGGATGTTTTTTTTTTTTTTAATTACTTTAGATAAGAGCAAAATGTATTTCAATGTAATCCTTCATTTTACAACAGATGTAAATGTATGTATTATGAAGAGAAAGTGAAGTGGGAGAAAAGACACTTTAACTTGTCACTTGCCACTTATCACACGATAGATGGTACACTAACGTACATTAAGGTGATTTTGTCTCAGTAAATGCCATCTGTCTTTTGCCAAACTAGTGGAAAAGTTCTTGCAACATTCTTGCAATATTTCCACAAAGAAACTGATATGCAACAAAAAATACTGTACTGTTGTTGTTTTTACATTAACAAGTAGTGTGTCGATTTCAAGGTATATCATGGCATAAAAACGTCAAGGCTTCAAAAATGCAAAGATTTTCCGTCATACCGTCCTTACAGTATTAGCCTGCAGCTGCAAGGCTTCACCTTCCCACACCGGTTGTTGCTCAGTGTCAGTGAGTCAGCTGTGCTACACGATTGCCGGAGGAGTTGAAACTCCTGAACTTTTTCCTCATCGAAGAAAACAAAATCGCTGGTATGGGAATACTTTGGCTACAGAAAAGTTACAGACGGCCGTGGCTAAGAGAAGGAGGGCCAACCGACATGTAAAACTTGTTTGCAGAGGGTGGATGCCGAGGAGGCAATACCTCCAATATGATTTTGCATTTATACAAAATTCAAGGTTAGTAAACACTGTCATGAATATTTCCCAGGAGCTACGAGAGTTAATTCCAGCGTGTTTAGTGTGTCTAGCGGTGGTAAAATGTGTTGTTTTTTTTTTTCTCTCTGGCTGTGTTGAGAGAGAGTGTGTGTATAAATTAGACATAATACGAGTTATATACATATATACACATATTCACATATCATACATCATCATCATACATGCCTAATAACAAGTGAGCAGGAAATGTTGCTTTCTCCACATGACCAGACTGTTACGTCCGCGAATACGGAAATAAGGTTGGACCAAGTAGCAGACAACAAGCCGGGATGGCGTACAAGGGTTTATTAATCATAAACGGAAAAAAGACGCGATTGCGGAAAGGCAGAACAAACAAAAAGGGTCCCTGACAGTAGGTCGACGGGGCTCGATAATACAAAGGTTTATTAAGCACTAACGAAAAACAACACGCGATTGCGGAAAGGCAGAAAAAACAAAAAGGGACCGTGACAATACGTCGACGGGGCTCAATAATACAAACTTGAGGGTAACTAAGACAATAGGCAGAGAGCTGGCAAAATACAAATACTCAAATACCTGCACAAGGTAGAGATTCAACGGAGGGCAGCACACAAACAAAATCCTAAACAGGGAATAAGTGCAAGTAGCAAGGCTATAGTGCGAGAATCTAATGGCGATCAGCAAGCAATATCTCGACAGCTTTCTTCGGGATCAGCCGTGCTTAAATGCTGCGTTGATGAGCCTGCATTGAGTGCAAGTGCGACGTCAGGAACGCCCCCCACAATGAGCTCTGTAACAGAACATAATCTAACCAGCAGCAGAACGTGACACAGACTGCAGACAAGCAATGGCTAATTTTACCACGTACTGTACTGTACTGTAATTTAACCACGTACTGGATTTTAATGAATGATTTTTATCTTCTTCTTTCAGTATGATGTACTGCAGTTGTACAAAACTGCAATTGGGCAATTTGGCATTCTGACCATACATCCATTTGTACTGTTGAGGGCCAAAGGGATACGGAGCCTATCCGAGCTGTCTTCACTTAACTGTTGGCCAGTCAATCAGAGACCACATGATAGAGAGAGACAACTATTCAAGCTCACATTTATGCTGTCATTGAGAAGACTGAGCCCATGCTGCCTGCACAGAAGTTAGGTGAATAAACCACTATGCCATCAATGATTTACATGAGCCTAACACTCAATTAATTTCCGTATTAGAAAGAATTATGATGATGGTGTGGAATTGATTATTGCTTAATCATGCCTGGAAGCAATCAAATTGAAATGGACTGCAGTTCATTCAATCAACCACTCTGCTGTCGAAAGATAAGGTAAAATATCACACCATGCTATTGCCAAACTCTTCCTGGTAGCCTCTTTTATACCCTAAAGACAGACTCCATTCATATTTTTGAGTGTGGCGTCTTCAGGCTTTTTTGTGTGTCTTGCAATCGACATTTTTAGCCAATATTTCAGTTTGAAATTGGCTTCAGGAGCTGCATTTTTAGGAAAAAAAAGTGCAACTTACACTTTTACTGAGATGAACATGCCTCGTTTATAATAACAGCAACAAAGACGGTACATATTCAATTTTTGTCAAGCAGTTTTTGTCCGTTCAGTGTGAATGGCGAACAGAGGTCAGGGGTCAAACACGTAACAAGTCAGTCTACAGATACCCTCTGCTGCCAGCGTGTCAGCCATGACACTCTGGCCTTGCGCCTTACGGCGCTCTCGTCAGACTCTGCTAAGGACGGGGGATTCATCAGGCAGTAAAATGGATTCTCAGCATGTTGTTGACAGCAGGATGGCTGTCCTGGCTTGATAACAACTCTTGCTGCTTGATTGCATTTTTATTTATGACACTGTAGGGGGAGGGAAGAAGAAAAGTCACAAAACGACAGGATGAGTTAGATCTGATTGCCATCCCCGCACTTTGAATGCTATAGTCCGAATTGAAGCATATTACCGTGACATACTGTACGTTCACAGTGTCCTAAAAACACTTTTGTGTTATAGTGCCTTGTTTGTTTATGCTGAAAATTCAAATACTGTACCTAACTGAAGTCCTGAGAATCATAAATGCCTACAACATTGTATGTGTAGTCCATGCCAAACTGAACAAAGTTTAAGTTTTATTGACAAGCTCTCTGGGGCAGTCTGCCAGACAAGCGTGATGACAGTTTGAGTAAGACGACAGAACCAGATTGCTTGCTCAGGAAGAATAAAAGTACCCATTAAATCAGAACATTGTCTACATGTTGAGTGACCAACATTGGGAATACTGTTAATTTATGTGTTGAAGTTATGCTGAACACTAAGGAAAAGAATCCTGCCAGCGTAATCAACCTTTAGAAAAAAAAGTAGAAAGATGATGATGGCAAAGCTATTTAATGACAGGGATGGACACTAAAACTGTAGATGAAAGTGCTATTAACACCAATGAGAGGTTATTCTTCTTCGAAAACATGACAGGAAGAAACAACTGTTGCTGTAGTGCAATTTCACTTAGCAGATAAAAATGAAACAGGTTTTAATTAACAACTATGCTGAATAGGCCGACATGCACATAATGTAGAGTTGTGCCCTAAGGTCAACCAATAAATGACAGTGTCCCAGTGTATCAAACATAAGTCTGTCTAAATTAGTTAGGGTTAGGGTTATTTTTCAGGGGATAGGAATCAGGTGAAAAAGATTGGGTTTTTTTTTCATTTTATTTTGAAGCATAGACCTCATAATTATATTGACGGGTCATAATCCTCAGACACTGTGCAACGCCTTCAAGTAGGGAGCCTGCCGACACCCAGCATTAAAAGGGAGTAATTCTCAAACACACACAAACGCAGCGATCCAACGCCGGATTTAGTTTGAAAAAGTACGAAAGCTGTACCGCATACAAACAGGAAGATTGTCTCAGGAGTGATTTGTTCAAGGATTAAAGGTAATTATTATATTTTTTGTACCATGCATGCATTTTGAGACGTTGTGAAAAAAAAATCATTGGGGAAAAATTAGCCGCAACAGCAATGGCATTATAATTCGCAATATGTACGTTTTTTTTTGCTTTTAACCAAGAATCGAGACTGTTTTCCATCCATATCTAGAAAGAATTCAGGGATTTAAGCATTTATTCATTAGAATTTTTAACGTAAAAAGCTCTTTGCGGTGATAAGGCGGCGCCACAGTGGCTTTAAGACTAGCAGCACATTCGACATATTTACGTAAAATAAATCCTAACTGCACATTTGATTTTGCTTTTAACCATGCATTGAGACTGTTTTACGTCGTCCATATCTATAAATAATTCAGGGATTTAAACATTTATTCACAAGAATTTTTAACGTAAAAAGCCCTTTGTGGTGATAAGATGGCGCCATAGTGGCTTAAAGAATAGCAGCACATTCGACATATGTACGTAAAATAAATGCTAACTGCCCGTTTTTTTGCTTTTAACTAAAAATTGAGACTGGTTTACGTCATTATCTAAAATAATTCAGCGATTTACGCATTTATTCACAAGAATTTTCAACATATAAAGTCTGTGTTTCCACTCGGTCAGCTTTGACGGAGCTAGGCCCCCTATGACTCAACCCCGCACCCCGTGTCCTATCAATATATTATGAAGTCTATGTTTGAAGTTCCAAAAAAATATATAAGTATATTGCTAAAATAAAAACAAAAATATACAGTGGGGCAAATAAGTATTTAATCAACCACTAATTGTGCAAGTTCTCCCACCTGAAAATATTAGAGAGGCCTGTAATTGTCAGCATGGGTAAACCTCAACCATGAGAGACAGAATGTGGAAAACCCCCCAGAAAATCACATTGTTTGATTTTTAAAGAATTTATTTGCAAATCATTGTGGAAAATAAGTATTTGGTCAATACTAAAAGTTCATATCAATACTTTGTTATGTACCCTTTGTTGGCAATAACGGAGGCCAAAAATTTTCTGTAACTCTTCACAAGCTTTTCACACACTGTTGCTGGTATTTTGGCCCATTCCTCCATGCAGATCTCCTCTAGAGCAGTGATGTTTTGGAGCTATCGTTGGGCAACACGGACTTTCAACTCCCTCCACAGATTTTCTATGGGGTTGAGATATGGAGACTGGCTAGGCCACTCCAGGACCTTGAAATGCTTCTTACGAAGCGACTCTTTTGTTGCCCTGGCTGTGTGTTTGGGATCATTGTCATGCTGAAAGACCCAGTCACGTCTCATCTTCAATGCCCTTGCTGATGGAAGGAGATTTTCACTCAAAATCTCTCAATACATGGCCACATTAATTCTTTCCTTTACACAGCTCAGTCGTCCTGGTCCCTTTGCAGAAAAACAGCCCCAAAGCATGATGTTTCCACCCCCATGCTTCACAGTGGGTATGGTGTTCTTCGGATGCAATTCAGTATTCCTTTTTCCTCCAAACACGAGAACCTGTGTTTCTACCAAAAAGTTCTATTTTGGTTTCATCTGACCATAACGCATTCTTCCAGTCCTCTTCTGGATCATTCAAATGCTCCCTAGCGAACCGCAGACGGGCCTGGACGTGTTCTTTCTTCAGCAGGGAGACACATCTGGCAGTGCAGGATTTGAGTCCCTGGCGGCGCATTGTGTTACTGATAGTAGCCTTTGTTACTTTGGTCCCAGCTGTCTGTAGGTCATTCACTAAGTCCCCCCACGTATGGTTCTGGGATTTTTGCTCACCGTTCTTGTTATCATTTTGACGCCACCGGGTGAGATCTTGCATTGAGCCCCAGATGGAGGGAGATTATCGGTAGTCTTGTATGTCTTCCATTTTCTAATAATTGCTCCCACAGTTGATTTCTTTAGACCAAGTGTTTTACCGATTGCAGATCCAGTCTTCCCAGCCTGATGCAGGTCTACAATTTTGTCTGTGGTATCCTTCGACAGCTCTTTGGTCTTGGCCATAGTGGAGTTTGGAGTGTGACTGACTGAGTTTGTGGACAGGTGTCTTTTTTACCGATAATGAGCTAAAACAGGTGCAATTAATACAGGTAACGAGTGGAGCCTCGTCAGACCTCGTTATAAGAAGTTAGACCTCTTTGACAGCCAGGTATCCTACTTGTTTGTAGGTGACCAAATACTTATTTTCCACTGTAATTTGGAAATAAATTCTCTTTTTTTTCCACTTTGTTTCTAATGGTTGAGGTTTACCCATGTTGAAAATTACAGGCCTCTCTAACCTTTTCAAGTAGGAGAACTTGGTGGTTGACTAAATACTTATTTTCCCCCACTGTATACTGAACGTTTTATACTCCACAACGTCGCAACACTCCTGGAAACAGCAGAAGTGGAAGTACTGTATACGGCATTGGTGGGAAAACTTTCTGGAAGCTATACCTATGCCTGCAAG
Organism: Corythoichthys intestinalis; assembly: GCF_030265065.1. NCBI lineage: Eukaryota > Metazoa > Chordata > Actinopteri > Syngnathiformes > Syngnathidae > Corythoichthys > Corythoichthys intestinalis. Next base: position 30,664,743 of record NC_080395.1, on the reverse strand, counting down.
AGAAAACACTGGCTTTTGCCAACTCTCGAAGCAAAGCAGCCACGGTACGACATATCATCTCTACACTATTTCTGTGCCACGGCTCTTCCTTGCCTTCAGGCCAAGAGCTCGTATTTTTAAAAAGGCATTCCTGTGTTGATATTTACAACGTACAAATCTGGAGTCTGTCTGTGTGCCCGATGTCGCTTACGAGTCTAACAGCACAGTGAGTTGACACGCTTTTTAATTTACAGCATGTCACTTTGCATGCTCAGCACCTTACTGGATCACCTTCGGCGAAGCATGTGAAAGAGGCAATACAACAGATGCTTATCAGGTGGGGACTAAAGAAGGAACAGGTCCAAGTAATTTTGAGGTACAATGCACAAAATATGAAGAAACCCATGGATGATATAGGAGTACCAAGTCTGGGCTGTTTTTCTCACATGGTTGAACTCTTCATGCATGAAGGTCTGCTCTCAGCGATGTGTAATTAACACAATGTCAAATGCAAGGACAATTTTGGGACATTTCAGAAACATTCCCGTTAGACCTATTCACATCTGGAAGACATTCTAATTTACCTGAAGATTAAAGTAAAGCGCCTGCTGTCAGATCTGCGGGTTAGATGGAACAGCAGCTGTAATACAAGACTGTAATACACCAGGGGCGTCTGCGGCGTGTCAACGTTGCCGCCGCGTCACCGCAGTGAAACACAGCCATAAAAGTCAAGCAGCATGTACACACCCGTTGCAGAGCGGTTGCATTTCAGACGCGTCCCAGAAGTGGTTCAACGTGTTGCATCCGAAACGAATGACAGATTTTATTATTTGTCGCGATACCCAACCCTCGTGCCTGAATCGAACTATGAAGGATCGGGCAGACCGGAAATCACTTGTGTAAAAATAAGCTGGATCCAGTCAATTTCCAAAATATTATGCAATTAATTTTATCAATTTCGGCATGGCGCTTTATCCATCCATCCATCATCTACCGCTTATTTCAGGGTCAGGTCGTGAAGGCAGCAGCTTTAGCTTGGAAGCCCAGACTTCCCTCTCCCGAGCCACTGCAACCAGCTCCTCCAGCGGGATCCCAAGGCATTCCCAGGCCAGCCGAGAGACGTAGTCTCTCCAGCGTGTCCTGGGTCGTTCCCTGGTCCTACCGCCGATGGGACATGCCCGTAAACCTCTCCAGGGAGGCGTCCCAGCCACCAGACGTTCACCTTCGAGCTCCACCTCTAGGCCTGGCTCCAGAGGGGGGCCCATGTAAACTCCGTCAAGGCATGGGAAAACTGACTCAATTTGTGTTCATCATCGTAAGGGGTCTTTGGGGGTCATGCTTTGTCTGGCCCCTCACCTAGGACCTGTTTGCCATGAGTGACCCTACCAGTGGCATAAAGCCCCAGAAAACACAGCTCCCGGGATCTTTGGGACAGGCAAACCCCTCCACCACGATAAGGTGATGACTCACGGAGGGTCATGGCGCTTTAACTTCAGAAAATTCATCAATTAAGCTTTTTGAACCTTTCATTAGGGAAATAAATGATTCATTGAGGCATTTCATTTGTAAAATACATGTTAAAATCTTTGTCTTTGCAACTGTTTTTCTCTTTAGCACAGGGAGGCCGGAGCCCAGGATTGAACCCATGATCTTAACTAATTTTCTCCCAGAAACGTATAAATACGTTCTATTTTTAAATTCTTCATTGTCCCAAAAACGTATTTATACGTCTTTTGTGTTTTTTTTTTTTTTGTTTTTTTTTTTACAAGAAGAATCTATAGCTTGCTATCTATCTGAGAAACAAAAAACAAGGCCTCAAACCCATTTTAAAGCAATAAAACTGTCCACTGGAGGGCACTAGCGCATTTTGTAAAGACCCACAACCAGATTCAACAGCAATGAAAGGCCGGGCAGCACGGTCGGCGCGTTGGCGGCAGTATGCCAGGCGGCGGACGACCGAACAAAACAACCGAGAGGACGCCTGGAATGCCAGGTGCTGGACGACGGCGCAAAACGACTGAGGCCACCGTGCAGCGGGCTCGCCAAGCAGACCCTGCAGAGATTCAAGAATAATCCATCTTTGTGAGACAGACAATGATGAGGGAAAAGTTTACACGACAGGCGCGGTGACAACGGCGTTATCTCAGCTACAACAGGCATCATCTCTCAGTAGTCATGTGTAAACAAATTGTTACTTTGCTATCAAAAGCTCTATTTGTCTTGTTCATTATGATATTTTGTAAAAGGAAAACATTCAGATGTCAGATGTAACTCTGTACTGTACAAAAAATAGCTGTGTTAAAGTCAAAGTTATGTTTAAAATGTTTGCGTTTACAAAAAGCTCATTTTCTCAGTTTTTTCATCAGAATTTGGAAAAATGCCCATCTAAGCTATTTTCTAATGCTGGTTTCTAAAGAATTGAAAAAGATATGAACTTACTTTTTTTCCTGCTGAAAGAAGAGAGTCTAATCTTTCTTTTGGTGGGTTCCATGTTTATATAGCAATAGAACAGAATTTTCTGTGGGCCTTGCAAAATCAGTCAAAATCCAGAAAAACGGCGGGGAGCGAAGGGCCTTGCTCTGGTGAAAATGGCTGGGAGTGAATGAGTTAAAAATTCTCAGTCCTTCGAATATTATTGGCGAAAGCATACTGTGTAAGAGCCATTTTATCAAGACACCTGACACCTGCTTTAAAAACTGTGGCAAAAATGCACTGTATAATGAAAAGATAGAAACAATGGCTCTGGTGGCATTTTCCTCCCTTTCATGTGCTCATAACGTGGTAAATGAAGTTGACATATTCTCTGTGATCGTTAGAACGGAGAAAACAAGCTCTTTGTTTGTGGATCTTGTCATGGCCCTTGCCCCCTAATTCGCCCTACCGGGTCCCCCTCCTGCGATTCATCTCTGTCCCAAAATCACCCCCCCGAGTTCCCACACAAACCCCACCACCTCTGACTCGTTCATGCGCTTGTTTCTCAACCAAACAAAACACACACATGAGACAAAAGCACAATCAGCTCATTTCAGCTGGACAGTGAGAAAATTTGGATTGAAATCAAGGCTTTACTTCCAGAATAATAAGGCAAATTCACACCGCCACTATACGTATATTTTCTAGGGGTGCACGATACCCATTTTTAAAAACTGATTCCGATATTGATAACTTCCTGCTCCTCAAGGCGATACCGATACGATAACCGATAATATATATATAATTTTAAAATGTATATTCACCTAAGTTTTTGAACACATGTAGGTCAAAAATACTAGTGGTGGATTCAGCATAGATTTGCCTTTGACCTAACCAGAATTTTCATGATGACATGAACATTATTATAATGAATAAAACAAAGACAAGAACAGTTTTGACTTAAAATAAAGTGCCCATATTTATTTTTTCTATTAAATATACAGTAATTTGAGTCAATCACAATCAATCAGTCAATATCATTGACAATGTATTCCCCTGAACAATGAGCACTGAGCTAAAACAAACATAAAACCAACACGTATTGTGCTTTGTCAGCAGATAAAACATTTGGTGCAACAGGAGAGGAGACCTTTGTGGTCTTGCTCCATGAAACAACTTTCTTAACCTGGCAATTATAGGACAGCAAGCCTATCAATGACCAAAAGGCCTCTCAAGAACTTGTAAACATAACAATGTATAATGCAAATATTTGCTAGTTATCATAGTAAGGTTTATCAATTAGTGATGGAAAAATACAGCCTATACAACAGTAACAAAACTTTGCATACTGGAAAAACAGTATTGGAAACTAACGCACGCATCTCAATCCACCGACACAGTGCTATAAAAATTATATATTGTCGGGCCTATTAATAATGTTATCGCATTTATTGGGATGATGTAATAAGTCCTATTATCAGCAGTGTTGGGGGTAACGCCGTTATAAATAACGTACGTTACGTAACGGCGTTATTTTTTCAGTAATGGGGTAATCTAACTAATTACTTTTTCCGCCGTTACAACACCGTTACCGTTACTGACGGTCAAAAGCGGTGCGTTACTTACTCTGAATAAATTGAAGAAACTACCAGCCGTGTCGAGTCGACTCTCTGCTCTGTTGATTTGTCATCCAAGACCTGGGGTGCGTTCAGGTTCGAGAATAGCGCACGTACTTCTGACTCCAAGCTGTTTGTCCCTGCTCATTCAATTAGACAATGCTTTCCAAAGTTTGGTAACGTTTCTGCGTTTGCTACACCTGATGCTAGCCTCGTTCCCATCTCCCACTGTCAGCCAGCAATAATTCTGCTTCCATCTTGAGGACGGCAGACGCTTTGAAGGTGACGTGAATTGTCAGGAAACCAGCCTACCTGAATGCAGCCCCTCGAGAGATGCGATGGAAGTGATTGTGATTGGCTGAGGGTTAGTCATATGTCGTGGTAAGACAATCAGAGCCGGTGATTTCACTAGCAAACCGGAACAGCGCGTGCGGCAAACACACACGCAAAACAGATGCACAGGGTCGGGATGACAGAGCATTCAGAAGAAAAATTGTCCTTTAAGAGGTGGAGATATAGACACTATTTCAAGTTTGTCGAAATTAAAGGAAAGAACCTGCATGTAAAGTGTAATTTAAGTCCCGGGGCAAAGCTTTTGTCGACATCTGTGGTAAGCAATTCAAATCTGCTGAAGCACCTAACAAGTTAACTACCTGTGATGCCACTTTCCCACTGAAACTAGTGGGTCAACACGCGTTTTTCCAAGCCGATGCAAGCCATTAGCAATTGGCATTTGGCACCTTTCCCATTGACAAAAAAAAGCCGTGTCTTTTTTTTTTTTTTCACCCGTCTAACCCCCCACCCCTCTTCAGCCGTGAAGTCAGGTTACGTGACGTCACCACGCTAAAATGCGCGTCGACAAATGCGACCGACACAGGCGGTTTTTGCTATGGGCAATGTGGGCGACCGCCCAGGGTGCAATCTATTTGGGGGCGCACAAGCGCCCTCGAGAAAACAAAAAAAAAAAAAAAAAAAAAAAAAAAAAAACGCTAGTTTTCTAGACTAATACCGCTCATTTCCACGTCAAGTTAGTAGAGTGAGCGCTAGGGCGCCCCTTACTATCATGTCAACTGCTGCTGAGAGTCCTGTGTGTCAGAGGGAAAGGCAGGGGGAGACGGGAGGGGGATCAGCTGCTCGCAACTGCAGAGTGAGTGAGCAGGACGAGTTTCATTCACTCTCAGAGAAAAGCAAGGAGGGGGGGCGGAGCTCCGTACCCTGTACAGCTTTTCACAGGCCACCTCATTATTCATGTGACTACTTAAAGAAATGGTGATTTTTTTTCCCAAGAAAGTCCATTAATGGGTCTATCATATTCCTCGTTCAATACTCTATAAGAAAAATATAACATATATGCATCTAAAATAATCCTAAATTATTTTATTAGCAATTTTAATACTCCTTTTAGCAAGGTTACTTGGGTATGCGGTATGCCGCTGCGTACGTTCCCATAGCAACCAGTCCTGTTATTGTCCTACGTCAAAAGCGCTGCATATTCTGAGAACGAGAATAGACGTAAGCGTAAGGTGCGCATTTTGAGCAGAGGACGGCCACCCCACCTGTTAGGATTAATCTGTGCGTCCATGAACGAATGTAAGTATTTCCTCTTCATGCCATAAAGTTCTTATGATAAGCCGTCATCAGCGCGACCGTTTCGTGTTTTTCCTGTTACGTCAGCTGGTTGATCCCACTCGTTCTCGCTGCATCGAGGAGAGCGTTCTTTACTTTATATTCGCATTGCACATTTGCTTTAAGAGGGGAGGTGTTAGTTTAGCATCTTAAAATGATGTTGTACATCCATATGAGTGTAAAGTGCTTAGTTTTCGCCACTTTTATGGCCAAGATGACCGCACGCAGCGCGCACTCGAACCCCCCGCCCCCACCTTCGTGTTCATTTTACTGCACAAATATGTATGTCTGTCACGTGACTCAGAGTGAGTGGGCGGCGGATCGGGCCCTTTTTTAATTGGCAAAATGAAAAGTTATCCGTCTGGAAATAAAAAAAGAAAGAAAAAAAAGCAGAAGAGGAGAAAAGGAAGCAAGACAGCGGTGAGTGTACTAAGTTACTGTAGTTTTATGTCCTAATGTAGTCGAAGCACTGCAGACTCGTAGTAGTAAACCAATTAACTGCCTTAACTTGTTGTAACTAGCTTGTTAGCGTTTGCTAACACCATTGCAGCATGCTAGCGTTTCTTCATACATAAAGATGTTACCTAGAACATAAAATCAGTGTTTAGAATCACCATACACACTGATCAGCCAGACTGATAAGATGTTACATGATTCACTTCTGTGCCAGAATGTTATCCTTATTAAGTAAAGCAATATAACTTACCAGCTAGTCAGTAGAATACGGTATGTGTAAAGGTATGTGTACTAAGCACAATAATAATAATGATAATCTGAAGTACATTTTGTTTATTAAGGCAAATGAGTGTAAATAATTAAGGATAGTGTGAAGTGAATGAATAATGCAATTGGGGGGGGGCACTTTGAGTGTCCAAAAAAGTGCTGTATGAGAGCGAGGCTTTATTAGACTTTTATTAAATATGCTATTGCTACAAGTCCAACTGTCCCCCTTACTTGCACATGCTCAAAGGGCCCCATGTTGCCTGTTGCCTAGGACCCCGGGGACCCTTGCTACGCCTCTGGGCGGGGGACAGACTTTTTACTTTTACTACATAATAAAATTACGTAAAAAATGTAACACATTCTTGTGTTTGATGTCGGCGGGGGGGGGGGTTGGGTAGTTTGGATCTCGGTGTGGGGGGGGGCTGATGGGATGGTTCGCCCAGGGCGCGAAAGTAGCCAGGACCGCCACTGGCGACCGAATTTTAAAAAAAAAAAATGCGACCGAATTCATTCAGTTAAAGGAAGTATACAATGCAGAGCAAAATGTAAGCCTCCTTTCTGTTTGTGTTCTCTGTTTTCATGCTTTTTACTTCCCTCAAAATGGTCGAAATGCAGCAAAGGATCAACACTCTGCTTGTGCTGAGGCGACGTGAATTTTGGTTTGAAATTGAAAGGAGTCGTGTGGGGCGGTATAAATGGGAGGCGACTGGTACGTTGTTATGACGCATCACGTAAGATCCTACGTCACCACGTAGATTAGGTTGTTGACTGATGACCCGGGGTTTTGCTTTCACACTGCATGACGATCGGAGCCGAGGCGATTTTAACGCGAGTCGCTTGGCGGGTTGATTGACACGGGTCGAGGCGGGTCGCTGCACCTTTCCCACTGCCACCAAAAGCCGATTGTTAGTGGGTCGACACGGGTTTTTTGGCCAGTGGGAAAGGGGTATACCTGTCTGTTCTTCTCTTTTCCACTGACTCGAATACTGCTCAGAAAATTTCAAATTCGGTGACATACAACAAGTTCTTTTTAAAGTAACGGAAATAGTTACTTTCCCTGGTAACTAGTTACTTTTATTGTAGAGTAATTCAGTTACTAACTCAGTTACTTTTTGGAAGAAGTAGTGAGTAATGTAACTAATTACTTTTTTAAAGTAACGTGCCCAACACTGATTATCAGACCCATAATTATCGTGCACCTCTAATATTTTCAGTGGCCTTGTACTCATACATTACTTGAGTTGAGATTGTAGGTACAATCTGACTCCAGATGCTAGCAACTTGATAATATATAATGCCAACAAAATATTAATAGCACAGCGCCCAATACGCAGGTGGTTCAATGGGTCGCCCACTCGTCTAGTGGTTCAAATCCACCAAGACTCCTTGAGCAAGCCATAGAAGTCTAAATTCCGCCAAGTGGGCCATGCAGTGCTTGTATGGAAGCAGCACTGTGTGAATAAGACATGTTTTGCAGCACTGTGTGAACATGACATGTGAATAAACAATTGCATTCCATTTACCACATTTTTTAGAAAAACTGTGCCTGAAATTGAGCCCTAATGGACACAATTGATCATAATGCATAAAGTCTGCGTATCACTGGAGCTGTGAGCACAAAGGAATATGCATTTTTAGCTAAATTGCGTATTAGGCATAGACATGTGCCGATTACTTGTATACCGTGGTATGAAAACGTCAAGATTTCAAAACTGCAAAAATTGTCCGTTATACCGTTCCTGAGCTATTAGCTACTTTTTGTGTCCCAATAATGCAGGGAGAAATCCCTCACTTGCAGCTGCAACTGGTTGTTGCTAGGTGTCAGTGAGTCAGCTGTGCTACACAATGGCTGGAGAAGGTGAAACTCCTGAATCTTTTTACCCATCGAAGAAAACGAAATTGCTGGTATGGGAATACTTCGGCTACAGAAATGTTACAGACGGCCGCGGCTTTGAGGAGGAGGGTCAACTGACATGTAACAAATGTTTGCGGAGGGTGGCTGCAGAGGAGGCAATACCTTCAATATGATTTCGCATCTATACAAAATCCTGTTCAATGATTTTTTTTTTTTTCCTCAAAGGAACACATTTTAGGGCTGTTATTGCAATACCGTGATACCGTGAAACTATAATATTTTGGCTTAAGGTTATTATAACTTTAGAATATCATAATTAGGCACATGCCTAATTAGGCATTTAGCTTCTTTTTACAAAAAAATAAAATAAAATAAATAATTAAAATTTGATTTTACTATGTAGCGCAGTCATTTTTCACGAGTGACTTGATGAAATGAGCAACATTTTGACTAACCATCATGAACTGATTTCTTCTTTTCTCACTTCAGTTGAGCTACTTAAATCATAGCTTAGTACAGTTTTTACTTCATGAAAATTGCTGAACAGTGAAAGTGGAGCTGTGGGTGTGTGGAAGAAAAAGTCTACTTCCATAAAGACGATATAAGCATTTTCATTTATTAAGGCAGCAGCTGACACATCTACAAACCCACATCTATAGAAATAGCTACAGAGCCTAAAGGTCTGCCTTAACAATGTGTATAGAAATTGTAGAGAATCTACTGCCATGTTTGGCCTTTTAGGCACCACATCAATGCCTCCACATACTTCCTGAATCCTGTTTAATACCTGACGGGATACAGCTTCAAAAGAGCTGCTTCATGTCTGTTTAGTGTACTCCTCTACCTTAACTGACAGGTTGATTTTAGGATAACCCTTGTTTAGCCTTTTGGATCTCTATAGCTACATGGTATGCGAAAAAAAAGTATAATACATTTCATTGATTATCAAATAGGACAACTAAAATCAGTCCAGACTCAAGGGAGATAAAATGTAGCTCCCCAGGCATTCTTAGCAGGAAAATTACGATTGAAAATATGTCAGATATCCTGTATACTCTATCAGAAATGTAGAAATAACTGACAAAACCATAGAGGTGGTGAAAGCTCAGCGTAAAAAAAGTCTTTACAAACCATCAGAATGTGATATCAGCGCATGCCAAACAGATACATTGCATGGAAGTAGTTATCTTTTCAGATCTGACATCGTTTTGGCCTGCTCCCTCAATTATCCCGCAAGTGCTCAAATCAACCATCACAATCTAATAAGCAACAAATTAACAGTTTAGATTTCGATGGCAGCCTGTTTAGGCAACAAACTCATCGAACCTGAATCCTGCATAGTAATGAAATCCATTATCTGATTATACAACATAACCCCGAAGGTTACATTATTGAAAGTCTAGCTGATGAAAATGGGAAAAAAATGCTTTCCAGTTAGGTAAACTAGTTCACATCATATTCATGATTCATTGTAGCACTTCCATCAGGCATGGCAGTAATGAAAGCAACCTGTCATGCTGGTCCAACAAATGTTCTCAAACGCGACAGGGTCTTGATCAAAGTCCTTGAACGGTAGAAAGAGACAGACTGACTGCAAGACTGGTTAGCTCTCTAAGAATGACAGCTTGTGTCAAGCTTCTTCATACATACTACATACATACTATTTTTTTAGTGAGCATTTTCCCTTACAGTGTTCCCAAGAAATTTGAAGGGGATCAAGACAGAGCTTTGCCTTGAAAGGTGAAAACTTGTGAGGAATGAACACAAATCTAAAGGTTTAGTTATGACTGTAGATGCTACAAAACTGCTAAAAAACTAGTTTTTGAAACATGAAAATCAAGTGAATAGGTGAGATTACGAATATTGATGAAGAGTGATCAGCTACTGCTGCCTAATCATGATCGACCGCGATTGTTGACCGTGAAAAATTTAAAGGTTGATTTCGATAATCAGCCGTTACACATTTAGTTGATTAAAATATGGCGGAATTGTGTCTGGTTTTGCTGGTTTCTAACATGACAAAATTGTGTTTTTTATTTGTACATCTACAGTAAGTGTCTACAGTAAGTGAATAAATAAATAAAACGCGTGCAGTACTGTTTGATTATATACAGTGGGGAGAACAAGTATTTGATACACTGCCGATTTTGCTGGTTTTCCCACTTGCAAAACATGTAGAGGTCTGCAATTTGTATAATAAATTCTCTTCAACTGTGAGGGACGGAATCTAATACAAAAAAACAGAAAATCACGTTGTATGATTTTTAAATAATAAATTTGCATTTAATTGCATGAAATAAGTATTTGATACATCACACAAATCGAACTTAATATTTGGTACAGAAACCTTTGTTTGCTATTACAGATACCAAACGTTTACTGTAGTCCTTGACAAGGTTTGCACACACTGCAGCAGGGATTTTGGCCCACTTCTCCATGCAGATCTTCTCCAGAGCCCTCAGGTTTCGGGGCTGCTGCCGGGCAACACAGACTTTCAGCTCCCTCCATAGATTTTCTATCGGGTTCAGATCTGGTGACTGGCTAGGCCACTCCAGGACCTTAAGATGCTTCTTATGGAGCCACTCTTTAGTTGCCTTGTCTGTGTGCTTTGGGTCGTTGTCATGCTGGAATACCCAGCCACGACCCATCTTCAGGGCTCTCACTGAAGGAAGGAGGTTGTCAGCCAAGATCTGGGGATACATAGCCCCATCCTTCCTCCCCTCAATACGCTGCAGTCGTCCTGTACCCTTGGCAGAGAAGCAGCCCCAAAAAATGATGTTTCCTTCTCCATGTTTCACGGTTGGGATGGTGTTCTTTGGGTTGTACTCATCCTTCTTTTTCCTCCAAACACGACGAGCCGAGTTTAGACCAAAAAGTTCAATTTTGGTCTCATCCGACCACATGACCTTCTCCTATTGCTCCTCTGGATCATCCAGATGGTCAGTGGCAAACTTCAGACGTGTCTGGACATGCACTGGATTCAACAGCGGGACCTTGCGTACGCTGTAGGATTTTAATCCATGACGGCGTAATGTGTTTCTGATGGTTTTCTTCGAGACTGTGGTTCCAGCTCTCTTCAGGTCATTGACCAGGTCCTGCCGTGTAGTTCTGGGCTGATCCCTCACCTTCCTCATGATCAGTGATGCCCCACGAGGTGAGATCTTGTATGGAGCCCCAGAACGAGGCAGATTGACCGTCAACTTGAACTTCTTTCATTTTCTAATAATCGCTCCAACAGTTGTTACCTTCTCACCAAGCTGCTTGCTTATTTTCCTGTAGCCCATCCCAGCCTTGTGCAGGTCTATTATTTTATCCCTGATGTCCTTACACAGCTCTTTGGTCTTGGCCATTGTAGGGAGGTTTGAGTTTGTTTCTTTGAGCATATGAACAGGTGTCTTTTATACAGGTAACAAGTTCAAACAGGTGCAGTTACTTCCAGTAATGAGTGGAGAACAGGATGGGTTCTTAAAAAAGAACTAAGAGCCAAAATATTTACTAGCTGGTAATGTATCAAATACTTATTTCATGCAGTTAAATACAAATTTATTATTTAAAAATTATACAATGTGATTTTCTGGATTTTTGTATTAGATTCCGTCCCTCACAGTTGAAGAGAACTTATGATACAAATTACAGACCTCTACATGGCTTGCAAGTGGGAAAACCAGCAAAATCGGCAGTGTATCAAATACTTGTTCTCCCCACTGTACAGTGAGAAGCATAAGTATTTGCACCCCTTGTGATTTTGCAAGTTCACCCACTTAGAAAATAGGTGATTTTTCAATAATTTATTTTTAATTTACTGGGGTTCATAAGTATTTGTACTTCTGTGAAAATGAGTGCTAATATTTAGTGCAGAAGCCTTTGTTTGGAGTAAACATCAAATAAATTATTGAAAAATCATACAATGTGAGTTCAGATTTTTTTTTAGATGATGTCTCCATACGTACGTGGAATTGCATCTAAGATTGAAATTTCAAACCGCTACCTATTTTTATAAGTGGGTGAACTTGCAAAATCACAAGGATTGCAAATACTTCTGTTCCACACTCCATATATTTTTTATATTTGTTATTGCTGACTTCCTATGTTAATATAATGTTGATTGCTGTTTTGAATATTCATTCATTCATTTCAGTGCTCAGTTAACTAATTTGTAATTTGATTAGAAAAAAGCTTTGTATCAAATTTTTCTACTTTGTTGATTCATTTAATTAGAGTGGCGTTGAGATGGTTTATTTTGGAAGTGTTTGCTTTTAGTTTTATTGATTTGGGTGGATATATTGCCCTCTAGTGGAACAGTGAATACAACATAACTTATCCAACATAGCTGAATCCAGCTGCTCCCTGGTAAGACCAACATTAGGTATGTTTTTGTTAGAGTTAATATGTTTGTTTATGCATTCGTTATTTAGTTTAGAATTATATTTAGCAGTTTTTTGTGGGAATATGTGTCTTAACGATTTGTTAAGAGCATTGTAAGAAAACAATGTTAGCATTTTATACCGGTTAAGCTAGAATACTTTTGCTATACAAATTAGCCAGTTGTTCTTTTGTTTTGTGCTTGCATCATCATTCATTTATTTATTTTTTTAAACTCTTTAAGGCTAAACTACTTTAATTCTTTAGTACTTTAAGTTTTAAATCTATTTATTGCTCTTGTGAAATGAAAGTACAGTTCTGCATCGTTTGAAGAAACAATCAGGAATTTTAATTTGTATTCATATTTCATGCTGTTTTTTAAACTGCAATCTTAGCAAGCCAAAATAAATGTGATTGCAGGCTTAAACCCTTGTTTCTTTGTTTTACATCCCCTGAAATTTATTTTGCAAGGCATTAAATGTTCGATTTTTAAACTAATTAATCGATAGATTCATCGATTACCTAAACAATCGATAGCTGCAGCCCTAATTCATTTTACTTACCAGTTTTCTAATGGAGATCACGGGAGTGCTGGCAGGAGACCGACCCGGTTGCCGGCCAATTACAGTGTTTAAAGTGCATGTGACACGAAAAAGCATGTTTATTTTATAATACACGTGGTATTTTATGCTTCTGAATGATATGGACCGCTTGGATGTGTGTGGAAGCGATCGCTATACTTATTTAGTTTTTTTAATCCCGCGCCATGAAAATGAGTGACTTCCGGCTTCCGTCTTGCATTGAGGAGGAGGGCGCTGTGACGTCTACAGGTGAAGGCGTCCTCTTCACTAAACAGCCGTACTGTTGTGTATGAGGACTAAGGATTCAGCGGATTTTGCGGATTAATGCGTTTATTTTTCGCATCACGCCAGCCAAACGGCTGCAGAAAAATCTTGCTTTATGAGGGAGAGGCGTGTGCGCCTTTTTGGAGTTTCAAAAGGTTCCCATTCACCGTGGATATTGGCCAAGCCCTACTACTGTGGGACCATTGGACTTACGAGGAAGTGAGTAAACATCTTGTTTTGTATTATGTCAAATATTAATACAGCAATTACAAAGTAAACACTACAAACTTTCTTTAATTAAAGGACTACTTACGTTTGATCATTGATAGGCATGCAAAAAGCTCTCCTCGTGCACATTAGCTGCACGTTTGCTGCACAACAACTGCAGTCGCCCTCCTCCGGGGAACGAACTGTAAACTGCTCTCCGCTGGGCGGTTTGCCGATCCCCGAAGACAATCGACAACCCAGTCGTCATGTCAAATAATCCGGGCTAGTTATGTGCGATTTTCCGCTTCGAAGACTTTGAAACATCACTCGGTTCGGGTTAGCATGTCGGCTAGCTGTCACGCCTCTTGGTTTGTTTACATTCTCCAAAGCCGGGGAAGGGAAATGACATATGTCTGATTTAGGTGTCATAAAATATTGTTCGGGAGGTGCGACAGTAAAGGTGAAGTCAACAGTTTTGACCATTATGGAGTAGTTTTGCCATGTCGTCCTGAATAAGTGCATTTTTATTATTTCATATTCCATTTAGCACAAGACTTATTTGTCATGACAATGCCATTTATCTAGCAATTGGGGAATGTACTTGGATAAAAAGAATATCCTGTAAAAATATTGATATAAAGAGACAGAAACTGACATTTTGCAGTTCTCTTCATCGCGTTTTCCTCGTTGTGAATAGTTCCCCCTCGACGGGCTGACTGGTCCTTCTCAAGCCATTTATTTAGCTATTGGGGAAAAATACTTGGATAAAAAGAATATCCTGTAAAAATATTGGAGTAGAGAGACTGAAACAATTACATTTTGCGGCTCTCTTCATCGCGTTTTCCTCGTTCTGAATAATTCCCCTTCAATGGGCTGAATAGTAAAACCGATGAGCCCAGTCACCCGTTGACATCATCCACCTGTTGGGGACGCTAGAGCCCTATAATGGTAGGCGTGGCTAACCGGCAGATTAAAAGACTAATTTCTCGTCATCTGCGCTTTGCTAAATTGTTGTATATAGTCGAATCGTCTCAAAATATGATTCTAATTCACATAATAATGCTATTTAAGACTTTTTTTCTCCTGTCGTATGCTCTTTAACTAATGGCCATAAGAAGTTTTTGCAAGTACTGTACAAGTTAAACCACTCCTTAGTTTCTTAAATTTTCAGTACATACTCTTTAAAACTATCTATTTAAAGTACTGTATATAAAAATTAAGTTTAAACATTTTTTGTGAAAGATAGGCAAATTAATTATGAGTTGATCATCACTGCTGTATTATATAATTGATCTCTCCCCCCCCAAAAATCTGTGTAGTCCAACTCACTGTATCTTTCTGACTAGACTGCCCCATTACCTTTTTTGTGTATGACTTTCCTAGGGAAAAGCATCAAAACCGAGACAGGCAAAGGCATCTTGAACTAACAATAAACCCATGTTGGTACATTTCACCGCTGTATGAACAGTAGAATACAAATACTTCATCATATGATAAACTGTTGTGCAACTTTCAATCGCTTATATTTGTCTGACCCTGCAGGACTGTGCACTGATGTTCCCCGAACAGTACTTGTCATGGATGGCCACTCGTTCACCCACTCGTCGCTCATGGAATCATTCCTCACAAATGCCGCCGCTGCTGCTGCTGCGTCTCTTAATGTCAGCCGTCAGAGGGATCTTACCAAAGATGTAGCATGTATCCTCGCATCAAAAGATGCACAATGCCATCTTTTCCGACGCTCCTTCAGTGAGTGCATCTTATGAAAGCAGAGAAAAAACTGCTTCACATCCATCATATTACAGTAAACTTGCTGGGCAGTTAACTTATTCAACACTTCAGCTCCAAATAAACAGAACAGAAAAGTTACTTTTGGTTCCTATAGCTACACAATAGTAGCCTTTTTGGAATGCACTCAATAAATAATGCCTTGCCTTGTCGAGATTTGTAGTTTCATTTTGTAATATGGCCGTAATCAACACTTGTACTTAGCATATAAAAAGTTCACAATCGACCAATCCATATATTGTGAGGTTGGTGGTACACCAGTTGAGTGTCTGCCATGCACCTGGTTTGAAAAATCTTCTCCTTTACAATGTGTTTTGGTTGGGTCAGCACGCGTATATATGGGGCAGTTTACATGGCGACTGCAACAAAAAGACGCAATGACTGAGTAGCGGACTCGCCTCGCGTGCATATGGTGTCAGCGAAGACGGAAGGCAAAGACGAAAAATTCTGAATCCTGCCTCCAAAGTGGAAGAATCCGATTGCGGGCATGCACATCAAAGGCTGCCGCGGCGCGAGACCGCGCCGATACAGTCAGCACTCGTACACGTCACATTGGGTGTGCGCAGCGGTGCTACTAAACATTAAAAACAGCAAATATGACGGAATGTCGGCTTTAATTTACTGTTTTAATAATATTTTTAAATTAAATATGTTGAATGTTTCCATTTCTGTGCCTTTTTGAACAAAAGAAAAATGCCATTGCTTCGAGTGGGCAGGCATATTTTTTTCCGGGCTGAGGGAGCTTGGTGGGGTCAAAGTGCATCATTCTCTGTCACCCTGTAAATCTGCACTGCCCCCTAGGGCCTGGCATGAATACTACATCGTTTTCATGCGGAACTGCGACATTGTTCGAATGGAGACGCAAATGCAAATCCAAATTTTTCGTATTCTCGGAGAGTCACCATGTAAACGGCCCCTATGTCTCAATGACAACGATACACAGACAGCCTTTTTCTAGCACTGGAACTACCGGGTTTTTTGTGCTATATAGAAATACCAGAAAGGCGTCAAAATGATCCCGATACCAAACTGACTACAGTGCTTTGTCAAAAAATAGACCACTCAAACAAGCAATCAAGCAACCCCCCCCCCCACACACACACACACACACTCATCTGTAGTCCCTGCCAAGGTGTGAAATGGGGATTTCACTCTGGATAGCTGCAATTAGCATCTTGTATATTTGCAA
This sequence comes from Corythoichthys intestinalis, assembly GCF_030265065.1. Lineage (NCBI taxonomy): Eukaryota > Metazoa > Chordata > Actinopteri > Syngnathiformes > Syngnathidae > Corythoichthys > Corythoichthys intestinalis. The sequence continues at coordinate 30,648,141 of NC_080395.1, read as the reverse complement.
ATCCAGGGCTTCCTTGGCTTCGTCAAAACATACCAACACCACTCCTTGGTGGGTCTTGCAAAAGAATTGGCTCACTCTCATGTGGGCATAAACAAGACACAGAAGGAAACATTGCTTCAGCAACACCTAAAACACCTACAGTGCTCGCCAAAAGTATTGGCACCCCTGCAATTCTGTCAGATAATGCTCAATTTCTCCCAGAAACTGATTGCAATTACACATTTTTTGGTAGTAATATCTTCATTTATTTTGCTTGCAATGGAAAACATAAAACAATGACAAAACAAATCATTATGATTTTACACAAAACTCCAAAAAGGGGCCTGACAAAAGTATTGGCACCCTCAGCCTAATACTTGGTAGCACAACCTTTAGACAAAATAACTGCGAACAACCGCTTCCAGTATCCATCAGTGAGTTTCTTACAATGCTCTGCTGGAATTTTAGACCATTCTTCTTTGGCAAACTGCTCCAGGTTTCTGAGATTTGAGGGTGCCTTCGCCAAACTGCCATTTTCAGATCCCTCCACAGGTGTTCTATGGAATTCAGGTATGGACTCATTGGTGACCACTTTAGAAGTCTCCAGTGCTTTCTCTCAACCCATTCTCTAGTGCTTTTTGAAGTGTGTTTTGGGTCATTGTCCTGCTGGAAGACCCATGCCCTCTGAGGGGACCCCAGCTTTCTCACACTTGGCCCTACATTATGCTGCAAAATTTGTTGGTAGTCTTCAAACTTCATAATGCCATGCGCACGGTCAAGCAGTCCAGTGCCAGAGGCAGAAAAGCAACCCCAACACATCAGGGAACCTCCGTCATGTTTGACTGTGGGGACCATGTTCTTTTCTTTGAAGGCCTCGTTTTTTCCCTGTAAACTCTATGTTGATGCCTTTTCCCGAAAAGCTCTACTATTGTCTCATCTGACCAGAGAACATTCTTCCAAAACATTTTTGGCTTTCTCACGTAAGTTTTGGCAAACTCCAGCCCGGCTTTTTTATGTCTCTGGGCCAGAAGTGGGGTCTTCCTGGGTATCCTACCATAGAGCCCTTTTCATTTAGATGCCGACAGATAGTAAGGGTTGACACGGTTGTCCCCTCGGACTGCAGGATGTTAGTCGAGGTTCTTTATCCACCATCCGAGCATTATTGAGCATTATCTGACGGAATTGCAGGGATGCCAGGGGAGACCTGGAGCAGTTGGCTCCAAAAATCAAAAATTCCAGCAGAGCATTGCAAGAAACCCATTTATGAATACTGGGAGTGGTTGTTCAGTTATTTTGTCTAAAGGTTGTGCTATCAAGTATTAGGCTGAGCGTGCCAATACTGTGTCTGGCCCATTTTTTGAGTTTTGTGTAAAATGATAATGATTTGATTTCTTCTTTATTCTCTAATGTGTTTTTTCATTGCAAGCAAAATAAATGAAGATATTACTACCAAAGCATTTGTGATTGCAATCATGTTCTGGGAGAAATTGAGCATTACCTGACAGAATTGCAGGGGTGCCAATACTTTTGGCCAGCAGTGTAGGCAAACTGGAGCTTTTGGAAGGTGTAAAAAGGTTGTCCTGGGCGGTCCACTGTCCGACAAGCAACACCTGTTTTGTCCAACTGGACAAGCCCATTCGGAAGGGGGAGAGAAAATGACCTTCAAAGGTGTTCATTGCCTCAGACAACCATCCAATGGCACTTTTCTTTCTCCATACAGTTTACACACACATACATAATATGTAAGACATTGTAAGTCTGACCACAGTACGGTTCCATGCATGAAGTTTAAAAAAAAAAAAAAAAAATTAAATTTAAAAAAAAGAAAAGAAAAAAGAAAATCTGACTCGTATGTTCCATTTGTTCTACACAGAGGACAAAACTGGAAGAGTTGAAGGGACAAGTAAACACTTAAAAAGAAAAGTCACATCCTGTCAGTAGTTTGGTCTATTTTATGGTGGCTTTTTCACCACAACCTGCCTTCTAGACTTGAAGGTGACAACCGGCCAGCTAGAATAACACCAGTTTACCCAAGGCACCCCTGCCCTGCAAACACTCACGATGCTAATTGTAGCAATCCAACCCTGTGGTTTTGCCAGTGTGAACAGGAATGACTAATGAGGATCATAGTCCTCACAAAAGATACTGTATGCTGATTAGGATCAAATGATCCCTCTCTGGTTACGAAAGTGATTTAGAACAACTGATCCCTCCTTGTTAGTTCTAGTGCTAGGCCACTAAGTTCACTGTGGCAAATGCAATAGCGTACCGCACGCAGGCTACTTTTAGACTGTGACGTCACATCGTAAAGCAGAAGTAGGACAATATATACACGCCCTCGCATGCAAACCATTATATTTCTGCCTTCTTTCTCTGGTAATCTTTCAAAAAATGACATGCCAATTATTCACGGCTACTATGGAACTTATAGAAACGACTTTAGACATTACGCCACAGAAGCTAATGTTATAAATATTAATGAGCGGAAGTGATGTGTAGCGTGCGGTACCCCATTGTTAACTTTCATTCACACCTTTCCAGCTGTTGGAACCTACATTATGTTCATAGTCCTGGCATTATCAGTGTTTTTTTTTTAATTTAAATAAGGTGATTCTTACCCATAATTTACCACAAAGAAGGCAAGACAAAAAATGGCTACAAGAGTTGATTGTTTTGCCTTTTTTGATATTTAATAGTTTGTTAGCTGTTTATCTTTACATATGCCTACTTGCCCACCATAGGTGATCATTACCATCATGTCTAATATTACACATTTTTAGACATTAATCAATTAGATATTTTACTGTAAATAAAATATTAGGTTGCTCAAACTGTTGATGAAAAAAAAAAATACTGAGTCATCATAGCATTCTGCTATTTTAAGCTACTTTTGGTAAATGTACGTCATTACCATAATGCATAATTTCATAAGAATCACCCAGATATTGCTAATAAAACTTTAATTAATTTAGCTTTTGAGTTATTATGAGTCAAAATAGAGGTGTGTCATCCAGTATGTCAAATTGGAAATTACATTTTCAATTCCAATTCGTGTTGTTGCCTGTTGGAAAGGACATTGTGTTTTGAATATTACTATATTATCGCATCTAGCCTGACTGACCGCAATAAACGGATCATTAACACATTGAGTACCCCATCTGAAGGCTAATGAGCAAACTATTGATTAGAATACATTGAATTCTGTGTGATTACTTGGACATCGGCGACAGCACGAACATGCTGTATTTTCTTTGGCATGGAGTTTTATATTTAACACAGAACATTAGTCAGGTTGTAAACTTCAATATGCAATCGAGAGGCAAGGAAGCTTCAGTCTTCTCTTTGCCCTTCATAATCAAAGATGACATAATTGTTAAGGTATATATACATACGTATATATACATATATATACATATATATATATACTAAAGATGCACCGATATCGATACTAGTATCGGCAGGGGGCGCCGATCCGGCCCAAAATGGTGGTATCGGTATCGGCAAGTCCCAACAAAGACTGCGCCGATACCATTTACCGGTCCATTATTATAACATTTGACCGCAGCCTTCTTTTTTTCTCCTGGCGCTCACTACACTTTGTCTCTGTGTTTTGTGATGACACGTGAACATCAAGCAGCTATCGCTATTGGCCTGCTCCAGACCAATGAGAACGGGCCAATAGCCACTCCTGACCAATGACAAGGCCGCTATGTCGGCGCCGCCAACATGGCGGCGGTCGGGGAATATTTCAAAATAGAAATCCCGTCAATTAAAATCAATGGCTGCATGCAAGATTTGCGGCCTGAAAGTTTCAAGATGTGGAGTTAAATCAGCCAGTTTCAATACCTCGAACCTGATAAAACATTTGAAGACGAAACGTTAACGAACACAACGAGTTTGAGCCTGCAAGAGCAGGACTGCTCTCCAGAGGAAGGGCGCAGGACCGGAGCAACAATCTCTGGTCAGTTTACTACGTCTACTTTACTTTTATTGTCTTTTACTGAAAGAAATGCCGCAGTAATTTGGAACCTGTTTCCAAAGGAGGGTTGCCACCTTTTCAAAATAGAAATAAGGGACTCCCCCCCCCCTCCCGAAAAAAGGAGGCTAATAGAGAGACGGGATGCTGTGGTCAATTATTATTACTTATAATTGTTAGCGACCGCAAATGCGGAAACAAGGTTGGACCTCGAAGCGGCCAACAAGCGGGGGATACGTACAACAGTTTAATTGCAAACAAAAAATTACACGCGATTGTGGGATAGTAGAAAAAACAAAAGGACAGCAGGTCGACGGAGCTCAATACTACAATCTCGAAGGTAAACTAAGACGATAGGCAGCGAGCCAAAAAGCCAAAATAAAAACACTCAAATACCTGCACAGGGTAGAGGTTACAAACGAGTGCAGCACACTAACAGAAAAAAACCCCAATGCAGGGGCGTAACAAGCAAATGTAGCGAGACTATAGTGCGAGATGTCAAATGGCGATCAGCAAAGCAAATATCTCGGCAGCCTTCTCTGAGCTCACCCGTGCTTAAATGCTGCGTTGATGAGCCCGCATTGGATTCAGGTGCGACGTCAGGAACGCCCCCACTAACAGCCCAGCAACAAAACACAATCTAACCAGCAGCAGAATGTGACAATAATTTCATGAAAGTTGCGCTGTTTGGCCTTTGAGAGGTTTAAAAAAAGTTTACTCAGTTCATTCAGAGTTTATTATTATGAACTTATTTTTACTTTCTTACTGTTGGGCTAGTATTATACTTTGTACTAGTCTTTTTCCTATTTTGCAAAGGTAAGCAACAGCCTGACAAAGACTTGATAGCAATGATTTCACATCCAATTATGTAGCTCTTTTGGGGGGTGGGGGGGTTATATATATATATATATAAACGGGGTGGTATCGGTATGGTATCGGTATCGGCCGATACTGCACAGCCAGGTATCGGTATCGGGGCCAAAAAATGGTATAGGTGTAACACTAATATATACATATATATATATATATATATATATATATATACATATATATATATATATATATATACAGGGGTGCACATAAGTGGTCCGCATGCACGCATGCGTACTGGACGTAGACGAACGCGCTGGCCCTCAACGGCTTAGATACGCTTTTGCGTACCGATGGCTGACCACTGTATTTGCGGCGGACACGAGAAAATAACTTCTCAAAATGTCGAAGAGGCAGGCCACACTGAGTAATTACTTCCGTGTTTCCCCACCCCCGTCAAAAGACAGACAGACGACAGAGACGTCACCGGAGCTACCGAAAAAAAAGGACTTTTGCTGAAAAGTGGCTACAGGATGTACCATGGCTAGAAGCAAATGATGCTTGCACGGAAATGCGGTACAAAATGTGCCGTGAGAATCCCAATGTCGCCGATAAGAGCAGCGCATTTTATGTTGGGTCAAAGAATTTCAGCCATCCAAACTTTGAAAAGCACGAAAAAACAGAGCGCATGTGGCAATTACGCAAACTATCGATGTCAAACAGGACCCCACTCGCCCTATGGACAAGTGGTGGAATAAAGGTAATGGACAGCGAAATGCACTGACAAACGTGTTTTTGCTCGCATTTTACAAAGCTAAACATGCACGTTCAATGAGGTCTTATGAGGAGGACATCCCACTTTTAAAAAGGCTTGGAGTTAATGTGGGAGCCGCATAATGCCCTTTATTTTGAATAGGTGCTTTTTATTTCTTTACATTTCACTTCAAAGTAATGGCAATTTTGTTGTGCCAGTTGATTTTAATCAAGCATTAATTGTTAATATAATTAATTAAATTTAATTGGCTCTAAGTGAAGCTTGTCATAAATTTATCGCATCGGGCGGGTCGGCTCTCAAGCTCAATGAGGACCAAGTCACATCTCCAGGTCCTCCTCTGAGAACCTGGGCAAAAAAATTATGTGCGCCCCTGTATATATATATATATATATATTTATACATATATAATTTTTTTTTTTTTTTTTAATGAACATGAGCCCTTGATCGCTGATAATCGCTGACAGCCTTCCCAGTCAAAATGAACTGGACGTTCAACAATGTAATTAGCAAGCGATGAGTTAAATACTGTACTATGAAAAATCAAAAATAAATAGCTATAAAAAAAAAACATAAATAAATTTATTTTTAAGAGTTATTGGGTGCCATAACCAGAAAGTGTATGTTTTTATTCGTGTTAATGTTATTAATTTTGTTTTATTAACATTTAAATAATTTATTATTGTATTTATTCATTAAAATATATACAAAAGGAGCAGTATGTAAGATTGGTGCCGGATAAACGCTTCGCAATGGAGAATCAAGCTGCGTTATCACACCAATTTTGCATTTCAATCAGAAAAGACAGAGGCTAACAAACTACACATTAACATTAGGAATGATCATGTAAACATATAGCATGTCTAGTCAGGGTTTCAAATTGCACTGGGGTTAAGTTAGTGCACAATAAATCATTTTTAGCGAGGTAGTAGAACAGATTTCTGGGAAAAATAGATCCGAGTTACAAGAACAGGTTAGTTTCTTTCGCCATGACGGGAGGGGAACTACTGTACTTTTCCTAACAACATACTGTATAAGCACATTGGAAAATTAAATCTCACTTGGTAATGCATTGACGGCATCCACAAAGACGGTTTTCTCCATCCATTTAAATTTCATTTACTAACCAACACACATTATGTACACTATGTAAAGACGCTATGTTTTTCCCAGTTAATTGACCCTCATGCTACACAATGGAGCACGAGCATGACAACTTCGTTCATATTCTAAATGTCAACTTACTATTAGGCATGTGCCGGTTACTGGTTTCAAGGTTTACTGTGGTATGAAAACGTCACGGTTTCAAAACCAATAAAATGTTCCGTCATACCGTAGTACGGTATTCGCTATTATACATTTCCCAAAAATGTAGCCAGAAGTGTCTTGGAGCGGCAGCACTCACCCCTCCCTCTCCAGTTGTTACTGTAGTTGTCAGTGACGCTATTCTGCTATACAGTCAGCGAACCAAAACAGAAACACTCCAAACACAAGGCGTAATTTTCTTGAATTTATGGACATCTCAAATTACGGTAACTGAAATAAACAAATCGAATACATTTAAAACGTTGTACAATAGTATTTTTACATGTGTGAGTAGCTTCATTAGCACAAACACAGCAGAATGTGAGGAAGTCATATCCATGAACACCATGTTCGCCAAAAACAAAACACAAATTTTCCTTTCAAATTTAAAATACAAACTTACTAAAAACTTACAAAGACAAACGTTAGCCTAGTCTTAGCTGGGAGAGCAACTTCGTTGATGTTATAAATCTCACAGCCACTGCGAAACAAGCTTGAATGAAGGAAAAGGTAGAAAGATAACATAAAAGGTCGCTAATTGCGACAGATGATCTTGCTCTAAGCACAAATGCACGTTCACTGGACAAGGAGAGGTCTCTCTCCCAATTTTTTTTAGATGAAACCTTTACACAATATTTCCATTTTAACTAACTTATACATTTTTAACTTATAACTTATGAATTCTTAATGTCTTTTTAACACAAAAGCATTACATGTAGACTAGAGTTGACACAATGGCTGAAAATGGCGAAACTTCACTTTAGCTTTTTGCCCACTCAAAAAAAAAAAAAAAAAAGTCGTACAGTAGATATTTTATTTTATTTAGAAGTGTTTTATTTAGAAGTGTTATTATTTTTTTTTCTTGCTCTAATCTGAGTAACCTGAGCTTTGGCTGTGGATGGTCTATAAGTTTTATTTATTTTAATTTCATTTAAAATGATTTTTTTTGTTTGTTTGTTTATTAATTTTAACATTATATTCATGTTTCAATTTGCAAATATGTTCTGAGAAAAAAATTTTAATCCCGAAAAAAGTTGTTGTTTTTTTTAACCCATACATCTCAAAATGAAACATTTTGGAGCTATAATTGCAATACTATGATCCCGTGAAATAGTGGTATTTTTCTTCAAGGTTTTCGTACCGTCAAAATCTCATTCCGGCACATGCCTACTTACTATACATGAAATTAATATACAGTAACATCGCTCAAAAGTACTACTGTTAGGGCCCCAGTTCCCTGAGCCCTGCTCCTTCTCCTTGTGTGTATGTGTGTGTCTTGATTGCAGGATTGGACAGATGGGTGAGCCTGGCACCAGGTGCAGTCAATCATCATTGACAGCCTATTTAACCCAGTCTCTGGCCTCACTTCATCACCAGATCAACAACTCTACTCCATGAGTTTGTGACTCTAGCGTTCACTTATACCCAAGATTTGTATTGCTTCTATTCAGCTAACCTTGTCTTTCTTTACAGATCCTGCATTGATCGCCTGCCTTGATAGCTGACCTGCTCACTCGCCAAATGCCCGTCTGACTGCTTTTGTATTAGGCTATGCACTATTGTTACCCCTACCACGTTGCCTGCCTTCTCTGTGCTTGGGTTGCCCGCTCACCCAGAACCATGACAACATCACCTTTTGAGGAGAGGTGAAACTTTGTGGTGTGTTCTTAATTTTTTTGTTTGTTTTCAGTTGTCTCCATTGATTAAAGGAATCTCCAATGCATATTTTTGGCCCTATTTAAGATTTTGAGATTTGTAAGAAGTTTTTTGGGGGGGTTTTCTACTTGTAGACACTATCGTTAATTCTGTTTGTGAAAGTTGTAGCAATCTTAGTTTACGTAGCCAACATAACGCAACCATCATAAAGTAAAATCATAAAGCAACCTGGAAGAAGTCCTAAATCGGAGATTGGTGGAAAAGAAGCCATTGGCTGTAAACATAGAATCAAATCAATAACAACGAGCTGAGTATGAACCATGAAAGAAAAAAAATATCTGTGCTTAACCATTGAGAGCCGTGCTGGAAGTATTTCCAATAAAAATGTTTCGTCTATTGAAACGTTAGAGCCATTTATACAATACTTTAAGTGCAATTTTTGCATATCGCTCCTTTAAAGAGTCAAACCCGGAGAAAAAACAGTAAAAGTCTAATAGACTAGTCCTTCTAAAATAATTAGCATATTGTGATAAAGTTCATTATTTTCTGTAATCTACTGATAAACATTAGACTTTCATATATTTTAGATTAATTAAATACAACAAGTAGTTCAAGGCTTTTGTTTTAATATTGATTTTGGTAAAAAGTCAAGAAAAACCAAAAATCCCTATCGCAAAAAATTAGCATATTTCATCCGACCAATACAAAAAAGTTTAATACAAAAGTCAACCTTCAATTAATTACATCAGCTATCCACTCAATACTTGAGTGTCAGGAATCCTTTTGCAGAAATGACTGCTTCAATGCGGCGTGGCATGGAGGCAATCAGCCTGCGGCACTGCTGAGGTGTTATGGAGGCTCAGGATGCATCCACAGTGTTGGGTCTGGTGTCTTTCAACTTCCTTTTCACAATATCCCACAGATTCTCTATGGTATTCAGGTCAAGAGAGTTGGAAGGCCAATTGAGCACAGTAATGCCATGGTCAGTAAACCATTTACCAGTGGTATTGGCACTGTGAGCAGGTGCCAGGTCGTGCTGAAAAATGAAATCTTCATCTGCATAAGGCTTTTCAGCAGATGGAAGCATGAAGTGCTCCAAAATCTCCTGATAGCTAGCTGCATTGACCCTGCCCTTGATAAAACACAGTAGACCAACACCAGCAGCTGACATGGCACCCCTGACCATCACTGACTGTAGGTACTTGACACTGGACTTCAGGCATTTTGGCATTTCCTTCTCCCCAGTCTTCCTCCAAACTCTGGCACCTTGATTTTCAAATGACATGCAAAATTTGTTTTCATCTGAAAAAAGTACTTTGGACCACTGAGCAATGGTCCAGTGCTGCTTCTCTGTAGCCCAGGTCAGGTGCTTCTGCCTTTTCCAGCACACATCTGTGCACGGCGGCTCTGGATTTTTCTACTCCAGACTCAGTCCAATGTTTCTGCAGGTCCCCCAAGGTCTGGAATCGGCCCTTCTCCACAATCTTTCTCAGCGTGCGGTCCCCTCTTCTGAGTGTGCAGCATTTCCTGCCACACTTTTTCCTTCCTACAGACTTCCCAGTGAGGTGCCTTGATACAGCACTCTGGGAACCGCCTATTCGCTCAGAAAAAAATGTGTCTTATCTTCTTGCTTGAGGGTGTCAATGATGGCCTTCTCGACAGCAGTCAGGTCGGCAGTCTTATCCTTGACTGCAGTTTTGAGTAATGAACCAGGCTGGGAGTTTTTAAAAGCCGCAGTACCCTTTTGCAGTGGTTTTGATTTAATTTGTTGATTCAGATGATTAGGTTAGTAGCTTCTTTAGAGTACCTTTTCATAATATGCTAATTTTTTTTTAAAGGATTGCCAAAATCATCAATCTTAAAACAATAAAAGGCTTGAACTACTTCAGTTGTGTATAATGAATCTAAACTTAATGAAAGTCTAATGTTTATCAGTACATTACAGAAAATAATGAACATTATCACAATACGTGACTAGTATGAACCACTACCATAACCCTGAATAAAAGTCATTTTATGTAATTGACAGCCTAAACATATCCAAGTCTTTACTTTCTGATTTCTACTATTGAGTGTCTGTAGAAAGAAGTACAGTAGTATTAAATCCTATTAACAAGTTATTTCCCAATAAAGACAGAAAGAAAGTACTCCACAATATAAGACAATAGCGAGAGAGGCAACTGAACTCAATGCCAAACTTGCACACAGCCTGCTTTGCAAGCCCATTCTCTGCTCTTTTTGCAGGCAATGTGCTGCAACTCCTGGACGGGACGCACAATGCATGCATGCACAACAGTTATTAGGATAACTGTACAGAATTGAGAGTATCATTCTGTACGGTGCAAGGTGCACATGAGCCCCCTCACCCCCCCCCCCCCCTTTTTTTTTTTTTTTTTTTTTTTCATAGTTAAGGCATGCGTATGAATGGAAATAATGTATTTACCTTGCTTGGATGGAGCGCAAATGAGCAAAAGCACTAAGATGATCCAAGGGTTGCTCTCCACCGCCATGTACAGCCCTTTTGGTGGGGAGGAGGGGTTTACCAGTGGGGTAGCGTGGGGTCTTCGTCCGTGTCTACACGCCGGGCTATACCGTCACAGCCACATGCAATGCATTTTATTTCACCCCCCCGGACGGCCAATCCGCTATTGTTTGCGCGATTTGGGGGAGAGAGTCTCTCACCCCATGCGAAAGCCACTCTCACGCGTTCTTAGAAGTCCCAACAACAACAATAAGTGCAGCGCGGGTGGAAGAACCGTCGTGTCCCTCGGCGAGTCAACGCCATGTTACCAGCCAACGTTGAAGAGTAGCGTGTGTGCTGGTGCGGTGGGAGTGTGTGGGACTCTGCCTGCTCCTCCACATATTCACACACACGTGCACACGCACCACCACATGCTCGTGCACGCTGCCAGAGTGGGACTTGACTGCAATAATAATTATAAACAGTAAACACTAGGCAATAAGAAATAAAAATTAAAGTTTTATTAGGTCAAACTGCTGGTTTCAAACAAATTTCGGGGTGCCGAATGTCCGTTTTTTTTTTTTTTTTTTTTTTGTCTTTACCAAAACTTACCTACTGTGTTTATTATGCTGCTGCTACTACATGTACACCAAGGGCGTAGGTTTGGTCTCAACATTGGTAGGGACGATGACAGCATAACCTGCATGTACTGTACACTTTTTGCTGGGACTGGGACATTAATAAGACCCTAGAAATTAGGTGAACGGTGGTCAGGGCTACATTTCTCACAAATATCAACCTAATTAATAGATAGCCTAAATTATCAATGCAAAATAAATCTGTATTGACTTATACTAACTTTCATATGTATGAGTTCAAGTGATATATCATTCGATTCAAGCCTTTGTTTTCAAAAACTACGAAAGAAACATTTTGAAGACTTCAAGAATAGATGGATTTTTTTTGTTTGTTAGTTTGTTCAGCAAATTTAAATTGCAATATTTGAACACAATTTAAATTATATTAACATACACAAAAATCTCGTAACTATCCACGAATGCAAAAAAAATGTTTTAAGACCACTCAACATTGTCTAAGTAGAGCAAATAAATACAACTGAAAAAAAAAAACATTTTAGTTAGGGAATACCAAAAAAAAAAAAAAAAAAATGGAACCTTCCTTCAGGTGAAACACGACTGCTTTTGTCAACAAAAACAACCAAACTCAACAAAAAATTGAAGCTCGTTTGGGCTGCTTTAAGACCACATAAATAAAATAAAATGAAAATTGGGGTGAAGGGGTAAACCTCGGTTCACCACATTTCTCACAGTTTAATTAACATTAGCAGTAGAAAACATATTGAAGGACACTTCTCTCTTAGCAGCTTCCTACTCGAGTTTTACAGGTTAGGAAATTCATACAGTTTAATGTTATGCTTACTCCGATGCAGGTCGGACTTTTAAGTAGCATAATTAATGGTGTGTTCCCCACCTCCACAACATTGACATCTTTTATCATTAGTTACAGTGGTTGCTTCTGCTGCTGGCGGGGGAAAAAAAATCTAATATCCCTCATCTTCGAAGGGGGCAGACGAGGCAGCATGTTGTCGACACGTAGAACTGTCTGGGCTGTGAGGGTGCGTGTGTGTGTGTGTAGGGGGGGGGGGGGGGGGGGTCATGTCATCAGCCAATCAAACGTGTGTTTGAGGGGAAGATATTGACTGACATATTCAGCAAGTGAAAAGGGGTAATGTCAGCCTGAACATAATGAAAGTAATTTACTTAATTCAAGTAAGAATTAACGTTGAGTTGATTTGTGAAAGATATATATTTTACACAACTGTACACAAGTTGTACACAACTTTATAGACGAGTTTCCGAGGTACTTCCGCTTTACTTACGTGCGTTTTACCCGGGGGCGGCCAAGAGGCTGGGGCTGGAGACAGTGGCTCGGCTCACGGCGGACCGTCAGCTCGATCCCACTGAGCTTTTTAAATGCAGCAACTTTTGTCGTCCAAATGTTTTATTTCAATCAATATCTGCAATAAAAATGAATAACATACTATTTTTGTTTATATGTACGTATCATATTTCCTTGTAACAACGAAATCCATGTCAGCCCTTCTGCATTCGGCAAATGTAATTTCACCTCATTTTGGTTACTCAAGTGACCTCACTTCAACACAGGCTGACAGGTTGTTATAATTTTGTCCACGAATGATCAATGAAGTGATAAGATCATACAATCTCATCTAGGTCATGCTGAATCCAGTTTTGTTGAGTTCCTTTGGCTTGATTTGGCAGTTTTAACTTGGTCAACACACTGCCTACTTCAACCGCAAATCAAGTTGTTCTTTCTAAAGCAGAAGTTCGGAGCAGGCATTTCCCAAGATGGTGCCGCCTGTCAGGAATACGGGGCAGGCAGGTTGTGTGGACCCAAATGCAGGGAAAAGTAAGCAGGGAAGCAGACCGGCAGTGCAAAATGATTTAATTGAGGCTAACAAAAAACAAAGTATCAACCAATATTGTGGGGATCCAAAAAACAGAAAAACAAAACTCAGGTCACTAACAAAAGGTTTGATATCAAAAACTTGCGTTCAGGAACACAAGGACTTGGACGGAGAAAACTTGAGAAGACTGACGAGCACATGGGCATTGACAGACTTTGACGGAGACTGACATT